>NC_056730.1:870891905-871491905 GCF_019279795.1 Protopterus annectens | reverse complement strand
CCAACATATGCAAGAGAGATTTGAGTTGGTGGCTTTACTCCAGTGAAATTTTTGTTAGGCAGATCCTTTGTCCCTCTTCATCCCCAAGCCATAGTGATCATGGACACGTCCCAGATAGCATGGTGGGGGCATTATCTGGGAAAGACAGTCTAAGGCAGTTGGTCCTAGCTAGAAGACAATTGGCACATCAGTGTTCTAGAGATGAGGGCAGTGCTCTTAGCATTGCAGGCATTCCAAGAAACCGTCCCCATGAGAACGATTGCTGTTCAAACAGACAACATGTCAGTAGTCTGGTACATCAACAAGCAAGGGGGAACCAGATCTTACCCTCTTTGTCAAGAAGCACTCAGAGTATGGCAGTAGTAATGGGCAATTTCATCTGACTGCTTTTTAACTGCATTGCATATGGCGGGGAGCTCCATCATGATTGCGGACAAATTGAGAAGGGCCATCCTAATGCATCACGAGTGGTCTGTCAGTCTGTTGGTGGTGGTAAAGATATTCCTCCACTGGGGCCAGCCCTGCTGCAATGTCTTTGCATCCCCCCTGAACAACAAGTGCAGCAGCTACTTTGCCCTAATTCCCCTTCCGGTGAAGTCACTGAGAGATGCACTACTTCACGATTGGCCCCCTAGTCTATTGTATGCCTTTCCCCAGATTCCTCTCATATCCCAGTTTCTGAAGAAAGCCAGTGGGTCGAAGAACAAAATAATTCTAATTGCCCCATTCTGGCCTCGTCAGGTGTTGTTTCCCTTTCTTTGGTCTCATCTAATTCAGAAACCTTGGACAGTGGACCCAGATCCAGACCTTTTGTCCCATCTGGACAGACTAGTTCAACCAAATCTTCAAAATCTCAAGCTCACTGCATGGCGTCTTCAGTTCTAGTGTTTGCCAGGCATTCTACTGTCACTTCCCCAGTTCAAAGAACTGTTCTAGCCTCCCACAAACCTTCATCTAGAAGGTTGTACTTCAGCAAGTGGCAAAAATTTTCAAAATGGGCTTCAGAGACTAATCTTGATCCATTTTCAGCATCAATTATAAGGTCCTGGAATTTTTAACATTGCTTTTTGAAGCAGGAGCATCTGCCTCGACCATACGAGTGCATCTTGCTGCAATCTCTAATTTTCATAATGGTTTGAATGACACAACATTAATGTCCCACAAACTTTGTAAACCCTTTCTGAAAAAAACATTGATGCTCAGACCCCCCTACAAAGACCCTTCTGCACCTTGGGACTTAAATCTGGTATTTCAGTATCTAATTAATTTCCCTTTTGAATCTTCTGCAACTTGCGATCTGAAGTTTGTATCCTGGAAAACATTATTACTGATAGCTCTTACTTCCACAAGAGGATATCTGAGCTACAAGCCTTATCTTGCAAGCCTCCATACCGTATTTTCCATAATGACAGGGTTTTCTTGCAAACCAGTCCTTCCTTTCTACCAAATATAGTGTCCCAAACCAGTATCAACCAGACTATTCCAACTTACAGTTTTCTACCTCAGCTTCTCAAACCAGAGTGAATATTGTCTACATTTACTAAATGTGCATAGACAATTGCGTTTTTACCTTCACAGATCAAAGAAAATTAGAAAATCGGACCAGTTTGTTTCTTTCTCTTCTGGTACTATGGGAAAACCTGTTTCTAAAGTTACTCTGTCTAAATGGCTTAAAGACTGGTATAACTTTCGTTTATAACAAAAAGAAAGTGCAACTACCGGGACCTGTCATTGGACAATCAACAAGGGCAGTAGCCACTTCTGCAATCTTTCATTCCAGTGCTTCAGCTGATGATATATGTGTAGCAGCTACTTGGGCATCTCTTCATACCTTTGTTACTCATTACAAGCTGGATCTGGTCTCCAGGGGACGAGCATCATTTGGCTCAATGGTGCTCAGGAATGTTCTTCCGTGAGACCTCCCAGGATTTAGGTAGCTGGGGACTCTGTCCCACAGTCAAGGATTAAGTGAAGATTGACAGCATCAGATAGTCTTGCCATAACATTCCATCTGTGTTGTCGATCTTCACCTATCCTTGACATCCCCACTCTCCTTCCCCCTGCCCTTTGGTTTCTTGGTGGAATGGATCTTTCTCAGAAGAATGGCTTTCCTTTTTATGAATACAGATATGGTCTCTGATCTGTCATTTCCTGTCTGTCACTAGTTTATGCAAACTTAGTCTGAGGTAATCCTGTGAGGAACATTATGGGTAAAGCTTAGCTCAAGAGTTTTTTGAGGGTGTAAGCTGGAATAATGGCTGTCGGTTCAGATGTCGGAACCGAACCCACAGTAGAGAATAAGTAAAGATTGATAACACAGATGGAACATTAAGGTAAGACATAACTTCTTTTTTTCTAAGAGGTGGTCCCATAGCAAATTGGTAAGTCTGAGTTCAAGTTGTTGATGTTTTGTTGGTTCTTGGGTCGGAACTTAATCAAAGAGGGTGAGGGTTTGTTAAAGGAAGTTTCTAGAAAGAAGCTGACAGAGATTGTTCAGTGCTGGAGGTAATATTTTTATCTTTATAATATGGAGGGCTCATTTGTTAAGTTGTCAAGTAGGGAGTTTCTCCCAACGACATGCTTTGCTCTGGTGAAGTCCTTCACCAGCTTGATGAGGTAGAGGCTAGTTAAGATGATGCGAATGTGTGCATGTTTTTGAACTGATTACTATTTTTTTGTGATTTAATGCTGTGCAGTATTTCATAAAGCAGAGGTTTACATGTAGTGCTTTCTGTGGGTAGCGGTAGGTAAACTACTTGAAATATAAGTTTAGAGTGGGTGTGTAGAGTGTGGGAGATGGCCAGCCAGTTAAGGTCATGCTCATTGATTAATGAGTTTTGAGAGTTTTGTTTATGGCAACAACAGGTACTGTTATGACTCTGTCATAGTCCATGTTGGTATGAATGACTTGAGACGTACCTCCCTGGACTATATGAAGAGAGTCATGACTGAACTTGCTGAATATGTGTCCCTAGCCTTAAGCAGCATTCTGCTGTCATCCAGAATGATGCCTGAATACAAACATAAAATGATGGGCTTTTAACAATTGGCTTAGTTTCTGGTGTCATTCTAGGGGGATCCAGTACCTGACAGCCTGGAAAGATATGATCGACAGACCACGATGCTTTGCCAGAAATGGCCTGCATCTGTCTCACCTGGGCTTCAGGATTCTGGCAAAGGCTCTTGCCTCCCTTATAGAGCATTTTTTAGGAAAAGTGATGAGGTTGATACTATCAACATAAAAATTTCAACAAAACACAAATTAAAGGTCATACCGCTAAATGCTAGGAGTCTAAACATGAAACTGCACTCATTGCAAACATTCCTAAACCTGGAAAATGCTGACATATGTGCAGTCACAGAAACCTGGCTCAAAGCTGTGGAGAGCACCCCAGCCTTACATGGTTACTCATCCTATCATACATTCAGACCCCAAACTGAGAGTAGTAAAGCCAAAGGAGGTGGACTTTCAATATATATATTAAAGACATACACACCTCCAGGCTGGTCAAACAGTATGACGCACAGGAGACACTGTAGGTGCAGTTAACTATTGACAAGACCCCTATACAAATCATAACTAGTTACCAGCCCCCATATCTGACCCAAGATGCCCAAACTGCTTATCTAGACCTCTTCGAATCTATCAAGATTCAACCCTTTACCCTGATCCTGAGTGATTCAGACATAGACTGGAACAATTACTCTTGCCAGAACGCAAATGCCCAGAGATTCCTCGATTTTGTCAATACAAATGCTTTGGAACAGCAAGTCGATATCCCCACTAGAGGTGATATTATCTTGGACTTGGTATTAACCAACATGAGTAACCACTGCAGCATCCCTGCAGTGTCATACTACCTTGTAAGATCCGACCGTAAAGTGGTCACGTTCAAAGTCACCATCTCCCCCGACTTCCCTCTAGCTAGGGCCAATCAAAAAAACTTCCCCAGAGCTGATTGCAACCTCCTGAGGGATGGTATAAACAGCTTCACAGTCCCCTTCCCCTCTCTAGGAACTGGCACCAGTATCCAAAACTATACCAAATTACTGTACGAACATTTATATAGATGCATGGAATCAGGAATACCTGACAGGACTAAGTCATCCTCCGCAAGGAAGAGAAACCTGTCTGGTGGACCTCTGCAATAAATAAACTCTATAACAGAAGAAAAAAAATTCTGTCCAGGACCAAGAAGGAGCAGGTACCCAATTGGAAGCAATCTCTCCTTAGCCTAAACAAGCAAATAAGAGCACTAGTAAAATCCTCCAAAGCAAACTTCGAGTTCAAATTGGCCATATCTATTAGAGACAATCATAAGGCCTTCTTCACATATGTCCGTAATCTCTAAGGTAGCATCCAGATCTGTTCAGAACTGGTGGTCAAGGACACCACATATACAAATGCCATAGATATAGCAAACTTGCTGGCTGACATATTCAGTGAAAATTTCACTCCTCTGTCCCCCCAATCAGTAAATCAGGACATTCCCATACCTGCTCCCCTTCCCCTTATGTCTAGGGATCAGGTCATCACTGCTCTCTCAAAGGCAAAAATTACAGCCTCCATGGGACCTGATAACATTCCAGGCTGCATCCTACATGAACTCAGGCAGGAACTTGCAGCACCATTAGGTGCCCTATTCAACCAGAGCCTGAGTACTGGTTTTGTCCCAGCTGAGTGGAGGACAGCCACTGTCATCCCTTTACACAAAGGTGGAGCGTCCACTGATCTGGGAATTTATAGACCCATCAGCCTAACTAGCCTGATCTGCAAGGCCATGGCATGGATTATCTTGGACCTCATTAATAAGGACATTGGCAACCTCCAAACACTTGATCCTACACAGTTTGGCTTTATCAAGTGAAGGTCATGTCTATTAAATTTGGTCAACTTTTTTGAGACAGTCACCAAAGCCATGGATGAGAGGAAGACGATGTGCACCACCTACCTTGACAAAGCCTTCGACACTATTCCCCACACGGGCATAATAGATAAACTCTTTCAACTAGACATCAATCTGTATGTTACCAGACGGGTAGCCAGCTGGCTCACTGATGGAACCCACCTAGTCAAAATAGGGAAAGCCACCTCAAGCAGTAGACTCGTATTGAGTGGCCTACCCTAGGGTTCGGTCTTGGGACCTCTGTTATTTGGGATATACTTTTTTGAGGTACAAACCAAAACCAGTGGGCTATGGCTGACCATGTTTGCAGATGACTGTAAGTTGGGAGCTGTCATCAATTCCCCTAGTGACATGGACATCCTCCAAGAGGGTCTCACCGAAACATATGACTAGTGCCAGAAACATGGCCTCAAGCTGAATATAAAAAAATGCATCATTATCCCCTTTGGGGAGAGAGATGTCCCCATAAATGATCACATTAATAACGTTCTAAGCATGCAGTCAGTCGTGAGGGATTTGGGCATCCAGATTGATAGCAGCTGGACTTTTGACCACCATGTTGCTTCCATTGTACGGAAAACTTTCTACAAGGCCCACCTCATAAGTAAAGGTATCTCAGCCAGGGAAAAAGAGGTTATAACATCCCTGTATTCTTCTCTTATAAGGCCCATTATTCAGTACAATGCCCCATTCGGCATGTACCTCGCAAAGCACATGCAGCAGCTGGAGAGACCACAGAGGTTCCTCACCCGGAGAATCCAGGGCCTCAAAAATCTACCATACACAGGCTAAAAAGTCGTATCCCTCTACTCTGTTTCATACAGACTCCTCAGAGGTGACCTCTGTCTGGCATACAAGACGATATCGGACCCCGCCTTGATGGGACTGCTGCATAACCGCAAGTCGAGCTCCACTCAAGTAACCCACACACGTGGCCTCAACCTGGTCTGTGATATCAATAGGACTTGCTGGCAGGACAGTTTTATGTCCTAGAGACTCCCCCATCTATGGAATAGATTCCCTCTCCACGTCAAGCAGAGTACCTCTTTACCCATTTTTAAGCCCAATCTAGATAACTGGATGGGAAATAGAAAATACATCCTTGGGATTCCACCTGTGTCCCTGCTGGACAGGGCATCAGGTGCTGATTTATCTATTCATGGGGTAAACTCTTGGCTAGGCTTATAAGGGCCTCAGGGCCAGTAGCCTAGTAACTTCCTATGATCCTATGGTGAGGATTTAGTTATTTTTGAAGAGAGTAAGTGTGCTACCCAATCGGTCCACACATGTATAGACAAACTGAAGGCTACACTTCCTAGGAGTGTGCTAATTTAGAAGCAGAGTAGTTTGGAACAAGCATAGCTACTACTACATTTTACATATAGAAAAAAAAAAACAGTACTTTGCATAGACACAGGAGTTGTAATTCCCTCCTTGCAGTACTGCTTTCTTACAGGAGTACAGACAAAACTGGACACCATGCATTTAAATAAATTAAATCTGGGGTAATGAGATAGCAAAGGGATTTCCAGAAAACTGACACCTCAGCAAACAGTGTTAGTGCCCCGCAGTTTCATAACCAGAAATATATGCCTTGAATAAACACAGTGTGAAGATAAACTGGGCCCTTCAGGGTTACATTATCAACCTTCAGGGGAGTCTGAGAGGGTGTGATTGATTGTGATTCTCCCTGCAACTCCAGTGTTTTTAATTGATGCCCGAAAATAATAAGAGGATGGGAAAGAAATTGAATTGAAACCAAGAGATTGATGCTTTACTAGTGAAATGGGACAGAATCAGTGGCAGAAAGAGGAAGTTTTATTAGCACTCCAGTAGCGCTCTTGAAGTTTATACTCTTTATTTCCCAGTCACTGCATCCCGAGATTCTTGCCCAGATCAAGTTATGATCTTACATTTCAAACAATTGCTAAAATATGTGAAGCTGTAATGGTTTCTAATGAAATGTAAGTTGCAAACTTCAACACAAACAAATCTTTACAGTGGCGCTATTCATCAGATTCTAAGTCTTAAACTAGATTTTATAAAATAAATAAGTCATAATAAACACAGCAAATATTAATTGTGTACTATTTTGTTAACATGCAATATCTCAGCAACTACTTAAGCTAAACACACACTGGCAGCAGCATTTTGTTCATCTGTGAACCTTCATATGAGGCTATGCAGCTCTGTTTTATAGTGAAATGAAAACTGCTATAAAGTACATGTACAACAATTAACATCTCTTAAGCAGCACTAGACAGGCATGTCTTGTGTTTCTGTGAGCATGAAGTTGAAATATTTTAATAACGTTTGTATCATTTTTTTGAAATTAATACAAGTATGAACAGGTTACATCAGACGTCTGGAGGCATCAGTATGATTTAATTGCAGAAACACTTGGAGGAATCACTAGGCTGTAATGATTTAAGGAGGTAGAATGAGTGATTTAAGGAGGTAGAATGAGTGAATGAGAAGGAAGTGACAGAAAAAAGATTGGAGAAAGTTATTAGTGGATTAAGGAGATAAACTGTGTGAAAGAGAAAGAAGCAGATCAGTAGAGGACAATACAGGGATACACATTCTTAGGTTCATAGGTTGGTACTAGGCTATCGGCCATTGGGCCTGTACAAGCCTAGCCATAACAATTCCCTGGATATTTTTTCCCACAAAATTTACTTCCCTGGACCCCTGTCCAACAGGGCGACTGACGTGATCCCCGGGGTGAATTTCCTATCTCCCATCCAGTCGTCAAGGTTAATTTTGAAAAGCGCCAAGGAGGCACTCTGCTTGACATGTATGGGCAGTGTGTTCCACAGTATGGGAAGTCTCTGGGTCAGGAACCTATCCCTCCAGCATGTTTTGTTCATTGTGATGACAAGGTTTAGATCCCCGGAGCGTGTGGCTCTGAGGGATTGGGATTTCTTTAAGTGGAGCATGTCCAGCAGCTCAGGGTTTGACGTGGCCGTGTATCTTAAGCAGAAATTGCCTCTGAGTAGACGATATGCCACAGAGTATTAGCTGGAGTTTTTTTAGACTGTCAGCATAGGGCATCTGCTTTAGGCCTGTGGTTCTTTTAGTGAGGTATGTCTGCGGCCTTTCCAGCTGTTGCAGATGTCTTGTCTATAATGGGTCTAATGAGGGATGAGTACAGTGGGACAATGACCTCCTTTTTTCTGGATGAAAAGCCCTTAGTGATGAGGTGTGCCACATAGAAGGATTTCCTGACTGTTGTGGCGATGTGGATGTTCTTCGTGTTTCACTGTTGCATTTATTATATTTGGGTAATCTGTTGACAGGTTGCCCTCAGTCGGCCTGAATTCCAAAGTCTTGAGTCCTGCTTCAGTTGCTGTCTTCTCTTCCATGACGTCAGGTCATCAGGGGTATAAAACATGCAGCCGACGCTTTAGTCTTTCTTGTCGCGCGGTGCCCTAAGCAGAAACATTTTGCAAGTGCCGGTCGGCTGACTACTGAAATATTCGAGTTTCAGAACCAAAGTCTTCACTAAAGCTAAGTACCCCGTTGGGGAAACTTTTTTCTTGCCTTTTACCGGTGTCAGAAAAAGTTAATAATTGTATTACTTGTGGAAAGCAAATATCTCATAAGGATTTCCATTTATACTGTATTCCTTGCCTAGGCCCTGATCACAACATGCCTGGCTGTCGGTTTTGTGCTAGATTTAACCAACGCACTATTAAGCGTCGGTATATTTTTGCATCAAAGTATTTTGGAAACAGATTTAACTACCCAGAAATGTTGTCGGATAGCAATCCGACTACCGGAGTACATAAAAAACACTAAGAAAAGGACAGAGAAAGGCAGTCGAGATCCAAAACCGACGACGAAGCTTCTCCTAAGCCAGTCGCCGGTTCACTGGTACTCAGTGAGGCAACTTCACAGACCCTGATACCCACTACCTTCGACTCGCAGGCCTCTACCGATACCCATGGGGAGTCCGGCATGCAGAAAGATACTCAAGGTACTGGACCGATGGATGTATCTCCCTTGGATGGGTCAGGAGCCGCTGAGCAGGCACCGGCTTCTGAGGGTGTATTCAGACCTAAACATTTGTATATCAAACTGACTACAGCTGCAAAACCAAAGACAAAAGCAACTTCTAAAACTAAAAAACTGATGCATGAGCCACGTGCACAGGCCTCTATGCCTAAAAAAAAAAAACAGATGATCAAAATGGCTGAAGACCTTATTACCTTGATCAGGGGTACCTACCCCCCTCCAGATAAGAGGCCTAGGCAAGACACTGATTATGAATCTTCAGATCAGGTTTCTATTTCTTCTGATTCCTCTTCTGATCAGGAATTTTCTATACCTCCCTATGAGGATTCTGATGCTGAGGAGTCTATTCCATCTGCTTCTCCTCCTGAGGATTATTCATTTGGAGAAACCTTGCATACTTTGAGGGAGCATTTTCAGTGGGAGAGTCAAGACTTCTCAGAATCTAAAAAGAGGCTCAGGGGTTTCCTTCTTCTCCCTCAGCACAAGCCTTTAGCCATTCTCCCTGTTTTAGACATTGTGGATGATGTGTTTTCGGAGTCAAGCTTGACCCCTGACTCCTTACCTCCAGCTCCCAGTAAGCCTGACAGATATAACAGAGTCCCCGACTCACATCAATTTTTATTTAGAAACCCTGCTGCTGATCCTGAAACTATTTCACAGGATCCAAAGGGAGTTAAGGCCTCAACAGCAAAAAACTCTACCTCCTCTGACAGAGATTCTAGGGCACTGGACAGATAGGGAAAAAAGGTTTATACATCTGCAACCTTGGTAATCAGGACCTTACATTGTCAGTTTCATATGCTTAAGTACCAACAACATGTTATGGGATTGCTGAAACAGAAAATGATGTTGATTTCAGAATGTGCAGAAAATAAAGAATTGCAGGAATTATTGCATGCAGCTGAACAAGTTGGAAAGCATACTTTGCAATGTGGTTTTGATTCTTTAGAGGCTTCCTGCAGGGCCGCAGTTACTGGATATGTGATTAGGAGGCATGCCTCGTTAAAGGAACAAAATTTGCCTGATCATGTTAAAGCTAAATTGCTAGATGCACCTTTACAGCGTGATTCTCTGTTTGGTATTAAGGCAGAAGAGGTTTTAAAGAAAATGGAAGACAAAGCTAAGTCTATGCAAACTGTTAAAGATTTTTTACAAGTGCAGCCACCAAGATTCAGTAGACACTGGCCTACAAAAAATTGGTCCTTTCCTGTGTCAGACAGAGCTCAAAGGGGCAAATCCAGATGCCCTAAGGGTTCCAGGTACCAGGCTCAAGACTCATACAGGTCAAAGCAATGGGGCGCATCCATCTCCAAATCTGGAGGAGATAAAGCGCAAACCTACAGAAAGCAATCCCAATGACTTCCCTCTGCCTACACCAAGCACTTATCTTTTGGCAGCATCCATAGGGGGAAAATTAGCACTTTTTGCTTAAAATTGGCAGTTAATAACGCAGGACAAGTGGGTACTAAACATCATATCACAGGGATACAGATTCCATTTCCACTCTCTGCCAATGACAAATGGTTGGCCAGATCTGCCAAAAAAATCAATGGGCAGAGGCACAGAAACAGGCTACGTCCCTCATGGATATGGGGGCCATTCAGACAGTACCAGAACAGGAAAAAAGACAGGGTTTTTACTCAAGACTGTTCCTGGTACCCAGAAAGGACAAGGCTTGGCGGCCAGTACTGGATTTATCGATTTTGAACACATACCTGGACATTCCAAAATTCAAAATGCTCACTTTGCAGCAGCTTCTGCCCATGTTGGGCAAGAATGCTTGGCTGGTGACTTTAGACCTAAAAGAGGCATATCTGCATGTCCCAATAAGACAGTCGTGCAGAAGATACCTCAGATTCAAGGCTGGCTTAATGCATTACCAATTCTCTGCACTGCCCTTTAGCTTGTCTACTGCGCCCAGGGTCTTTACAAAGTGCCTGGCACCAGTAATTGCTTTTTGTAGACAAGTATTCAAATATATCCTTACTTGGACGGCTGTCTCATTCAAGCAGAGAACAAGGACACTCTTCTACAACACCTGGTGTTTGTGAAAATGCGTCTAACATGCCTAGGGTATACAATAAACAAAAAGAAATCACAACTGGTACCCTCTCAAAAGATAACATTCCTGGGTGCAAGCTTGAATACAACTGCCCAAATGGCTTACCTCACGCCAGGCAAACAAAGGCAACTGACTATTTACTTCAAACTGATGGCAACAAAAACCCAGTCTTCTGCAAGACAAATTCTGCAGGCTCTGGGCTTCATGGCATCCTGCATCCTACTAATTCCATATGCAAGACTGCATATACTTCAATGGTACCTAAAAAGTTTATGGAGTCAACATTCACACAGTCTGAAACAATGATTCCTCTCATTCCCTGCCTGCAACAGGAGTTTTTATGGTGGGCAAAGGCCTGTCACCAAAACATGGGACGGCCCTTCACTGTACCCCCTGCCAGCCAAACCTTAACAGACGCATCAGATTATGCCTGGGGGGCCAACATGGCAGGAAGATGCATTCAGGGCATATGGGCACCAAATCAAATGCATCTACATATCAACCAGAAAGAGATGCTAGCTGTACAAAATGCCCTAACAGCCTTCAAGGACTTACTTCATCCAGGACAACTACTGATAAAGACGGACAACACCACAGTCATGTGGTATGTAAACAAGGAAGGGGGCACACACTCATACCCCCTTTGCAGATTAGCCATGGGGGCCAGGAAAACAAAACACTCTGGCAGATGATTTAAGCAGAAATCTTATGTATCCTCACGAGTGGAAACTAAATACACAAGTCTTCAGCGTGATAACAGAGAAATGGGGAGCCCAGACATAGATCTATTTGCCTCTCCTCAAAATTATCAACTGAAAAGATTCTGCACAAGGACTTATCACAGACAAGCATGGAAAGTGGACGCCCTATCCTTCAGTTGGAAAAACCTATCAGTTTATGCCTTTCCTCCTCTGCCTCTTCTACCCAAGGTCCTCTAAAAGTCAGACAAGAGAAGCCAAAGATGATATTAATTGCCCCGGACTGGCCCCACCAATTCTGGTACCCAATCCTAAGGAACTTGTCTCAATACCCAGCCTGGACCTTGCCTCAAAAACCACAACTACTGCCCCAGCAAAACAGTCAGATCCTGCACAATCAACTACAGACTCTGAACATGGCAGCATGGTTAATCCTGTAATCATACTAACGACACCTCTCAGTAAAGCTGTGGTGGATGTCATTTTGGAAGCCAGAAGGCCTAGTACTAGAAAATCTTATGCTGACAAATGGAAGAGATTCTGTGCTTGGAATCAAGCACAAGGAACTGATACAGCAGAACCACATATTCCTCAGATATTACACTAAACTGAGATGCTTGACAAAGGCCTATCTTTCTCGTCAATCAAAATCCATGCCTCTGCCATTTCAGCTCATTACAATACAGAGCCACCAATCTTTTCTCATCCTTTACTAAAGCAGTATCTTAGAGGAGCCAAAAATTTAAGGCCTCCTAGAAGATCACCATTACCTGCATGGGACCTCAGTTATGTGTTGGAAAAGCTCAACCTGCCTCCATTTGAACCAGCTGCTACTACTGATATAAAGTTCTTATCATGGAAGACAGCTCTGCTACTAGCAATTACTTCAGCAAGAAGAGTTTCAGAGCTACAGGCCCTCATGGCTGTAGAGCCTTTTATCATATTTTACCCAGACAGGGTGTCTCTGAGGACAAATCCTACTTTTATGCCTAAGGTCATTTCCAGTGTGGCTCTTAACCAAACAATTCATCTGCCAACTTTTTATCCAAATCCGCAGGACAAAGGGGGAGAATTCTGCATTCCTTGGACGTACACAGACAGCTAAGATTCTACTTGAGCAGGACTAAAGCTCTAAGAAAAACTGAGCAGTTACTAGTGTCATATGCTGCAGGATCAGAAGGAAAGGCTATTTTAAAATGGATAAGTCATTGCATCCGTTTCTGCTACTTACACCATGGCAAACCTGTGCCCAAGGGCATTAGGACTCACTCCACCAAAGCTGCAGCTACTTCAGCAGCCTTTCTCAGAGGAGTACCAACCAAGGACATTCTAGAGGCTGCTGCCTGGAGTTCTGTTCACACCTTTACAAAGCATTACCATTTGCCTCTCTACTCTAAGTCCAGGGCAGGCTTTGCCACTGCAGTGCTGCAGGGCTTTATAGCCTCACCTAATGCTGTTTAGCTCCAGCCTCCCAACCATAGCTTTGGGATTCTACCCAAATGTAATGACTGCAACAGTGAAACACGAAGAACATAGTACAGTTGTGTACACTTACCATAAATGTAGATGTTCGAGTGTATTCACTGTTGCAGTCCAGGTTACCTTCCCGCCTATCCCCCTGTCATTCTACAGTTTATCTTTCCTTCTCTATCTTCTACAACCTATGTGGTGTATTTGCTTGTAGATGAAGGTAAAGTTTATACTGATGCATGTATATATATATATATATATATATATATATATATATATATATATATATATATATATAAATATTTATAATACCTTTTTGGGGGCACCTGACATCGGGGGCAAGAAAAACTAAAGAAAATGGCGTCGGCTGCATGTTTTATATCCCTGACGACCTGACGTCATGGAAGAGAAGACAACAGCCAACGCAGGACCCAAGACTTTGGATTTCAGGCTGACTGAGGGCAGCCTGCCAGCAGATTACCCAAATGTAATGACTGCAACAGTGAATACACTCGAACATCTACATTTATGGTAAGTGTACACAACTGTACTTTGTCAAAGGTGAGACCACTGTCCACTTGTTTCCCTAAGTCTCTCATCACACTTTCAGTGTTTAATGTACTGCCACCTGTGTGGTAATTCATGGGTACATGTTTTTTCCCCAAAGGGGATAACTCTACATTTCTTGGCATTAAGCTTGAGCCCATGGCTCTGGCACCAAGCATCTGTTTCTGTAAGCCCTTTTGTAGAATATCCACATCATTTGGGGGTTCAGTAATGGCTCCCAGTTTGCAGTCATCTGCGAACTTCGTTAGCCAGAGTCCCTTAGTGTGGGCCTGTACTTCAGAAAAGTAGATGCTAAACAAGAGCGGTCCCAGGACTGAACCATGAGGTACTCCACTTGTCTGGAGCTGGATTTGGAGTTGGCTACTTTTACAGTGTGGGTTCTGTCAGTAAGCCAGTTGGCAACCCATCGAGTGACATAGGGATTTATGCCCAGCTTAGTAAGTTTATCTATGATTCCAGAGTAGGGGATGGTGTAGAAGGCCTTGGCAAGGTCCTGGTAGGCTGTGTGGACCGCCTTACCCTCGTTCACAGCTCTAGAGGCTGATTCGAAGAAGTCAGTCAGGTTCAGGAGACAAGATCAGCTCTTCATGAACCCAAACTGGGTGGGGTCCAGTGTTTGAAGGTTGCCAATGTCTTTGTTTATAAGTTCCATGATAATGCGTTCCATGCCCTTGCAATTCAGGCTCGTTAGACTGATGGGACGGTAGATGTCCTTCAAGGATGCATCTGCAGTCATCACATATGGGTTGTCCTGCCTCAGGCAGCCCTTCGGTCGGCCGGATTCCAAAGTCTGGGTCTGGCCTCGGCTAATGTCGCACTTTCCCCGACGTCAGAGCGTCTGGGGTATAAAAGCATCAGCCGATGCCATTTTCCTCAGTCTTTCTTGCCGCGTGGTGCCCGAAGCAGAAGCAGTTCGCAAGTGCCGGTCAGCCAGCTCCTGTGATTCAGCTACCGAAGACTTTGAAAAAGCTAAGTACCCCATCGGGGACTCTTTCTTGCCTCAGCCGATGTCAGATCTCAGAGAGGCAGGAATAGGCGTGCCAGAGGTAGAGGGCAAGCTAGAGGCTCCTACAGAAGCCATCAATGGCAGCCTCCCAACCAGAGAGGTAGTGCAGGAACTACAACTGCTACACCAGGACAGACTCAATGACTTTATTTTGACTCCGCCGACCAGGGCTCAATTAGAAGCACCTTTGGGCGGAAAGCTTTCTTTATTCTCAAAAAATTGGCACAGCATTACAAGGGACACATGGACACTGCAAATAATAGACAAAGGATACAGGTTCCATTTCCACACATTGCCAAAAAGAAAAGGCATGCCAGACCTGCCACCAAATCAGAGGGCAGAGGCTTTGAAGCAAATTTCCAACTTAATGCAAATGAAAGCCATAGAAAAGGTACCTCTTTCAGAACAAGGCCAAGGATTTTACTCCAGATTATTCCTTGTTCCAAGAAAAGAAAATCAATGGAGGCCTATTCTCGACTTGTCCGCACTGAATACTTACCTCATTGTGCCAAAATTCAAAATGCTGACTCTACAGCAACTCCTTCCCATGCTGGGCAAGGGGTCTTGGCTGGTGACTCTAGACCTCAAGGAGGCATACCTGCATGTCCCTATCCGACAAAGTTGCAGAAGACACCTCAGATTTCTTGCAGGGTCAGAGCATTATCAATTCTCAGCATTGCCCTTTGGCTTATCTACTGCCCAGAGTATTCACAAAATGCCTGGCATCAGTAATTGCACACTGCAGACTTCAGGGGATTCAAATCTACCCATATCTGGACGACTGCCTTATACAAGCAGACAGCAAGCAAACTTTGTTAAAGGACTTGGATTATGCCATCCACCTACTGCAGGCCTTGGGATATACAGTCAACATCCACAAATCAAGACTTGTTCCATCCCAAAGAATAACTTTTCTGGGTGCGGATCTAGACACAACCACCCAAATGGCCTTTCTCACAGAAGAAAAACAAAAACAACTACCGGATTACTTCAAGAGTCTGACAAGACAAACTCAGCTGACTGCAAGGAAAATCCTGCAGGCCCTGGGTTACATGGCATCTTGCATTCTTCTGATTCCACAAGCAAGGCTGCATATGAGAAAATTACAATGGTACCTAAGGAGTTTATGGACTCAGCACAGTCACAGCTTAGAAACTTTGATCCCACTCATTCCATGCCTACAAAAGGAATTCCTGTGGTGGGCTCAAGCCTGCCAGTCGAACAGCGGGTTGCTCTTCAGCAAGCCAAGAGCCAGCCAAACCATCACCACGGACGCTTCAGACCAAGGTTGGGGAGCACACATGGAGGGCAGATGTATCCAAGGGCTATGGTCACAAAGAGAGCTGCGCATGCACATAAACCAAAAGGAAATGCTGGCAGTGATACACGCAATCGAGGCCTTCAAACTTTTTCTTCATCAAGGCCACCTGCTCATAAGGACAGACAACACCACAGTTATGTGGTACATAAACAAGCAAGGAGGCACCCATTCCTACCCTCTTTGCAGACTGGCAATGAATCTATGTTTACTTTCCTTGAAACTCAATATACAGCTGCAGTCCCAGTTCGTGCCAGGGAAAGACAATATACTGGCAGACAGCTTAAGCAGAAATACCATGGATGCACACGAATGGATGCTGCACCCAGACATCTTACTCATAACACAATCATGGGGAAGGCCGGAAATAGATCTGTTCGCTTCCCCCCACAATCATCAACTGAAGAAATTCTGCTCAAGGACATACCACCCACAAGCATGGAAAGTGGACGCTCTCTCTTTCAGCTGGAAAGCTCTAACAGTGTATGCTTTCCCACCTCTCCCATTAATGACCAAGGTCTTACTGAAGATCAGGACAGAGCAGCCCAGAGTGATTCTGATAGCTCCAAACTGGCCAAGACAGCACTGGTACCCGCTGTTAAAGAGCATGTCACAGATGAATCCGTGGCCTCTCCCCCTATGGCCACTTCTACTGATGCAGCACAATTTCAAGACTCTGCATTCCAACCTGAAAACCTTGCAGCTAACTGCCTGGAGAATACCATGACTCCTCCTCAGGATAAGCTATCCCAGAGAGTGAAGGATATTATTATGGAAGCTCGCCGGCCTTCCACAAGGAAGGCATATTCAGCAAAATGGAAAAGATTTCACACTTGGAACACAACAAAGGGCCTAGATGTGACAGTGATGAACATGGCACATATACTGGAATATTTGGCAGAATTGTTTCACAATGGCCTGTCTTACTCTTCCATCAAGATACATGCCTCAGCAATTTCAGCAGAATACAATGTTAATCCACCTGTCTTCTCTCATCCTCTCCTGAGACAGTTTCTAAGAGGAATCAAAAACATCAATCCTCCAAGGAAACCACCTCTACCTACTTGGGACCTTAACTTCGTGTTGGAAAAACTAACACTTCCTCCCTTTGAACCAGCAGCATCAGCAGATCTACAGTTTCTGTCTTGGAAAACTGCCTTCCTTCTGGCCATAACCTCAGCAAGAAGAGTAATTGAGTTACAAGCTTTAATGGCAGTACAGCCATTTCTCATCTTTCATCAGGACAGAGTTTCTTTGAGAACCAATCCTACATTTATGCCAAAGGTGGTATCCAGGGTATCTTTGAACCAAGCTATTCACTTGCCTACATTCTTCCCACAACCACAAAACAAAGGGGAGAAACTTCTGCACACCCTGGACATACACAGACAGTTGCGCTACTACTTGGACAGAACTAAAAGTTACAGAAAGACTGACCAGTTGTTTGTAGCATATGCTGCTGGGGGCACAAGGAAAAGCAATTTCCAAACAGACAATTTCAAAATGGATAGGAAATTGCATTCGTTTTTGTTACTCCTTTCATGGAAAAACTGTGCCAGCTAACATTACACCTCATTCCACGAGAGCCACAGCCACCACCACAGCCTTCCTAAGAGGGGTGGCTACCAAGGACATTTTAGAAGCTGCTACATGGAGCTCCGTGCATACATTTGCCAAGCATTACAATTTACCTTTATACTCCAGATCCACAGCAGGCTTTGCTATGGCAGTCCTGCAGGGTATCTTAACTACACCATCCTTTACTTAGTACCTCCACCCCCAGATTGGCTATGGTATTCTACCCATATGTGATGACTGCAGATGCATCCTTGAAGGACATAGTACAGTTTTGTACCTACCATAAATGTAGATGTCCGATAGGTATGCATCTGCAGTCAGGTTTACCCTCCCTCCTTCCCCTCTGTGGTATACTTCTTGGGTACTTACCCCTCTTATAGCTAGCTGGGGGGATCTATTATGGTGTATTTGTTTTTTATAGTACTGTGTATGTTTGGATTTGTTTTTGCAATGCATATCTCCAAATTTTAGCCTTCTTTAGAGGGCACCTGGCATCTGGGGCAAGAAAAACTGAGGAAAATGGCGTCGGCTGATGCTTTTATACCCCAGACGCTCTGACGTCGGGGAAAGTGCGACATCAGCCGAGGCCAGACCCAGACTTTGGAATCCGGCCGACCGAAGGGCTGCCTGAGGCAGGACAACCCATATGTCATGACTGCAGATGCATACCTATCGGACATCTACATTTATGGTAGGTACAAAACTGTACTTTCCCGGGATCCAAGGTGGATCACCCCTTGTGGAGTGGGATAACTGTAGCCATGCGCCACTCAGTGGGCACAAAGCCTGAGGCAAGGCTATGATTAAACATGACACTTAGATGAGGTACTAGTTAATTTTGTAGTTCATGTAGTACACAGCCCAGGATGTCATCTGGTCCCATGGATGCTGCATTCTTAGCTTTGGAGAGTGCGGTTTCTACCTGTGTGGCCGTGATTACCGGACTTTTGGCAATCTTTTGGTATCAAGATGGGCCCTTTAAGGGGTGAGAGGGGAGTGAAGTTGGCATTAAATCGATCTGCCAGGATATTGGCAATATCCTTGGGATCAGTATATTTAATGCCATTTTGTTGTAGCTCAGAGCATATCTGTGCATTGCCATTTAGATTCTTGACATAACAATAGAATGCCTTGTGGTTGTCTTTAGAATTTTTGGCAATTTTATTTTCATAACTAGCTTTGGAGGATTTTATGAGGGATCTCAGCTTCTTACTGAGGCTGCTAAGGGAGTTTTTTGCATCCTGGGATTTTCCTCTTTTCTGCAACAGTTTCTTTCTTCTGTTGTACAGTTTGTTTATGGCATGGGACTACCAGATTGTCTTCCTTTTTTTGAAGGAGAGCGTCTTGGTTCTATATGGGATGGCACGATTCATGCACGAGTGGATGTGCTCATACAGTGCCTTAGTGTAGGATTCAGCAGTTGAACTTTCAGCTCCCATCTGCATGGGTGTCATGAAGTTTGTCACTTCTGACATGAGTAGCATGAAGTTGGCTTTGGAGAAGTTTTTTTACAGAGGTTTCCTTACTTGGGGTGGGATGCGGATGTCAAGGGTGATTTGCTTATGGTCAGACCTGACCAATGAGGGGGTGACCACTGGTGTGGAGCATCTATCTCCCAAGTTGGTAATGACCAGGTCTAGGATATTGGAGCCCCTGGTGGGGCAATGGATTAGTTGATCCAGGGCGTTCAAATTTATGAATTCCAAGAACCGTTGGGAAATGGTGTTGGTACCCTAGTAGTTTTCCCAGTTAATGGCAGGGTAGTTGAAATCAGTATTAGGGTGTTTGGTTGTATCTTAATATTGTCCAGTATGTTTAGAAAGGTGTAGTGAGAATCTTGGGGCATGTTGGGGGATCTGTAGTAAGCTACAATTTGGATTGCAGTCTTAACTAGTGTTAGTTTCACCCAGAGAATTTCAGACGCATTGAGTTGGGCAACTAGCCTGGTGGTGTGAATATCCTTGGTGAATATGGGCACTTCTCCACCTTTAGTGTTTCGGTCTTGGTTTGATGGCCAAAAGATGTGGTAAGAGTTGTAGCCTGGTATTGCTTACACACACACAACTGGAATTGCAAGCAAAAACTCAAAGAATGTGCTGCAGTTTTTAATTAGTATGTCAGGGTATTAGCCCCAGATAAGCATATTGCTGAAGAAAAACAGAAAAGATGATCGATATACTCACTCTGTTAATAGTTAAATAAGTGTATGTACAAAGCAATAACCATTCATTTCTTGCATAGCATATACAACTGTTTAGTGTGTCAGCATTAAAAACATTGAACATGTCCAGAACCACAGCTTGTATGGTTTTCAGCTATTGTCACTACAGTGTGCTGACAAAATTCAGCTTTACTTCTTTTTTTCCACAAAGCATTACAGCTATTATGGTTGATCCTGTGCCTTCATACTAGCTCCAGTGTATAGGAACCTGTAATCAGTGAGCCTTGCACTGTACATAAAATATAATCTAGTCTTTATATAGAAATGAACGCAGGGTAAGGTAAGGATTGTTAGTTTTTTAAACAGGTGTGTAGCCAACAGCAGAAACTTTGTTAAATACAAACAAACCATTACTTTGTAGCTGATTTGGTATTTGCTGGGGACAGAAAAGGAGGACAAAGAAAATTTCAGAAAAAAAAAGTTGATGTTTATGTAGTAAAGGAACTACAGAGATTATCTTTAGAAGTATGTAAGAGAGTGGAAGTATGCAGGTGTGAGGCCTAGGAGGATAAGGTGAGGGAGGAAGTCTTGCTTGTAAATCAGAGCAACAGTAATAGAGGGAGCCAATCTGTCTGCACATGTGGGCAGTACGTCCTAGGAGTGCTTACTTTTGAAGCAAATTAACTGTAGTATCAGACATGGTTACCACTTCATTTTCCAATTTAAAAAAATGCACTGCTTTGCATATTTGCAGGGGTTGTAACTTCTGCCTGCCTGTACTGCACTTGCATTAATTAAAACTGGGACATTGATATGGCAGAGATGTTTCAAACATGTGGATGCCTCACCTGCTGGTCATGGCTTTTGCTGTGCAGTGTCAAATCAGTAAATGCATGCACTGAAAAACACAGTGTGAAGGTGCATTTAGCTGTTCTGGTTGTATTATCAACATTCCTCGAAGTCTGAACAGCAGTTAACTGCAACTCTCCATGCCTCCCTGTATTTCCTGCAGAGAAATTGTTAAAGAAACCACAGGAAAAGGGAAATACTGTGAAGCCTGTCAAAAGAACTTTGCTCTCCACCAAGATACAACAGAAATTATCCTACTAAGTCGTGTTATTTCCTTCCCAAAAGGACATATCTAAGCAGCCTAGAGAGAAAAAGACCAAGTTTCATAAAATGTGGGAGTATGACTCTTGTACTAGACTTGGGTGATCCAAGGAACTTGTACCCATGAGGGAGCGGCTGTAATGATCACAAACACCTCTGTCCTCCTCTTCACCAAAATCCCACCCCACCTGAACTTCTACCCAACCCTCACTACCCTCTCAGAGCCTATGAGGAAATGGTCTCCCTCTTTCTCTTAGCATGGCAACAGATCGCACACAAAATAAATGGGTACTCCAAATCAGCAGTAAAGGTTACTCCTTTCAGCTTTGTGGTATATAAACAAGGAGGTGGGTACCCGCTCTTAACATCTGTTCAGGCTTACAGTGGAGCTATGAGGTCTAGTTCAGGCAACTACAGCTATTACCTATGACTTTTTACATCCCAGGACCCAAGAACTTCCCGGTAGACAGCCTGAGAAGGACCTTACCAGTCCCAAATAAATGGATGCTGAAAAGAAAGATTGTTCTCAACCTAGTACAGCTGTGGTGTGTTCCAAAGGTAGACCTTTTTGCATGCACCCAGAACACAGCTTTAAAGTTTTTCTCTAGAACACCTCAGACAGGGGCATGGAAAATGAACACCTTCTTTTGGACAAGACTGTTTCTTTATGCTTTCCCTGTATTATCTCTCATCCGCAGGGTGCTTCAGAAGATCGGGAAGGTGGGTCATATATATATATAGTTATGATTGCACATCACTGGCCCAGCAGCACTGGTTTTCTGTCCTGCTGTCCCTCAGCAAACCTTCTTACCTAGAAGAAAGGGTCTGTCATTCACCCAGATCTCAAAACATTGAACTTCACATGTTGCGCTTTGTCCATATTCCCTGCCAAACATCTATTTTCTGTGGACATGGTATATATTCTGACAGAAGCTAGTAAACGAAGTACCAGCAAGTTGTGCCCTGATAAGTGGAAAAGTTTTTATGTTTGGTGCCAATCAAAATGGGTTCCTCCAAAGTCAGAGAGTCTGACACACATCCTGGAATAACTAACTTCAGTGTACAAGGCAGGTTTATCCTATTCCTCCATCAAGGTACATTTATCCTATTTGTGCATGCATGCCCATGTCTCCTCCTACCTGCATGTGAAAGAGGTTCTCATGGGAATTTTATTCCTCAGACCTTCCAAAAGTACCACATCCCTTCATAGGACTTTAACCTTGTGTTAGAGTAGCTCACGGTCCATTCTTTCGCGCCAACATCTCTGCTTCTATAAAATGCTTATCTGGAAAACCACTTTATTCCCTACCTTTGACTTCAGCTAGACACATCTCTAAACTGCAGTTCCTCACATACAAAGAGTCTTTCCTGATCTTTCGTAGACAGCGTCAGCCTCAGGACCAGTCCTAGCTCCTTGCCCAAGGTTGTATCAAAGCTCAGCCTCAACCAATCCATTTACCTTCCAGTCTTTTTCTCATACCCCAAGAACAAGGAGGAATGATCCTCCAATATTTGGACATGTACAGACAACTGAAAATGTCCTTTTATTCACATGTTGTGCAGTATTCTGTACATATGGGTTTTCTCCTCTTACTACCCGAACGCCTGGCCAGTATACAAAGGATTTCATTCACTGTATGGTGCTTGGGACATCTGAAATGACCAGCAGAGCATGGGCCATAAAAGTGATGTTTGCATGCACCAGACCTCAGAACTTCTCACCTGCGTCAGGTATTCCTGCCTTCCCAGCCTTCAGATTCTCGAGAACTCAGATGAGTACCCCATTGTGGAATCTTCTTTTTAGTCGTTGTTTTCTAATGCTTGTTCGTGTCATCCAGAAGGAGTGAAGCCATCAAATACCACATAAAGGCGCCCACGATCTTTACTTGTTTTGTTTGGGTAAATTGCACAACTACAAGGCCTACCCTATCTGCCAGGCTTTTGTTCCCAAAACTCTACGTAGCCGACTCCACATGCTCAACTTATACTTAGAGAACCAACATCTTAAACAGTTAGTGCTAGGTATGGGAGGATTCTTCCAACTTGCCTGCTGAACCACCAAAGAAGAAGGCCAAGGCCACAAAGCCTGCTACTGTCACTCTGCCTCCACCGTCTGATTTTCAGCCTGTGGCCGACGGCCTGGTTGAATGTTTGGGCTCTGCTGCCCTGGATATAGTGGGTACCTCTTTGGAAGCCACACAATCCTGTGCAGAAGACACATCCACGGAGGCTTTACGGACGTCTGTCTCCGACACCAAGGGGAAACCACATCTCTCAGGGGGACAGTTGGATCCCTCCGTCCCTTTGCAGTCATCCAACCCTAGGCCTTCCTCTGTTCAGAAGCTTGCTAGGCTGTCACTAAAAAAAAGGAGCAGAGGAAGCGTGTATCCCCTGCTACAGAAAGTCTACCAGACTGGCAGGCTTTCTTTCAAAGCCTATTTAATGCTTTCATGGCCCTACGGCCTACTGCGCTTGGGACTTCCACAATCCCTCCTCCATTCTGAGCCCTAGGCCTCAGGCCTCAGGCCTCAGAATCCTCTCGGGTGGAAGAGGAAGAGTACACTGATTCTTCTCTGAAGAATCTCTCTCCTGCACCTCTCAGCTCCCTTCCCCACTTGGATATGGTTCCCCAGGGGAAGAATCTGGTGATGCAGATTCCCTAGCAGAAGATCTAACCTTTGGGGAAACTATCGCTAAAATGAGGGAACATTTTAAGTGGGAATCATCTGAGATGACTGAGGTACAAAAAAAAGTATTATGACCTTATCCAGATGGACTCCTGAGCCTCTACTGCTGTTCCTCCCATTCTTCCAGCTTTTCTGGATGCTTTTTCAGCAGCATCCATGAACCCAGACTCCCATCTCCAGGCTCCACACAGATCTGATAGGTTTTTATAAAGTTCCTAAGACAGCAACATTTCTAGTAAAATTCCCAGCTGCAGACCCAGCCACCATTTCTGTTTACTGCCTTCTTCTACCTTCCTCCCTGCTGACAAGGACAGCAAAACTATGGAATGTTTGGGGAAAGAAGATGTACACATCTTTAACTTCGGCTTTCAGAGCAATCATTTACCAGACGCACATGTCTAAATATACATCTGATGTTGTAAATATTTATTCATTCCTTAATGATAGGACTTCAGTTCCATCCTCGGAACTGACACGGCCATTTCCAAGCTCATGCCAGCCAAAAGCTCTCAGCTAAGACCTACCCATAATGCCCCTCTCATAGTCTCTCCAGATCTCATTTGCCGCGTTCCTTGTCAGACGTGCCTAGCCTCTCTCTCTCTCTCTCTCAAAGCTAAGTGGAAATTTGTGTTTTTTGTGTAGTTTCTCTTAAAACTTTGTCATTTTTTAGTCAGTTTCACCTTTACTTCCTATTGCCTATAGCCTGCTTCTATTTCCTACCCTTTACTTTTGGTAGTTAAATCTTTACTATCGTTGGTACTGTCCCTCTCTCCTACCTTTGGTAGGCCTTTCTTTACCACTTGTGGTATTTTTAAATGCCATCATTGGTATTCTCTCCTTTTTTTCCCCTTGTTGTTGTTTCCTTTAGGATAGCCCTTTGTTGCCTGTACTATGTCAGACAAAGTTAAGTTGGGGTTTAAACAGTGTGACAAGTGTGGGTGTAAGATGTCCATCTCGGACGGCCAAGCTCGATGCTTTTACTGTTTGGGCATGGACCATATAAATGCTGCTTGTGATATTTGTTCTAGTTTTAGCAATCGCACTCTAGCAGAGCACAAAAACAAGCTAATTCTGAAAGGCTTAATCAAAACGCCTTTTTCAAAGGCTCTCTCTGGGTCAGAGGTTTCACCACCTCCTAAGACCAAGAAACACAAGGAAAAATGGAGTCACTCGGTTCCTGCATCTCCGTCAGTTACGGAACAGAGTCATTTCCTGCTTCTCTCGGCCCCCTTGACACAGACCTCTTTGGCACCAGGCCCTGTATCTTCTCCCAGGTGTATGTTACAACATCGAAGTTTTAAAACTTCGAATGTTATAATATCGAACCCTTTAGAGTGAAAGCTGACAATAGCAAAGCCTTGGAACATCGAAATTTTACCTAGGGTAAAATTTTGGTGATCCGTTCCGTGGCTTCGCTATGTACAGCACTGTGGTGCGATGGTTATGGACCGGGTTTAGGGAAGTGAGCGAACGGAGGTTACGGATTGGGTTAAGGTAAGTGTGGTGCGATGGTTACAGACCGGGTTAAGGTAAGTGAGCGAACAGACTGGGGTAAGGCGAGTGTGCAGTAGTTAGGGACTTTAGGGTTAGGGCACGCATGAGGTGAGTGTGCGGTAGTGACAGACTTTAGGGTTAGGGGCGGGTTAAGTGAGTTAGGGTTAGGGCACGGGTGAGGTGAGTGTGTGATAGTGACTGTAAGGTTAGGGGTGGGTTAAGTGAGTTAGGGTTAGGGAGCGGGTGAGGTGAGTGTGTGAGAGTTACAGACCTTATGGTGTGTGAGAGTTACAGACCTTATGGTTAGGGTTTGGGTTAAGGTAAGTGGATAGATAGTAGTGTATGTACAGTTTAGTGTAGGGTTAGATGTAGGATTTTAAGTGTATGTTTGTGTATTGAAGTTGTTTTGGTGTGCTTGTGTTTTGTGTGTGTGTGTATATATTTCTTGGAACAGCAAATTTTTTTCCCTGGGAAAAAATTTGCTGTTATGATTGTTCGACTGAAATGGGTCGATATTACAACATTCGAAATTTTGAGCATTCGATGTTATAATATAGACCCTCTTCTTCCTCGGTGCCATCTCTGATGTTGACTCCTATTTCGGTTCCAGCTTCGGCACCATCGGCTTCGGTGCTGTCCTTGGTTCCGACACTGGCTTTCATGACCATACCTGCTTCGGCACCATCCCTGGCCACAATGCCGATAGCTTATTCGGCTCCACAGACTACGACCTCTGTTCCTAAAGTTGAACATCTCCCAAGAACCAGATACTCTCCAACGTATGACCCCTTTTCAGGACATCGGTTTAGCCCCTTTCTTGAAAGACCTGATTTTCCTTCAGCAGCCTCCTATAGATCCACCAGGAGCCTTTCTGAACAGGATGTAGTGTGGGTTGTGGACCAGCTTCTGGCAGCTAGTGGATTGCCCACCCCAGCTAGACCTTCTGCCCCCTTTGGCTCAGAACCCTTCACAGCATATTCACATGTTTATCCTCTGCCCGCCTCTACCCAGGCCTCGGAGATCTTGGTACCGATGACCACCCCAGTGCATGCTGTCTCATCCCCAACTGCAGAGTTTTCTCTGTTGGCACCGACCTCCCTTGCTGCATTGGCTCTGTTGGAGCCGGTGCACTCTCGGAACAGTGTTTGGACTGTCGGCACCTTGGTACCTAGCCCGGCACCTATTTTTTTGCTGGAGCCATCTATGTCCATAGCTCCGACAGCTTCTAGTCCTCTTGGAGCTCCTCACCTGGAGTTGGGCTCCTCAGGGTGGGGTGTCACCCCGGTTCCGAGGTTGTCCTTCTTGGTTCTGGGCTCCCATCCCTCTTCAGGCAGGCCTGCTTTTCAGGTGATGGAGAGGGTCCTTGCCTCCACAGGCTCGCAGTCAGCACCAAAGACATCAGCACCAGATCCCCCCTCTAGCATGCAGCTGTCCCAACCCCCTACTTTGGGATCCTGTGCACAGGAGCCGTAAGACCTCCCTTTGAAGGGAACACTTTCTCCGGAGTCGTCCTCAGAAGATCCCACTGGGGAGCCACCCTGGAAGAAACAGTGCAAGAGGAAGCACCTTGATTTCCCAGATGAATCTATCACTGAGGACACCGACTGCCATGAGGGTGAAGGGTCCCCACGGTCTCTCCCAGACGATATCTCATTTGGAGATATTCTCAAAATCCTCAAGCAGCGGGGAGACTGGAAGTCCTCTAACCCTTCTTCTGAGCAGTCGGTGTTCTTGCAGGCTTTCCGTGCCCAGCCATGTACTTCCTGGATGACCCCACCTGTAGATGAGCTTATTAAGCTGATTGTGCAACATGCCTGGAAGGCCCTGGACAACGTATAACCTGTCCCCCGGAGGCCAGACAAAATTCTATCCACCCCTAAAGACCAGCCCAACTGGTCCAAGCAGTTAGTTGATTCCATGGTCATGGCGGCTGCCACCAACAGGGAACTGGCAGACAATAGTTCCACTGTCCAGTCTTGGGCCATGGACAGACTAATGAAAAAGACCTATTTTTCAGCGACCTTTGCCATTCGGTCGCTGAACTACCTTTCACACTTCACTCGCCTCCAAAAAGACCTAATCTCTGAAATGTCTTCCTCTTTGGCAGGGGTACTGCCTGATGAGGTGCGTGATGCTGTCTCCTCGCAGCTAGCCACACGTGAATCTATCTCGAACTCCTCGATGCATTTGATATCTCACACCACTGAGGGGGCAGCTCGAGCTGCCGCATCAGGCATTGTCATCAGACATCATGCTTGAATGCGTTTGTGTGATTTCGCAGACCCCTTTAAATCTTTTTTTGTCAACGCGCCTGTCGATGAATCTGCACTTTTTGGTCCCAAAGTACGAGACACACTAGCACGAAGTGAGAAAGACAGAAATACCTTGTCTGCTGTGGGCATACATTTTTCCATCCCCAGAGGTCCTTCTGCAGTAACTAGAGGGGAGGAAAATTGTGGTTCAAGAAATCCCAAAGATCCTTCCGTGACACTCATGGTGAGCAATCCCCCCATGGGCAAAGGGGGCAACTAATCTCGAAGACGCCCCTTTCAGTGTAGAAGGGGTCCGCTTAACCAGGGCACTGGAGATTCCTTCTCTGGACGACCCTACCAGCGCTCCTCAGCAGTGGCCCAATTGCTTTCCTCTGAAAGCAGTCGGGGGTCGTTTTTCTCTGCACCTACCAGCCTGGCAATGTACTACTTCTGATGTTTGGGTGCAGAGAATAATATCTAGAGGCTAACAGATACTTTTCGATTTAACTCCCAGACCAGTCAAGCAAATCCCCGATATACCACCCAATCAGAGGGAGGTAGCAGCCTTAGAAATAGAAAAGATGCTAAGAAAAAGAGTCATCCAACCAGTCCCACCAGACCAGAGAGGATCCGGGTTTTACTCGAGGTTCTTTTTAGTGCAAAAAAAGACAGGGGACTGGAGACCAATCCTGGATCTCAGCCTATTGAGCAAATTTATCAAACCTCAAAAATTCTGGATGGTCACAGTACAGTCCATTCTCCCCTTTCTAGGGAAGGACAACTGGATGTGCTCAATAGATCTCCAGGGCACGTATTACCACATAAAGATGGACAAATGTTCCTGGGGATTTCTCTGCTTCTGGCTGGCAGCCAATCACTACCAGTTCAGAGCACTGCCATTCGGTCTCTCGACAGCCCCGTGTGTTCACCAAATGTATGGCAGTTGTAGTAGCTCATCTTCGACTACAAGGATTCCAGGTGTTTCCGTATCTAGATGATTGGCTCTTTACTGCCTCGACCAGGAATCTTCTAATCTGCAGCCTCTCTTACACTCAAGGCCTTACTCTCCGCTTGGGGATTCCAATCAACAAGGACAAATCTCAAGTATTCCCAACAAAAACACTGGAATTCATTGGAGCAGTTTTCGACACATCCTGTCAAGCTTCCCTCCCTCCTCACATGCTTTCGAAAATAAGACATCAAATCCAAGCCCTTCTTCCACAGACCTTTGTACCAGTACGCCTTGTACTGCAACTCTTAGACTACATGGCAGCTACCATTACTCTGGTACCACTGGCGAGGTTGCACATTAGAGTACTACAGTGGCTCCTTTCTTCACAGTGGTCAATCTTAACTCACCCACTCGACCACATGATACGTCTTATAAACCTTTGCAAGGAAGAAATGCTATGGTGGATGAAGCCAGAATCGAATCTTTGGTGTCGACAGTTCCGTCTCCCCCAGCCCATGGCCACTGTGACCACAGATGCTTCCCTGTTAGGGGGGGGGGGGCATTTCCAGGGAAATACAGTCCAAGGCACCTGGTCCCCCATGGAGGTCAATTTGCACATAAATGTCCTGGAACTGAGGGCAGTTCTCTTAACGTTGCAGGCGTTTCATACATCCCTCCCTTCTGGGACCATTGCAATTCATTCGGACAACATGTCAGTCGTCTGGTATATCAACAAGCAAGGCAGAACCAGGTCTTACCCCCTGTGTCGGGAAGTCATGAGGATTTGGCACTGGGCGGTAGCTTCCAACCGCTTTCTGATAGCAATGCACATTCCCGGGAGTTCCAACTTTATTGCGGATAATCTTAGCAGGAATATCCTGATGCCTCACAAGAGGTCCCTCAATCCTGTAATAGCGGATCGGATATTCCGCCACTGGGGCAAGCCTTGCTGCGATCTGTTTGCTTCCCCCTTAAACAACAAATGCAGAAGCTACTTTTCCCTGATGCCCCCTCCGGGGAACCACCAGGGAATGCTCTAACGCAAGATTGGCCTCCGGGTCTACTGTATGTCGTTCACCCATTTCCCCTCATCCCGAAATTCCTCCAGAAAGCTCAAAGATTGAGAAGCAAGGGGATCCTCATTGCCCCTTATTGGCCCCGTCAAGTCTGGTTCCCTTTCTATGGCCTCATCTGATTCACAACCCGTGGATCCTGGATCATTCCCAAGGTGTGCTATCTCATCCTCAGGGACTGATTCACCCCAATCTCCAAAGCCTCAATTTATTCTAGTAAATGGACTAGGTTCTCTACTTGGACCAAGGATCAGAACATAGACACTTTTTCTATGCCTATTCAAAAGATCCTACAATACCTGATGACTCTTCCATGTGCAGGAACCTCAGCATCGACAATTACTGTACATTTAGCAGCTATTGCAAATTTTCATAATGGATTTGATAATTCTTCTGTTATGTCACATCACCTGTGCAAAACCTTTTTGAAAGGAATTACATGTTAAACCTCCTGTCAAGCCGCTTATAGAACCCTGGGACTTGACCTTGGTACTTCAATCATTAACAGGCCCTCCTTTCGAGCCTTTTGATTCTTGTGATATAAAATTTTTATTAAGGAAGACTCTACTTCTAGTATCACTTACCTGAGCGAGAAGAGTATCTGAGTTGCAGGCCTTGAGTGTCAAGAGACCCTACTTGAACTTCCACATGGATAGAGTATCCCTTCATATTGACCCTTCTTTTTTGCCCAAGGTCATTTCTGAATTTTCCATTAACCAATCTGTTGACGGTTTTCTTCCCTCAGCATTCAAACAGAGGGGAGTATCTGTTGCACACCCTTGATGTTCATAGGCAGCTCCGTTGTTATTTGGACAGGACTAAATCTTTTAGGAAAATGGATCAGTTGCTTGTGGCCTTTGCAGGACCCAGATTGGGTAAACCTGTCTCCAAAGTGACTCTATCCTCCTGGCTTAGAAATGTCATTACATTTATCTACCATCAGAATAAGCTATCTTTACCTTCTAGAATAAAGGCTCATTCTACTAGATCGATTGCTACTTCTGTGGCTTTTCCTTCCAGAGCCTCTATGGATGATATCTGCACAGCAGCCACTTGAGCAAGACCTCATGCCTTTATCACTCATTACAAATTGGATTTGGCCTCCAGGGGACAAGCATCTTTTGGTTCTATGGTGCTGAGGAATATCCTTCCTTAGGGCCACCCAGGACTCAAGTAGCTGGGGAATTGGTCCTATCAGTAAGGAATGAATAAAGATTTACAACATCAAATAAAGAAGTTATGTCTTAACATAACGTTCCATCTGTGTTTGTAGATCTTTATTCATTCATTACTTCCCACCCTCCTTCCCCCTGCCTGGACTCCTGGTGGACTTTAGGAATTCCTAGTTAGGGTATTTGCTCAGAGCGAGCCTCGTACTGTTTTCGCTTACTATCTCTGTAATGTAGGGGCAGGCAAACTCGATCTGGAGAGACTATGGGAGGGGCATTATGGGTAGGTCTTAGCTGAGAGTTTTTGGCTGGCGTGAGCTTGGAAATGGCTGTGTCGGTTCCGAGAATGGAACTGAAGTCCTATCAGTAATGAATGAATAAAGATCTACAACACAGATGGAACATTATGTTAAGACATAACTTCTTTTTTTTATCCCTTTTGGAGAATATTTCCAAACAACTGTCTGTCTTCCCAGACTCGGCAGCTAAAGCTCAACTGTGCTCCCTTGTTTCCCTGACTTCTCAGGTTACCAGGCACTCTGTCAAGTGCAGCTGTGATGCTGCTGACGCCTCAGCTAGGTCATCAGCATCTGCACTAAGAAACGTACTCCTGGTTACACCTTCAGCCCCTACCAGATTATTTCAGTGCTAAGCTGGTAAATTCTCCTTTGGACAACTCAACACTATTTGGAGCAAAGGTTGCAGACTTGTTCAGGTCCTTACAGCAAAAGGGGAAAGAGATGCAAGATTTAAAACATCTGTTGGTATTCCCAATTCCAAAGTTTCAAAGAGATTGTCCTTTAAAAACTCACTTCATCAGAAAGCACTCACAGCCTGCTCCCTCTTCTAGGCCTAGGAAAAACACCAGGAAGCATCCCACTCCTGCTAAAGCCACACCATCTACCAGCAGAGGATGCCCTTTCAAGACAAGAGCAGGTAGTGTGCGACTACCTGCCAACCGTGAAACCCCCACCCCCTCCCTCTGTCCCCTTTCTCCTTATATCTCTCTCACTGTCTCCAAGTGTGGAGACGCGTCACTTCAGACAAGTGTTTTTTTTTTTCAGTAATAGAACACAGGTACTTCATAACCTGGATCAGTCCACCGAAGAGAGAGAGAGAATTTCCCAGCCCACAAAAGAACAACTTCCCCTCTTAAAACCAGTGCTAAATAACTTTATGGCTCAAGGTATCATCCAGCCAGTCCCACAGTCTGCTATGGGAAAAGGCTTTTAGTCCAGGATTTTTCTAGATCCAAGAAAAGACAGACCCTGGAGGCCAATTCTAGTTCTCTCACATCTGGACCTCTTTCTTCATGTACCCATTTTCAGGATGCTTACATTGCCAATTCTCTTCCCATTCCTCCTCCCTCAAGGGTTCATGGCCACCTTGGATACTAAGGATACCCATGTCCACATCCCCATAAGGCCCAACATCGAGGTACCTAAGGTTCTCAGTGACCTCCTCTCACTTTCAGTTCTCTGCCTTGACCTTTGGGCTTTCCACTGCACCTAGTGTCTTCACAGGAACGGATAACTGGTGCCAGAGCCATGGCCTAAAGTTAAATGCCAAAAAATGCATAGTCATACCCTTCGGGAAAAACAAGGTTACCCCTAGCTACCAAATAGGTGGCAATCCACTGAGCACAGAAGAAGTTATCAGGGACCTGGGGACCCAGGTTGATAGTAGTCTATCATTCGACACCCATGTAGCTAAAGTAGTTAGGAAGACCTTCTACATTGCCCACCTTATCATGAAGGGATTCTCATCTAGATCAAGGGAGGTCATGGTCTCCCTTTACTCATCACTCATCAGACCAATGATTGAGTACAATGCCCCATTCGGAATGTATCTGACCCGACACTTGCAGCAGCTGGAGAGGCCAAAAGTTCCTCACCAAAAGGATAAAGGGTCTCAAAAATCTGTCCTATGCTGCCCGACTGAAAGAACTCCAGCTCTATTCAGCCGCTTACCGCTTACTCAGAGGTGACCTTTGCCTAACATACAAGGCCATGTCAAACCCAGATTTGATGAATATGCTTCACCTCAAAAAATCTAGATCCATCAGAGCCACAAGGGCGGGAGACTTAAACCTCGACACGGCTATTAATAGGACGTGCTGGAGGGATAGATTTATCACCCAAAGACTCCCTATGCTGTGGAACAAAATCCCGGTATATGTGAGGCAGAGCACCTCGCTGGCCTTGTTCAAGAGAAATCTTGACCAATGGATGGGAGATCGCAGATATACCCCAGGGATTACCTCAGTGTCACTGCTCGACAGAGGCACAGCAAAATAATGGGTATAGTTCCCCATACTAAAGGGGTGGCGTAAGCCACAAAACGATGGGCTAGGCTTGTAAATGCCCTCGGGCAGATAGCCTAGTATGAACCTATGAACCTATGAACCAAATGTCTGGCACCAGTGATTGCCTTCTGCAGGACACAAGGGATCCATATATTCCCATATTTGGATGACCTGCTCATTCAGGCAGACTGCAGACAGTCCCTCCTGCTACACTTGCACAAAACCATTGCACTTCTACAGTCCCTAGGGTTTCAGATCAATTACCCAAAATCACAACTGGAACCTACACAAGACATAGTCTTCCAGGGGTGCAGGATTTGAATAGACATCATGAAAGCCGACCTTCCTCCTCAAAAGGTGGAAAGCTTGACACATTATCTGCTTTTGGTTCTTCACACCAAAGGAATAACTGCAATGCAGTACCTCAGGCTCCTGGGTTACATGGCTTTCACTATACCTATGCTGCCTTTAACAAGACTTCACATGAGGAAACTTCAGTGGTACCTCAGGTCTGTTTAGATGCAGCATTCCCAGCCCCTAGAGTACAGGGTGCCCCTCCTGCCCTGCCTCAAGCAGGAGATACATTGGTGGCTGAATCAGGCGAAGCTCAACCCGGGTCTTCCATTCCAACTCTCTCAACCAAAACAGATTATCTACAGAGACGCCTCAGACCTCAATTGGGGAGCGACTCTGGGGCACCTAATAGTGCAGGGAGTGTGGCCAGTACCACACAGGAAAGAGCACATCAGTGTGAGAGAAATGAGGACAATTCTGCTGGCCCTGGAAGCCTTCTAAACCAGACTTCAAGGACCCTCTGAAGCTGTTTGCAGACAGTACCATAGTGCTGTGGTATCTCAACAAGCAAGGGGGAACCAAATCTTACTTTGCAGACTACTCTCCTGGTGTGGGAACTGGCCAGCAGTCAGGGAGTGACTCTATAGACAGTGTACATACCGTCCCAGCAGAATTCTCAGGCAGATTCCCTCAGCAGGTCCATGTCTATGGCCCACAAATAGATGCTACACATGGATGTTTTAGACTTACATTTCAGCTAGGAAAGGGAAGCGTGCTTGTGGGAGACAGAGTCCTCATAAGGACACGCACGATAAGTGTGTTTTCTGTCTAGGTGAGCTTTTAATCTTTACCTCGAGAATCAGAGACTCAGACATTTGATGGTAGGCATGGAGGGAGGAGTAGGCCCATCCGATGAGCCGCCTTGGAAGAAGACGAAGAAACTTAGGCCCGAATCCCAGGCTGTACCTCAGGCATCCAGACTGGCTGTAGAGACGATAGCAGACACGGAGTCCATTCAGACGATGGTCTCCCAAGCAGGCCCTGGAACCACAATGGAAGCCGGGTGTGGGATACCGAAGGTACATCCGCTGAGGTATTTCAGCCATCAGACTCTGATGGCGGAGGGGAACCACGGTTCGCCTTCTCAGAAGCCCCTGCTCCTCCTCTTGCTAGGCCGTCTGCTTCTCCCTTATCTACCACATCCTTGAAAAGGAAACAGAAGTCCAAACACGTTGAACCCCCTCACATGTCAGGTTGGGATCCTTTTTCCTAAGGGCTCTTTAAGGCCTTTCAGGCCTTACATTGCCAACAACTCCCATCTACTCTCACTCATCAACCAACTCATGTGTCTGAGGAGGAATATTCATCCTCTGAGGAATCCTTCTCTTATGAGACTCAAATTGAATCCCCCAAGGAGTTCATTACTCAAGATGAAGAGGACTCCTCAGGGGAAAAATTTTAGTTTTGGGGATACTATCTCCCTCATGAGGGAACAATTCAAGTGGCAGGCTTCTGAGGTCTCAGATTCTAAGAAAAGATGCTTTGACCTTCTGCAAATGGAGCAGCCCGCTCCCTCAGCTGTGCCCCTTTACTACCTGCATTTCAAGATGCATTCTTAACTGCTTTACAGTCTCCCGACTCCCAACCTCCAGCAGAAAAATGACCTGACAGATTTTATAGGGTCCCCCAGGGCACCCAGTTTCTTTATAAGAACCCTCCTGCTGACCCAACTGTTATAGCTGTTTCTGCAGACAAGACCTCCAGACAGCTTCCTTCCTCTGCTCTTTATCCAACTGATAAAGACAGTAAATTTATGGACAGGACAGGTAAAAAGTCTACACATCTTCCACTCTGACCCTTAGGGCCCTGAACTACCAAACCCACATGGCAAGGTTTGTACTTGATACCATTTCTAAGGCCTCCAGCCTTCCTTCTGAGGTCCAGGACTCTCCCACCAAAGTACAGTTAAACTCTCTCCTCTCCACAGCATCACAGGTGACCAGGCACTCTATTAAGTGCAGCTATGTTGCTGTGGAAGCTGCTGCTTCTGGATCAGTGATACGTTGTTACTCCTGGGTATGGCTACAACCCCTCCCCATGGATGTTCACACCAAACTTCTGGATGCTCCGCTAGACAGTAAGGCACTTTTTGGACAAGCCTCTGCTGAGCTCCTCAGAACCCTCCAAGAGAAGAGAAAAGAGTTGCAAAATCTAAAACACCTTTTTCTGTCCCCTATTCCTAGATATCACAGAAAATACCCTCAAAAACCATCCTTTGTGCGAAGGGAATCCTTTCCCTCAACACAACAATCCAAGGGGCGTAGACAGCAGAGAAAGACTTCTACCCCAAGATTGTCCTCAAGATCTTCTGCCACTCCCTTTCAGAGACAGCCTGACCAACCCAGGCCCCCTCCACTGAGACTCACCCACCCTGCATCCAGAAACTCCCCTATCCTTCCACCTCACTCTTTCCCTCCCCTACCGGTGAAAAATTACAAAAGAACGATGGGTCCTTTCCGTCATCCAGAGAGGATATTACATGACTTGGTGGATGCTCCCACCCTTTCAGGGCATTCCACATCCACCTAAAAACCAGACTCACCTATTTCCACCTATTATTCGACAACTCCTAAACCAAGGCACCATAGAACCAGTTCCCGCCCCTCAAAGGAACACAGGGTTCTACTCCAGAATGTTCCTGGTCCCCAGGAAAGAGGGTCCCTGGATACCCATACTTGATCTTTCCTTTCTCAATCTTTTCCTTCTCGTACCCAGCTTCAAAATGATAACCTTGCCTATTCTCCTGCCTCTCATTCTCCCCAAGCCTTCATGGTGGCTCTAGATCTCAAGGGTGCCTACCTGCACATCTCCATTCATCCGTATTATAGGAAATTCCTCAGATTTTCTATAGGCTCCTGCCATTTTCAATTCTCTGCTTTGCCCTTTGGTCTGTCCACAGCCCCCAGACTGTTCACCAAGTGTCTAGCCCCCTTCATTGCCCATTGCAGGACACAGCGTATACAAATATATCCCTACCTAGCCAACCTCCTCATCCTGCACCAAGACCACCAGCTCCTACTCCTACTCCTCCATTGGCAGCAGGTGTCACACACCCTCTCTCTTCTGGGATTTACTATAAATGTACAAAAATCTCGCCTGACTCCTTCTCGGGACATGATTTTTCTGGGAATCTGGGAAGCAGAATACGCACAGACTGCATGAAGGCCTTCATACTGGACCAAAGGATTCAGGAACTCTGTATGTACTTCAACCAGACCCTTTCTTGAACCTTTCTGACAGCTCGGGAATTTCTGAAACTGTTAGGCCACATGGCATCCCTTATACACATGCTGCCTTTGGCAAGACTACACATGCGCAAAATTCAGTGGGTACTGAAAAATATATAGAACCAACATTCCCAACCCTTGGATGTGCCCCTCCCTTGCTTAAAGAGGGAGATCCAGTGGTGGGTGTCTGTAGTACAGACCAAACCAGAGCTCCACCTTCAGACCCCAGTTCCACTTCAATGCCTCTACACCGATGCTTCGGACCTAGGATGGGGAGCAGTGTTGCAAACAAATCAACAACACCTCTCAGTACAAGAAAATGGTCCACTGTAACAGTAAAAGACCACATCACCATCAAGGAAATGAGAGCTTTGCTGTTAGCCCTACTAACATTCCAACCCACTATCCTGCCAGGAGACTTAAAAGTAATCACAGACAACATGACAGATGTTCATCATGTTACACTGCTGCAGTCATTACACTTGGGTTATCCTGCCGTCAGGCGGTTCCAGAGTTGGCCTGAGTTCCAAAGTCTTGGTCCGGCATCGGTTGCTGTCATCTCCCCCCTGACGTCAGTGCGACAGGGGTATAAAAGATGCAGCCAATGCCATTTTCTTCAGTCTTTCTTGCCGCGCAGTGCCCGAAGTAAAAGCAGTTCGCAAAGTGCCGGTCGGCCGACTCCCGAGATTTTCTTTCCGAATCCAGAACAAAGTCTTCTACAAAGCTAAGTACCCCGTTGGGGAAAGTTTTTCTTGCCTCAGACTGATGTCAGTAAAAGTTAATAATTGTATTTCTTGTGGGAAGCAAATACCTCATAAGGATTTCCATTCCTATTGTATCCCATGCCTAGGCCCAGACCACGACGTCACTGGTTGTCGGTTTTGTGCTAGGTTTAACAAGCGCACTATTAAACGTCGGTTTGATTTTGCCCAACATTATTTCGGCAGAAAATTCAATTACACCATGCCGTCGGAACTTCCGACGACCAGAATACATAAAAAGCGCAAAGACAAGGACAGGCATCCGAGGTCCAAAACTGACAATGAAACCTCTTCTAGGCCAGTCGCTGGTTCTCTGGTTTTCAGTGAGGCACCTTCACAGCCCCTGGCGACTACTTCTGCAGAACCACAGGCTGCCTCCGACTCCCATGTGGAGATGGCTGGGCCTTCGGACGCACAAGTTTTTCAGCCTACCGAAACTAATCCTACAGAGGGATCTGGAGTAGCTGAGCAACCTGCAGCTTCAGAAGGTGTTTTCAGACCTACTCAGTTAAGCATTAAACCCTCTGCTAAGTCTAAGCCTCCTTTAAAAACAAAGAAACAAATACAGCATTCTCCAGGACAGGCCTCCATGCCTAAATAACAAATGCTCAAAATGGCCGAAGATCTAATCACTCTGATCAGGGGTTCCCATCCCCCTCCTGATAAAAGGCCTAGACAGGATGCAGACTATGACTCATCCGACCAGGTGTCCATTTCTTTAGATTCATCCTCAGACCTAGGATATTCTTTACCCCCTTATGAGGATTCTGATGCTGAGGAATCAGTTCCATCAGCCTCTCCGCCTGAGGACTACTCCTTTGGGGAAACCTTACGTACCATGAGGGAGCATTTCCATTGGGAAGGCCATGATTACTCAGAATCCAAGAAAAGGCTCAGAGAATTCCTTTTATTACCTCAACACAGACCCCTAGCTATTCCACCAGTGTTAGACAGTGTGGATGATGTGTATACTGAATCCAGCTTAAATCCTGATTCGTTACCTCCAGCCCCAGTTAAACCTGACAGATACTACAGAGTCCCTGACTCACACAAATTTCTGTATAAAAGTCCTGTTGCTGACCCTGAAACTATTTCTCAGGGACCCAAAGGAGTTAAGGCCTCATCAGCAAAGAATCCAGTTCCCTCGGACAGAGATTCTAGAGCATTAGACAGATGGGGAAAGAAAGTATATACGTCTGCAACTTTAGCAATGAGAGCCTTAAATTGACAATTTCACATGCTAAAATATCAGCAATTTTTGATGTCTCAGTTGAAACAAAAAATGCTTCCAGATTCAGATCCTCCTAATTTTAAAGAAATGCAGGATTTATTGCATGCTGCTGAGCAAGTGGGAAAACATACTTTGCAATGTGGTTTTGATTCTTTAGAGGCCTCCCGTAGAGCACCACTTACAGGCTCTGTCATTAGAAGACATGCTTGGTTAAAAGAACATACGTTACCAGATCATGTTAAAGCGAAATTATTCGATGCACCTTTGCAACAGGATGTGTTATTTGGAGTTAAGGCAGAAGAGATATTAAAGAAAATGGAGGATAAGGCAAAATCTATGCAAACGGTGAAGGATTTCTTACAGGTTCAGCCTCCTTGATTTAGCAGAAATTGGCCAACAAAGAATTGGTCCTTTCCAGTTACAGACAGACCTCAAAGGGGCAGATACAGACGTCCAAGAGGTAGAGGTCAACCACAAGGTCCTTACAGGCCTCGACAATGGGGGTGCATAAGGCCAGAAAGAAGGGGAAGACAGGCCCCAACCATATAAAAAGCAGCCCCAATGACTTCCCACTACAGCTGCCAAACAGCTCTCTCTTGGCAGCCCCCTTGGGAGGAAAACTGGCACTTTTCTATCACAACTGGCATATGATCACCAAAGACAAATGGGTTCTCAACATTGTATCTCAAGGTTACAGGTTCTACTTTCACACTCTGCCAAGGTTAAAAGGAGTGCCAAATCTGCCACCAAATCAATGGGCAGAGGCTCAAAAACAAATTACAGCACTCATGGACATGAGAGCTATTCAAAAGGTACCACCACAGGAACAAGGACAAGGATTTTACTCGAGACTCTTTCTGGTTCCCAGAAAAGACAAAGCCTGGAGGCTTTTCTGGATCTTTCTTCTCTAAACACTTACCTGGATGTTCTGAAATTCAAAATGTTGACAGTACAGCAACTTCTTCCCATGCTGGGCAAGAAAGCGTGGCTCGTGACCTTGGACCTCAAGGAAGCATACCTGCATGTCCCTATCAGACAAAACTGCAGAAGATACCTCAGATTCATAGCTGGTTCAATGCACTGTCAATTCTCTGCACTTCCCTTTGGCTTATCTACTGCTCCCGGGGTCTTCACAAAATACCTGGCACCAGTAATTGCATTTTGCAGACAGAAAGGAATTCAAATTTATCCATACCTGGACGACTGCCTGATTCAAGCAGAGAGCAAGGACATTCTTTTAAAGCATCTGGCGTTTGTAAAAAATTTATTAAGTTGCCTGGGGTACACAGTAAACGAAAAGAAATAAAAACTAGTGCCCTCACAAGAGATAATATTCCTGGGTGCCAGCTTGAACACAATGGCCCAGATGGCTTATCTCACACCAGACAAGCAAGGACAACTGACTCAATACTTTCAGTTGATGGCAACAAAGACCCAACTCCCTGCAAGAAAAATTCTGCAGGCCTTGGGTTACATGGCATCTTGCATACTACTAATTCCATATGCCAGACTGCATATGAGGAAACTACAATGGTACCTAAAGAGTGTATAGTCTCAACACTGTCAAAGTTTGGAAACAGTTATACCACTAATTCCTTGCCTTCAACAGGAGTTTCGATGGTGGGCTCAAGCTTGTCACCTCAACAAGGGACAGCCTTTTGCTCAGCCCACAGCCAGGCAAACGCTGACAACAGATGCATCGGATTAAGCCTGGGGAGCACACATGGCAGGAAAATGTATTCAGGGCATGTGGCCCGCAGAACAAAGGCATCTTCACATCAATCAAAAAGAGATGCTAGCTGTACAAAATGCCCTTATAGCTTTCAAGGACCTGCTGCATCCAGGGCATCTACTACTAAAGACAGACAACACCACCGTTATGTGGTACATAAGCAAGGGGGCACGCACTCCTACCCCCTAAGCAGACTAGCCATGACCTTGTGGAACGCAACTCTAAACTATCAAGTTCATCTGCAAGCACAATTCCTGCCAGGAGAGAAAAGCACACTGGCAGACGACTTAAGCAGAAACATCATGGATCCCCACAAATGGGAATTGAATCCACAAATATTCAGAATTATAACACAGAAATGATGGAGCCCGGACATAAATTTTATTTATTTATTATTTTATTTTATTTGCAGTTGGTTTACCAGGATAGTCCATTGGGCCTAAAAGAACCCATTTTCAATGGAGTCCTGGGGAGAAAAGCTCCAAAAAACAGACATACAGAATAGGTACATACACTTGAAAAAGCTCTTAAAGCAAACCAACAGACAAGGTATAAACAATAAAGCTAAGATACTTATACAAATGTAAAAGAGAATACAGTCATTGCTTATGCATTTGAGGTACATTCAATAATGCAATCTTATTAAATGAAGTAAAATAAATGAGAGGTGTGTTAGGGCTTTAAAGAGGTAGAATTGTTTTGTTGTATAGTGTGGTTAGATTTGAAGGAAGTAATAAGTTATGTAGGCTTTGTTGAGTAGGAAGTGAATGAATAGAGGATGAAGAGTTCCATATTTTTATGATGGATGGGAACAAGAGCATTCCCATTGGGACGTAAGATGTGTGTGAAGAGATTTTTTGAACATATGAAGATTAGAGATGGTACGAATGGATGGTGGGAGTGAGTTCCAAAGACGAGCTAGGTTAAAGGATAGTAGGTTTTTGCCTGGGGGGCGTGTTGGTTTAAGTACTTCTAATAGGTTTTGATTGTTTGACCTTAAGACTCTGTCAGGTAGGTGCAACTTAAAAGCAGAAGACAGGGAGGGACAAAGAGAGGGGTTGTTAATGAGCTTATGGGCTAGGGTAAGCTGAATGTAATTGAGCTGATGTGGAAGTTCAAGCCAATGTAGTTTTTGGAGAGAGGAACAGTGGTAGGTGGATGACATGTGGCCGTTGGCGAACTTGGCGATTTTGTTGTAGCAAGAGGAAAGTTGTTTCTTTAGAGAGGACTGAATGTTAGTTAGGAGAGGTGATCCATAGAGAAGGGAGGGAATAAGAAAGGAAGAAGAGAGAGCAATTTTAGAGGTCTTTGTGAGGTATTGATTTTGACGGTAGAGCATACCCAGCTTTTGGTGGGTTTTTTTAATATTTAGCTGTAGGTGGGAGTTGAAATTAAGCTGGTTATCAATTTGAACACCAAGTAACTTAGTTTCAGATACCAGTTCTAGGATTGGGTTGTTTTGACTAGTAATCAAGAATTTGTTTGTATCGAAGGGAGTAGTTTTAGAGGGAGTAAATACCATGAGTTTAGTTTTGGAGGCGTTGAGAGCAAGGTGGTTAATTTTCATCCAATGCTCAGTAATTGAGAAAGCTTCTTGTGTGAGCTTTAGAAGCTTAGGGGTAGATGTGGCAGAGCAGATAATGTTAGAATCGTCAGCATATTGGATGATGTTAGAGAATGGGATAGATTTATGAAAATCGTTTATAACATCCCCAATGAACTGCCAGCTACAGAAATTCTGCACAAGGAGTTACCATCCACAAGCATGGAAAGTGGATGTCCTCTCATTCAGCTGGAAAAACCTAGAAGTATACGCTTTCCCACCACTACCTCTCCTTCCAAAGGTACTCATAAAAGCCAGGCAAGAAGAGCCAAAGATGATCCTAATTGCACCAGACTGGCCACGACAGCACTGGCACCCAATCTTAAAGAACTTAGCACAAGGACCACCCCGGATTTTGCCGCAAATCCCACATCTGCTGACTCAGCACAACAATCAGATACTCCACAGCCAGCTAAAGACCTTAAACCTAGCTGCATGGAAGATTCCTTAGTCAAGCAAGCAATGCCTCTCTCCACAACTGTTATGCATGTCGTTCTGGAGGCCCGAAGGCCTAGTACCAGGAAAGCCTATTCGGATAAAAGGAAGAGATTCTGTACCTGGAACCAGGCTCACAGCCTTGACCCTCTTGTCCCTAACATTCCTGAGATACTACAATATTTAACTGAGATGCTGGACAAAGGCCTCTCCTTTTCATCCATCAAGATCCACGCCTCTGCCATCCCTGCTCATTACAACACGGATCCACCAATTTTCTCTAATCCTTTGCTAAAACAGTACCTTAGAGGGGCTAAAAACTTAAGACTGCCCCGTAGAGCACCTACTCCAACTTGGGACCTCAACTTTGTTTTGGAAAAATTAACTTTACCTCCTTTTGAGCCAGCTAACACAGCAGAATTAAAATATATCTCTTGGAAAACTGCTCTGCTCCTGGCAATAACATCAGCACAAAGAGTTTCAGAATTACAGGCACTAATGGCAGTGGAACCTTTCCTCATTTTCCACCAGGACAGGGTGTCTTTACGAACTAACCCTATGTTTATGCCAAAGGTGGTATCAAGTGTGGCTCTAAACCAAACTATTCACTTGCCAACTTTTTATCCAAAACCACAGAATAAAGGGGAGAGACTACTGCATTCTTTGGACATTCATAGGCAGTTACGCTTCTACTTGGACAAAACCAAAGCTTTCAGAAAATCTGAGCAATTATTGGTAGCATATGCTGCAGGAGCACAGGGAAAAGCCATTTCAAAACAGACTATTTCAAAATGGATAGGACATTGTATACGTTTTTGCTACACACACCATGGGAAACCTGTACCTAGCAGCATTAGATCTCACTCCACCAGAGCAACAGCCCCTTCAACTGCCTTCCTCAGAGGAGTACCTACCAAGGATATTTGGAAGCAGCAACATGGAGTTCTGTGCATACCTTCACCAAGCATTACCATCTGCCTCTTTACTCTAAATCCAGAGCTGGCTTCACCACTGCAGTGCTGCAGGGCCTTCTAGCCACCCCTAATGCCTTATAGAACAAGCCACCCTTCCTCAGCTTTGGGATTCTACCCAAGTGTAATGACTGCAGCATTGTAACACGATGAACATAGTGCAGTTTTGTACCTTCCATAAATGTAGATGTTCGAGTGTATACACTGCTGCAGTCCAGGTTACCCTTCCTCCGTCCCCTCTTACTTGCTGGTACGTACCTATGTCTTCTACCCTTTACTACCTATGGGGAGTATTTGCTGGTAACTGAAAGTTGTTGTTTGCTTTTCTTATTTATAGGTTCATAGGTTCATACTAGGCTATCTGCCCTATGCATTTTTAAGCCTAGCCAGAGTGTGTGTGGCTTTTGCCACCCCTTGGAATGAGAATACTGTGCCCATTTAGGGTTTAGTTTACTGTGCCTCTGTCTAGTAGTGACACAGAGATGACCCCCGGGGTAAACCTACGATCTCCCATCCACTCGTCAAGATTTCTCTTGAAGAGAGTCAGTGAGGGGCTCTACCTAACATGGACTAGAATTCTCTTCCAGAGTGTAGGGAGCCTCTGGGTTATGAATCTGTCCCTCCAGCACGTCCTATTTATTTCTGTGTTGAGGTTCAAATCTCTCGCTCTCGTGGCTCTGGTGGATTTGGATTTTCTGAGGTGGAGCATGTCCATTAATTCCGGATTGGACATGGCCTTGTACGTCAGGCATAGATTGCCTCTGAGTAGGCAGTATGCGACTGAATAGAGCTGGAGTTTCAGCCGGGCAGCATATGACATATGTTTGAGACCCTTGATCCTCTTGGTGAGGTACTTTTGGGGTCTTTCTAACTGCTGCAGGTGTCGGGTAAGGTACATCCCAAATGGGGCATTGTACTCAATTATGGGCCTGATAAGGGAATAGTATAGGGGCACAGTGACCTCTCTTGATCTAGATGTGAATCCTTTCATGATAAGGTGGGTAATATAGAAGGTCTTCCTAACCACCTTGGCAATGTGAGTGTCAAATGAGAGGTTACTGTCAACTTGGGTCCCTAGGTCCCTGATTACTTCTTCCGTACTTAATGGATTACCACCTATGTGGTAATTTGTGGGTACTTTGTTTTTCCCAAAGGGTATGACTATACATTTTTTGGCGTTCAGTTTAAGGCCATGGCTCTGGCACCAGTTATCCGTTTCTATGAGGCCTTTCTGAAGGATGCTTGTGTCCGGTGGAGTATCAGTTATGGCGCCCAGTTTGCAGTCATCTGCGAATTTTGTCAGCCACAATCCTCCTATGTTTGCTTGCACCTCGGAAAAATAAATGCCGAACAAGAATGGTCCCAGGACCGAGCCCTGTGGGACACAGCTTGTGACTGACTTAGAGTCTGACATGGCTGGTGAGCATGTCTAAGATGCCCGAGTGTGGTATTGTGTCGAAGGCTTTTGCAAGATCAAGGTAGGCTGTGTGAACTGCCTTACCCGCATCAATGGCCTTAGTGACTGTTTCAAAAAAGTCAACCAGGTTCAAAAGGCAGGATCTGCCCTTGACAAAGCCGAATTGGGTAGCATCCAGTGTCTGTAGGTCCCCAATGTCTTTGTTTATGAGTTCCATAATGATCCTCTCCATAGCTTTGCAGACCAGGCTCGTCAAGCTTATGGGGCGGTAATTTCCAGGGTCCGTAGAAGCACCTCCTTTGTGGAGTGGGACCACTGTTGCTGTACGCCATTATTCGGGTACGTATCCTGTAGTAAGGCTAAGATTAAACAGCAGCCTTATGTGCGGGTTTAGTTCCTCTTGGAGTTCATGTAGCACGCAACTCGGGACACCGTCTGGTCCCATTGATGCTGTGTTTTTAGCTTTGGAGAGGGCAGCTCTCACCTGGGCATCTGAGATGTCAGGGAGGCTACACTCTGCTGGGATAGATATTTCTCCTTTTTTGGGGGGGGTGGGAATTTGCACTGAACCTGTCTGTCAGTATGTTGGCAATGTCTGTGGGTTCAGTGCATTTTTTGTCATTTTGTACTAACTCTGAGCATATCTGGGGTTTCCACCCAGGTTTCTAACATAACTAAAGAAGGCCTTATGATTGTCTTTAGTGTCTTTTGCGATTTTTCTCTCAAAGTTGGCCTTGGATGATTTTATGAGTGATCATAGTTTTTTTGCTAGTACTGATCAGAGATGCCTTCCCTTTTGGGGATTTTGCTCTGTCATGTAGTAGCTTCCTCCTCCTGTTGTAAAGCTTGTTAATGGCTGGGGTCCACCAGACATGATGCCTGCCTTTGGGGGAATGGGTCTTGGTTTTATTTGGGATTGCATGATCCATGCATTCTTGAAGGTGTCCGTAGAAAGCATTTATAAAGGATTCAGCGGTGTGGGCTGTGGTTTCCACTGGCCCAGGGGCCTTGAAGGATACCACTTCAGTCTTAAGAAGTGTGAAGTCAGCTTTTGAGAAATTCTTCACTGTGGTCTTTTGTGCTGGGGGGTGGGGTCGGGATGTGGATTTCCAGTGGGATTAATTTGTGGTCTGATCTCACCAATGAGGGATATACTTCCGGTGTGGAGCATTGTGTCCCCATGATTGTGATGATCAGGTCTAGTATATTATCTCCTCTTGTGGGAGTGGTGACCAGTTGTTCCATCGCATTTGAGTTTATGAATTCTAGGAACCTTTGGGCTAAGGTGTTGGGGCTTGAGTAATGCTCCCAGTCTGTGTTTGGGTAGTTGAAGTCTCCCAATATGATGGTATTTGGAGATACATTCATACTCTCCAGTGTCTTCAGGAAGGCTGAGTGGGGTTCCTGAGTTTGAGAGGGTGGTCTGCAGCATGCTACAAACTGAAGGGCAGTTTTGCCTATGGTGCACCTGGATGGTCTCCGATGCTTCGTGTGTTGCCACTAACCTGGAGGTGTGGGTATCTTTGAATATGGATACTCCCCCTCCTTTTGTGGTTCGGTCCAAGTTTTGAGGCCGAAAAGCATGATATGAGGTATAACCTGGTAGTACTGGGGTGCTGTCAGGAGCCTTGAACCAGGTTTCAGTCACTGCACAGGCATCAATGTTCTCCATACTGAGGAGGGCTTCGAGAGCATGCATCTTGAGGTTTAGACTTCTGGCGTTGAGCAGCATTACCCTTAGTTTTTTGCCACTTGTGTTTTCTAGGGAGGTGGGTTTGTCTTTTGAGCCTTGCTTAAAAAAGGCACTATGGGGGTGGCAAGAGCCTTGGCCAATATCTGGAAGTCCAGGGGTGACAGGTGCAAGCCGTCCCTTGCGAAGCAGCGTGGCTTGTCAAGCATGTCATCCCAAGCAGACAGACATTGGATCCCCTTAGAATAACACCAGTAATTGAGCCAATTGTTAAAGCTGATCATTTTGTCTTTGTACTGTGGCATCATTCTTGGTGAGGGTAAGATGCTGCTCAGGGTCAGGGTCATACCAGCCTGGGCTACATAATCAGAGAGCTCCTCTGTGTCTCTTTTCATGTAGTCCAGGGAGGTACGTCTCAGGTCATTCACACCGGCATGGACAATGACTGAGTCATATTTGTACTTGCTTTGGAGTGACCTGAGTGCTTGTGTTATGTGGCGGATTGTAGTGCCCGACAGGCAGCTTACTGTAACCTTTTCCTTGTTCAGTCTGGTGAGCGGGACGTCAGTGTGTCTGACTATGGAGTCACCTATTACAAGTGTATCAGGCATGTTGTTTGGCCTTAAGGGCTGTGGCTGTTTGGCGCACTGACTTTGTGAACTATGTGTTGCATGTGCTATGTTTTGAGGTAGTGGTTGCTTGGATATCTGCTTTGGAGGCCTCTGTTGTTTTGGTAGATTTTTAATTAGAGCTTCCGAGTATGTTTTTGTGTGTTTATGTGTTTGGTTTGTAGTTGTGATAGGTCTATGTGAGACTGGGTTTGTGGTGTGTGTGTTTACCTTCTCCTCCTGACTGGTTTTGCCAGTACTGAGTCGAGGGAGCTCAGCCTCCAGTTTGGCTATATAGTTGCATCTCTCACATATATTTGTATTTGTTGGGAGGAGGAGAGGGTTGTCTGTGTACATGAGGCAGTTGTAACATTGCCTCAAGATTCCCAGATTCACCAGCTGAACTGGAGAGGACGCCAGTAATTGACCCTTCGACATGCTAGAATAGTGTAAGGGATTGCTGTGTAACTGAGTCAGAAAGGACCTATAGGAAAATGGGTACTCAAGGGGATTGTAGGTGGGTGTAGTGCTTTCTTTTTGTTTAAGAGTGCTTTACCTGTGTACAAATGCTTTAGGAGCAAGTACTGGGCTTTTCAGATAGAGAATAGATGTTTAGATTGAAAGTAGAACAGTTCTAAGGGAAAAACTGAAGAGCAGACTTAGCGGAGCCAGAAATAGTTTAAACTTGATTAACCGGCGCTGCCCGATGCTGCGCTATGCGCAAAGTCACGCTAATGCGGGCTTTATAGCAGGGGGTTAGAAAGAGCTAGGAAATGGCCCAAAACGGCCAATAAACTGCAAGTTGCTGGGCTGGAACCACTCCTTTAGGGACAAATAGGCTGCTCAGTGCTCCCCACTCCCACTGGTGAACAAAGAAGCTTCCTCCTATCCAAATAAGGATATGGACAACGCAGGAACTATGACACAGCCCAGAGATCAGCAAAATCTGAAGACTGGACTATTCTAGTTCAGTAAAGGCGGGAAAACAAGGATATTTTTTTGTTTTTTTTTCACAAACAGATAAAAAATACAGTAACAAACAGTAAATACTTTAAATCGGCTAGTGCACTTGAGTGTGTAGCCTACCAGTTAATTTAAGCAAAAAACAAACTTTTAAAGTGCAAAACAGTTTAGAAACCAGGAGAAATACAGTGAATCAACTTGCAGAGCTAGTTTAGTAATAAAAATTTGCTTTTTAGGCAAAATATAGCAGTCGAAAATAGAAAGCCAGAAAAAATACTTATAAATCAATGGAAAGTCACTCTTCCACTCTCTGCTGCTTGTAGAACTCTGCAGGACACCACGAGGAGCTGTGCTGAGTCGTATACAAGCGCAAAAGCGCGCTAAAGTGGGCTTTATAGCAAGGGGTTTGAAAGAGCTAGGAAATGGCCCAAAACGGCCAATAAACTACAAGTTGCTGGGCTGGAACCACTCCTTTAGGGACAAATAGGCTGCTCAGTGCTCCCCACTCCCACTAGTGAACAAAGAAGCTTCCTCCTATCCAAATAAGGATATGGACAACACAGGAACTATGACACAGCCCAGAGATCAGCAAAATCTGAAGACTGGACTATTCTAGTTCAGTAAAGGCAGGAAACAAGGATATTTTTTTGTTTTTTTTTTTTGTTTTTTTAACAAACAGATAAAAAATAGATACAGTAACAAACAGTAAATGCTTTAAATCGGCTAGCGCACTTGAGTATGTAGTCTACCAGTTAATTTAAGCAAAAAACAAACTTTTAAAGTGCAAAACAGTTTAGAAACAAGCAGAAATACAGTGAATCAACTTGCAGAGCTAGTTTAGTAATAAAAATTCGCTTTTTAGGCAAAATACAGCAGTCGAAAATAGAAAGCCAGAAAAAATACTTATAAATCAATGGAAAGTCACTCTTCCACTCTCTGCTGCTTGTAGAACTCTGCAGGACACCACGAGGAGCTGTGCTGAGTCTTATTTATGTTTTATTAGCAATTTGAATTGCCTACCTATTTGGGGGCACCTGACATCTGGGGAAGAAAAACTGAAGAAAATGGCGTCGGCTGCATCTTTTATACCCCTGTCGCTCTGTGACGTCAGGGAGGAGGCGACAGCAACCGACGCCGGACCAAGACTTTGGAACTCAGGCCGACTGGGGAACCGCCTGACGGCAGGATAAACCCAAGTGTAATGACTGCAGCAGTGTATACACTCGAACATCTACATTTATGGTAGGTACAAAACTACTTTCTGTGGTACATAAACAAACAAGGAAGGGACCAGGTCTTACCCTCTATGCAGACTGGTCATTCAGATTTAGAACCTAGCAGACTCCCTCAGAGTACACCTGTTGGCTATGTATATCCCCCCTCAACAGAATGTGATGACAGACACACTCAGCAGAACTTCAGTCCCCTCTCACGAATGGATGCTACAGAAGGAGGTTTTTCTAGACCTGATACACAGGTAGGGTGTTCCACAAGTAGACCTGTTTTCTTCCCCAGACAACAGGCAGATGCCCAACTTCTGCACAAGCAACCCACCCCCACAAGTGTGGAAGGTGGACACCTTCTCCTTTTCATGGGGGGGGGGGGGGGTGTTCCTGTACGCCTTCCCCCCTTTCACTCTGATTCAGAAAGCTCTCCTGAAAATTCAGAGGGACAAACCAAAAATCCTACTGGTGCCCCCCTTTTGGCCAAGACAGCATTGGTTTCCCCTCCTTTTTGCTCTAGCCAAGGGCAGTCACCACAGGTTACCCCACTGGATATACCTACTCACACAGAACAAGGGGGGTCTGCTAAACCCACAGGTGAACAATCTAATACTGACCTTATGGGTGATAGAATCCTGATCCCTTACAGACACCTTTACTCAGAGGACACACTTAATGTTCTGCAGGAGGCCAGAAAACCCAGCACTAGGAGAAACTACGTGGCTAAATGGCTCAGATTCTCCAGTTGGTGTGATAAGAACAAACAGGACCCCCTCACTACCTCCATCCCTAGAGTCCTGTCCTACTTGTGTCAGCTCCTCCAAACAGGACTGACATATTCCTCGATCAAAGTCCACTTGTCTGCCATCTCTACCTGTCTGCCTATTTCACCTCCCCTGGCATCCAGACTGGAAGTCAAACTCTTTTTAAGAGGAGTCCTCCACATCAAAACCCCACGGAAACCCATCCCTCCTCCATGGGATCTAAACTTTGTATTAGAAAAACTAACACTATCTCCTTTTGAACCAGCACATTCTGCTTCTCTGAAATGTTGTACATTCAAAACAGTTCTGCTTGTTGCCCTCACATCCGCCTGGAGGGTTTCGGAGATCCAAGCCCTGATGGCCACATCCCCCCTACCTAGGTTTTCACAGGAACAAGAGTGGTGCTCAGGACCAACCCTTTTTTCATGCCCAAGGTAGTTAATGAACTCTTGTTGAATCAAACCATTAACTTACCTGTCTTCTACTCCCATCCTCAAAATGCTTCAGAGAGGACCCTTCACTCTCTGGACATGCACAGACAACTAAGATATTACCCAGACAAAACCAAAAACGTCAGGAAATCAGAACAGTTATTTGTTTCCTTCCAACCCAGAGCACCAGGGAAGGCTGTTTCTAAGCAAACAATTGCCTCATGGATCTAGTCCATCTCCTTCTGCTACTCCCACTATGGGATCAAACCACATTCCACCAGAGCAACAGCCTCTTCTTCTGCCTTTTTCAAAGGCATTGATTTCTTTTCTGTTTCAGAGGCAGCTACTTGGACCTCAGTGCACACATTCACCAAACACTACAAGCTGGACATGGCATCCCGTGCTAGAGACGGTTTTGCCAGAACTATTCTATAGGGTCTCCTGGACCATGGAAACCCTTCCATGTCCTTCAAGGATGCATCTGCAGTCCTTACATATGGGTTGTCCTGCCTCAGGCAGCCCTTCGGTCGGCCGGATTCCAAAGTCTGGGTCTGGCGTCGGCTGATGTCGCCCTTTTCCCCGACGTCAGAGTGCCTGGGGTATAAAAGCGTCAGCCGACGCCATCTTCCCCAGTTTTTCTTGCCACGCGGTGCCCAAAGCAGAAGCAGTTCGCAAGTGCCGGTCGGCCAGATCCTGTGCTACCGAAGTCTTCAAAAAAGCTAAGTACCCCATTGGGAACTCTTTCTTGCCTCAGCCGATGTCAGATCAAACGGTTAAAGTTAATAATTGTTTAACTTGTGGGAAACAAATACCTCATAAGGATTTCCACTCTTACTTATTACCCTGCCTAGGCCCAGACCACGACGTCTTGGCCTGTACAGCCTGTGCTTCCGTCAATAAACGCACTCTTAGGCGTCGGGCAGAGTTTGCAGAGGAATATTTTGAGGAAAACTTCTGTTATATCATGCCGTTGGAGCTTCCGACAGCTCATTTACCCAAAAAAACGAAAGGATAAGGACCGACACACGCGGCCCGCGGTTTCGGCCGACTCCACGCCTAGGCCTACCGCGAGTGTCTCGGTCTCTACTGAAGCCGAATCTCTACTGCTTCCGACCGACAACACCGCACAGCCGGTAACTTCGGTACCAGAGGCCACCACTGGGTCGGTCATAGAATTTCCGTCTGAAACCGGTGCTCAGGAAATATCTGACACCATTTCTGTTGATAAAACTACTCCAGCACGTGGGGCAGCCAGGCCTCCTGTATCCATGTCCATTAAGGCCTTTACACGTGCTAAAGCTGCAAAACAGCCAAATTCTCTCCCTCCCAAGGCTATTCCTCAGGGATCCACTACCGGTTCACAAATTTTAAGTTTGGCTGAAGACCTTATTTCCTTAATCAGGGGCTCTCAGCCACATCCAGACAGGGGCTCTCAACCACCTCCAGGCAAAAGGCCCAGGGTTGAGCAGACGGATCCCCAGTCTTCTGATGAGGCCTCAGATGACTCTGCCCATTCAGACTACCAGGAGGAGGCCCTTCTGGCCTACGAGGATTCTGATGCAGAGGAATCTATTCCTTCGGCCTCCCCCCCTGAAGAGTTTTCCTTTGGGGAGACCCTTCACTCCATGAGAGAGCATTTCAAATGGCAAGGCCAGGAATTCTCTGATTCCAGGAAGAGGTTAAGGACTGTTTTGCATTTACCTCAGCATAGACCTTTGGCTATTCCTCCTGTTTTAAATGTTATAGAAGATGTGTACTCTGAGTCTAGTATTTCCCCTGACTCCCTTCCTCCGGCTCCTGTCAAACCCGACAGGTACTACAGGGTCCCGGACTCACATCTGTTCCTTTACAAGGGCCACTCTGCTGACCCAGAAACTATTTCCCAGGGCCCTAAAGGGGTTACAACCACCACTACTAAGAATCCACTTCCTTCTGAAAGGGAATCCAGGGCTTTAGAGAGATGGGGTAAAAAAGTGTACACTTCTTCCACTCTTTCTATGAGAGCATTAAATTGTCAATTCCATATGATACAGTATCAAGAGTATCTGTTAGATGAATTGCATAAAAAACTAACCTCGCCTGAACCCCTAGATCGCAAGGCACTTCAGGATCTGGTGCATAACTCCCAGCAGGTTAGCAACCATTTCTTACAGTGTGGTTATGATGCATTGGAAGCTTCATGTAGGTCAGCAATGACAGGTGCAGTCATACGTAGACATGCTTGGCTGAAGGAACAAACACTGCCAGATCATGTTAAAGCAAAGCTTCTGGATGCACCACTGGAAAAACAAAAGTTATTTGGTTCCACGGCTCAAGAGGTCTTAAAGAAATTTGAGGAAAAGGCTAAATCAGTACAAACAGTCAAAGATTTTCTCCAGGTCCAACCACCAAGATTCAGCAGAAATTGGCCTTCTAAGAATTGGTCCTTTCCAGACACAGACAGATTTCAAAGAGGCAAAAACAGGCGTGCCAGAGGTAGAGGGCAAGCTCGAGGCTCCTACAGAGGACGGCAATGGCAGCCTCCTAACCAGAGAGGTAGTGCACGACCTACAACTACTGCGCAAGGACAATCTCAATGACTTGACTTTGACTCCGCCAACCAGGGCTCAATTGGAAGCACCTTTGGGCGGAAAGCTATCTTTATTCTCAGAAAATTGGCACAGTATTACAAAAGACAAATGGATACTGCAAATAATAGACAAAGGATACAGATTCCATTTTCATACATTACCAAAAAGACAAGGCATGCCAAACCTGCCACCAAATCAAAGGGCAGAGGCTTTCAAGCAAATTTCCAACCTACTACAAATGAAAGCAATAGAAAAGGTTCCTTTCACAGAACAAGACCAAGGATTTTATTCCAGACTATTCCTTGTTCCAAGAAAAGAAAAGCAATGGAGGCCTATTCTGGACTTGTCCGCACTGAATACTTATCTCATCGTGCCAAAATTCAAAATGCTGACCTTACAGCAACTCCTTCCCATGCTGGGCAAGGGGTCCTGGCTGGTAACTCTAGACCTCAAGGAGGCATACCTGCATGTCCCTATCAGACAAAGTTGCAGAAGACACCTCAGATTTCTTGCAGGTTCAGAGCATTATCAATTCTCAGCATTGCCCTTTGGCTTATCTACTGTGCCCAGAGTATTCAAGAAATGCCTGGCATCAGTAATTGCACATTGCAGACTTCAGGGGATTCAAATATACCCATACCTGGACGACTGCCTTATACAAGCAGACAGCCAACAAACATTGGTAAAACACTTGAATTATGCCATCCGCCTACTACAGGCCTTGGGATACACAGTCAACATTCGGAAATCAAGACTTGTTCCATCCCAACGAATAATTTTCCTGGGTGCAAAACTGGATACAAACACCCAAATGGCTTTTCTCACAGAAGAAAAACAAGAACATTTACTGGATTATTTCAGAAATCTGACAACACAAACCCAGCTGACTTCAAGGAAAATCCTGCAGGCCCTGGGTTTCATGGCATCTTGCATTCTTCTGATTCCACAAGCAAGGCTGCATATGAGGAAACTACAATGGTACCTAAGGAGTCTATGGTCTCAACACAGTCACAGCCTAGAAACTTTGATCCCCCTCATTCCATGCCTACAAAAGGAATTTCTGTGGTGGGCTCAAGCAAGCCAGTCAAACATGAGTCTGCCTTTCAGCAAGCCACATATCAGCCAAACCATTACAACGGACGCCTCAGACCATGGATGGGGAGCGCACATGGAGGGCAGATGCATTCAAGGGCAATGGACACAAAAAGAATTGCGCCTGCACATCAACCAAAAGGAAATGCTGGCAGTGATGCATTCAATCGAGGCCTTCGAACACTTCCTGCATCAAGGTCACCTGCTAATAAAGACAGACAATACCACAGTTATGTGGTACATAAACAAGCAAGGAGGTACCCATTCCTACCCTCTTTGCAGGCTGGCAACGAATCTTTGGGAACTTTCCCTAAAACTCAATATAGAGCTGCAATCCCAGTTCGTACCAGGAAAGGACAATGTACTGGCGGACAGCCTAAGCAGAAACATCATGGATCCACACGAATGGATGTTGCACCCAGACATTTTTCTTCAGATAGCACAATCATGGGGAAGGCCGGACATAGATCTTTTTGCCTCCCACCACAACCATCAACTGAAGAAATTCTGCACAAGGACATACCATCCTCAAGCATGGAAAGTGGATGCCCTCTCCTTCAGCTGGAATGCTCTAACAGTATATGCATTCCCACCTCTACCGTTAATGACCAAGGTCTTACTAAAGATCAGGTCAGAGCAACCAAAAGTGATTCTGATAGCTCCGGACTGGCCAAGACAACACTGGTACCCACTGTTAAAGAGCATGTCACGCACAAAACCGTGGCCTCTACCACAATGGCCACTTCTTCTGACACAGCACAATTACAAAACTCTGCAGTCCAGCCTAAAAACCTTGCAGCTGACAGCCTGGAAAATACCTTAACTCCTCGCCAGGATAAACTATCCAAGAGGTTAAAGGATATCATCATGGAAGCTCGGCGGCCTTCCACTAGAAAGGCATATTCAGCAAAATGGAAAAGATTTCGTACCTGGAGCACCGCAAAGGGTCAAGATCCGACAGTGATGAGCATCCCACATATCCTTGAATACTTGGCTGAAATGCTCCATAATGGCCTTTCTTATTCTTCCATAAAAATTCATGCTTCGGCAATTTCAGCAGAGTACAACACTGATCCACCTGTATTTTCTCATCCTCTGCTAAGGCAGTTTCTAAGAGGGATAAAAAACATCAACCCTCCAAGGAAACCACCAGTGCCTACATGGGACCTTAACTTCATGTTGGAAAAATTAACTCTACCTCCCTTTGAACCAGCAGCATCTTCAGAACTACAATTTCTGTCTTGGAAGACTACCTTCCTTCTGGCCATAACCTCAGCAAGAAGAGTATCTGAGTTACAGGCCCTCATGGCAGTACAACCATTTCTCATTTTCCATCAGGACAGAGTCTCTTTGAGAACCAATCCTTCATTCATGCCAAAGGTGGTATCCAGGGTCTCACTGAACCAAGCTATCCACCTGCCTACCTTCTTTCCAAATCCACAAAATAAAGGAGAGAAACTTCTGCATACCCTGGACATTCACAGACAGTTGCGCTACTACTTGGACAGAACTAAGACTTACAGAAAAACTGACCAACTCTTTGTAGCATATGCTGCTGGTGTACAAGGAAAAGCAATTTACAAACAGACAATTTCAAAATGGATAGGAAATTGCATTCGATTCTGTTACTCCTTTCATGGAAAAGCTGTTCCAGCTAACATCAGGCCTCATTCCACCAGAGCAACAGCCACCTCCACAGCCTTCTTAAGAGGGGTGGCTACAAAGGACATTTTAGAAGCTGCTACATGGAGCTCTGTGCATACATTTTCCAAGCATTACAACTTGCCTTTATATTCCAGATCCAGAGCAGGCTTTGCTACTGCAGTCCTGCAGGGCATGTTAGCTACACCATCCTTTTCTTAGGTCCCACCACCCCCAGCTTGGCTATGGTATTCTACCCATATGTAAGGACTGCAGATGCATCCTTGAAGGACATAGTACAGTTTTGTACCTACCATAAATGTAGATGTCCGATAGGTATGCATCTGCAGTCAGGTTTTCCCTCCCTCCTACCCCTCTGTGGTATTCTTTGGGTACCTATCCCTCATTTTAGCTAGCTGGGGTTATCTTTTATGGTGTATTTGTTTTTTATTGCTGTGCATGTTTGGAATTTTTTCATCTCTCCAAAATTTAGCCTTCCTTAGAGGGCACCTGGCATCTGGGGCAAGAAAAACTGAGGAAGATGGCGTCGGCTGATGCTTTTATACCCCAGGTGCTCTGACGTCAGGGAAAAGGGCGACATCAGCCGACGCCAGACCCAGACTTTGGAATCCAGCCGACCGAAGGGCTGCCTGAGGCAGGACAACCCATATGTAAGGACTGCAGATGCATACCTATCGGACATCTACATTTATGGTAGGTACAAAACTGTACTTTCTCCAAGCTCTGGTACTCTCCCTACTGTTATGAATACTGCAACATCAGAATAGAAGGACATAGAATAGTTGTATAAGAACTTACCATAACCATAGATGCCCTTCTCTTCTATGTTGCAGTATTCAGTCCCAGCCTCCTACCCCATATATTTTATGAACACCTGTGGCCATCATCTTCCCCAAGTCTCTACCTACATAGCCTTATCACTGCCCTGGCTCTGGCAGGCATGTAAGCCTAAGGGTCTCAGGACCCTCCTGAAAAACCTCAGGGGCACTAGTATATGCAGCAGAAACTGTTCTGAGGAGGGTACGTGCAGACTTCACCTTTATACCTAACACCAGATGTTAAGTTGTCAAATTCGCCTTCATTCTTGCTGGATGGGTTCGGAGCCGATCCTCGGCTCCGACTTGGCACTTGCTAAGCTCGAGAGCTAATTTTACCAGCTCAAGGCAACCCTATATCCCATGATGCAAGGCGTGACTACCCAGATCTCGTTTGCCGCTTCGCGAAGAGGTCTTCTTTTACCAGCTCAGGTAGTGTTTTTGTGATTTAACTTTCTACAGTTAAAAATCTTCCCTTTTTCCAGCCTTTTTTTTTTTCTCAGTATTAGAGTTAGTCTTTCTATAGTTATCTCCTTAACCCTATACTCCCTCAACCTAATAGGTTTAGTTATTTTCCCCTTCAGGCCTTAAGCCTCCCTTTCCTTAATTCCTGTCATGGTGTTTGACTGTTGTACTTAGTCCCCCCCCCCCCCTTTTTCTTAAGTTAACTTTGTGTGTGTGTGTGTTTGTGCACTGGGCATAATTATGTCCAAAGAATCTAAGGTCTCAGGCTTCAAGAAGTGTGACTCGTGCTGTCAGAAGATGTCTCTGGCAGACGGTCACACTTCTTGCGTTTACTGCCTGGGACCTCTACAGCTGCAGGACTCCTGTGCCATTTATCATTCTTTTAGCCACAGAGTCCTGCAGGAACATAGGAATAAATTAATCCTACGAGGCTTATTGAAGCTGGAGAGCTCCCCGACCAAGTTCAAGTCGGGGAAGCCCTCTAAGCCACCTAAACCCCAGGCTTTGAGTTCGAAGCCTTCGGCTGTGGCTCCGACTCCTTCGGAGTCTAGGTCGGCTCCGGCCGGAGCCGATCTTTCTCTCTTAGAGGCGGTGGTATCGGTGCCGGCTGGCTCCGATACACCTGCATCGAAGTCTATGTCGGCTCCGGCTGGAGCCGACATTTCCATGTCCCAGACTAGAGCCGATAAGTTATCGGCTCCGACTGGAACCGAGGGGTCTTCGGCTCCGATGGCTCCGACTAGGAAGAGATCTCGGTCTCCTTCCCTGGAGTCGATTCGCTCGGCTCCGGGATCTCTGCATTCGGAGCGGAGCCATCGGAGCCAATCTTCTAGGTCTTCCAGGCTCTCTGACCACGACTTGGAGAGAGTGGTAAGCAGATTGCTGAAATCACAGGCACTGGCCCAGATGCTCCATAGCCCATCTCAGCAGACGACCGCTATCACTCATCCCCCTGAATTTCCTCCTCCGTCTCTCCTCCAGAGTTCGGAGCCGGAGCTTCTCGAAACCTTGACTGTTGGTGCGTCGGAGCCGATGCCACCACTTTCAGCTCCTTCGTCTTCGACTCCGATTTCCTCCATGACACCTTCCATGGAGGGATCCGGTCGTCGTGATTCCCGCGTCGGCTCCGAGGGGGCGAGTGGCATCGGACCCTTGTCCGGCCCCGTTCTCCTTCTCGGAGCTTCGGCGTTGGTGAGTTCGGCACCGACATCGGCCTCTGAGCCTTCTTTTTTGGCGGGGCTGGGAGTTCCTGTTTCTTTGGAGCGGGAGCTCTCTGGCTTCCCTGGAGGGGGAGCCTTTGAGGTGATGAGGAGTGTTCTAGCCCCTCAGCTGAGTCAACAGTCGGTTCCATTAGCTCCCCCCTCCTCGGTGCCTGCTGATATCTCTTCCCACTCTCTTGCTCCCGGACCCAGAGATCCATCGCCCCAGGTTTCCCCACTGGGAAGAACTTCCTCTTCCGAGGTTTCTCCTGATCCTTCGGGGGAACCCCCGCGTAAGAGGACGTGCAAGAGGAAGCACATAGACTCCCCTGAGTCTACAACATCTGATACTGACTTAGATGAGTCGGAGGGATCCCCAAGGTCCCCCTCTGAGGATGTCTCCTTTTCAGACATGTTGGAACTCCTTAAACAGAGGGGGAACTGGCCTTCCATTAACCCCTCCGAGGATGAGTCAGTATACCTGGAGGCTTTTGGATCTCGACCTTCCACCTCCTGGGTGTCTCCGCCTTTCGACCCTCTCATGGAAGTGGTGGCTCGAAAGGCGTGGGTGGCCCCAGATTCTGTGGAACCAGTCCCTAGGAGGCCATCTAAATTTATCACGGCCCCGGTAGACAAGCAGTTTCTCACCAAGGGTGTCCCTGTTGATGCCATGGTGGTGGCAGCTGCCACCAAGAAGGAACTTGCCGATCCTTCTGTACCTGTCCATCCTCCTAACAAGGAGTCTAGGACCATGGATAGGTACGGTAAGCGGATTTTTTTCCTCAGCGACCTTCACTATGCATTCGCTGAATTATCTCTGTCACTTTACCTGGCTTCAGAGAGATATTCTCAAGGAACTAGGTGAGGTAGTACAGGATCCGTCAGCTGCCGGGGCTCAAGAAAAAATTACCTCGCAGCTGGGAATCCTAAATTCTTTAACAAACTCCTCCATGTGGCTCATTTCTTATGCGGCCGATGGAGCGAGTAGAGCCGCAGGCACAGGAGTGGCCCTTAGGCGTCAGTCCTGGATGCGGCTTTGCAACTTCACAGATCCCTTTAAGGCGTCCTTCACAAATACTCCCTTCGACTGTTCGGCTTTGTTTGGACCTCAGGTGAAGGAAACATTGACCAGATGCGAGCAGGACGGCAATACTCTTTCTGCCGTAGGAGTCCGTTTCTCCACCCCTTCAAGACCTTATCCTAAAGGTCAGAAGGGAGGGAAGATGTGGTTCCGTAAATCTCAGGGAGTCACGCGGACGCGTGGTCAGTTTACCCCCAGAGGCAGAGGGGGTAATAACAATAGACGCCGCCCTAGGGGCAGAGGGGGTCTGCAGAATCAGGGTAGCAGAGAGCCTCTCCCTGACAAACCCTTCCAGCATCCCTGAGGTGTTGCCCGACTGTCCACTCTTGGAGGCAGTCGGGGGAAGATTGTCGCTGTACCCAACAGCCTGGCTTTCCCTTTCTCAAGACATTTGGGTACAGTCGATCATATCCGAGGGTTACAAGATTCCCTTCGAAAACTATCCTGTTCCTCAGAAGGTATCCCTCCCAGACTTTGCACCCGGTCTAAGGGAGTTCTCAAAGCTGGAGGTATCAAAACTTCTAGCAAAAAGAGCCATCCAGCCAGTTCCAGCAGACCAAATAGGATCCGGGATCTACTCAAGATTCTTTTTGGTCCCCAAAAAAAATGGGAGATTGGAGACCAATTCTAGATCTCAGCAGACTAAACAAGTTTGTCAAGAAGGCAAGATTCCGGATGGTCACGCTTCAGTCCATTTTACCCTTTTTGGGCAAGGACAACTGGATGTGCTCGGTAGACCTTCAGGATGCGTACTATCACATAAAAATTCACAGGCGCTCCAGAAGGTTTCTCCACTTTCGGCTGGGGACCAGTCATTTTCAATTCAGAGCCCTGCCCTTTGGTCTCACTACAGCCCCCAGAGTGTTCACCAAATGCATGGCAGTGGTCACGGCTCACCTGAGACGTCAAGGATTCCAGGTGTTTCCATATCTAGACAACTGGCTCCTCACGGCCACCACCAGGCATCAACTTCTCCAGGCCAGGGACTACACTCTTCATATGTGCAGCCAGTTAGGAATTTCCATAAACTTAAGTCCTCCTTGTTACCTTGCCAGTCTATTACCTTTATAGGCGCAGAACTAGACACTGTTGGGATGTCAGCAAGACTCACAGATCAAAGACTTCTGGACATCCAAAAATATGTTCAGATCATCCTACTCAGCAAAAAGATCAGGGCCAGGTTTGTCCTGAAGGTGCTAGGACTTATGGCGGCTGCCATCGTACTTCTTCCTTTGGCTCGCTTCCATATGCGGCTACTGCAATGGATGTTATTCACACAGTGGTCCTTCCAGCAGCTTCCCATACGCCACGAGATCATCGTGACACAGTCTTGCAAAAGTCACCTGACCTAGTGGATTTCTTCCCCTCAAGTCCTCCAGGGCAGACCGTTTGCTCCCCCGGCCCCGGTTGCCACAGTCACATCGGATGCCTCCCTGATCGGGTGGGGGGGGGGCATTATCAGGGCAGAATGGTCCATGGCACTTGGCAACCCTTCGAATACCATCCGCACATAAATGTCCTAGAGATGAGAGCAGTGCTTTTAACGTTGCAAGCCCTCAACAACTTTCTTCCTTTAGGAACTATTGCAGTTCAGACGCAGACAACATGTCCGTAGTATGGTACATCAACAAACAGGGCGCGACCAAGTCCTATCCACTGTGTCGAGAAGCTCTCAGACTTTGGCAGTGGGCAATCTCCTCTCATCGGTTTCTGATAGCAACGCACATCCCCGGGAAATCCAACTTCATTGCGGACAGATTGAGCAGAGCTGTTCTCATGCCTCACGAGTGGTCTCTCAAACAATCAGTAGTGGAGGAGATTTTTCAGAAGTGGGGCTTCCCTTGCTGCAACCTTTTTGCTACGCCCCAAAACAGCAAATGCCCAGACTTCTTCTCCCTCTTTCCACTCCCAGGCCAACCCCCCAGAGACGCTGTAACCCAGGTTTGGCCCCGGGGACTTCTTTATGCTTTTCCTCCATTCCCCTTGATACCTCAAGTCATTCAGAAAGCTACCATTTTGAGAGCCAAGTTGATTCTCATTGCCCCTTACTGGCATCGACAAATTTGGTTCCCGTTCCTTCATCGCCATCTATTGGTACAGCCTTGGCGTCTGGACCCAGTTCCAGATCTTTTGACCCACCAGTCGGGTCATCTGCACCAGGCCATTCGCTCTCTCAACCTCACCGCTTGGTTGCTCCACTTCCTTCATTAGCCAGGCTACCTATGATTTCTAATCCTGTACGGGATATCATAGTAGCTTCTCTAAAGTCCTCTACCAGAAAGATTTATGCTAGTAAGTGGCAGCGTTTTTCCTTCTGGGCAAAGTCCAGGGACATAGACCCCTTTACTGCCCCAGTTCAGTCAGTTTTGGACTTCTTAGCTGAAATTTTTCAGTCGGGTTCTTCTTCTTCGACAGTCAAAGTCCAGCTGGCAGCAATCTCAAATTTTCATGTTGGCTTAGCGGACCAGAACATAATATCTCACAAGCTTTGTAAAGCCTTTCTCAGGGGTATCTTTCTACTAAAGCCCCCAATTAAAGATCCTCCTCCGCAATGGGACCTGAATTTAGTGCTGACATCCCTAATTCTTCCCCTTGAACCAGCTGCTACATGCTCTTTAAAATTTCTCTCTTGGAAGACAATTTTTCTGGTGGCTATTACTTCAGCTAGGAGAGTGTCTGAACTTCATGCTCTCTGTGTTCGACCTCCCTACTTGGTTTTCCACAAGGATAGAGTATCTCTAAGAACAAATCCATCCTTTTGCCCAAGGTGGCTTCCCAGACGAATCTTAACCAGTCTATTGATCTTCCAGTATTTTTCCCGAATTATTCGGACAGAGCGGAACAGAAACTGCATTATTTGGATGTTCATCGCCAGCTCAGATACTACTTGGATAGAACTAAACAATTCAGAAAATCTGATCAGCTTTTTCTTTCTTATGCAGAAAACAGAAAAGGTCTCCCGGTCTCCAAGGTGACCTTATCGAAATGGCTCTCTTCCACTATTTCCCATGTTTATCTCCTTAGGGGCAAAGAATTGCCCCCTAAACCTAAGGCACATTCTACTAGAGGCCTAGCCACATCTACAGCCTTTCAGGCTAGGCTACCTATTGACACCATTTGTGCAGCACCCACTTGGGCCACGCCTCATACCTTTGTCTCACATTACAAATTGGACTTGGCCTCCAGAGATGGAGCTAGGTTTGGTTCCACAGTTCTCAAGAGTCTGTTCCATTGAGCCACCCAGGATAGAGGTACTAGGGACGCGGTCCCATCCAGCAAGAATGAAGGCGAGTTTGACAACTTAACATTAAGAAGTTATGTACCTACCATAACGTTCCATGTTAGTTGTCTTCTCTCGCCTTCTTTCATGCGTCCCTCCCTCCTTTCCCCCTAGCCTGGACAGACCTTGAAGTTGTACTCTTCTCTGGGGACGAGTTTATTCTTCCTATGTACTCCAGTTGTGAGTGGTCACTAGTTTTACTAGTTCACCTGTGTTGTGTTTACACATTTGGTTACTTTCTTCTCCTTCTGTTGGAAGAAGATAATGGGCATATTTCTATAGCTACCAAACGAGATCTGGGTAGTCACGCCTTGCATCATGGGATATAGGGTTGACTCGAGCTGGTAAAATTAGCTCTCGAGCTTAGCAAGTGCCGAGTCAGAGCCGAGGATCGGCTCCGAACCCATCCAGCAAGAAAGAAGGCGAGAGAAGACAACTAACATGGAACGTTATGGGAGGTACATAACTTCTTATTTATGGCCCTCGTAGCTGACATCACACGTAGCCTCCAGGTCAAAGACTTTGGTGTACTGGCCGGATGGTGGCACTGCAAGCAGCTATTCTCTACTGTTATGAATACTGGAAAAACTTTAATAGTAAATGTCACCAAGAGCTTTCACCCTGTAACCCCAGGGCTTCATCAGAGTAAATTAACCACATTAGACCCACCCTTAAATACTTAAAATCACATCACATGATGAGTTAATGATGTAGTTCCTTTTACAACACCTAACTTAAACCACACGCTTTGAAAACTGTCTCATAAAACCTTTACATTTGAAAACCTCACACTAATCAATACTTTATCTCATTTTTAAAAAACACAATAATCATAAAAAAAAATAATAAAGTAAAATGAAGTTAATAAACTTTTGAATATCCAATACTTATGTTTTGTTCCAAACATTTGTAACTTACAAATCAAATCTGAGCTGCCTTTAGTTTCAACACTGAACTTAAAGAAACACTGTCGTTAATACCAGGGAACGTTGTAACATTGTTCCTAAACTGCCAATCTAATCCGAATTTTTCCAAGTAAGCTTTCACGTCACGACCTCTACCATAATCAATTACCCTGTCAATAACAAAAAATATAAACTTTTTGAAGCTATCACATCCCACAGAGTGATTGTACAATGCACTTTCATTCCTTTTCCGATTAATGTCCCTAACATGTTGCAAAATTCTTTCTTTTAATTTTCTAATGGTTTTGCCCACATAAAAAGCTGGGTAAGGCAAACGTGTTGCCACATATATCACCATTCTAGTGTTACAGTGGTCAGGACATGGGATAGTATGATAGCTCCCTTATAGCATCACATAGGGGCCTGTATTGATGTATTTACAAGCTTTACACATGTTACACTTCGACATGGTAGATCTAAACCTTTTGTTGTTACAAGGTTTTTCAAACCAGTTCTTTAAATTTGCACCCCTAGTAAAAGTGGTTCTTGGTTAAGTTGTTGTGTCTTTCGGCTTTTCCCGGTTAAGGGTCGCCACAGCGGAACTCCGGTCCGCTAATGATTGGCAGTTGATTTTTACGTGCCAAGTTGCCAGCCCTGACGCACAACCTTCAACTAAGGTACGCCCATTCACGCATGTCTCCACACAGAAGACGCTCTAGCTGAGTGTCGAACAGGACAACGTCTTACTGTGAGGCGACAATGCTACCGCAGCACCACAACCTAGGATATTTTTGAGCTCAGGACCCAAAACTAAGTCCCATGTGTTGTTAACCATTATTCTAATTTTCAACGCTTCGTTGTTGTAAGGGAGAACCGAAACACTATCTGACATAGTATTGTGTTGTGTATCCAAAGTGAACCCATGGTCAGTGGATAAAATGGAGATAAACCTGTCCTTTCTTCTTTCACAAATTTAATTTCTAATTAAAACTTGGTGGGGTAACATGGGGTTGTCATAATGAATCAAGATTATTATGTGTTCAAAATGTATGAGTTGTTGAACGGCAGTAACGCTTATGAGAGAATATCTATTAATGAACTGAGGAGAACATACAGTAAAATAGACTGGGTCTTGTTTGACTGTTTAAGTCAGAATGTGATAGACCAAATTGAACACAAGTTCATGACTGTGGATTTTCTAGTGATCCCACACACCTTCGGGATCCCGAAAATCCACAAAAATGTACACAACCCCCCATTCATACCAACTGTTGCAGCGACAGGATCAAAAATTGAACCAGTAGCTGCATACATTGATTTCTGGTGTAAAAATGTATTAAATATTACAAGCATATTCTAAAAGATTCATGGCACCGTTTAGAAACACTAAGAGACATTTCTATTACAGAAGAGTTTGTATTCATCACAGCAGACGTAATGAATTTATTTACAACAATACCACATAAAGAAGGTTTGGTGTTGTTTGAAGAAGCCCTTACGGGGAAAGATGATATTCACAATGTTAAAAAAAAATTACTGGTGGAACTTATGGAATTAGTACTAAACAACTTTTTGTTGTTTGAAGGTGGACTTTTTCACCAAATTTCAGGTGTAGCCATGGGAGCCAAATGCACACCAATATATGCCAACTTGGTGCTGGCGCAATGGGAGGAAAAATGGGTCTTTCCATCAAAGTTTTATGACAAAGTCATTACACGGTTAAGTTTTTTGGATGACATTGTCATCCTGTGGAGGGGTACAGATGTTGAGTTTGGTGATTTTATGGAGTACTTAAACAACATCAGGACATTCTTACAATTTGCCCACAAAATTGGGAAATATATGATAGATTTTTTAGACATCTCCCTGACTTGGGATAAAATTAACAACAAATTGAACTCTGGGGTGTACAGAAAAGATAGTACTCTAATTCACTGCTTCATTACAACAGTTGTCATCCAAAGCATCAAAAGAAGAGTGTAGTAAAAGGACAGATGGTCAGGATCTCGAGACTGACTAGTGATGACGGTGAATTTAAGGACAAGATGTACACCCTAGTAGGAATGTTCAAAGAAAGAGGTTACCCCACCAGGTTTCTTTTTAAAATTAGGAAATTAAATTTGTGAAAGAAGAAAGAACAGGTTTACCCTCATTTTATCCACTGACCCATGGGTTCACTTTGGATACAAGACACAATACTATGTCAGGTAGCGTTTTGGTTCTCCCCTACAACAACGAAGTGTTGAAAATTAGAGCTTGGTTAACAACACATGGGACTTAGTTTTGGGTCCTGAGCTCAAAAATATCCTAGGTACTAAACCAAGAACCACTTTTACTAGGGTTGCAAATTTAAAGAACTGGTTTGAAAAACCCTTTAACAACAAAAGGCTTAGATCTACCATGTCGAAGTGTAATGTGTAAAGCTTGTAAATACATCAATACAGGCCCCAAAGTGATGCTAGAAGGGTACTATAGTACTATCCCATGTCCTGGCCACTGTAACTGACACTAAGATAGTGATATATGTGGCAACATGTTTGTCTTGCCCAGCTTTTTACGTGGGCAAAACCACTAGAAAATTAAAAGAAAGAATTTTGTAACATGTTAGGGACATTAATTGGAAAAGGAATGAAAGTGCATTGTACAATCACTCTGTGGGATGTGATAGCTTCAAAAAGTTTATATTTTTTGTTATTGACAGGGTGATTGATTATGGTAGATGTGGTGACTTGAAAACTTACTTGGAAAAGTTAAAATTAGATTGGCAGTTTAGGACCAATGCTACAACGTTCCCTGGTAACAACAACAGTCTTTCTTTAAGTTCAGTGTTGAAACTAAAGGCAGCTCAGATTTGATTTGTATTTTACAAATGTTTGGAACAAAACATAAGTATTGGATATTCAGAAAAGTTTATTAACTTCATTTTATTTTATTATTTTTTATGATTGTTGTGTTTTTTAAGAATGAGATAAAGTATTGATTAGTGAGAGGTTTTCAAATGTAAAGGTGGATGAGACAGTTTTTAAAGCTTGTGTTTTAAGTTATGTTATGTAAAAGGAACTACATCATTAACTCATCATGTGATGTGATTTTAAGTATTTAAGGGTGGGTCTAATGTGGTTAATTTACTCTGATGAAGCCCTGAGGTTGCAGGGTGAAAGTGCTTGGTGACATTTACTATTAAAGTTTTTCCAGTTTATTGATTGTGGTCGCACCACTATGGAGGCATTTTTATTTTTATTTTCTTTTGTATTTATGTTATAGTTTTCACTCTTTTGGGCGTATTTTCTTTTATTTACTTGTGATAGAAAGATGCTAAATTCTGATGGGCATATTTCTTCTGTATATTGCTTAGGGATGCCTCATTTAGAAGTGGATTGTGAAATTTGTAAGGGGTTCAGTCAAAGAACCTTGATAGAGCGTCGGAACAAGCTCTTGCTCAAAGCTCTACTCAGTTGCATACCGCCTACTTCGAGGCGATCTATGCCTGACATACAAAGCTATGTCAAATCCAGAATTAATGGACATGCTCCACCTCAGTAAATCTAAATCCCTTAGAGCCACACGCTCGAGGGACTTGAACCTCAGCACAGAAATAAATAGAACTTGCTGGAGGGACAGGTTCATAACCCAGAGGCTCCCTTCGCTCTGGAGTAGAATTCCAGTTCATGTGAGGCAGAGCACCTCACTGAATCTCTTCAAGAAGAATCTCGATAAGTGGATGGGGGATCGTAGATTTGTCCCAAGGATTACTCCCGTGTCACTATTAGACAGAGGCACAGTAAACTAAACCTTAAAAAGGGCACAGTATACTCAAATCAAGGGGTGGCGTAAGCCATACAAAATCGGGCTAGGCTTATAATTGCCCCAGGGCAGATAGCCTAGTATGAACCTATGAAATTCCCTTTCAGTGACACCTTGTCCAAGGCGGACATAAAAAAGAATCCTTCAAAAAAGAAAAGCCTGTCTGTTCTGTACTGACCGCACGCTTGGTTCCAGAGGCTCCCCGAAGGAAATCCTCAGTTCTGCATTCTTTGGAACCGACGACCAAGGCTCCTAGATTACAGACTTGTGACTCCTTGGCACCATCAACCTCTACAGTGCTATCAACTGACTTGGCGCTGATGTCTGTGATTACTGGCTCGGCACCGACTTCACCTGTTTCACTGCAACCTGCTACATCGGCACCGACGCAATTTCAGTCTACCCTCTCGGTGCCGAATCCTACATTATAAGTGCCCAGGGCAAGATACTCTCCTACAATAGCTCCCTATGGAGGACAAGTACTAAGTCCATTTTTAGAATGCCCTGAGTCTCCTTCGGCCCTCTCGGTATGGTCCTCCAGGAGTCTCTCAGAACTGGATGTCGTTAGGTTGATAGATCAGCTGTTACTGGCAAGAGGTATTGCTAGCCCTGCTCAACCCCCTTTTCCATCTGGATCAGGGATCTTTTCTCCTGAGACTCCTAATTATCCTTCTCCAACTACGACCCCAGTTTCAGAGCCCAGCAGTTTGATTTCCCCCGATACCATCTATCTTGGTTCCATTATGTGTATCCACCTCTGTGCTGGATGTTGCTCTGACCTCTTCAGTTCCTGTTTCGGAGGCCGACTGAGTCTCAGGGTCGAAACCTCTCTGCTGATTCTATGGTTCCTGGGTTGGCACCCACTTTGGGTACAGTGCAAATCTTGGTTGCAGAAACCTTGGCGGTTGCGGGTCCTTCCCTGGCTCCAATCTTGGAGGGTGGCTCCTCTGAGCAGTGTGTGACCTCGGTTCTGAGGTGGTCTTTGTCAGTTCCGGGCTCCCACTCCTTTTCAAGGGGTACCTCCTTTTGTGTTATGGAGAAGGCCTTAGCCTCTACAGGCTCCCAGATGGTCCCACCCACATCGGAGTGCCATGTTTCCCTTTCCTCTGGTCCAAACTTGACACCCATCTCTACAACAGGACAGTGAGCACTGAAGCTTCAAGTTACCCATGTTACAGGATCCTTCTTCTTTGGAGTCCTCCCCAGAGATTTCCTCTGAAAAAGAACTTGCAAGAAGAAGCATCTGGATTCCCCTGAAGAATCTGTCACAGAAGAGACAGATTTCGATGAAGGGGAGGGTTCCTCATGGTTACCCCCTTAGGATGTGTCCTTTGGAGACCTTCTACAGATTTTTGAAACAGGGGTAACTGGAAGTCCCAAGACCCATCCTCTGAGGAAACCATGTACGTGTAAGCCTTAGGTGCTCTGTCATCTACCTCCTGGGTATCTCCACCCATTGACGACTTGGTAAAACTAATTGTGCAGAGAGCTCGGAAGGCTCCTGATGCCATAGAGCCTATCCTCCAGAGACTGGACAAAATATTATCCCCATTGGAAAACAACTAATATTGGGCAAAGGGTTTGTCAGTAGATGCCATGGTGGTGGCGACAGCCACCAAAGAGGAACTAGTCAATGAGGATCCCTCTGTTCATTCCCCTAACAGGGAGTCCAGGTTTGGAAAGCAGGTCTACACTTCATCAGCCTGTGTTCTTAGGTCCTTGAATTTTATGGCACATTTTACAATACTCCAGAGAGACCTGATTAAGGAAGTATCAGAAACTCTAGCTGGGGCTGTGTCCAGGAGGTACAAGATAAGGTTGCCTTACAGCTAGCCACCATGGAGTCTGTTTCCAACTCATCCATGCGACTCATTGCCCATGCAGTTGAAGGGAAGACCAGGGCAGTGAGTTAATGCTTTCCCATTAGGCAAAACGCCTGGATGCGCTTGTGTGACTTTCCGGAGCCCTTGAAGTCTTCCTCCTTCAACACTCTGTTTGACGGTTCTTCCCTGTTTGGGCCTAAAGTTAAGGACACACTCACCAGATGTGAAAAGAATGGTAAGACCCTGTCTGACATGGGCATTCATTTTTCTCCTCCTCCTGGTTCCCATCGAGGCAGAGTGGGGAAACTCAGAAGGAAGACATCGACCCCAAGGCAGAGGTGGCCCATGAAACCAGGGGTCCAGAGATTCCTTCTCTGGACAGCCCTCCCAGCACTCCTAAAAGGAGGCCTGATTGCTTACCTCTGGAAGCATTTGGGGGAATACTTTCTCTGCATCTGTCACCCTGGCATCAAATTACAACTGGTCCATGGGTGCAGAAGATCATTGCCAGAGGCTACAGTATCCCCTTCAGTATAATTCCCCGCTCTCAAAGGAAAATCCTGGATGTTCCACCCCATCAAACGTATCAAACCACCCAAGAGATACACAGGCTGCTTCAAAAAAGTGTCATCCAAGAAGTCCCAGCAGACAAGTTAAAATCTGGATTCTACTCAAGATTCTTTTTAGTGCCAAAAAAGATAGGGGACTGGAGGCCAATACTAGACCTCAGCCTTTTAAACAAAATTGTCCAGCAGACAAAATTCCAGATGGTCACGGTTCAGTCTGTCCTCCCTTTTTTGGTGAAAGATGATTAGATCTTATCTATGGACCTTCAAGTTGCGAATTATCACATAAAACTAGACAAACGCTCAAGAAGGTTTCTTCACTTTCAGCTGGGAGCCAGTCATTACCAGTTCACAGCGCTACCATTTGGTCTCAGCACAGCCCCCAGGGTGTTCACCAAATGTATGGCGGCAGTCACGGCCCATGAGAGATTACATGGATTCTGAGTGTTTCCTTATTTAGACAACTGTCTCCTCACCACCCCCACCAGGCATCTCCTGATTCAAAACTTGGACTTCATCACACATCTGTTAAAACAGCTCAGCATCACAGTAAACTACGAAAAATCTCAGCTGTCCTCCACTCAAGACTTGGAGTACTTGGGGGGATGGCTCATTACAGTCTCCTGCATAGCCTTTCTGCCACTTCACAGTCTTCAGAAAATTAGATGTCAAGTTCAATCCATATTACCAAGGCAAAACGTACCTGCCCTCCTTATTCTACAAACCCTGGGTTCCATGGCAGCAGCTGTTACCTTAGTTCCCATGGCACACTTTCATATGAGAATACTTCAGTGGTTTCTAGCCTTACAATGGTCCATTGTTACTCACCCATTAAGTCACCCAATTTTAATAAGACAAACTTGCAAGAAAGACCTATCTTAGTGGATGGAGTCAGGAGAGATCCTGATGGGATGACCCTTTGTCCCCCCCCCCCCATTATCTGGGAAAGACTGTCCAAGGCACTTGGTCTACCCAAGAGGCCTACTTGCACATCAGCGTCCTGGAGCTGAGAGCAGTGCTCTTACATTACAAGCCTTTCAGAATGTTCTTCCTCCAGGAATGGTTGCAATCCAATTGGACATGTCTGTAGTCTGGTATATCAGCAAGCAAGGAGGAACCAAATCCTACCCCCTCTGCTGGGAAGCTCTCAGAGTTTGGCAATGGATGATACCTTCCAACCACTTTCTTGTGGTAATGCACACCCCGGGGAGTTCCAATGTGACAGCAGACAAGTTGAGCAGGAAAATATTACTGCCTCACGAGTGGTCTTTGAATCCCGAAGTGGCAAAGCAGATATTTTGCCGATGGGGCAAACCTTGCTGCAACCTGTTTGCCTCTCCAATAAACAAGTAATGCAGCACGTACTTTTCCCTACTCCCTCTACAGGGAGAGTCCCCCAGAGGCACTATCCTTCTAAATTGGCCTCTCGGTCTCCTTTATGCATTCCCCCCAATTCCCCTCATTCCCCTTTTTTCTGAAGAAAGCCAAAAGATTGCAATCCAGAGTAATCCTCATTGCTCCGTTATGGCCCAGGAAAGTTTGGTTTCCCTTCCTGTAGTCTTACTTAGATCACCAGCCTTGGCTTCTGGACCCAGCTCCGGATCTACTCTCTCACCCTCAAGGGCTGTTACACCCGGACCTTCAATCCCTGAAGCTCATGGCTTGGCTTCTCCAATTCCAGTAATTGCCAGGCAATCTGCTATTACTTCTTCTCTATGAAAAATACTTCTGGCTTCTCATACACCATCTAGCAGGAAATTGTATGACAGCAAGTGGAAAATATTCTCTCTTTGGGCTTCTGAGAATAGTCTAGATCAATTTATAGCTCCTGTTAGATATTTTTACTCAAGGAAGTGGCTGCTTCTACTGTCACAGTTACTCTAGCAGCTTTCTCTAATTTTCACAATGTTTATGGTGACCACTCCCTAATCTCCCATCACTTATGTAAAGTTTTTCTTAAAGGACTCCTTCATATAAATCCCCCATTCAGGGATCCATTACCACCGTGGGATCTTACTTTCATTTTGCAATATTTGGTATTACCCCCCTTTAAGCCAGGAGCCACTTGTCAACAAAAATTCTTCTTTTGGAAAACCCTTTTTCTAGTCGCCATTATCTCTGCCAGAAGGGTTTCAGAAATACAGGCAGTTTGTGCAAAATCGCCATATGTAATCTTCCATAAGGATAGAGTGTCCTTGAGAACTAGTCCTTCCTTTCTTTCTAAAGTGGTTTCCGAATCAAACATCCATCAGTCCATTCATTTATCATTTTTTTTTTCCAAATTTCTCTAACAAAGATGAATACTGTCTGCATATGATAGACGTTCACAGACAGCTGAGATTTTATCTGGACGGGACTAAGGATGATAGATCTTCAGACCAACTCAGGACCAAGAATTGGTAAACCAGTCTCCAAGATGACCCTGTTGAAATGGCTGAAAGATTGCATCACCTTTATTTATGATCATAGCAATCATAAGTTGCCTGCTTCTGTAAGGGCACACTCAACCAGATCGATGGCCACTTCAGCTGTTTTTCATTGCAAGGCTTCTCTGGATGAAATATGTGCGGAAGCCACTTGGGCAGTGCCTCGTACCTTTATCACTCATTCAAATTGGATATGATCTCCAGGGGAAGAGCATCTTTTGGTTCTATGGTGCTCAGGAATATCCTTCCATAAGACCACCCTGGGTATAGGTCGCTGGGGACTCTGTCCCATCTGTTAAGAATAAACGAAGATTGACAACATCAGATAAAGAAGTTATGTACTCACCATAACATTCCATCTGTGTTGTCGATCTTCATTCATTCTTGACATCCCTCCCTCCTTTACCCCTCCTTTCAAATGTTTCAGAGGATCGTACCCTTGTCCTGGACTTATGCTACGGTTTTTACCTTGGACATGGCTTCCTGTTTATTATTATTAATATTATTACTATTATTATTATATTACATATTTAATCTTGCTGTAATTGTGTAAGCTCGTTAACGACCAAGCCAGTTCTGAGGATCAGAACCAGTTACCATTTGTCAAGAATGAAAATAATGAATTAAGATCAACAACAGAGATGGAAAGTTATGGTGAATACATAACTTCTTTATTTATTAACCTTGAAAGCCCACAGGACACATGGACCCTTTTCCGGAGTGACCTATGAGCAATGTCTGGTGAAGTGAGTTGCTTAGAGTCAAGAGCAGCAAATGGAGACTGTGGGAGTGAAACTCAAAGCTGCTGCAGGATCAAGATGTAGTGGCAGACTGTTAACAGTAATGGAATGGATACAGTATCTTGTAGTCTGTGATATTCAGTTTTGGCTGTTATGGTTTTGTTTTTGTTATAAAACAAAAAAAATAAAAACCTCACGCAGCCTTTTATCTTCTGGTTTGAAAACAGGATTTTGCGGTTTAATAGTTGTAGAGCCATTGCCCTCATCACGAGTGGTAGCATTTGCAAAAAGAATATGTCTTGACTTTTCATATCTGTTGAACATAAGTTGTACGCTGTATTCTGACACAGTGCTGATGATATTGTTTAATAGTTTTCTTTTTCTCATAAAAGACTGTAAACATAGTTACTATATTTTGCAGGTTCAGCTAACCTTTCCTGTAGACCAACAGTGTAATGCACCATTGGGACTACTCTGGACTGAAATGTTCAGATTTTTTGCTCTGGAATTCAATTTTGCAGATCATGTTATTTCCATTCGTGTCAAAGATCTAGTTTCCCGTGAATTAAAGGACTGGCCTAAAAAGAGATTTGCTATTGAAGGTAAATAAAGAAAATGTTGCTAAAAGCTTGAGTTGACATGTGAAGTCTGAAGTGTATATAGTCTTTTAATAATGCAGTTTGCTTTGCTCAAACACAGTGTAACATTAAGCGTTCAGTCTGGACTTGTGTACTTTTTCTTTTATTGAGATCTACAATCTTATTCTTTATGTTAGCATTCACTGGCTGTCATAACTCCTTTCATGCAAGACAGGACATAAAATGTTGAGCAGGAGTTACAAAATGCTTCTTAATCCATATGTAGAGCTGTGTAGCTAACGTCTGTGTTTACTTGAAAGAATTTAACTTTGTGTTCACCACACTGCTGTTTTGCCCTTTATCTTGAAATGTACATGTGCTGCTTTTATATTTGTGCATTAGTTGCTGAGGTTCCAACTACTTTAAATGCTTTATGTTAAAATACTGTTTTTGTCACTGTTTTAACAGTTGAGCTGAATACATATGCATCCATAGTGAGATGAGTACTCCACATTGCTGCTGTGTTTAACTATTTATTAAAATATACAAGTGCTGCTGTTATACTTGTGCATTATTTGCAGAGATTTTATACTTTTATCTGTTTTAAAATGCTGTTGTTTTTACTGTAGTATTCAACTGTTGAGTTTTACGCTTCTGCTTGCTTCTAAGTGTTTGCTGTTTGGATTAAACTGTTTATTTACATCACTTTGAGCTTCTCTTTATTGGTTTGGGTCTGTCTTCTAGTAGGAGTAGAAAGTAGGTCTGGCCTTTTCTGTGCCAAGAATCACTGAGGAAACCTTGTTGTGTGCTTGTGATTGGCCAGTGGGCTATTTTGCTTGTTTCTCTCTGCATGTATAAAGATGTTGCTTTTGCATGACACTGCTCATCACACAGTGGCAGTCAGCAGTGCCCTGATACTCACAGTTGCATAGAATCTCTATTTCTGTCTAAAGCTACCCTAAGAGTTCCTGAGTATGTAGTTGCTCAGTGATCACAATGTTTGTGTGAAGAGAAACATTGCTGTTTGAAATTAGAGTAAGATTATCTTTCTTACCCAAATGCAACTCAAGCAAATCTGTTGTAAACTCATCTAAGTAAAGCGGCTGCACACAGGAGCTTAGAGCCACAATTTTGTTTTATTGATTGTTGCCTTACTCAAGTATCACCCTAGTTCACCGTTAGCCCACTATATGATTACCTGAAACCATGGCTCCGGACTTTCCTTCTGTCTCTGTAGTCATCTCGATAGAAATGGGCATCCTGAGCCAATGTAGAAATTGTGTCATGTTTTCTTACAGCCACCTAATTCTCCAAAAAAGCTGATACCGTATGTGACAGATGTTATATACTGTCAGTTGAGGGAACGCTCTCACATACAGCCACAACAAGTATCAGGTTGTCGGGGGCACACAACACAATATAATACCTGCCACACACACTACAAGTCAAACACATAGACCCACATATGTCAAAGCTTTTAAAAGAAGTTTACCCAAACCAAAACCTCAACTGATTCCCAGACACTGTAATTACAATAAGTATCCTCATCCACCTCAAAAAAAACACACTAACAACACAGTACCCACCATGACACATTCAGATTCAACTCAGTGTCTCAACGTCTATGCACATAATGCAGACCACCCCATAATCCAGATTTTTGGTCATAAGAGACTCCATTAGGAGATACACCAACTCACCAGGCTACGCAAGGAGAGGGTAGTGGTCAGCTGCCTTTAGGATCATGATTACACTGAGGTCATTGAACCACAAGTACCAGTATGACTCCATCATTGTTCATGTGGATGTAAATGACCTGAGATGTACCTGTCTGGAGTATATGAAGAGAGACATGGAGTTTTCAGACTGTGTCCTAGGCTGATATGAGCCTACTAGTGAGCAGCAGTCTACCTTATCCAACGATAATGCCACAGTACAATTGGAAGATAATTGAGTTTAATAATTGGTTTGGTGTTTAGCATCTTTCAGAGGGAAGTACATTTGTTAGTTTGGGAGGATATGGTCAATAGACCATCCTGCTTAACCAGGGATTGTCTGCACCTGGCCCCTGTATGCTTTCAAATATTGGATACAGCTCTGCTCACCACCATAGTGTCTTTTTAGGCACTGCCAAACCTGATAAACCAACTGGCATAACTATACCAACCCAGATTAATCTAAAGGTGTTACTGATTATTGCCATGAGTCTAAAGAAAAAAATGCACTCTTTGCAAGATGTCCTTGCCCTGGAGAATGTAGATGCCTGTGTAGTTACTGTGACGTGTTTTAAAGCTGTGGAGAGCACCCCAGCAGTGCAGGGCTGTAATGCCTTCCACATGTTTAAACCAGCTACTGCACAGGTAGAGACAAAAGGTGGAGGTGTCTTAATTTGCATAAACAAACACACCTCAAGGCTGGTCAAGCAATGTGACTCACTCGAGCTCCTCCACATAAAACACACTGTAAGCAAAGTCTGATACCATTCCCTTGTGAGACATAGGTCCCCTTCTGTGACTCAGGAAACCCACACCAGTTATTTAAATGAACTGGAGTCACTGTCCATTCAGCCCAACACCATACTCATTGATGATTTCAGTTACCCTCTATGAATTGGGAATCATACACAGGCCATGAGAGTCTTGGACGTTGTCAACACAAATGCCCCAGGCCAGCTATTCTTTACTTAGTCTTCACTAACATGGGGAAATTTTGCACCCCTCCCTTGGAGTATAACATTTTCGCTTGTCAGATTGGATCATAAACTTGTCTACTTTGAAAAAAAGTAAATAAAACCTGAGACACCAGCTAACACTGAAAATTTTAGGAATTCCTGAAAGACAAACATTCTGCTATTTGGTAAAATGTCAGGCTCCCCAAACCCAGGGAGCAGAGTCGTCTATGCTGAATTGTTAAAAAAAAGCTTGTATATAGCTACACTGGGGCAGCAGTACCAACCCAAAATAAGCAAGGGACAACCTCAAAAAAAAAAAAAGCCACCCTGGTGAAATCACATCATCAGTAGGCTATATAACAAAGGAAGAAAAGCATTGCCAAAATAGGAAATGCAGTGCCCAGCAAAGTAAATATTCTCTCATCAAGCTAAATTGCTCAGGGGACTAATTAAGTCTACCAAAGCCACATTTTAGGTAAAAGTAGCCTCCCAGGCTAAGGAAAACCACAAGGCATTCTTCAGCTGTAGCTGCTTTCTCAAGGGCAATACGCAAACATGTGCCAAATTAATTGTAAACATAGCCACTTATACTGAGCCAGAGGATATAGCAAATATACTGTCCAATAAAGTAAGTTCCAGTTTTACTGCTGTTTCTCTGCCAGACACCTCTCAAGAACTACCCCCAACCGTAATTCCCTCAGCTATCACTAGGGAATATATCCTCAATTGCACTCTCCAAGGCCAGAAACACTGTATTGATAGGCCCAGATAATATCCCAGGTGCCTACCTTAATAGCATAAGACATGACTTATCTCACTAGAGTCATTAATTAACTGTAGCCTCTAAGCAGGCTTCATGCAGAATGAATGGAGGACTGCAACTGTTATCCCTCTGCACAAGGGTGGGCCTTCCACTGACTCAGGGACTTGACCCATAATTCTGACTAGTTTCATATAAAAAGACATGCAAATAATTATCGTGGATATTATAAATAATGACAGTGAATCCAAGTCAGTGTACTTTTGTCAAGGGCAGGTCATGCCTACTGAAGCCGGTCGATTTCTTTCAGAAGGTCACTAAGATAGTTGAAGAGGGTGAAACAGTGTATGCAGCCCACGTTGACCTGGCCAAAGCATTTGACACAATACCCCGCTCAGGCATTATAGGCAATCTCACAAAATTAGGTATAACCCCCCTATGTCACCAACTGGATAACCATAAGACCCTAGAAGCCAGTATAGGGAAGTCTACAGCTACAAAAAGGCCAGCCATTAGCATAGTCCCACAGGGCTCAGTGCTGTGGATGCTTCTTTTTGGCATCAACATCTCTGAAGTCAAGGCTAACATCAAAGACCTCTGGCTGACCAAGTTTGAAGATGTTTGCAAACTAGGTACAGTCATAAAATCCCCCAAAGTCACAAATAGCTTATAAGAAGGCCTGTCAGACTAGTAACTGGTGCCAGAGTCACGGTCTAAGACTCAGTTTCAAGAAATGTATAATAGTATGTTTCAGAAAGATGGCTACCCCTGGAAATTGCCATGTTGGTACTATACCCCTCTCAGTAGACCAGTGGCCAGGGATTTGAGAACACATGCAGACAGTGACTTGGACTTTGACTGTTATGTGACTTGCTGCAATCTTTTTGCATCTCCCCTAAGCAACAAATGTGGCAGCTACTTTGCCTTAATCTCCCCACACGGGGACTCACCAAAGTATGCTCTACTTCACAATTGGCCGCTGGTCTACTTTATGCCTATCCACCAATCCTGCATATTGTGAAATTCCTACAGAAAGCTGCCATGTTGAAGAGCAGAGTTATTCTCATTGCACCCTATTGGCCTCAACAGATTTGGTTCCCCTTCCTTTGGCCTCACTTGCGTCACCAACCTTGAATTCTGAATCTGATGCCATAAATCCGGTCTCACCAAACAGGCATAATTTATCCAGGCATACTGAACCTTAGGCTCACAGCCTGGCTTCTCCAGTTCCATTAATAACCAGACAAAATATACTCTCTTCCCCTGTCTGATGTATACTTTTATCTTGCAGTAAACCTTCAACACACATACTGTATTTCAGTAAATGGAAGAGATTTGTGCACTGGGCACATCAGAATCATGTTGAACCTTTTTCCGTCTGAATACATAATATCCTGGAATTTTTGGCCCATCTTTTTAAAGAAGGAACTAGTTCCTCAACTGTTTAAGTTCAGTTAGCAGAGATATCAAATTTTCCTGTTGGATATGAATGTTCCTTCATCACCTCTCATCAGTTGTGCAAAGCTTTTTTGTAAGGCACTCTTCTTTTAAGGCCTCCTTTTAAAGACCCTACTCCCCCAGGGTACTTAATCTGGCACTGCAGGCATTTGTCCATTGAACCAGCAGCTAAGTGTGACATTAAATATCTTTCCTGGAAGATGATATTTCTAATAGCCATTACTTCTGCTAGACAAATTTGAGAAATTCAAGCTTGGTCTTCAAAGCATCCATACTTGATCTTTCACAAAGATAGAGTTACTTTACAAACCAGTGCATCCTTTCTCCCCAAGGTGATGTCAGAGTCTAATAACAGTCAGTCCATTAATTTTCCGGTTTTCTTTCCTAAATTTGCTAACACGGCGAATACATATTACATTTATTGGATATTGGCCCTGTACTCACTTCCTGTACAACTTCCACCCTTATACAGTACCCAGACTCCACTCTCATCACCTGTCCTGACAACATGACAACATTTCTAACCTCCTCTATCACTCAAAATATCTCTCTGTCCATAGAAAAATGGCTAACCAACTAATACTTAACCCCAAGAAAACTAAATTCTACGCTTTCTTCCCAAAACTCTGTGTCACCTCAAAACAACCTTCAACATTTCTATTTTGGATAATACCATCTTTCATGCTGAGCCACATACAAAGCTCTTCAGTATAATAATTCATGACCAACTGAAATTTGATACCCATATACAGCCCTATATCAAAAAGACAAACCAGAAACTCAGCTTACTCTATAGAAATAAAAAATACCTAACCCCTGACTCCAAACAAACCCTAGCTCAGGCATCCCTCCTTCCTTGTCTTTGATACATCTCTCCTATCTTTACACATCTACAATCCACCCTTTTAGCTAAACTGAGTCAAACCTATTAACAATGTTGTAAGATTTGCCAGTAACCAGCCTTATAAATTACATCACTGCCTTGCTTTAAAACAACGTCACTGGCTGGATTTCCCCCAACACTTGCTTCTCTCCCAGCTACAACTCGCACACACTTTACTTTCTAAACCCTTAACTTGCCCCTCTTTCTTCTCCCTAATATGCCTTTACACCCCCTCCCGCACTCTCTGCAGCTCAGACCAACATCTACTTGACACCTACAAACCTAACAAAAATATTGGCAAACTTCTTTACAAAAACAGCGTGTCCCAGGCTTGGAACAAGCTCCCCTCCTAACATCCCAACCACTACTAGCGCAAATCTCTTTAAATCCAAACTCAAACATTTTCTCCTAAATGCCAGCACCTGCCATTGCCAAGATCCCACTTAATCTCCCCTGCTCCCCCCTTACACCTCTTTACCATCTTTCATATTGCTACCGCAGCTGTCTTCATTGACTCCTTACCCACTTCTTACAATAATTTCTTGTGCTCTATATCTGTCTCTAACCTACATACATCATCTTACTTAATATCATGCTATTTCTAACATGTATCCTCATTTCTAGTTCTGCCTGCAATTACTATAAAACATTTTTCTAAGCCTGTAATTTATTATTCTTTCTAGTCTGTCTAAAAATTTGTATTTCCTGTAATGTATACCATTCTTTTGAAATGTTTCATAAACTGTATTTACTCGTATTATAAATTGGAGCTTTTCTCCTTGGGTCTCCACTGAAAATGGGCTACTGGCTCAGTTGGACTAGCCCTGTTTACAAATGACAAATAAATAAATAAATGTTCACAGACAAATACGTTTTGCCTGCATAGAACAAAAGACACCAGAAAAACTGACTAATTGTTTGTTTCTTTCCAAGAATTGAAATTGGGGAAACCAGTTGCCAAAGTAACTTTATCGAGATGGCTGGCTGATTGGATTTCATTTATTTGTAACAAATTGGGTATTACATTACCACAGCTGTTATGTGCCCATTCAGTGAGATCCACAGCAGCTTCCTCAGTTTTTCGTCAGTTGAGGAAGAATGAAAATGGATAACACAGATTGAATGTTATGGTGAATACATACATACATACTTTTTACTTCATGTCAAGTTTTACCACCATTGATATGCAGTGTTCATGACATTATGAGGGCCAATTTGTTGCTTGAAAATTCTGCCAAACTGAAATCTAAACCAATGCACAGAAGATTAATAACAGATTATATGGAAACAAAACAGTCAGTATGTAAAAGTAATCTGAGTGATGCTTTCAGTGGACACATTGCAGAAGGAATGTAGAAAGTTTTAAAAGAGAAATAGTTTGAATGCAATAAATCAAAAAAAGATTTAAAATCAGGATATAGACACACAATGTCAGGAGGATATATTTCCATAAGAGCAAGATACTTGATTAAGGTGAGAGGCACAAAATATAAGAAATGGAAAAGAGGTTGAACTGCAACTTTGAGAACTGAAATAAACAAGCTGGACAAACAAATTAAGCAGTATGTGAGACAAGATAAAAAAATGAAGAAAATTTATGTAAAGGTGTTGAACATAATAGGAAACAATTTTATTGATATATAAAATGTGGAAGGAGTAAAGACATACAAATTAATAAATAAGGAGTAAAGACATACAAATTAATAAACTGTGTGTAGAGTCTAAGCTTTATTCTCAGACACAACAGATTATAGATAAAATTACAAATCTTATGCAGAACATTTGGTTCCACAAAGGGAGTGATGATTTGTCCCCACTGCATCCAGGTAACCTCAGATACTGAAATCAAATTTGATTATATTGAAAAAAAACTGCGCAAACTGCGGCAGAATTAGTAATGACCTATAAACACTTCAGCAAGACCTTGCAGTGCCATTTTATTGATTATTTACTAGGTCATATAAATATGGGGAGATTCCTTAAGACTGGAGAGGGGAGTAGGACAAAGCCAGAGTCATATAGACCCTTAAGTCTACTTTCATCTTGTAGAAGCATAACGGAGAACGTAATATTGGATAAGTTATTGAAAAGGTTGGGACCTGAAACCATATGTCAGCATGCATATGTTGAAAATAGATGTATTACCATCTGTAACATGGTCTATAACAATATAATAGTTATGAATGAAAATTGGTGTAATTTATATAGATTTAACTTCAGCATTTGACAAGGTTACATGCAAAGCACTGATCAGTAAATTACAACAACTAGATGTTGATAAGATGGATAGCTGCACGGCTTACAAATAGGACATGGCAAGTATCGTACAGCAGTTGGACAGTGAAATTATTGGTTATATTCAGTGTTTCCCACAGGGCTCTGTCCTAGGCCCATCCTTATTTAGATTGTATGTTTTGGATCTGTCTTTTTCATCTGAGGTGTTCTACAGTCTGTATGCAAATGACTTGAAATTGGATAAACTGATTACATGTGTTATAGATGGGGCATGTCTGCAAAAGAACTGGACTAAAATGACTGTTTGGGAATAGGAGAATAATATGATGATAAATACATAAGAAAGTAAGCTTATGATATTTAGGAGACATAAATTGAAAGGTAACTATTTTGTACAGCACACAGTGATTGAAACTGTAAATTAATTTAAGGATCTGAGTATATGGGTAGATCCAGCTTTTAGTTTTTCTAATCATACAACCCAATTGGTTAATGATAGTTATATAATTGTAGGGTGTATAAAAAGATTTATAAAGTCTAGGAGATCACAAATGAAGTTATTGTTTGTTAGTTACATTAGACCCACACTTGGGTATGGAATAACAATATGGAAACCTTATAAGAAAACAAGCATGAGTAAATTGGGAAGAGTACAGTAGAAATATACCAAGGGCATCAATGGATGTGGACATTAAGTTATTTGACTGACAGGAGACCTTATTCACGTTTATAAGGCATTTATAGACAACTACCTCTGGGAATGTTTGGAGTTAGCAAAAAGTAGTAGAGAATCATCAGACAACTTAAATAGATTCTATAGAGTGAGATGTGTACTAATTGGTTCTCTGAGAGAGTAGCTGATACATGGAATAAACTACCAAATTGCATTAAAAGAAGCATTTAAATATTTTTAAAACAGTCTGAGCACTTATTATTGGAACAGCTGTTTTGGTATATTAGCAAACTAGAAGGGCATTAATGCCAGTGCTTGAAATATTTGTATGCATCTGAGCAGCCATATGCAAAAACTGTAGCACCCATGCAGGTTCCTCACAAAAACCTGGTTCAACAAATAAACAAGTATGTATTACTGTTCTTTATATCCCTCCTGGCAACAATACAGCTGTACTAGAAGATATCCTACATTATATACCCATAACTGTTCCAAAAGAAAAAAAAATAGTGCTAAGTGATATGAATATCAGTTGGTTGGACATAAACTGTAAATCCCCAAAATTTAGTGTGAATTTATTTAGTTTCACATAACTAATTAATTGCCCCTCATATTATAGCAAGACATCAAATTCCCTATTAGACTGGATCCTAGTATCAGACCTTAGCAAATATGTCACCTCAGGTACAATGTCTATCTCAATGTTCATCTCCTAGTCTATGCAACCGAATGTCTCACACATCCATTTAAACAGCATGTTTATAAAACAACACTCAACCTTTCCAAGTTTAACCAAAAAAATGTTCATTACTACCCTGTCATCTGTTAACTGGAACTTAATAAAAAGTGTCCACTTAGATGACACTGTAAATTAATTCAATACATCATTTGTTGAATATTCTAAATAGTTTTGCACCTCCTAGAAGGAAGAGACTAAAAACTTATAATGCATTTGGCTATCCAAAAAGAGTAGAATGCTAATGCAGGATACAGGAAAAGCATGATAAGAATGGCACAAGTATAAAGCACCACAATATCTTGAAAACTTCAGATTGTTTCACAATTGTACTAAAAAGCAAATTAATGAAGACAAAAAAATATAGTATAGTAACTTTCAGAATAATAGTAAACATAACCCTAAAACATTCTGCACAGCCATTAAACAAATCTTACATCCCAGACATAGATTTGATCTTAATCCCTCTCCCAATAAGTCATCACTTTAAACTGCAGTACAATTCAACTCTTATTTCATAGTATAGCATCTCTAGCCAAGGATTTCCCAACATCTAATCCTAACCCTGCCTAGCAGCCACATATTACCACATCCACTTTCACCTTCACACTTGTCCCCACATCCTATATAAAACTGCTCTTAAACTCAAACCATGCTGTACTTCAGCTGATGATCTTCCAAGGGAGAATAGTAGCTGATAGCAGTGCTTACCATGTCTCCATCCTTATAAATTGCTCAATTCAGGAATCTCAGGTTACCCCTCTCTGGAAATATTCACACATTATCCCTCTGCACAAAGGAGGAAATTCAACAGACATTACTAGCTTTAGACATATAGCAGTCTTATTTCCCCTCTTCATATCTTTTGAAAAATCTAAATCTATTCAAAAACAATTTCTAAACTGTTTCCTGTATGAAGAACCCCTACCCCCAACACAGCATGGCTTCCATCCTTCCCATAATACTAACACTGCACTTCTAACCTATATAGATACTGTCAATAAAACTATAGAGATAACGGCAAACTAGTCTCCTCCTTATTTCTAGACTTGTCTAATACCTTGACACAGTTTGTCACAGCAAACTTCTACTTCAGATGTCCTCATTAGGTCTTTATCAGTCCACCTTTCTATGGTTCAGAAGCTACTTGTCCAGCAGCTGTCAGTTGGTAAAAGCACTCCACCCTCTCTCCTTACTTTCCCAGTCACCACCAGTGTACCACAAGGGCTTTGTCCTTGGTCACCTCCTCTTTAACATTCTCAACAGCACCCTCTGCACATGCACACAACAGGCCTCCCTAATACAATGCGCAGATGACTCCACACTCATTTGCACATTTAACAACATGGCACACCTCCAAAAAATTACTCTGGAAGCTTTAACAACTGAAATATGGCTTTGTAACTCGCAAATTATGCTCAACTGTAAAAAAAAAATATTTATATATATATATATATATATATATATATATATATACACACATACACACACACACACACACACATACACTACTCCCCCTCCCAAATCCCTCTCCCTTGAAAAAAAAAAAAAAAACAATATAACCGTTGAAGTCACTCCTCATAGCAAATTATTAGGAATGATAGTGAACGATTATCTTAAGCTTGACCCGTATTTCTAGAATTGCATAAGAAAATCTCATCAAAACTAGGGATGCTTTGTAGAGGCAAAAACTTTCTCACAGATACAACAAAAGCTACATTTGCCACAACTGACCTCCTTCCCACAATTCTTTATAGCTCCCCCATCCTTACTAACCTTCAGGTATCACAAAAATCAAAAGTTGAACAATGCTGTAACCAAGTTGCATAATTTGCAGCAGATTCCCCTTTCTGAACCCACCACTGTATATCAGTAGAAAGCCTAAACTGGTTAGAACTATCCCATCAACTAACATATGCACAGCTTCTTGCCACCTGTAAAATTATCTAGAATCCTTCTGCTTGTTCAGCACTTAACATTCTATACAACTATCTGTCATTATGATCCAATGACCATCAACTCCTGCTTGTCCACAAACCTGTCGAATCTCCTGACATTGTCGGCAATCATACCATGTTGCTAAGACCTGAACTCCTTATCTGTATCCTTCAGGTCAATACCCTCCTCCTCATCCTTCAAAACCATTCTGAAAGACTTCCTAGACAAAACCTGGCTCTGTTCTTGCTCAACACCAGGGTAAACTATATCCCTAAATGTGAACAAATACCAATGCATATCTTATATATCCTCCACCATTCACTTCCTTACTTTTATCAGTTTTTCACCCTGGCTTCCTCTCAAGTGTCTGCTTTTCTCTCACTTCATGTTGCAATTCCTGTTTGTATTACACAAACTTACCTTTAATTTCTTTATAAACTGGCTAAAATTTCTCTAAAAATTAAATCACTGTATCATTAACCAGTGTTTTCATGTTATGTCTAATTTGATTTAATTATTTAAACTATAGTTTTGTATTATTTTTAAAGAGTATAAAGGTATTTAAAAAAATGTATGTAATAGTTCAGAGCTTTTCTCCCCATCCCTCTGCTAAAAATGGGATCTGATGCTGTCTGTGTCGTTATTCATCACGGGTGGGTCTTGGATCCGACCTCAGATCCGAGCTGGCAACTAAAGGACCGATCCAGAACTCATGCTCCTCCCCTTCCCATAATACCCTGCTGACCTACAACCCTCAGATCTTGTTTGCCACTGAAATGCTACGATGTGATATCCTGTAGCTCAAGTGACTCTGTCAGGTAAGTGTTTATGTTTTTCTTTTTGTTTTTTTTTCTAATTATCTTGTAGCCTTAGTGTGTTCTTTTACCCCTATCATCTTTTAGAGAAGTATAGTTAGATTTCCTTCCCTTCCTGTAGGAGTTTATTGCCTGTGGGTTCCCGGCTTTTTTCCCGGATCCTTACAGAAGCTTTTGGGTCAAGGGTAAATCTTGGTGGGCCCTTCCTTAACTAATTTTCCCTCAGTTAAGGTAGTTTATCTTCTTTTTCCCGTGGTGTGTGTGTGTGTGTGTGTGTGTGTGTGTGTGTGTGTGTATGTATGTATATATATATATATATATGAGATTGTCTGATTGTCTGGTAAAGATTTCTGAAAAGCGTTCTGGCTTTAAGAGATGCTGCTCATACAGTTGGAAGATGCCGCATTCCGACTCGCACGAGGAGTGTGTTTATTGCTTTGGAGAGAGTCACCTGAAGGTTGAATGCGACATTTGTGCCACAGTCAACCCCAGGGCTTTCATGCATCACAGGAACCAGCTGCCTTTGAAGGGAGAGCGAAGAGGGGTCCTTTAGCCTCCAGCTTCCCCTCCCAGATGCCTGTTGAGCCTAAAAGGAAGACTTCATCCTCTTCCTCCATAGATTCCCCTTCTAAAAAGCCGAGGCTCTTGGATCGCAGATCCCCGGAACTGAGCCTAGTCTCTTTGGCTTTGGATCCAGGCTCTTCCACTCCGAGAGCTTTGGATCCGAAGCCTTGGTGCCTCGACCCTCGGATCTGACTCGGCACCAACTGTCTTTGGATCCGACCCATCTGTCAGATCCACCTATGGTGCCAACTAAAGCATCAGATCCATCCAGGATTTCAGATGTGATCGGCATTGACACTTCCTCCTCAAGGTCTATGAGCTCAGATCCAAGACATAAGAGTTGGAATCCCTCCCGAGACCACAGAGCATTGACAAGTTCTCCGGCAAGGTCAGGACATTCTTCTGCATCTTCCTGGTCCTTCAGCCGTTTGCTTTCCACAGGTATGGATAGGATGATGAGGAGTTTCCTCAAGGCCCAAATCGAGTTGGGCTTGTTACCATCCCTGGCTCAGTTGCCTAAGGGTCCTTCTCAATCCGTGGGACTTCACTCTCCTCATCCCAGTTTGGATCTCTAGGATCAGACCTTTCCCTGTGAGAGGCCGATGGTAACCAGGTATCCCCTCCCTTCCTGACACTGTCAGTGTCTCTGTAGGGCTCTGTCCCATTGCCGTAAGAACTTTATGCGCCTCAGCCATGCAAGGTCTGTGCTAGTTCCTGGGGTGGGGTCAAGCCCGGAGTTTTCAGACCATTCCTTCCCCTTGGGGGCCTCCACACTGCACAGCTCAGGACCGATATCATCCAGAGATGTCAGTGTTGCGTTGGGTCCCTCCTTCCTTCCCGGGCAGCTGTGACTGTGGGAGAGGAGAGGGGGCCTCATCCAGTCCATCAGCTTTCCGGGCGGTAGGGAGGATCTTCTCCGGCTGGCTGGTTACCTTTCCTTCCTCTGAAGGTCCTCCCAGTCCCTCTTGACTTTGGGCGGTGATGCCTCTTCATCCTTTCAGGGTCAGCCCTCCAGTGAGTGCCTTCAGACAGGAATTACCCCGTTTGGGGTCCCTGACTCTTCGGAGTTCTCCCCACAGCCCACCGTGGGGGTACCTCCTCAGAAGAGGATGTGCAAGAGGAGGCACTTGGACTCCCTTAGAGAGTCCCTCACCGAGGACATGGATTTCGAGGAGGGAGATAGGTCCCCAGACATCCATCAGAGGAAATGTCCTTTGGGAACATCCTCAAAATTCTCAAACATAGAGGTGATTGGTCTTCCCCCACCCTGTCTTCAGAAGAATCCATGATGTTCTTCATCTCACATTGCTGCAGTCTTTACACTTGGGTAGTCCGCTGTCCTCGGTCGGCCCGAATATCAAAGCATAAGGCTGACGTCGGTCAAGGCGCATTTGACTGACATCAGGACGTCAGGGTACAAATGCGCATGACCGACGTCATATCCTCAGTCTTTTTTGCCGCATGGTCCGATGCAGAAGCAGCGTTGCAAGTGCCGGTTGGCGTTCTGAAATTGTTTGATTTCGGAGTTTCAGACCGAATCAAAGTTGGCTAAGTACCCCGTTGGGGAATATTTTAGTTTTTTCTTGCCTCAGTGGTTTACCGGATGTCAGAAAAAGTGAATAATTGTATTTCTTGTGGGAAACAGATACCGCATAGAGACTACCATACTTTGTGTATTCCTTGTTTAGGGCCTGAGCACGACGTTGTTGGGTGTCGCTCTTGTGCTAGATTCAATAAGCGCACTATTAAGAGGAGATTAGATTGTGCCAGGTTAGTCTTCGGGAAGCGGTGCAATTATAAAATGCCGTCGGATGCTCCGACGCCCGCTTCTTCGAAGAAGCGCAAGGACAAAGCTGTTAAACCTAGGCTAGAGGAACCGTCAGTACCGGACGTCGGTTCTTTAGAGGTGTCGGTGGAGCCGGTGGTTCCACCGGAGGTTTCTTTGGGTTCCCAGGGAGAGACTTTGTTGTTGCAGGATGTGGCCTCTCAGGAGGCAGGCCAGGCTGATGGGGCTTCTCAGGTTACTATACTCCCCTCCCTGCCTAGGGTGGTTAGGCCCTCTCCTTCTGTTTCCAAGGCTTCTCCCAGGGGCAGGCCAGGTTTAGCTTCAGTTGGTGTTACCCCTAGTTCTTCAGGGACTGTGCCCAAGAAGCATATGCTTAAAATGGCAGAAGATTTGATTACTTTGATTAGGGGTTCTATGCCCCCTCCTGATAAGAGACCTAGGGTGGAGCCTGAGCTAGGGAGTTTTGAGCAGGCTTCAGATGTTTCAGAGTCTTCGGCTGAAGACTTGCAGGAGTACTCTCCTTATTCTGATTCTGATGTGGATGATTCTACTCCTTCTGCTTCTCCTCCTGAGGATTTTTCTTTTCAGAAACTCTTCATTCCATGAGGGAGCATTTTAAGAGGGAAGGCCAGGACTTCTCTGACTCCAGGAAAAGGCTTAGGGAATTTTTGTTTTACCCCAGCATAGGCCTTTGGCTATACCTCCTGTTTTGGATGTAGTGGAAGATGTTTTACAGAGGCTTCTCTTAATCCTGATTCTTTGCCTCCTGCTCCTGTTAAACCGGATAGGTATTACAGGGTGCCTGAAGCTCATAAGTTTCTTTTTAAGAGTCCTAGGGCAGACCCAGAAACTGTTAGCCAGGGGCCTAAAGGTGTTAAGGCTTCTGTTGTAAAGAATCCGGTTCCTGCAGACAAAGAGGCCAGGGCCTTGGATAGATGGGGAAAGAAAGTTTATACTTCTTCCACTCTTGCTATGAGGGCTTTGAATTGCCAGTTTCACATGTTGAAATACCAAAACTATCTCCTCTCACAATTGAAGTCTAAGGTTGATGCTCTGGCAGAAGGTATTGATTGTAAAGAGTTGCAAGATTTAGTACATGTTTCTGAACAGGTGGGTAAGCATTCTTTGCAATGTGGTTTTGATGCTGTACAGGCCTCGTCTAGGGTGGCTGCCACTGGGTCAGTTCTTCGCAGGCACGCCTGGCTGAGGGATCAGAATTTGTCTGACCATGTTAAAACAAGGATTTTAGATGCTCCTTTGCAATCTGACGTGTTGTTTGGTTCTCCTGTTGAGGCTGTTTTAAAGAAAATGGAAGACAAGGCTAAGTCTATGCAGACTGTTAAAGATTTTTTGCAGGTCCAGCCTCCAAAGTTTAGTAGAAATTGGCCTACTAAGGGGTGGACGTATCCTTCTTATGATTCCCAGTCTAGGGGTAGATCTAGACGTGGTAGGGGCAGAGCTCAGGGCTCTTTCAGGCCTAGAACAGGGAGTTCTCCTGCACAGTCTTCGGGTGAGGGCAGGGGTCACTCCTTTCGTAAACAGACCCAATGACCTACCTTTTCAGCTGCCAGAGCCTTCTCGTCTGGCAGCACCTTTGGGAGGAAGGTTGGCACTTTTCAAAGAAAATTGGAGTTTAATTACCCAAGACAGATGGGTATTGGATATCATACACCACGGTTACAGGTTTTATTTCCATACCTTGCCTCCTTTCAAAGGCATGCCAGACGTTCCTCCTCAACAAAGAATAGAGGCTCACAAGCAAGTTTCTCTGTTGCTCCAAATAGGGGCCATACAGCCGGTCCCTATGCCAGAAGTGGGCCTAGGATTTTATTCTCGCCTGTTCCTAGTACCAAAGAAGGGGAACACGTGGAGACCAATTTTGGATTTATCTATCCTCAACACTTATCTGGACATTCCCAAGTTCAAAATGTTGACGTTGCAGCAGCTTTTACCTCTGCTGGGCAAAGATCATTGGATGGTAACTTTGGATCTCAAGGAGGCTTACCTTCATGTTCCTATCAGACTAAGTTGCAGGAAGTATCTGCGTTTTCGAGCTGGGACTTCTCACTATCAGTTCTCTGCATTGCCCTTTGGCTTATCTACTGCGCCCAGAGTGTTCACGAAAGTTCTGGCTCCAGTGATAGCTTTCTTCAGGCTAAAAGGAATACAGATCTATCCTTATTTGGACGACTGCCTGATTCTGGCTCCAGGAAGGGAAGAGCTTCTTCATCATTTGGAATATGTGATAGCAGTGCTAAGATGCCTGGGGTATTCTGTGAGCGAAATAAAGTCCAGTCTAGTACCCTCACAGGACATGTGCTTTCTGGGGGTGAGACTGAGTACAGCATCCCAGATGGCCTTTTAACCCCGGACAAACAAAAGAGTCTTTCCCTTTACTTCCATCAACTATCTCATCAGTCTGGGCTGACTGCAAGGACAGTCCTTCAAGCCTTAGGGTTCATGGCATCTTGTATTCTGGTGCTTCCCAATGCCAAACTGCATATGAGGAAGCTGCAATGGTATCTCAAAAATGTATGGACACAGCACTGCCAGGATCTGGACACTGTCATTCAAATAATACCTTGCATTCAAAATGAATTTTTGTGGTGGGCTCAGGAATGTCACCTAAACAAGGGACTCTCTGTGACCCGGCCAGAGGCGAGTCAGATTTTAACGACAGATGCCTCAGACAAAGCTTGGGGAGCTCATCTAAATGGAAAGTGGATACAAGACAAGTGGCCTGCCAGACTACTACATCTACATATCAACCTGAAGGAGATGTTAGCAGTCCAGTTTGCATTAATAGCTTTCAAGGAATTACTTCTTCCAGGGCAGGTGTTGATTCTAACAGACAACACAACTGTCATGTGGTACATCAACAAGCAAGGAGGAACGCATTCTTATCCTCTATGCAGGCAAGCAATGATTTTGTGGGAGACTGCTCTCAGTTTACAGCTCAATCTTCAGGCAAGGTTTCTGCCAGGAGCACAGAACTCCTTAGCAGATGTGTTGAGCAGACGAATTATGGATCCCCACGAGTGGAAATTGGATCCTCATGTATTTCAGAAATTGACAGTGTCATGGGGAACTCCAGACATAGATCTGTTCGCTTCTCCACTAAACACTAAACCATCAGCTGCCAAAGCTTTGCACAAAAAGGTTTCATCCCACAGCTTGGAGAGTGGATGCTCTTTCTTTCAATTGGAGCAATCTTCATGTGTATGCCTTTCCACCTCTGCCTCTCCTCCCAAAGGTACTTCTAAAGGTCAGACAGGACAAGCCAAGGATGATTTTAATAGCTCCAGATTGGCCTCGACAGCACTGGTACCCATTACTGAGAAGTCTGGTACGGAAGCCTCCATGGCCTTTGCCTTCGATTCCACACCTGTTGTCACAGGAGGACAGCCATTTGCTCAATGTCAAGCTTCACTCTCTGCACCTAACAGCCTGGCATATTCTGTTTTGAACCATAGTGGGCCTCCACTTCCTCAGCAAGTTTTGAATGTTATTTTGGAAGCTAGAAGGCCTAGTACAAGGAACGTGTACGCAGACAAATGGAAGAGATTTTTATTTTGGAGTGCAGCAAAAGATTTTGATGTTTCTGAGCCTAATTTGTGTGTGGCTCTTCAATATCTTACTGAGTTACTGGACAAAGGTTTGTCTTTCTCTTCTATTAAAGTTCATGCTGCAGCAATTTCGGCTCACTATGATTGCGACCCACCATTGTTTTCTCATCCTTTGTTCAAGCAATTTCTTAGAGGGGCAAAGAATATAAGACCCCCACGAAGAGCTCCTACTCCTGCTTGGGATCTCAATTTTGTGTTGGAGAAACTCACTCTACAACCTTTTGAGCCTGCAGCTACTTCTGAGTTGAAATATTTGTCATGGAAGACTGCTTTTTGTTGGCCATTACCTCTGCAAGAAGGGTTTCTGAATTGCAGGCCCTTATGGCGGTTGAGCCTTTCTTGATTTTCCATAAGGATAGGGTATCATTACGTACTAATCCTTCCTTTATGCCTAAGGTGGTTTCTAGTGTGGCTTTAAACCAAACTATTCATTTGCCTACTTTTTATGCAAATCCCCAAAATAAAGGGGAAAAGATTTTGCACACTTTAGATGTACACAGGCAGTTGCGTTATTATTTGGACAGAACTAAAGGGTTCAGGCAGTCTCAGCAGTTGTTTGTTTCTTTTGCTTTGAGTTCTCAGGGCAAGCCTGTGTCAAAACAAACTATTTCTAAGTGGATTGGGTTTTGCATTGCTTTCTGTTATTCCCATCATGGCAAGGAGATTCCAGCTGGGATTAGGCCTCATTCCACTAGGGCTACTGCCACTTGACAGCTTTTGCGGGAGTGGCAACCAAGGATATTTTGGAGGCAGCTACTTGGAGTTCAGTGCATACTTTCTCTAGGCATTATCACCTGCCACTTTACTCTAAATCCAGGGCTGGTTTTGCCACTGCTGTTTTGCAGGGCATTTTGGCAGCTCCTGCTTCCTTGTAGTTTAGCCATCCTCCCTTACCTCTGCTTTGGGATTCTACCCAAGTGTAAGGACTGCAGCAATGTGAGATGAAGAACATAGTACAGTTTTGTACCTACCATAAATGTAGATGTTCAAGATCCACATTGCTGCAGTCCAATTTACCCTCCCTCCTTCCCTCTGTAGTTAGAGGTGGTTGTGTGGGTTGGGTTGTACATATTGTGTATATTGTATATATTGTACATATAATTAGTGCAAGGGTGGTTGGTTGGTTGTTTGCTGTCTTTTGGTTTTGACCTTTATTTTTAGGGTCTTCTGACATCTGGGGCAAGAAAAGACTGAGGATATGACGTCGGTCATGCGCATTTGTACCCTGACGTCCTGATGTCAGTCAAATGCGCCTTGACCGACGTCAGCCTTATGCTTTGATATTCGGGCCGACCGAGGACAGCGGACTACCCAAGTGTAAGGACTGCAGCAATGTGGATCTTCGAACATCTACATTTATGGTAGGTACAAAACTGTACTTTCCTGAATGTCTTCGGGATGGGCCCATCTTCTACCTGGATGTCGCCCCCACCCCTCCCCACCGATAAACTCGCAGAAGTCATCAATGACAAGGTGTGGAAGGAGCTGGAGACAGTGGAACCATTCCCCAAAAAAGCTGATAAATTTCTTAGTCACCCCAAGGATAACACCTTTTGGAGTAAGGGCATCCCTGTTGATGCCATTGTTGAAGCCACAGCTACTAAGAAGGAGCTGGACAAACAGGGCTCCATGGTCCATCCCCCAGAGAGTCTTAGGTGATTGACCTCTTTGGAAAGCGCGTGTTTGCCTCAGATACATTTGGACTGAGAACAACCAACTATATGGCACACTTTACCCGGCTTCAAAGGGATTTGGTGTCGGAACTCACCACTTCCCTTTCAGAGTTACTGCCTTCGAAGAGTCTCACATTGGTCTCTCCGAAGCTATCCACTCTAACTTCCCTGGTTAATGCTTTGATGAGGCTGATCTCCAATGTGGCAGAGACCACCTCTCGAGTGGTGGGTGCAGGCATTCCCATTAGATGGCACACTTGGCTTCACCTTTGCGGGTTTGCGAAACCCTTCAAGGTGTCTTTCACTAAACCTCCCCCTTTGATGGGTTGACCTTGTTTGGTCCCTCCATCAGAGAGACCCGCAGCGAGCAGGAGGGGAAGACTCTGTCCGCAGTGGAGATCAAGTTCTCTATTCCCCAACGATCTTTTTCCAAGAATCAGAGGGGTAGCAAGAAACTTTGGTTCCGCAGGACTCCGTCATCCTTCCAGGTTGCTCCACAGGAATCCTTTTTACTGGCCATGGTAGGGATTCGATGGCAGACGCCTCCCCAGAGGCAGAGGGGGTCGGCAGAATCAGGGCTCCCATGAACCTTTCTCAGAGAAGCCCACTCAGTGCTCTTGAGGTGCTGCTCAGCTGTCCTGCCCTGGAGGCAGTTGGGGGATGACTCTTCCTTCACCCACTATGCTGGACAAGCACATCAGATCAGTGGATGTTAAAGATTATTTCCAGAGGTTACTTCATTCCCTTTCTTCAGCCCCCTCCAATTCACAAATCTTACCCTGATGTTCCAACCTTTGTCCTGTTTTGCACCTCAGCGAAGTGAACCTGTCGGTCAAGAAGGAAAAGAAGCACAAGTCGGATCCGAAGTCCACAGCAATCCGACCTGTGATGGATCTGGCTAAACACTCCACGGATCCTACCTTTTCAGATACTAGAATATTGCCCTGGACTAAGTACTTTCCTACCTTGGATATGGTACCTTCAAGGGTACCTTCACCCTTCTTGGAAAGACGGCACTCTAAGTCGCCTTCCCTTGCCTCATCCCATTTTTCCAGGTGTCTGACTGAAGGAGATGTGGACAGAATGATGAGATTTCTCTTGGCACAGATACAGATGGGTGTTCTCCTGGCTGCTATCCCTACAGGTCAGGAAGCCCATCACTCTACCACACCACCTATGACATCTCCTTCTCTGATCTGGCCAATAGTTTCAGAGCCCCTGGATCCAAATCTTCTGGGTCCATCTGATTTGGACCCGAAGCTGTCTCTGAGTGCACCTGCTGTGATTATTTTGGTGCCTGATGACTCTCAAAGCCAAAGTGCCCCTGTCGGTTTGAAGCATTGGAGTTGACTCTGAAGTTTTCTGAGCAATTTCTGCCTCTTGGCATTGGACAGCTCAGCTCTGACTTCTGCCTCGGGCAGGCTTTTTTTGGGGCAGAGGGAACGAATGGGCCAGAAGCCTGGCTTCTCAGCTGTGTTGTCTTCCTTCTCCCTGGAGTGATCTGCTGTTGAGGTAGTGAAGAGAGTGTTTTCTGCTCCGGCAGGACAGAAGGCTTCCACGTCCTAGGACTTTTCATGTGGATCCCAGATGTCTCTGTGCCTTCAGCCTTGTCATTCTACACCACATGGACAGCCAGCTCAAAGTCTCTAGGCCACCCACCAGGGTTTTACAATCTCTTCCAATACTCCACTGGAGCATCCCACCTAGGAAGTCCCTAGGAAGAGGAAATGCAAGAGATGGCACTTGGACTCCCCTCAGGAGTCAATCACCAAGGATACTGATTTCGATGAAGGAGAAGAGTCTCCAAGATTACCTTCTGAAGACATCTCATTCGGAGACATTCTTGAGATCCTTAAGCAGACAGATGGTTGGTTCTCTGATAACCCTTTCCCAGAGGAGTCAGTATTCCTGGAAGCCTTTGGAGCTGGCCCATATCCCTCCTGGGTTACTCCACCCACCGATGAGCTCATTGACCTGATCTCTAAGCAGGTGTGGCAGGAGCCTGATTCAGTTGAGCCAATCCCTCACAGACCAGATCGGATTCTGGTTCCACCTGCAGGTAGGGAATTCTGGAGAAAGAGGGTGTCCTTAGATGCTATGGTCATGACATCGGCCACCAGGAAGGAACTTACTGAGCAGAGTTCCTCTGTCCATCTCTCTAACAGGGAATCTAGGCTAATGGACATATTTGAGAAGGTTGTGTATGCTTCAGTGACCTTTGCTCTTCAGTCTCTGAACTATTTGGCACATGTTACAAGACTACAAAGGGACTTGATCAAGGAACTTTCAAAATCCCTTTCAGGAACTATTACTGCCGAGGCTTAATCTTCTGTGGCCTTTCAGTCTATTTCAAATTTGTCTGTAAGGCTCATCTCGCATGCTGCTGAAGGTACCTCAAGGGTGGCGGGCTCAGACATTGCAATCAGCAGACATGCTTGGATGTGATTGTGTGATTTTGCGGAGCCTTTCAAGTCTTTATTTGTCAGTGCTTCTTTTGATGGCAGTTCATTGTTTAGCCCAAAAGTGAAGAACACACTGTCCAGGTGTGAAAAAGATGGAAGGACCTTTTCTGCAGTGAGAGACCTATTCAAACTTCTCAAAGATCATTTTCTAGGGATCAACGAGGTGGTCGGAAAATGTGGTTTAGGAAGTCCCAGGGTCCTTTCCAAGATCCACATGGAGATATTTCCCCCAGAGGCGGGGTCAAATGGATGACAATGCCCATGCAGCAGAGAAGGCCCGCAGAATCAAGGGTCCAGAAATTCTTTCTCTGATACACCATATCAGCCCTCCTGAAAGAAGGCCTAATTGTCCTCCTCTGGAGGCAATCCGGGGTGGATTATCTCTGCACCAGAGAGCCTGGCTAGACATAAAAGATAACTTGGGTGCAGAGGATCATTTCCAGAGGGTACATAATTCCCTTTTCCATACCTCCTCCACCTGTATACAAAATTCCTGATATCCCACCCAGTCAGAGGAAAGCATCTGCACTAGATATACTAAAGCTGCTAGAAAAAAAGTGTCATCCGAGAGGTCCCACCAGACCAGATAGAATCTGGAACTTACTCAAGATTCTTTTTAGTGCTAAAGAAGACAGGGGACTGGATACCAGTTTTGGATCTCAGCAACTTGAACAAATTAGTTCGACACACAATGTTTTGGATGGGCATGGTTCAGTTCATTCTACCCTTTTTGGGCAAGGATGACTGGATGTGCTCCATAGACTTTCAGGATGCATATTATCACATAAAAATGAACAGACAGTCCAGAAGATATTTACACTTCCAGCTGGGAGACTGTCATTATCAGTTCAGAGCACTGCCGTTTGGCCTTATCACAGTCCCAAGAATGTTCACCAAGTGAGTGGTAGCAGCTCACTTGAGACTGCAGGGATTCTAAGTGTTTCCATATTTAGATGACTGGTTCATTACCTCCCCAACCAAGCATCTGCTGATAGCAGCAATAGATCAGGTACTCTGGGCTTCTTCTCATCTAGGGATAACCATAAATTGCAAGATGTCTCAGTTATAGCAGACTCAAACATTGGAATTCATAGGAGCGGTGTTCAACACAGTATGAGTGTCAGCTTCTCATCAGATTCCAGGTTAGGAAAATAATTTGCATTACCAAAATTTCAGCTCGATTCATTCTGCAAGCCTTGGAGTTGGTGCCAGCGGTCGTAATTTTAGTCCCTCTAGCAAGATTTCATATGAGAATTCTTCAATGGATGCTAGCAATACTGTGGTAGATTCTTTATCATCGCGTGTCAGCAAAAATAATAATCACTCAGGCATGCAAGCGATACCTTTGGTGGTGGATTCGGTCATATTGGGTTCTGTAAGGTGTCCTTTCATTCTCCCTTAGCCCAAAACCATAGTGACCATGGACACTTTCAGATTGGTTGGGGGGAGGGCACTTCCTGGGGAAGACTGTCCAAGGCACTTGGACCCCCAAAGAGGCCAACCTGCATATCAATGTTCTGGAAATGAGAGCAGTGTTTTTAGTGTTGCAGACATTCCAAGACTCTGTCCCTTTTGGGACAATTGCAATCCAGACAGAAGACAAGTCAGTAGTTTGGTACACCAGCAAACACAGGGGAACCAAGTCTTACTCCTTGTGTCAAGAAGCCCTCAGAGTGTGGCAATGGGCAGTGTCTTCCAACCACTTTCTGATGACAATGTACATTCTGGGGATGTCCAAAGTGATAGCAGACAAAGTGAGCTGGTCCATTTTACTACCTCACGATTGGTCTGTCAGCAGGAAAGGGACAGATTTGATTTTCCATCAATGGTGCCAGCCTTGCTGCAGTCTTTTTGCATCTCCCCTGTACAAGTACAGCAGCTTCTTTGCCCTGATCCATTCACCAGGAGACTCACAGAGGGATGCTCTACTCCATGATTGCCCCCCCCCCCCAGTCAGCTCTTTACCTACCCCCCATCTCCCTTAATTCCCAAATTCCTACAGGAAGCTGTTCGGTTGAAGAGCAAAGTCCTCCTCCTTGCACTTCACTGGCCTAGGCAGATTTGATTCCCCTTCCTTTGGTCTCATCTGCTTTACCCACCATGGATTCTCCATCTGATTCCAGACCTCCAGTCTCACCTGACAGGCATAATTCGTCCGGATATCTCAAACCCAAGCTAACAGCATGGTTTCTCCAATTATTTTAATAGACAGACATCCAGTGCTCTCTTCCCCTGTCCATCACATTCTTTTATCTTCCCATAAGGCTTCTACACGAAAACTGTACTGAAATAAATAGAAAAGGTTCATTTTTGGGGCACAGTAGAGATGCATTGACCCCTTCTCAGCTCCTGTAGAAAGTGTTGTTGCATTTTTGGCAACAGTTTTTAATGAGGGAGTTAGCTCCTCAACAATTAGAGTTCAGTCAGCAGCAATCTTAATTTTCATACTGGATTTGAGAATTTTTCCTTGACTTCATCTAAGCTTTGTAAAGCCTTTTAGAGAGGCACCATCCTATTGAGACCTCCATATAAAGATCCTACTCCATCTTAGGATTTAACTTTGGTGATGCAGGCCTTAATTCATTCTCCCTTTGAACCAATGGCTAAATGCGATCTTAAGTTCTTGACCTGGAAAACTATCTTTCTAGTGGCCATTACCTGTGCTAGAAAAATTTCTGAACTTCAAGTATTGTCCTTCAAACCTCCCTACTTAATTGTTAATAAGGATAGAGTAGCATTATCTACCACTGCTTTGTTCCTTCCTAAAGTGGTGTCAGAATCCGGTATCAACCAGTTCATCAATTTGCCAATTTTCTTTCCTAAATTTGCAAACAAAGGTGAATATATGTTGCATTTATTAGTTGTTCAGACAGTTACATTTTTTACTTAACACAACAAAAGAAATTAGGAAGACAGATCAGTTGTTTGTGTCCTTTGCAGATTCTAAATTGAACAAATCAGTTGCAAAGGTGACTTTGGCCAGATGGATGACCGACTGCATATCTTTTGTTTACAACAAGTTTGATCTAACCTTACCAAAAACCTTTAAGAGCCCATTCAACTAGGTCCATGGCAGGTTCTTCAGTGTTTCTATCTAAGGCTTCCATGGACGATGTATGTGCCTGCAACCTGGGCCAATCCTCATACCTTTATCATTCATTACAAACTGGATATGGTCTCAAGGGGAAGAGCAACCTTTGGCTCAACCATGCTCAAGAATATACTTTCTTAGAGTGCACCTGGGATTTTAGGTAGCTAGGGACTCTGTCACAACAATTGAGGAATGAATGAAAATTGACATCATCGGATAATGAATTTATGTACTTACCATAATGTTCCATCTGTGTTGTTAATTTTCATTCTTCCTCAACTCCCCACCTACAAACCCCCATCATTTTTCACAATGGACTTCTGGGAGAACGAGAGATTATAAGGGCAGCACTGTCCTTTATATTGAGCTCCAGATATGGCTTATTCTGTTAAGATTTTTATAGTAGTTTTTTTCTACTTTATGTAAAAGAGCAAGCAAGAGCTGTGGTATGTTAGGGGTTGGTGCATTATGGCAGGGAGGAGCTCAAAAGCTTTTTGGTGGCCATGAGCTATAGTAACGGCTGAGTCAGATCCGAACCCAATAGTTGAGGAAGAATTAAAATAGACAACACAGATTGAATGCTATGGTAAGTACATAACTTCATATCTGAAGTAGGAGATTCATTTGTCAGCAACCTGTGGGTATGGATCCGATATCGGATCCGAACCGGCATGGTTTATCCAGCTATGGATCCGAGCTCCTAGCTCCTCCCCTCACCCATAATGCCCTGCTCTCCCTACATGACCTCCGATCTAGTTTGCCACGCATGGTGACAGCTGGATTTTTCTGAGCTGCTGAGCTAAGTGATTTTTTCTTGTTAAAAAATAGATTTTTGATAGTTTAAATTTAAAACCTGTGTGAAAGTTTTAGGTTCCCTATATAATTTATCTTTTTGGGCTTAACTTACTTTACCTTTTTTTACCCTCCCCTCGCTGGTGCGTAGTCGTGTGTGTGAGTTGTCTTTGGGGCCTTGTGTGAGTGTGTAGTTTTCTGTACTTTGTACTTTACTTTTTTTTGTTTAAAAAAAAAAAAAAAAAAGTATGTCTGAGGCCCCAAAGCCTATTTTCTCCAAATGCTCCAAGTGTGGCCATAAGCTTTCCCCTGCTGATGGCCACACTCGGTGCGTTCGATGCCTTGGGGTTGAACACCTCACTTCTGGGTGTTCAATTTGTGCAGGGTTCAACCCCAGGGCATTGAAGGAGCGGAGGTCGAAGCTGGTCTTGGCGGGACTCTTGCCCCCAGACTCGGCTTCGGCCCCCGCCCCATTGGTGGTTACTGCTCCGGCAGTTCCTGCCTTGCCTGCTCCCCCTCCTCCTCCCGGGATTCAAACTCCCTCTACGGGTTCGGAGGAGAGGGAAGCCAGGAAGAAGGACCGGAGAGAAGCACCTGGCGGGCCGAGACCTCCGTCTCGGCCCCGCCGGCTAAGCGGGCTTCTCCTCCGGCCTCTCTGGCTGCTGGCTCTCCTCCTCGGCTCCGATCTCCTTGTTTTTCACCGGGGCCTGAGGATGAGGTGACCCGACCTCCTTCGAGGCTATCGAGGTGGCACTCAAGGCCTACCTCAGTGGCCTCGTCGAGGTCTACCTACAGCCTCTCCGATGCTGATCTGGACCGGATGATGCGAAGGTTCATCCAGGCCCAGATGCAGATGGGAGTGCTCCTGCCTCCCCCCCCTCTGGGGGGGAGCTCGACCCCATTTTTCAAGCCCATAGCTCCTTCTCCGACCCGCTACCCGGGTTCGGAGCACTCGGAGCCGGGCAGCCTCGGAGCCGGGGGTGGGTCGGCGCCGACAGTACTGGGTACTTCGGATCCGACCCTGCCCTCGAGTTTGTCGGATCCGACCTCTCAGAGCCTTGGCCCGAGCTTCGGATCCGAGGGACTCAGTGTGCCTTCGGCGCTGTCCCTGTCGGAGCGCACTGTTCTTTCGGATCCGACGGGCTTGGCGCCGGCTCCGATCCACTCATCGGATCCGAGGGGGAGCCGACTTTCGGATCCTATAGTCGAGGCTGGCTCCCCCTCGGCTTTTGATGTAGTGGAGAGGGCTCTGTTGAGGGCATCCGGACCCCCGGTCCTTGCTTCGGCTCCGTCCTGCACTCCATCTGCTCTGGGCCAGGCTTCCGTCACCCGGCCGCTGGGACAGCCCGCTTCACTGCCCCAAGCAGTTCCCTTGGATCTGGACATTGCTGGTGAGGGCTCCTCGGACAGCCCCCCCCCGAGGAAGCACCCCCCCCCGAGTCTTTAACTGAAGACTCTGACTTGGAGGAAGGGGAAGGCTCCCCAAGATCACCCCCTGAGGATGTCTCCTTTGGAGACATCATGGAAATGTTACAGATAAGAGGTGGGTGGTCTGCCCCAAAGTCTTCCTCGGACGAGTCCGTGTTCTTGGAGGCATTTGAAGCGGGCCCATCTACCTCTCGGGTGTCCCCTCCTGCCGACCCCCTGGTGGACCTTATTACCACCAGGGCGTGGAAGGAACTGGACACCGTGGAGCCAATCCCCAAGAGGCCTGACAGGATCCTTAGCCCTCCTGCTGACCGTGCCCACTGGAGCAAGGGACCCCCAGTAGATGTCATGTTGTCAGCAGCAGCCACTAAGAGGGAACTCGCCCAGGAGAGTCCCTCAGTCCATCCCCCGAGCAAGGAGTCTCGGATGATGGACCGTTTGGGGAAGCGAATGTTTAGTTCAGCGACCTTCTCAGTGAGGGCGCTCAACTATTTGGTACGTGTCATTAGGATGCAGCGCGATCTTATCAAGGAATACGCTGCATCCCCCCCAGAGTCCATGTCGGAGGAGGACAAACTTTTGCACTCCACCCGTATGGCCACTCTTCGTTCCGTGACCAACACCTCTATGCGGTTACTTTCCCACGCTACCGAGGGAGCCGCTAGAGCTGCAAGAGTGGGCCTAGTCACAAGACGTCAGGCCTGGCTCCGCCACTGCGATTTTACGGAGCCCTTCAAGGCGTCATTCGCAAACGCCCCCTTTGACGGTTCTGCCCTTTTTGGCAAGACAGTTCGCAACACCTTGGTTCAGAGCGAGAAGGATGGGAAGACGCTGTCTGCCGTCGGAGTCCGCTTCTCTGTGCCCCAGAGGTCCTACTCTAGGAACCAAAAGGGCCAGAAGAAGATGTGGTTCCGGAAGTCGCAGCAATCCCAACCCGCTCCGGACAACCAGTCCTTCCGCGGCAGAGGAGGACAGGGAATACGCCGCCCTAGGGGCAGAGGGGCTCCCAGGAACTTTGGGTCCAGGGAACCTTTCTCTGAATGGCCACACAGCAACCCTGAGGGGTTGCCCAACTGCTCCACTCTGGAGGCAGTCGGGGGACGTTTTTTGGAGCACCTAGCGGCATGGGAGTCCATTACATCGGACTGCTGGGTACTCCAGATTATATCCAGAGGTTACAAGATCCCCTTTCTTCATGTCCCAAAATTAAAAACCCTCCCCGATGTTCCACCCGATCAGAGGGAGGCCGCTTCAGCAGAAATTGGCCATCTGCTGAGAAAGAGCCATCCAGCCCATCTCCCCAGACCAGATCGGATCAGGGTTCTACTCCAGGTTCTTTTTAGTGCCAAAAAAGACGGGGGACCTAAGACCCATTGTGGACCTGTCCCTATTGAACCTGGCAGTTCCCAAAGAGAAGTTCCGGATGGTCACTTTGCAATCCATCCTCCCCCTTCTAGGGGAGAATCACTGGATGTGCTCTATAGACCTCAAGGATGCGTACTACCACATTCTAATGGACAGACGATCCAGGAGGTTTCTTCGCTTCCGGCTGGGAGCCAGTCACTACCAGTTCAGGGTCCTTCCCTTTGGTCTCACCACAGCCCCCAGGGTGTTTACCAAAGTATTAGCAGTGGTTGCGGCCCACCTGAGGCTTCAGGGGGCGCAGGTCTTTCCGTACCTAGACGACTGGCTTCTCACCGCCCCAACAAGGCATCTACTCTCCTTGGCAAGAGACTCCTTTCTTCGTCTAGCTCCCTGGCTAGGCATCACGGTAAACATAGAAAAGTCCAACCTGGTCCCTACTCAGATAATAGAATTTATAGGAGCCAGCTTAGACACGAGAAATTTAAGAGCCTTTCTCACAACCGACAGAGTTCAGAATCTATGACTCCAGGTGCGGGCCATCCTTCACTCCAGCTCAACACCTGCGGAATTGATCCTGAGGGCGCTAGGGTCTATGGCGGCAGCGATTACTCTTCTTCCGCTCGCCCGCTTGAATATGCGGGTACTTCAATGGACACTTCAGGTGCAATGGTCATTTCTCTCCCTCCCCCTGGATCATCCCATTGCAATCAACAAGGCTTGCAAGCGGTCTCTCCTGTGTTGGCTCCATTCCCCGGAACTCCACAGGGGCTGCCCTTTTTGTGCATCTCCCCCTCTCGCTACAGTGACAACGGACGCTTCCCGCCTCGGGTGGGGGGGCATTTTGCGGGCCGGACGGTCCAAGGCACGTGGAGCGATTCAGAGACCTCCCTGCATATCAGTGTTCTGGAAATGAGGGCGGTGCTCTTGGCATTGCAAGCACTTCAAGCCCTCCTTCCCCTGGGAACAATTGCGATTCAATCAGACAACATGTCGGTGGACTGGTACATCAACAAACAGGGGGGAACCAGGTCTTACCCTTTATGTCGAGAAGCCATGAGAGTGTGGGAATGGGCGATCTCCACCAACCGCTTTCTCATTGCAACGCATATTCCGGGGCGGACCAACATCCTAGCGGACAAGCTCAGTCGCACCATTCTCTCCCCGTATGAGTGGTCTCTCAATTCTCAAGTAGCGAAACGTATCTTCGCACAGTGGGGGACTCCCTGTTGCGATCTCTTTGCTTCTCCCTTAAACGCCAAGTGCGACAGTTTTTTCGCTCTAATCCCCCCTCTAGGGGATTCTCCGAGAGACGCTCTGGTGCATGCTTGGCCTCCCGGTCTTCTTTACGCATACCCCCCTCTACCTCTGATGCTTCAAGTACTCCAGAAAGCCTCTCAGTTGGTGTGCAGAATGATCCTCATTGCCCCGTTCTGGCCTCGACAGGTCTGATTCCCTTACCTAAGGTCTCATTCAGTGAATCCACCTTGGATTCTAGATCCCATTCCGGATCTGATATCACACCCATCGAACCTACCAACTCCGAACCTGGACAACCTGAAGTTGACTGCTTGGCTGCTCCAGTTCCACTCCTAATCAGGACTCCCGGTATCTCGTCCCCAGTTAAGGCCATTCTGGTAGCGGCCCACAAGCCATCTACCAGAAAAATTTACCGCAGTAAATGGAAGCGTTTCTCTATTTGGGCGGAGTGGCAAGGCCTAGATCCTTTCACGGTCCCCCTGCCTTTGGTTCTAGATTTCCTTACTACTCTCTTTAATGATGGCGCCAGTAGTTCCACGGTCAAAGTTCAGCTGGCGGCCATATCTCATTACCATGTTGGTCATGATTCAGGGTCTCTTATGTCAGCTAAGTTATGCAAAATCTTCCTAAAAGGCACCTTTTTGCTCAGACCCCCCTGTCAAAGAAACGGTTCCCCCGTGGGATCTTTCCTTGGTACTTCAGGCCTTGACCGCTCCCCCCTTCGAACCTGCGGCCACAGTCGATCTTAAATTCTTGTCCCTTAAGACTGCTTTTTTGGTAGCCATTACTTCGGCTAAAAGTTTTTCTGAACTTCAGGCCCTGTCCATGAAGCCGCCTTATTTGATCTTTCATCCGGACCGGGTGTGCCTCAGGATCAATCCCTCCTTTCTTCCTAAAGTAGCTTCGGAAGCTAACATTAATCAGTCCATCAACCTCCCTGTTTTCTTTCCTAAGTATCAAAACAAAGGCGAATACAGGCTGCATTCCTTGGATGTTCACAGGCAGCTTCGCTTTTACCTTCATAGAACAGCTGGTCATAGGCAATCAGACCAGTTGTTCATTTCTTTTGCCAAATTCAATCTGGGTAAACCAATTTCCAAAGTTTCTTTGTCACGCTGGATTTCTCAGTGTATTCTGTTGGCGTACCAAGCCTCTGGGAGGCCCGCACCGGAGGGAGTCCATGCTCATTCGACCCGGTCTGTCTCTACTTCAGCGGCCTTTAAGTCTAGGGTTCCTCTGGATGACATTTGTTCAGCAGTCACTTGGGCTTCATCTCATACCTTTATTACTCATTACAAGCTGGACGTCACGTCTAGAGGTAGAGCATCCTTTGGCTCCGCGGTGCTCCGGAATATCCTTCCATGATGGCCACCCAAGATTCAGGTAGCTGGGGACTCTGTCCCACAGGTTGCTGACAAATGAATCTCCTACTTCAGATTTAGAAGTTATGTACTTACCATAACGTTCCATCTGAGTAGATGTATTCATTTGTCTGCAACCATCCCGCCCTCCTATCCCCCTGGCCTTGTCAGTTCCTGCATAGGGTGTGTTACCCTTTAGTTAGGGTAGTTGGTGCAGGGCAAACTCGATCTGAGGTCATGTAGGGAGAGCAGGGCATTATGGGTGAGGGGAGGAGCTAGGAGCTCGGATCCATAGCTGGATAAACCATGCCGGTTCGGATCCGATATCGGATCCATACCCACAGGTTGCAGACAAATGAATACACCTACTCAGATGGAACGTTATGGTAAGTACATAACTTCTAGTTTTTTACTACTGTGCTGTTGCTGGCAAAAGTTAAGTCATACTTAAGATGTTCAGAATTCAGAACATATTAAAGAAAAATGAGTTCTGTGAATGGAAGATTATTTATGATAATTAAATATTTACTTTAGAAGAACTTAACTGTTAATCATATTCTAGAGTTATGCTGCCAGTAGTCTAATTTCTGCTTTCTCTTACAGAGGTCTTTTCAGTAAAATAATGGAACTTGGGACTTCTAAAAGAGAATGTATTTTCCATTGGTGACATATTACTTTTTTATGGGGGGGTGGACTTTGATTTATTAGCTTTACAAAGTTAATTTTCTTCAAATCTCAGGATTAAATCTTATTGCTATCAATCCTCAGCAGATTTTAAATGCAGTCATTCTGAGCCTGATACAGTACTGACAGTGATGTATTAATCTCCCTGAAGATGTTCATTTTCATAGAAATATTTTTTAAATGTCTGTCTTGGAGCAAGGATAGTGGGATATATAGGGGAAAATAAATATGTTACAATAGATCTAAGCTAGACAGAGCTGTTATATGGTCACTAAGCTGAGAGGCATGCTATATGCCAATTGAAATGAAAGTTGGTTGTTTATTTCGATTCCCTTATTTTGTCAAAACTTGTCAATATTGTAAACCCCAAAAATCTGAAAAAAGTAGGGGTGGAGAAGTTTGTCCATTCCTGACTACTGTGCATTCTTGGAGTTGGTATATTTAGAGATACAGGGGTGTGGAAGTGAACACCCCCCCCCCCAACTAGAAAGTGATGTTCGAGTATTTGCTTGTTCTTTTTTTCTCTTCTAGAGTTATCCTGATGGCTGTCCCAGTGTCCTGGCCACACTCCAGTCATCCACTAGACAATTACTGAATTTGACACCAGGCCGTCATGCATCCTGAGGGTGTTTTGAGGAGTTGTTGCTATCCCACCATCAACCCGGGGAAGGGGTGGTTTCAACTTTATCCTAAGCATTTCTCCTGGATATGCATGCTGTGGCTGCTCAGAGGATGTGCAATTGTCAGACTGCTCTGCTTCCAAATGGTGCTGTTGATGGCAAGCTGCCCCACCGCTTCAGCTAAGCACATTACCATTGACATCTTGACCTCCACCAGAAAGTTTGTATTATACAGAATGCTCCAGCCATGTCACCCCCTCCTAAAGAGGGGCATGTCCATCCTCCCTGTCACTCCATCAGCCACCCGAGCTGCTAATTGAACCCAGGTCATTTGGGCTGTAGTCAAGGCTTTATTCCACTATGTCACTGGAGATATGTTTTTTAAGGTTATTCAGAAGTCCTCATCTGGGTCATAAAAAATGTGAAAAGTAATTTGGTCCCTGCTCCTCTGACCTAAATATATTTGCCATTGAGGCAGCTAAAGATTGGAAAATGTAGTTGCTGCAATGTTTAGTGTCTTAAAAGAACATTTAATACTTTCTGCCTTTCTGTAAATTTCTGCATTTTCTTGTATGTTACATTCAGAAGTAGACTTTGTAGTTTAGCAGGTTATTGGACTTTGTTTCATTTGATTTTGTTTTGTGTGTCTTATGTGTATTTGTAAAGTACAAACTGTTAAGGAGAGTCATTTTTATGCTTGAGGGACCAGGCAGAGATCAGGAAAGAATACCCCCCCCCCCCCCCCACACACACACACACTGTTAAAACTGTATGTAAAGTATGACACCAGATAGACATTGATAGTTTTAGAAGCTAGCAGTGGGATTTAAAGGACATTTATGCCCTAGAAATAGCTTCCCAACTGATGTCCATCGTGTTTCACTGTTGCACTCATTACTCTTGGGTTATCCTGCTGGCAGGCTACCCTCAGTCGGCCAGAATTCCAAAGTCTAGGTCCAGCATCGGTTGCTGTCGCTTCTTCCCTGATGTCAGTGCGCCAGGGGTATAAAAAAAGCAGCCGGCACCATTTTCTTCAGTCTTTCTTGCTGCGTGGTGCCCGAAGCAAAAGCAGTTCGCAAGTGCCGGTCGGCCAATTCCTGAGATTTTCAAATCCAAATTTCAGAACCGAAGTCTTCATTAAAGCTAAGTACCCCATTGGGGAAACTTTTTTCTTGCTCCAGACCGATGTCAGAAAAAGTTAACAATTGTATTTCTTGTGGGAAGCAAATACTTCATAAGGATTTTCACTCTTACTGTATTCCTTGCCTAGGCCCTGATCACGTTTCTAGCTGTCAGTTTTGTGCTAGATTTAACCAACGCACTATTAAGCGTCGATTTGATTTTGCATTTCATTACTTTGGCCGAAGATTTAATTATATAATGCCGTCGGACCAGCCAACAACCGGAGTTTACAAAAAACGCAAGGACAGGGAGAAGGATAGGCATCCGAGGTCCAAAACCGACGATGAGGCCTCTGCTAGGCCAGTCACCGGTTCTCAGTGAGGAGCTTTCGCAGCCCCTGGCGCCCACTACCTCAGAGCCACAGGCCGCTTCCGACTCCCATGTGGAGCCAACTGGGCCTCTGCATACTCAAGGTATTGGACACTCGGAAATCATTCCCTCAGATGGGTCTGGAGCTGCTGAGCAGGCATCGGCTTCTGAGGGTGTCTTCAGACCTACACAACTATATATTAAGCCATCTTCGGCTTCAAAGACTAAAGCAGCTCTAAAGACAAAGAAACAAGTAAAGCATTCTCCTACTCAGACTACCATGCCTAAAAAACAGATGCTCAAAATGTCCGAAGACCTAATTACTTTGATCAGGGGCTCCCATCCCCCTCCTGATAAGAGGCCTAGGCAAGAGACAGAGTATTATTCTTCTGATCAGGTTTCTATTTCCTCTGATTCCTCTTCTGAACAGGATTACTCCATGCTTCCCTATGAGGATTCTGATGCTGAAGAATCCATTCCTTCAGCCTCTCTTCCTGAGGATTATTCTTTTGGGGAAACCCTACATACCATGAGGGAGCATTTCCACTGGGAGAGCCAAGATTATTCTGAATCTAAGGAAAGGCTCAGAGACTTTCTGCTACTTCCTCAGCACAGACCCCTTGCTATTCCACCTGTTTTAGACATTGTAGAGGATGTATTTTCAGAGTCCGGCCTGTCCCCTGACTCTTTTCCCCCCTGCACCTGCTAAGCCAGACAGATACTACAGGGTTCCGGATTCTCACAAATTCCTATATAAAAACCCTGCTGCTGACCCAGAAACTATATCTCAGGGTCCCAAAGGGGTTAAAGCCTCCGCTGCAAAAAACCCTGTCCCCTCTGATAGGGATTCTAGGGCTCTAGACAGATGGGGGGAAAAGTATACACTTCTGCTACCTTGGCTGTAAGGGCTTTAACTTGTCAGTTTCATATGCTTAAATATCAGCAATATTTAATGTCACTGCTTAAACAGAAATTGTTAAGAAATACTGAATGTTCAGAGAACAAGGAATTGCAGGATTTATTGTATGCAGCTGAACATGTGGGAAAGCATACTTTGCAATGTGGTTATGATTCACTGGAGGCCTCGTGCAGGGCTGCTGTCACAGGTTCTGTTATTAGAAGGCATACTTGGTTAAAGGAACAGAATCTGCCTGATCATGTTAAAGCAAAATTATTAGATGCACCATTGCAGCATGATACTTTGGTACTAAAGCAGAAGAGGTTTTGAAAAAATGGAGGATAAAGCAAAATCCATGCAGACAGTCAAGGATTTCTTACAGGTACAGCCACCTAGGTTTAGCAGGAACTGGCCTTCTAAAAATTGGTCTTTTCCAGTGTCAGACAGACCACAAAGAGCCAGATACAGGCATCCCAGAGGCAGATCTCAGCCCCAAGGCTCATACAGGCTTAAACAATGGGGTGCTCCTACCTCCAAAAGCGGAGAAGACAAATCACAACCTTACAGGAAACAGTCCCAATGACATTCCTCTGCCACATCCAAGCACTTTTCTTTTGGCAGCCCCCTTAGGGGGAAAACTAGCACTTTTTTCATCAAATTGGCAAATGATTACCCAAGACAAATGGGTCCTGAACATAGTGTCCCAAGGCTACAGGTTCCATTTAGACACTCTACCAAGGTCAAAAGGTATGCCAGACCTGCCACACAATCAATGGGCAGAGGCACAAAAACTAATTACAGCCCTCATGGACATGAGGGCCATTCAGCAAGTACCACAACAAGAGCAAGGGCAAGGATTTTACTCCTGACTTTTCCTATTACCCAAGAAGGACAGAACCTGGAGGCCAGTACTTGACCTGTCTATACTAAATACGTTTCTGGAAGTTCCAAAATTCAAGATGTTGACACTACAGCAGCTACTGCCCATGCTGGGCAAGAAGGCTTGGCTCGTAACCTTGGACCTAAAAGAGGCATACCTGCATGCCCCAGTCAGACAGTCTTGCAGAAGATACCTCAGATTCATAGCTGGCTCAATGCATTATCAATTTTCTGCACTGCCCTTTGGCTTGTCTACTGCACCCAGGGTCTTCACAAAATGCCTGGCACCAGTAATTGCATTTTGCAGACAAAGAAGAATTCTAATATATCCCTACTTGGACGACTGCCTAATTCAAGCAGAAAACAAAGACATTCTTCTAAAGCATCTGGCGTTTGTAAAAAGATTACTAACTGGCCTAGGGTACACGGTAAATGAAAATAAATCAAAACTAGTGCCCTCTCAAGAGATAATATTCCTAGGTGCAAGCTTAAATACAACTGCCCAGATGGCTTATTTCACGCCACACAAACAAAAGCAACTGACTTCTTACTTCAAGAAATTGGCAGCAAAAACCCATTTATCTGCAAGGAAAATCCTGCAGGCTCTGGGTTTCATGGCATCCTGCATTCTACTAATTCCATATGCCAGACTGCATATGAGGAAACTACAATGGTATCTAAAAAGTGTTTGGACTCAGCATTGCCACAGCCTGGAGACAGTAATTGCACTCAATCCCTGCCTGCAACAGGAGTTTCGATGGTGGGCAGAAGCCTGTCACCACAACAAGGGTCTGCCATTCAGTTTACCCACAGCCAGACGGACACTGACAACGGATGCATCAGATTATGCCTGGGGGACCCATATGGCAGGAAAATGTATTCAGGGCACATGGCCTGCAAACCAGATGCATCTTCACATCAATCAAAAAGAGATGCTAGCTGTTCAAAATGCCCTGACAGCTTTCAAGGACCTGCTTCATCCAGGACAACTACTGATAAAGACAGACAATACTACAGTCATGTGGTACATAAACTAGCAGGGAGGTACACATTCCTACCCTCTCTGCAGACAAGCATTGACCTTATGGGACACAGCATTGGCTTTTCAAATTCACCTGCAAGCACAATTCCTGCCAGGAAAAACAAATACTCTGGCAGACAAACTAAGCAGAAACCTCATGGATCCCCATGAATGAAACTGGATCTACAAGTCTTCAGCATGATAATAAGGAAATGGGGATGCCCAGACATAGATCTGTTTGCCTCCCCTCACAACTGCCAATTGCAGAGATTTTGCACAAGGATTTATGACAAGCAAGCATGGAAAGTGGACGCCCTATCTTTCAGCTGGAAAAATCTAACAATATATGCCTTTCCTCCACTGCCTCTCCTTCCCAGGGTACTCCTAAAAGTCAGACAAGAGAAGCCAAAAATGATACTGATTGCACCAGACTGGCCACGTCAGCACTGGTACCCAGTCCTAAAGAGCTTGTCTCAAGGTCCAGCATAGATTTTGCCTCAAACTTCTCACTTGCTGACTTGCTGACCCAACAAAACAATCAGATCCTGCACAGCCAACTCAGGACCTTAAATCTGGCAGCATGGCAGATAATGTAACAATTCAGAGCACTCCTCTTTCAAAAGCTGTTATGGATGTTATCTTGGAGGCCAGGAGGCCCAGTACCAGAAAATCTTATGCAGAAAATTGGAAGAGATTCTGTGCTTGGAACCAGGAACAAGGCATTGACTCGTGTGTACCAAATATACCTCAGATTTTACAATACCTAACTGAGATGCACAAAGGCCTTTCTTTCTCATCAATTAAGATTCATGCCTCTGCCATTTCAGCCCGTTACAATATGAAACCACCTGTCTTTTCTCATCCTTTAATAAGGCAGTACCTCAGAGGGGCCAAAAACATTAGGCCTCCAAGGAGAGCACCAATTCCGGCCTGGGACCTAAATTATGTTTTGGAAAAACTCACACTGCCTCCTTTTGAGCCATCTTCAACAGCAAATATAAAATTTTTATCCTGAAAAACAGCTCTACTCCTAGCAATAACTTCTGCAAGGCGAGTCTCGGAGTTACAAGCACTCATCGCTGTGGAACCTTTTATCATTTTTCATCCAGACAGGGATTTTCTGAGGACAAACCCTACATTCATGCCTAAGGTATTATCCGGTGGGCCTCAACCAAACCATTCACTTGCCTACCTTTTACCCAAATCCACAGAACAAGGGTGAGAAAATTCTGCATTCTTTGGACATACACAGGCAGTTACGTTTCTACTTGGACAGAACTAAAGCTTTCAGAAAAACTGAGCAACTTTTAGTGTTATATGCTGCAGGATCACAAGGAAAGGCCATCTCAAAACAGACTATTTCTAAGTGGATAGGCCATTGCATCCATTTTTGCTATTTTCAACATGGCAAATCAGTGCCTAAGGGCATTAGGCCTCATTCCACCAGAGCAGCAGCCACTTCAGCAGCCTTCCTCAGAGAAGTACCAACCAAAGATATCTTAGAGGCTGCAACTTGGAGTTCAGTGCACACTTTCACAAAGCACTACCACTTACCTCTTTACTCTAAGTCCAGAGCAGGCATTGCCACTGCAGTTCTGCAGGGCCTCATAGCCTCTCCTAATCCTATTTAGCCCAGCCACCCATCCTAAGCTTTGGGATTCAACCCAAGAGTAATGACTGCAACAGTGAAACATGATGAACATAGTACAGTTGTGTACCTACCATAAATGTAGATGTTTGAGTGTATTCACTGTTGCAGTCCAGGTTACCCACCCACCATCCCCTTCTCTTTGCTGGGACTTTTCTGCACTTCTCTATCCTGTACAACCAATTTGGTGTATTTGCTTGTAGATAAAGGGAATGTTGTTTTTGTGCATGCATTTTTATTGGCATATTTTTTCTGCCTACCAATTTAGGGGTACCTGACATCTGGGGCAAGAAAAACTGTAGAAAATGTCATTGGCTGCTTCTTTTATACCCCTGGCGCACTGACGTCAAGGAAGAGGCGACAGCAACTGACGCCGGACCTAGACATTGGAATTTTGGCCGACTGAGGGTAACCTGCCAGCAGGATAACCCAAGATTAATGACTGCCACAGTGAATACACTCGAACATCTACATTTATGGTAGGTACACAGCTGTATTTTTCTCATCTTAGGTTCATAGTTTCATAGATAGTACTAAGCTAACTGCCCTTGCGAGCCATTTTAAGCTTAGCCAATTATCCCTTGTGAGACTCAAACCCTGCACCTTGTGTTTGTAAGCCAAATACCTTAACCATTAGGCCACCCTCCCAACCCCTCTTGTTTTACAAGTGAAGATGAACAGGCGGAGTAGTTCAGTTATATAGTTTATTATGTAGAAACACATCAGGATGGATAGCAACAGTACAAAATGTAAACAAACTGATTAATTGACAGACTGCGCAGACATACATGCTTACATCTCAACAGCTTACTGCAAAATGGCATTCAGGCTTGCACGTGCTCAGTATTTATACACTTGTGCAAGCCCCTAGAAAGCTTCTTAAAGGTATACATACATATTGATCTACATACTCCCTCTTTAATGAATTGCCCATGGTATAATGACATGTGAAAAAAGAAACATGCAGTTGTACAGACAGTAAGAAATACGACTTGACCTACTGATATAGCAATCAGAACTGGGTTTAGCAACAGGGACAGCCATTGGTGAGCAGCGTGCTTCAGGAGTTTCGGATTCTTCTCAGTAACAGGGATATTTACTGGAACATCCTCTGGAACTGGAACACTGGATAACTCACTCTGAGATATAGTGTCTTTCTTGCAAGTATGATACTGCAGTACAGGCTCAGACACCGGGACCAAATATTTCCAATACCACCTGAGATATGCTCCTTGAGATTCCACAGTGTAAGATCTCAGCTTTGGACATAACGCTCTCTGCAACTTCAATCCAATCAAAACCTTTTGTCATCTGCATCCTTACTGTGTCCCCTTTTAGTAATAGATTGGGCAGTTTGCTGGACTTATAATAGGACTTCTGGGATAAGCACCTCTTTATCAGATGGGCTTTCACTGATCTGTTGTTCTTAACACATGGAACCAATAATTTACTACTGATTGGTAGTGTGGTTCTAGTTTGTCTCGACAGAAGTCTCTGTGCAGGTGAACCAAGATGTTTATCACAAGGAATAGTTTTGAGATTCAAGATATTCAAGTAAACATCGCTATTGTCTCATTTTGACTTCTATAATAATTGTTTTGCACTTTGAACTGCACGTTCTGCCAAAACATTTGACTGTGGATACTCAGGGCTACTTGCAGCATTAGTAAAATCCCATTGTTCAGCAAATCTTTTGAACTGCTGGCTTCTAAACTGTGTACCATCGTCAGAAGTAACTTTGTGCGGACTACCGTGGACTGCAAAATGACGCTTCATCTTAGTAATGACAGTAGTGGACACTAGAATAGGAAGTGGGTCAGTTTCGAACCAATTTGAATAAGAGTCTACTAACACCAAGTAATGTTGACCATTCTACTCAAAATTGTCTGTAACTACTGTCGACCAAGGTAGTTCAGAAATCTGGTTTAGCTGAAGTGGTTCTTTCTGTTGTGGCTTCGTAGTGTTACATACAGAACAAGATGAATGTATTCTCTCCATATCCTTTGATATAAAAGGCCAAAATCCTAGTCTTCTCACTCTTCATTTGGTAGAATCAGTTCCTGGGGGGCCAGGTATGATGCATGATAGTAATATACTCTTGTTGCAAGGACTTTGGAACAAACACTTTTGGACCTTTTATGATGATACCATTGTTAGACAAAATCTCATCTCTGTAAGGAAAATAAGGTTGCAGGTCATGAGGGGTAAGCAAGATTGTTTTGATGGCCATCTTCGACTGATAAAGTGGTTGAGCTTCTGAAGAAATGGATCTGTGGCTGTATGACATCTAAGTTCATCAAGATGTGTGGAAGAAAAATTTCTCACTTCCATAACTTCAAAATCAAGTTTCTCATTCTCATGCTGTTCGGTGGTATTTCTGGCCGATCTGAATAAAGTATCAGCAAGATAAAGAAGTTTGCCCTTTGTGCAAACAAGATTGAAATTATACGTTTGCAATTTCAACTTCATGCATTGCAATCTGGCAGGAGTTGTATGCAGAGGCTTTCTCAGAATAGTAACTAGAGGTCGTTGGTTAGTTTTGATTTGGATAGTTTTGCCGTAAATTTGATCATGGAACTTCGAGCATGCAAACACAGTTGCCAAGAGTTCTTTCTTAATCAGAGCATACTCGATCTCAGTTTGGGTTAAAGTTCTGGACGCATAGGCTACTGGTCTACCCCTTTGAAGAATGACTGTCCCAAGGCCAAACTTTGAAACATCACAAGAAAAAGTAACTGGTTTGTGAAAATCATAGTATGTGAGAGTTGGTGGACTGGCAATTTTCTGTGTCAGGACATCAAATGCTGTCTGGTGTTTCTCTAACCATACCACACCAAGAACTTTATTAGATAAAGCTTTCGGGTCTACACCCTTCATCAGTATGAATCATTACAATAAATCAGCATTTAAATAGGCGAATATAAAGTCACATGCTTCAGCCCATCCCACCTCCTAAAACAATCAAGCATAAGAGTAATATATAGCTCATAGAGGTCTATATAAAAAAAATCTACTAAAAGGAAGAACAAATCTTACTTTATATAAAACTCTTCCATTTAGAATAAAATATAAAAATTAAAATAAAAATAATAAAATTAATAACTTATACAAAAAGTATATAAATATTTAACATATCTACACACAAAAAACATATCTACACACAAAAGAGGAGTCACTGGTAACATCTAGCAGCCTATGATGTACTGCATCAAGTGGTAATAACATGTGATAACCTATTAAAGCAACAGACAGTCCCAGGGAAGAGGAAGAACAACAGTCCGTTGGTGCACAACAAGTTAGTCAAGCGATAGTTAAACCAAATAAAGGTACTGTAAACTTCTCTAAGGTTTTATTGACAGAAGCGCAACTATTATTGTTGAGTAAAGGCTTAAAGTTCATCCCCAATGCAAGGGACGACATTGTACAAGCAATTATAGACTTGAAAATGTTTGTGCGTTTGGTTGGTCTTAAAATGATTTTTAAGAATGATGATATGCATAAGTCAGTTTGTAGAAAGTTAAGTGTGTTCATGCCAGTATTATGTCCTATTCTAAATGCATTTTCTAACATTGTTGAACGTGAATTACGACTGTATTATAATAGTAGTGCTGCTCGTAAAAGTTTTTATAACATAACTTTTCTTGAACACTTAGCCTTGAAGGAATTACAAGCAGGTGATACTATAGTGATAAAGCAAGCTGACAAAGGGGGAGCAATTGTGGTAATGGAAAAGGATGAATATTTTGAAAAGTTTAAAGTGTTATTGAATGATATAAATACTTTTAGGAGAATCTCCTTTGTGGAAGTTCAGCAAATTGTAACTGAAGTGAATATGGCTGTTTATGAGCTTCAGATTAATGATGATTTGAGTGTGGAATTATTTAATTATTTGACTGTTCTTTGCCCCAGAACACCTCAAATATATGGTATCCCAAAAATACATAAAGACATCACCAACCCACCCTTGAGACCTATTGTCTCGGGTGGGGGATGGGTGACAGAACCTATTTCTGAATACTTACAAAATGCTTTGGGGAAATATTTGGAAATCTGTCCCACTGTGTTAAAAGATACAAATGATTTTTTAGGTAGTCTTTATAACTGGCAGTTGAGTAATAATATGGCTGAATATATTATGGTTACTATGGATATCACCTCACTTTTCACTGTCATACCCAATGATTATGGGGTTAATGCCATACGTGACTTTTTGAATAAGGAGGTGAGGATGGTTGAAAGAGATATTGAGACCATCTGCTCTTTTTGGAAGTAGTTTTGTTACACAATGTTTTTATTTTTGATGCACAACCTTTCCTGCAGCTTACAGGTGTGGCAATGGGTACTCCCATTGCCAACACGTATGCTAATCTTGTGCTTTATGAATGGGAGAAGAAAGTTATATTGGATGTAAGTAGTCAATCAAATGAGAAGATGTTGTTTTACAAAAGATTTGTTGACGATTGTTTTATGATATGGAAAGGCTCCCTACTGGAACTGGAAGCTTATATACAATACCTCAATAACTCGACTGACTTTTTAAAGTTTAAAATGGAGGCTTCAGATAGCAATATGAATTTTCTGGATGTAACGTTGTTTAAGGTTAATAGCAGATTAGAATCTAAGGTATTTAGAAAAGAGGTAGATGCTTTGAGGTATGTGAATAGGGACAGTATGCATGCTCCCCATATTTTTAAAGGAATAATTAAAGCACAATTCATAAGATTGAGTAAGCTGAATACAGTTGAGGATGTTTTTTCTGAACAGGTAGAAATTATGTCACAAGAGTTTGAAAGAAGTGGTTATTCTAAACATTTAATAAATAGGATAAGGGAGGAAGTAATAGAGAATAGACTAAGTATAGACCGATATTGGCAGTTAGTAATGAGAAAAATGATGGTTCACCTGCAGTTGTTGAAACCTTGAGGTATATGACAACGTACAACTTAAACACACGGAATGTATGTAATATAATAGAGAGGAACTGACCAATTTTATTGGCTATGCCTGAGATAAAATCTATTGTAGGTGATAAACCAAGGTTTGCTTACAGGAGCTGTGAAGCTCTGAAGCAGAAAATATGTTATAAAGATTTTCAGGTTAAAACTAAAAGAAAAAATAAAACGGAAGAGATGATTAAATGTTATAATTGTTCCTGTTGCAATGATTTGTATGAAGGAGACATTACATTTCAGCATCCAATAACTGGAGAAGTTTTTGCTATAAAAACACTAACTGCATGTAATGAGGAAAGGATAGTGTATCTAGCTACGTGTACCTTGTGTACATCGTTTTATGTGTGCAAAACAATCAGAAAGTTAAGAGAGAGAATAGTGGAGCATAAATCTGAAGTAAGAAGAAAAATATTGACAAATGCTCTGAGTAAGCATGCCATGGAAAAAGGTGAAAGACATGTATTTAAGTTTAGGATATTAAGTAAAATGGAAGTGAGTTTAAGGAAAGGTGATATTAACAATTTTTTGGAGCTGAGAGAACTAGAGTGGATTATTAGGCTCCAGGCGGATGTACCCCCTGGTCTGAATAATGCAGTCAGCTTGAAGCCAGTATTAGATAAAAGGCAGAGAGAGAGGTTTTAATAGGTTATCACATGTTATTACCACTTGATGCAGTACATCATAGGCTGCTAGATGTTACCAGTGACTCCTCTTTTGTGTGTAGATATGTTTTTTGTGTGTAGATATGTTAAATATTTATATACTGTTTGTATAAGTTATTAATTTTATTATTATTTTTATTTTATTCTAAATGGAAGAGTTTTATGTAAAGTAACATTTTTTCTTCCTTTTAGTAGATTTTTTTATATAGACCTCTATGAGCTATGTATTACTTTTATGATTGATTGTTTTAGGAGGTGGGATGGGCTGAAGCATGTGACGTTATATTCTCCTATTTAAATGCTGATTTATTGTAATGATTCATACTGATGAAGGGTGTAGACCCGAAAGCTTTATCTAATAAAGTTCTTGGTGTGGTATCGTGGTGCAGTTGAACTATAGCAGTAACACCAATTGTTGTTTCTGTTTCTCTAACCATAACCAGGGTACATCTTTGCATGTCAACTCACTGAGCATTGCTGATAATTGGTTCAAGTCTGGAATGAACTTGCCTAGTTAGTTAACCACACCAAGAAAATGTTGTAGGGCTTGAACATTGTTTGGAGCTGAATTGCTGTTTCCTTGGAAGGATCTGGTTGTAATCCTGAACTGGTAAACAAGTAACAAACATAAGGAACTTCTCGTAGCCTGAATTTGTACGTCTGAGGATTCAGCTCAAGATTCATATCACATGCTCTTTCCAGAACTTTCTTGAGGTTTCTGTCATGCTCTGTTTCACCATTACCTTCTACTAGAATCATCATCATCATCCCCTTTTTCCCATTTACATGGGGTCTGGGTATTGTATTAACTGTCGCCAACTCTCTCGATTCAGTGCCACTCTCCTGCCTTCTTCAACACTCATGCCTGACTGTTGCAGATCTTCTTTCACACAATCCATCCACCACTTTGCTGGACGCCCTCGCTTCCTCTTACCTTCTTCCTGTCTGTCCCAAATCTCCCTCACCAGATTGTCTTCTGCTTTTCTACACATGTGCCCATACCATCGTAATCTGTTTTCTTTGATCTTTTCTGCAATTGGAGCTACTTTGGCTTCTGCTCTTATGTCCTTATTTCTTCGCCTGACCTGCAGTGTGCATCCTACCACCTTTCTCAGGCACTTCATTTCCATCACCTCTAGCTTCTTCAACTGTTCTGCCTTTACTGCCCGGGTTTCTGTACCATACAGTAGTACTGGTCGCACCACTGTCTTGTACACCTTACTTTTCAGCTTCTTTGGCATTCTTCTGTCATAGACTATACCTGATACTCTATGCCAGTTGGCTTCAGCCCCTCTGATTCTAGCTTTGACCTCTTCATTCAGACTACCCTTCTTCTCAACCACCCCTCCCAGATACTTGAAGCTGTTTACCTGTTCCACTATCTTCCCATCTATCTCTATTCTCATCTTCTTCTGATTTCCCCAATCTGCTGCCATTATCACTGTCTTATCTGTGCTTAGTTTCATCCCATGTGCCTTCAGATTTGCATTCCATTCTCCTATCTGTTGCTGAAGTTCTAGCTCAGAGTCTGCCTGTACTGCCACATCGTCTGCATACAGCAGCTTTGCTGATCTGTCCCCTCCAACCTGTTTGCTGATGTGGTCCATTACCAGTATGAACAGCAGTGGGCTCAGAGCTGAACCCTGGTGTACACCCACTCCCACTGGGAACCCCTCAGTGAGGCCAAACACTGTTCGTACTTGAGTCACTGGGTCCTTGTACATAGCCTGTACTAATTCTACCAATGTTTCTGGGACTTCAAACCACCGCAGTACTGCCCAGATCAGCTTTCTTGGGACCTTGTCATATGCTTTCTCCAAGTCTAGGAAAGCCCAGTTTGACTCTCTCCTCTTCTGTAGTTTCTTCTCAAGTATCTGTTTCAATGCAAACATCGGGTCAGTTGTGCTGCATCCTGATCTGAATCCGAACTGTTCATCTCCCATCTTACATTCTACTATTCTGCATATCCGTTTATCAATCACCCTCTCCAGAACTTTCATGCAATGTGGTAGGAGTTTGATGCCTCTGTACTGCCCACAGTTGTGGATGTCCCCTTTGTTCTTGTACACTGGCACGAGTATGCTTATTCTCCAGTCATCTGGAATACGCCTTTCTCTCCACACTGCAATTAGTACCCTCAGGAGCCATTCTCCCCTAGCTCACCCAGCATCTTTATCATATCTGCTGTGACCTCATCTGAGCCTGCTGCTTTCCCTGACTTCGTTTTCCTTAGTGCTGCTCTTACTTCTTCTAAGCTGGGCTCCTTTTCTACTCTCATTGTAGGCTGTTTCTGGGACAGTACCACTTCTGTGGGGTTTTCTTCATTCAGAAGCTGCTGGAAATACTCCTTCCATCTGCCTTTGATGTCCTGTGGGCTGGTAAGCAGGTTGTTGCTGGAATCCCTTATGACGGGTGTCTGACTATCTTCTTTATCTTTCTGTCTTTGCCTTGCAACCTGGTATAGTTTCTTTGTGCCCCTTACTGAGTCACTTTCCAGAAGCTGATAGAGTGCCTCTGATGCCCTAGTCTTTGCTATTGCAACTTCTTTCTTAGTTTCTTTGTTAGCCAACCAGTAGTCCTTCCTAGCTTGGTCAGTATTTTCAATCTCCCACTTCTTCCTGCACTCCTTCTTTCTTTTGATTACTTCCTGCACTTCTGCATTCCACCACCAGCTTTCCTTATGTACCTTATTTCCATACCTAGCTCGGCCACATATCTTTTCTGTAGTCCTAACACATGCTGTTTTTAGGCGCTGCCACTCTTCTTCAACTCCACCTATTTCCTCCTCTTCTTGGGGTGCTAGAGCCCTGAGTAATTCCTTGAACTGCTGTACTTTCTCTCCAGTCAACTTCCAGGTCTTCAGCCTGGTCTCTGTTGACCTTAGAGCCTTCTCTGACCACTGCTTGCGGCAACTACTGGTTTATGCTGTGAACCGACTGTTTTACTGGGGATGACTTTGCAATCATGTATTCTACCCCAGTGCCTTTTCCTTACTAGAATATCATCTACTATAATAGCACACAGATACCCAGAAAAATATGCTCCATTCACTCTGGGAAGCTTCACTGGCAGAATTTATCCCAAATGGCATTCTCAAAACTGTACCTGCCAAAAGGAGTACTGAAAGTGGTTAGCAATGAGGATTTTTGATCAAGCAAAATTTGCCAAAATTAACTCTCTGAATCCAAAACAGAAAAAAAACAGTGGCATTTGGCATAAGGGCAGTGACTTCCTCAAGTGTATGCATTGGATAATGAGGTCTTTTCAGAGCTTTGTTCAAATCTCTTGGATCAGTGCATTTTTTGATATAATCTGAGCTTTTCTTATGAGCTACCACCATGGAAGATACCCATTCAGTCGCTTCATCAACTGGACAAATCACACCTTGCTACACCATTTTATCTAGCTCGGCCTTGACTCTATTCTGCATAGCTACTGAACTTTCTGGGCTGGTCTGACAACTGGGTTGACTTTTGGATCTAACTTCATAGAGTACACAACTGAGAGTTTGCCTAGTTTGTGTCTGAAAAGATCAGCATAGGTAGAGAAAATAGACTGGTTGAAATTAGAATAGTGGTCTTTCAAGCTAACATGATGGATTTCCTTATTAAATGAAAGCAGTCCCATTTTTAAACTGTCTCTAAGGCCTAATAATGACTGTACATGCCTTTTGACCGCATAAAATTGCAAGTCATGATTGTTCCCAGCAGAGTAACATGAAAGCACTACTGAACCTTAAGTCTGTAGTTGTTCACCACCACAAGCAACAAGTTTTGCACACTTTGCCAAATCCAGCTTCTCATCAGCCCATACTCTAGCAAATCTTTCTGCTGATATAATATTGCACTTCGAACCTGTCAGCTTTAAGCTCTATGGGTCTTCCATTTATCCGAAAAGTACAAAATACTTCATTCTTTGCCCATAAAGCTACTGCATTGACTGGTTTCATTAAGGGCAGGCACCCCATCAACATAAGAAGTAGGGTCGCAGCTTTCTAACTAATCAACTTGTCTCTTGGAATGTTCCCTTTTAATAAACAAATTGAGCCTCTCTTGATTTACAAAATCTTTGAAATTGATTTTGCTTTTTATATCTGTGGCATTGTTGACCAAAAGCTAAGCACTATACTCTTTAGATATATGATTGCCACCACAATTACGACAGTTGACTATGAGGCTAGGTGATGGTATATGCTTTGAGTTTGCTGGCTCACCCTTGTGTTTCCCTGAGACTGTGCACACTCTGGAATTTGCTAGAAAGATGTGGGGTTTATCAGTGCTTGTTGCAGGGCTCACAGTTGCTGCCATATGCTTGGGCCTGTTTATTTTAACCAGGTGCTACATACTATCAACATTAGATTTAGGAGATACTGTGAGCATGCATTTATCATTTGTAAGCATATTTGTGTGCTTTTCTGTAAACTCAGATATCTGACAAATCTCAGTGGCCTTATTCAAAGTTAAGTCACTGTCATGAAGCAAATCTTTCTACAGCATCATCTTTAATAAAACACACAAGTCTGTCTTTTATCAACTCAGCCCTTAAATCACCAAATCTGCATGTTTTAGCTTTGTTTCTCAAGCTAGTTACATGTGCTGCAGAAGTTTCCCCAGGCATTTCATCTCTTGTCTAAAATAAGTGCCTTTAGATCGTAATATTTGTTTGGGGGGTTACACATTTCTCTAAATTTAGTTTTTAAGCACTCTCAGCCATTACCATTATATAGCTGTTTCCCCATCCCCTGCAAACACAAAAGGTGCATACACAAATGAACGCTGTCTTTCTATGGCTTCTGAACCAGCTAAATTAAGCAGAATAAATGCCTTTGTACAGTCATCTTTATCAGAAAATGCAGGTTGTGTGAAAATATTGTACTCTTACTCAAACACTCTCCATTTCTAAGCAATATTATCAAAGACAAGTGGACCTGGTTTTCGAAATCCATCTGCCATGCCAAGAAAGCATGCCCTGTAAATATGGCCCTTGTAATTGTATACAAACATGCACACACAACCAGTACTTGTAATAACATTCATGCACAATAAACTCTTTGAAATTCTGTACTTTGCGAAATATGCTTTGAAATGGCTGCATTTTGTGAAATAACTGTATTGTAATACTACACAAACATGCAAACACTTCATACACTTTGGATATCCTGAATGGCTTTAGTTAATGTGAAAAAGTAGCTCATAGTGAAAAATGCAGCCATTTCCCTTATTTTATTAATTTTATGTGATTCGGACGTTGTTTGAAACATTTTCCGTAGTTATTTGAATATTTTTATCAGTATGTCATAGTTTCAAACATTTCATTTGACTAGAAATTCATTTAGAGTGTTCTGAGTGCTTTGTTTTATATTTTGCAAATAAGAGATCATTTAAGTAAGCTTTGAAACCTGAAATACGTTTCTGACCTGTTTTTGCGAGTTATACTTGCAGTAGGGGATGATCCATTCCTCTATATTCCTCCACCATTAACTGAGTGCCTCTTGGGCCTGAATCTGAGTCCTATTCTGACACCATGTCGCTCGTCTTGTTTTAGAAGTGAAGATGAACAGGCAGGGTAGTTCGTTTATATACTTTATTATGTAGAAACGCATCAGGATGGATAGCAAAAGCCGCGGTGGTACAGCGGTAGCGTTGTTGCCTCACAGCAAGAGGCTCTCCTGTTCGATTCTTGGCTGGAGTGCCTCCTGTGTGGAGTCTGCATGTCCTCCCCGTGGTCGAGTGGCCTCCTAAAGACATGCGTGAATGGGCGTGCCTTAGCTGAAGGTCGGGCGTTGGGCTGGCAACTCGGCACCATAAAAAAAAAAAAAAGCTACTGCCAATCATTAGCAGACCAGAGTTCCGCTGTGGCAACCCCTACCAGGAAAAGCTGAAAAGACAAACAACAACATCAGGATGGATAGCAGCAGTACAACGTATAAATGAACTGATTAACTGACACACTACACAGACATACATGCTTACATCTCAACAGCTTCCTACAAAATGGCTCGCACGTGCTTAGTATTTATACACTTGTACAAGCACCTAGAAAGCTTCTTAAAGGTGTACATACATACTGATCTACATTTACATTTCATAAAATGTAACTTAACCTTTCTTTACAATTCATCAGTTTGCATCTCACTAACAGCCATTTATTTAATGGGGCAAAGAGAGTGCTCTTCGTCCTGTGTTTTCACACTTAAGTATATGTTTCTCTTCCTCATGTTTGAGGTTGTTCAGTGCAAGAAATATTTATTTTGATTATATGCGAGGAACTGACTCTGGACCCAAGTGTTATAAAACATGTATTCTGCAAAGAGTGTTGGAGAAACCTGCTGGTAACAGCTCTGTTGTGGATGCATTTGAATATTGTAGTGTACAAGAGGGATTGGACAAGCATTAGGCAAAACTAGTAAATTTATTTATTTTTTCTAAAATATGTAGGACTGGAAAGCTGGATTTGGTGAAGTTAAGAAATATTGCATTAGAGTACTAGAAGCAGAAGACGTGGTTATTGTGTTATGGATGAAAGTATTACAAAATCTGTTCAAACTGGAAGTTAGCACAGAGGGTTAAGGCTGTGAACTGCTGACAAGCTGCTGCTGCTTGTGATAGAGAGTTTAGTTCCCTCAGCTTTCATTTGCCTACTGTGTGACCTCAAGCATGTCACTTAGCCAGGTAGTGTTTTGGGGCGTTTGGGAATCTGGACTAGGTCCTTTAATGGTCTCCTCGACAGCATGCCTAGTAGCTGCATATGAACCTAACTACTTTCTAATTGAAATAGATAATTTAATAGGATCATAGGAAGTTACTAGGCTATTGGCCCTGAGGCCCTTATAAGCCTAGCCAAGAGTTTAGCCCATGCTTAGACAAGTCAGCACCCAATGCCCCTGTCCAGCAGGAGCACAGGTGGGATCCCAGGGATGTATTTTCTGTTTCCCATTCAGTTATCCAGGTTGTGCTTAAAAAGGGGTAAAGACATGCTCTGCTTGACATGGAGAGGGAGTCTATTCCACAGATGGGGGAGTCTCCAGGACATGAATCTGTCCCGCAAACAAGTCCTATTGATTTCACAGACCAGGTTGAGGCCACGCGTGCAGGTTACTTGAGTGGAGCTTGACTTGTGGATATGCAGCAGTCCCATCAAAGCAGGGTCCGAGATCGCCTTGTATGCCAGGCAGAGGTCACCTCTGAGGAGTCTGTATGAAACTGAGTAGAGGAATAGGCCTTTTAGCCTATCTGTGTACGATAGATTTTTGACACCCTGGATTTTCCTGGTGAGGAACCTCTGTGGTCTCTATATAAGTAATACTTATTTATATTGTATAATTTCTAATTATTACATCAACTACTCATCTGCATTATACGTTTGGTAGCAGAACACACCATTTGTGTAATGTTCACATATATGCTGAGAAATCTTCACTTAGAGTAGAGTGTGAATGATAGAACCTGTATGTATTTATACAGAAAATATCTTAAAGCCCTGTACTTATAGTTTAAAATCATGCATTATTTTTTTTTTTTTAAAACAAGTTTATTGTTTTTAACATACAGGGAAATATCATAACAATTTTATACAAGTAATTAAAATAGATATGATTATAACAATCAATAAAATAACCAAAGTATTTACAAAGACATCCACTACAATCAAATCAGTTAATTAAACTAAAATATCATGCTATTGAAATTAAGATTTTTTTAACAAGTTTTGTAAAGTATCCCATATAATATAATAAGATGTTTTTCTAGTAGCTCTTGATTTTATTGTCATCAATTCCATATGGCACACTATAGTCATAACATTTTTAAATTCATTGAACGAAGGAGGTTTATCTGAAATCCAATTTCTGGTTATTATTTTTCTAGCCACTGCTAGAATAGACCATAACAAGGGAAGCTTAACCTTTTTAACACTTTGAGGTACAGGAGTGTTGAATAATATAAGAGATTTAGAAATAATGAAATTATCTGTAAAAAGAGCCTGCAAAAAATCATTGATTGACTTCCAATATTCTTTCAATTTTATACAGTCATAAAACATATGAGCCCAGTCAGCATTAATTTCTACATTACATCTTTTACGTAGATTATCTTTATTATTTATTTTATTCATCATCAAAGGTGTATAAAAGGATCTATGTAAAAATTTCCATGTAAAAAGTCTCCAGACAATGGAAGAAGTAGTTTTATAGGCAGATTCCAATATATATTGTTTATCTTGTTGATTTGGTGTGTCACCATTAATGGAAGTAAAATAATTCCAGTAGGTATCTACACTGTAAAAAGTTTCTTCTCTGATAATTTTATGTATGTATGAAAGCTTACCTTTATCAGAAACTTTGTTGTAAATTTAATATCAAGTAATCAATCAGTGTTGGGATAGATTCTCTAACTGTTATAGACATTAAATCAATTTTATTAATGAGATGTTGTCTAAAGGTCTGAACTTCTAACCAACAAGTTTCTCTCAGATCAAATTCTTGTTTTAAGAAGTCTAGATTTTTAACTTTATTATCAGATAGCAACTGATACCAGTACTTTAGATCATTATCTGTAGCTAAATGAGTTCTTTCAGAAGTGGATGACAAAAGCATACCTCGTGTATACATTATAGGGAATATAATAAAATTCCATTCCTTATATTTAGGATGCATGAATATAAAATTACGATAACTAATAATAATGTTTAATGGATAACTAACTGTATATTTTGGTGTAATAGGTGAAGTACAACATTCTTTTAGTAACCATAGCATGGAGTTATTTACAATCATATTTTTATGTGTTAAGAAGATTTTCATGAAGTGAATACTAATTAGTTCCCAGTAATCTTTCCATTTTGCAACATATGACTGATCTATTAACAAAGTAATAACTTTTATAATGGAAGAGATAGTATATAAGTTAAAGTCTGTAAAAGAAATACCCCCATGAGACCAGCTATTAGTATGTTTCTTTAATGCAATCCTAGGTCTATTAGGTGCCCATAGGAAATTTAACATTAGCGTATTCAATTTCTTGATAATTATTTTTGTAGGTGGGAGTATTATTGATTGTATTAAGTATAATATCTTGGGGAATATTATCATTTTAATAATTGTAAGTCTCTCTTCCATAGTAAAAAAACATATTATTCCAGGTATTGAAAAGATTTTGTATATTAAGAAGACAGGTATTATAATTATTATATATAATAGATTTAATATCTTTAGTTAATATTATACCTAGATAAGTTATCTGACCTGAATTGGGTACATATTTACTAAAATCACTAATGAGAACATTTTTCGTGTATATATAGGTAGTATTTTAGTTTTTTCTTCATTGAATATTAAACCAGAAATACTTTTAAAATTCATCATTTTATCAAATAGAGACTGCATAGAAGAATTAGATCCTGCTGATGTAATTAGAACATCATCTGCAAAAAGTTGAATTTTAGATGTTGTATTTTCATCTATTTCAAATCCCTCTATATCAGTACTATTTCTGATCAGATTAGCCCAAGGCTCCATTATTAAAGTGAATAATAATGGAGAGTGGACACCCTTGTTTTGTACCTTTAAAAATGGGTATTTTATGTGAGACATATGTTCCTATCTTAATGTAAGCCAATGCTCCTTTGTATAGATACTCAATTAGATTTACAAATGCATCTGAGAAGTTTGTGCACTTCAGTAAGGTAAACAAGTAGTCCCAACTTACTGAATCAAATGCTGAACTTATATCAAGACTAATAAGTGTTAAGTCTTTCTTTCTTCTATTTGCAAAATCAATTAATGTAAGAGTCCTCCTAATATTATCAAAAGTGTTTCTATTTACAATGAAGCCTGTCTGATCTATATCTATAATGCCTGGGATGATTGTCTTCAATCTATCAGCAAAAATACTCATAAACATTTTATAATCAACATTAAGTAATGAAATGGGTCGATATGAAGTACATCTAGTTGGGTCTTTATTGGGTTTTAAAATTGGCGAAATAAATGTGTATTGCCAAGATGGAGGGTTATTAGCTCATTTTGGGCCAAAATAAAAACCTTATGTATTAATGAGTATGTACTTTTAGAAAGAATTTTATATATCTCTGGTATAATACCATCATTACCTGGTGCTTTGTTTGATTTAAGCTTGTTTATTTGTGTAACAACCTCTGTATATGAAATACTTTTATCCAATAGTTTAATCTGTTGTTTATTAAGTTTTTTATTCATGTTCGTAGTTATAAATTCCTTTATTTTATCTTTAGGTTCCATGTTAATGTTGTTATGATTAATTTTGTGAAAGTGATTTCTAAATTAATCTAATATTTCTGGTAGACTAGTAACATTCTTCTTTTTCCTTAGAGAGAAAATTTCTTTGATATGATTTTGCTTATTCAACCTTTTTGTTTTGTTTTTAAGTCTATGTAAGTATTTGGGGCTTATTGAGTAAGACAAAAACTTGTATTTCTCTAAAGTTATTTTAACTTTATGGGTTAAAATTTCTTTGTATTTCTCATTTAGTTTGTTTATTTCTTCAATGACTTTCTTGTCCATAATATTTTCTTTATTATTATGTTTATAAGAGTCTAATTTACTTTGAATATCTAACAATTCCTTATCCCAAGATTTCCTTTTATTATTATACCATCTGATACTTTGTCCATATAGATATGATTTTAAAGCATCCCAAACATAAACAATGGAAACTTCAGGAGTATTATTTATGTCTAAAAAATGTTGTACTTCTGAAAGTATATATTCTTTATAGTCTTTTAGTTGAGTTAAGTATGCTGGTATCCTTTTGATCTGAACATTGTAAGTATTTTTTATCATGAACTCAAAAACAATTGAATTATGATCAGATATAGGACATGAAATGATTTTAGAATTAATTAATTCTGTTACCATCTGGTTAGAAATAAAGACTCTTATCTATTTTTGAATAAGTTTTATATCTGTTAGAAAAAAAGGTGTATGGTAATGATTTTGAGTCTATCTGATTATTAATATCATTTAAATGATAAGAATTAACAAAATCCTTTAAATGTTTTGCATTAGATGTAATTTTCCTTTTTCCTATAGTAGTAGTATCATTTTCATGTAGGATACAATTAAAGTCACCTGCCAAAATAATATCTCCTATAGAAAATGATATGATCTTATCAAGATGGTATTTCACTGTATTAATACCAATTCCTGGTATCCAATATACATTGATTAATGTATAAGTCTTTCCATTCATTTGTATTGTAATCATACAAAACATTCCTTTATCATCTCGATAAGTCTTAATGGTTTTAGGAATGGGCATACTTTTATTCCATAAGATAGCCACTCCTCTTTTTTTCTGAGTGTGCTACGAACTAACCAATACTGTATATTTATTTGTGGCTAACTTATCAATATCTTTTTTCAGGAGATGTGTTTCTTGAAGGAATACTAAATTGGCCTTATGTAAATTAATGTATCTTATTAAGCTTGCCCTTTTACACGGGTTATTCAGTCCATTAATGTTTAAAGAAATTCCTTTTAGAGAAGTCATTTGGCATTTTTAAAACATATAAAACTTATAATCAAAATAACAATTAACAAAATAAATAATGTTATACCTCCTCCTTTAAGTGTACCTTTAAATATAGCTGTATTTATTGAATCTCTTATGGGATTTTGTATAAAATTCAATTTTGTTTGTAGTGACAATGAGCTTACAAAATGTATTGTGGATGTCAGAACTATATACATACAACAGTGAACAAAAGAAGATATAATGTAAGGATTAAACCTTGCACCCAGCCTGGAGTTAAAAACTCCAACTTAGAGTAGCACATACTACTCAAGTTAACCCCCTACCCTAAGCAGCAGTACCTCAGCTGCCACCTTATCAATTTAATACTAGTTATAATTAACTTAAATTAACAACTTTCAATTAGATTATCTGGTAAGACAAAGCTATACATTTGATAAGTCAGCATCATATAAACAAATAGAAACTTTTAAAAACAATTCATACTGCTATGTACATCTATTTAATATAATACATTTATAATCAAATAGCATTCAAATAAACTTGATATTAGGAACCAAGAAGAGAGAGAAATAAAAGAAGTGAGAGAGAGAAAAAAAAAAAAAAAAAAGAGGGCATATCTACATATTAATTAATTCAAAGTTTGTAAAAATAAGTTCTGATGTTCATTTAAAATCAATAACTTAGGCTATTATGGTTCAGACAGTACATATGTTAAGATGTACCTATTTTCTGTCATAGAAATGCAGTTGACAGCTTCCAAAAGACATTAAATTACTTGCATCAAAGCTTTTTTCTCATACTTATTATTGCCAGTTAAATAAAATATTATATCTATAGAAATAGTTATAAATCATACTGCATAGCTATGTAAATTCTCAAATATACTTGTATTATTGTGTAGAAAGCCATCTATATTTTATATATCTGAACTGCTGCTTTAAAATATGTCATATGACATCTTCTTCTAAAATAGAATCATAAAGATATTTATACTTGTCAGTCAGATAAATCAAATGAATTATAGCAATGTATATGTTTAAAACATAGGTTTTACATACATTAATATGTTGCAGTCAAGTAAACTTTCAAAAACATATGTATAAATGTTCCACTTGCTATGCCTTCTAAAATATCACATTTGCTTACTATGGGATACTGAATCATTTAAAATCATTATAACTTTCATATTTTATAAATTATAACATGAATAAATAAATAGTTATAAAAAATAACTCACATTTAAATGTTATAGAGTTCATTTTCCATCGCAGAGTCGCATTTGCAGCAGTTCTACTTCCTGGTAGAGTGTTCTTCTTGAATCTGCGATGTGTCAGTGTGAATTCAGGGGTCAAAGTTCAAATTGACTGTATTCAGCTTCTCTGCGTGAATTCTGAGTGCTGAAGCTTTTAAAACAACTCGAGGACACTATTCACGAGGTAACCCACATCCCAAATTGTCTCCCTTAACATTCTGGCGGGAATTTTAATAAAAACAAATGACTAACATTCATTTAGCAATATAAATGAAGCTAAACAGAGCAAAACCTTCGCGAAGTACTTTACATGTTATTACAGCCTCTATGAAAGTGAAACCAAGCCCACAGTTATTAATATGTAATAGAACTAATTATTTATGCCCCTATTCAATTTTTATACAAATCTTATTAACTGTATCAGTATGATCAAAAGCAAGTGAATGTACTAATATGAAAGGAAATAGAGAGAGAGAGTATAAAAAAAAAGGAGAGTAGAGAATAAAAGGAAGTAAGAAAAGAGATAAAAAGAATGAAAAAGGAAGCTATAAAAAGTATCTACAGTGGAATGTTACTTGCTGTTTATATTAATAAAGATGAATATGAAACATATTATTTATTACTAATTAATTCTAATTATTATTAATTAAAGCATGACAGATTATTTGTAGACAAGTATAAGCAATAGAATCAAGGAAGTATAATTAGCAATAGCATATATACTTTTTACAAGGAATAAATAAGTTATTATTTCATTTATCATATTTTCATTACACTTCTCTCCCTGCCCTCCCCCACCCCTTACTCAATGCATAGTCTAAAAAGAATGTCATTATTTAAAATAAAAGAAAAGAAAGAAAGAGAAAAAAAAATGTATCAAGTTACTAACCTTGGTTCTCTTTGTCAGAAAGAGAAACATATTAAATGATAGCTTGTTATTAGTTCCTCAGATATTTTGACTGATTATGAAACAAAAACAATTCTTTGTACACAGAAAATAACTTTGAATAAATCTTTTTCAGAATATTTGTGGCTTTCTGAAAATGCAGTAACTGTATTTATAAAGATTAATGGTGAAGAAAAAAAAAGAGAGAAGAAAAAACATTGAACAAGTCATTTGTTTTTTAGTCTCTTTTTCTTCTCTGAAGTCTTCCATGAAGCCTCTGTTGCCAACCTCTTTAATGAAGGACTAGCCCATTCCATTTCCTCTATTTTATCCAAAATCTTATTTTTTTTTGATAAACAGCAATGCAGAGTCTAAGTCTTCAAAAATTTTAGGGCCATCAGGAAGGAAGATTTTCAGCTTGGCAGGAAACAGAAGGTAGATTTTAAACTGTGCTTTCTTAAGCTCCCTTATTAATGGCAGAAAAACTTTTCTTTTAGTTATTACCAAGGAAGAATAGTCATTGTCAAAATGCACAGTTGCCTCATTAATTTTAACAGGTGCTTTAGCCCAAGCAGATTTAAGTACCATCTCTTTATCAAAAGATGATAGAAATCTAACTATAACTGATCTAGGATACTTTCTGTTAGAGTTAGTATTAGCTATAGATCTATGGGCTCTTTCGATACCAAAAGAAAAAGCTTCTGGCAAGTCTAAAGTTTTAGGGAGCCATGTATTTAAAAAGAAGTAATATTGTTACCTTCAATATTTTCTGGCAGTCCAAAAATCCTAATGTTATTGCGCCTAGATCTATTTTCCAGGTCATCAAGCTTTGTTTGTAGATGTGTATTTTGTTTCAGCAAAAACTCAATGTTGATTTCCTCTTCTTGGATTCTATTTTCCATGTCATTTACAGTCTCTTCTATGCCTGTAATCTGAGTCTTCTGTTGTTGCAAGTCTATATGTAACAAGTCTATTTGTTTTGTAGTTTTTTTTCTATGAAGGTATCTATTTTAGTATCCAGTTTATCCATCTTGGCAGTAAGTTGCTGGATTGTAGATATCAGAGACTAAAGTTCTTTCTTGATGCTGGAATCTTGAGAATTTGTCTTACTGGAACTCATTTCAAACTGAAAGGCTGACAGAAAAATTTCCAAGGTGATTTCTGACAGGAATATTATTAAAATGTTCTTTCTTTTTTAGATATTATTGAAGAACTAGATATACCAAACGTATTTAGAAAGAAAATTACTTCATAAATTAATTTTTAAAGTAATTATTTCCTGTCAGTGCAGTGAAATTGGTGGAGTTGAAGAAATCTGCTGCTATCCTGTTTTCATCCTTGGCCACGCCCCCCAAAATCATGCATTATTGATACAGGGGATTTTTAATTACTTACTTGAGTGAAGGTAATGAATACATCTGTTCATGAAACTGTGAATAGATGTAAAGTCTGTGTATGTGTTGACACCTTACCTGATGAATTTAATCTGTCAGATAGCTAATGTCTTAAATTCAACATTATTTATCCTCATATAAAAGGAAGAGAGGTGTGGCTGATGTGGCCTTCAGTTATTTCAGTGCTTTTATGGGCAGATGGGAGACTGAGTTTAGTTATAGATCACAGTACTGGGTAAGCACTGGAACATACATCAGACTTGTTGACATTTTAAGGAAAGGGACAGAAAATGAATTGGCTGAATTCAAAAAGAATACGTGCAGCAGGCAATGTCTACACCGAAACTGACATTTGACTTTAATGTTAGTGAAATAGTTTTTTCTATAAGAGTTTACAAAAGTGAAAACCCCCTTTATAAATCAGTTAAATAGAAAGATCACTTGCATTCGGACAATAAAAAATATTGTAAGGCAGCTCTGTGGAAAAGAATGAGAAAGCCCTAATTAGGCCTCATGTGGATAGAGTTTGATTAGCAGCTCAGGTGCCCTTGGGGGCAAGTTGAAAAGGATGGGAGTGAGCATCTACTGTCAGCTCACCCATTCTGGGGGAAGGGAGGTGCTATTGGATCACCAGATGGATTATACCTACTGGAGGCAGTAGGTGTTCATCTAGTGGAGATCTGAGCCCACACTATCACAAGTCCATTCTCACAGTGCAGCCCAGGGGAAACTGGCATGCAGAGACATGCTTCCCCTCAAAGATAGTGATTGCAGGCTGCGAAGGACCACTGAGGTGGGCATCTTCCCAAGGGGAAATTGTAGACCCCCCCCAAGACCGGCAAGCTGTCGTGCTCCCTATATCCTAACTCACATCAGATCACACAGGACTGGGGAAAAAGTCTTGGGCAGGCACAAATAAGCTATAACGTTCTCTCTTAGCATTGGCATACTCATCCTACATACTCCTGTCCCTCATCCCTCATTCCACTGGAATCCATGGGCCAGTTCACTAAAGGTAGAGGAGCAATCTTCAAGGTCTTAAGGAAAGGATCAAAAATATAATACACTCGCACATTGTTTGGACCTTATTGCTGACTACAGATGGAAGACATCTTTATTACCAAAGTAAATAAGATTAAAATACATTTTTCAAGACTGGCCATAGAGAAAACCTTGTTGATAAATATGTGCCATAATTTAAGGGTACTAAATATGGAACTTGTGTTTTTCTCAATAATTCGGATAGGCAGACTGAAAAAGTTTTTACCTGACAGGTATAAAACTTTGTACATTTTCTTTTGATGTGTATCAGAACAAAGGTAGTAGTAGTAATGTATGATAATCATTATTAGGTGATCCACAGCTACCACAGTTTATAAACAAGGCTCACAAGTTTACATATCAAGAAGAGGTGACATTAAGACCATTGTTAAAGTTACATTAAATACAAAAAGGGAAATATTTAGTAATCTAAGGAGATACAAATGTGGTAATGCATGTATTGTAAATCTATACAAAATAGCTATAAGTTTGTCCATCCATTTAGTAGGAGAGCAGATATTAAAAAAAAAAAAAACAAAGCAAATGCAGGTTGTAGAAGCCTGCATGTCATTTGTCTAGCACAGTGGCTTTTACAGTGTTTCTGTTGTAAATAACCCTATGGAAGCCATCACTGTGCTCAAAGAGCCATGGCCATTGCTGTGATCATATGTATTTTTATAGTTCCATTTTGTTAGTAATATAACCTGATACACAGAAGGACCTTGAAAGCATCACTTTAGTGCATTTACTGATTGTTTGTGATAGCACATTATAGTCACACGGTGGTAACCATAACATTACTTTCAATACAGCTGTACAGTTTTGATTAGAATTGTAGATCCTTTTCATCTCTGATAGCATAATTGCTACCACATGAAAGAAGTAATGGCTGTAATTCATATTGTTGCCTTCTGGCACACAACTGCCCCTTGAATAGCCATATCTGTGATCATTCTGCACTGATCATGTAACTGCCCTGCACATTCACACAGAGCATGTTTCCTCACCCAAACCCCCAAAATACAGCTACCTTCAATGTACGGCTTTGATATTTGATGGTGAAGAAAGAAAGTTTGTGAAGAAAGAAAAAGGAAAAATGACTTACAGTGATGCATTTCAACTTGTTGCTGTTAAGTGCATATACATTGTCCCCATTAGTCATATCACAGAAATAATACAGTTGACACTTGCTTTCACAAACAGACTGGCTTGCATTATTACTGACAGTAGATGGCCTTTGTACTCTTTTGAAGTCAGATTATGATAAAAATGGAGGAACACATTGCCACAGTAATATATTTCAGTTCACTGCTGTTGGGCAGTACAACACTATCTCCACCAGGCCATACAAGTCAAACACTGGTGTCACCGGCCAAATTTGTCTGAATTGGTTGCTATACACTTGCCTTCCTAGTGTGACCCTTTACTCAGCAGAAATCCAGCACAAGTTTTCTGTACTTTTTTAATCTTATGTAACAGACCTGACCAGCTTCTAACCACACTTGATAAACATCCCTTATGAATTCTGACTAGCTGTGGAAAAGATGCTTTAGATATTCATGCTACTTGGCCAGTGCAGCAGTAGTGAAACCAGCCTACATATCTACAGATCCTGGTGTAACTGACCAAGGCACGAAGTAGAAGACTCATAATGTGATCACAGTGAGAAAATAAATTATCAGAGCAGCCATGAATGCAGGCAACTCTGCACTTGTTGGCAGCAACACACACAAAGATGATTAGTACTTGAAACAGATAAATTTAAGTGCATTCTATTGATTCTTCATACTGAACTCTGGCATATTTCAACAGTACCCATTTTGAAAATCTGTAATATAACAGTATGTTAGAAACATGGTACATTCCATATTAGGAAGACATGTAGTTTAACATAGAATTTATGCACAGTTATCAGGACAGATACATCATAATACTTATGCAGATATTTTATAACTGCCTGAATGTACAGAATTTTTATTTCAGGCCATGAATAAAATGAAATTAGAAATTAAAGATGTCATTGGAAAATAGTGTTAAAGGCTGACAGTTTCTCATGCCTTAAGGATATTTGTGTCAAAGCACTCATAAATAATTATTTAAATCACTAATTGCAACTTTTAATTATGGTGTTATCACTTCATATTTTGTGTGCTCCTATTAATTTAATAGTTTGATGTACATTACTGTAGGCATGAAAGTGCTTATCACCATAACTGTATTATATTTTTAGCATAATGGTGTTTTTCCAAGTTTTTGCTTGTGCTTGTTTTCTAATATAATTTATATAATACATTTAATAAATGTAATTTGAAGTTACCCATGTTTTATTTGCTAGGAATATTGAAGTGGCTATGACCAAGTAACCCTTTTATCCAAAAATCCCTTATGAAGAGTTGTACCTTAAACTTTTGGATTTTGATATAACCAAATATAGAATTATTTCAGGAATGCTGCACTTTGTTGTGTCCAGATGTTCTTCGTGTTTCACTGTTGCAGTCATCACATTTAGGTTATCTGCTTGCAGTAGCCCTCAGACGGCCTGATTAACAAAGTCTTGAGTCCTGCGTCGGTTGCTGTCCCTTCTTCAGTGACATCAGGTCGTCAGGGGTATAAAACATGCAGCTGACATCATTACCTCAGTCTTTCTTGCCGTGCGGTGCCCGAAGCAGAAGTAGTTCGCAAGTGCCGGTTGGCCGACTCCTGAAATTTTCGTTTTCAAGTTTCAGAACCAAAGTCTTCAACTAAAAGCTAAGTACCTCGTTGCAGAAACTTTTTCTTGCTCTAAACCGATGTCAGAAAAATTAAATAAATGCATTACTTGTGGAAAGCAAATACCTCATAAAGATTTTCATTCGTACTGTATTCCTTGCCCACGATGTACCTCACTGTTGGTTTTATGCCTTATTTAAACCATGAACTATTCGTCGTCGGTATATTTTCACTTCTAAATATTTTGGTACTCGGTTCGGTTATCCTGATATGTCTTCGGTAAGCCATCTGACTACAGACATTCCGAAAAACGCAAAAATAAAGACAGAAACAGGCCGCCTAGGTCCAAAGCTGCCAACGACGCTTCTCCTAAGCCAGTTCGCCGGTACTCAGTGAGGTGCTTTCCCCTGATATCTGCTACTTCAGATTCACAGGCCTGTTGCCATGAGATGCTTCAACTGTGGAACCTGCGGATGTCTCTACCTGGTATGGGTCCGGAGCCGCTGTGCAGGCACCGGCTTCTGAGGGTGTATTCAGGCCTACTGACTTGCGTATTAAACCAATGCCATCTTCTTCTTCAAGGCCTAAAACTCGAACCAGGGTAAGCCAGTCTTCCCCCCTTCTAAGAGACCTAGGACTGAGTTTGCTTATGATTCTTCTGACCAGGATTCTGAATTTTCTGTTTCCTCTGATGACCAGGATTTACCCTTATCTACCTATGAGGATTCTGATGCTGAGGACTCTATTCCCTCTGCTTTCCCCCAGAGGATTTCTCTTTTGGTGAAACCTTGCATACTCTCAGGGAGCATTTTCATTGGGAAAGTCAGGATTTCTCTGATTCTAAAAAGAGGCTTAGGGATTTCTTACTCCTGCCCCAGCACAGGCCTTTAGCCATACCTCCTGTACTAGACATTGTTGATGATGCCTTTTCGGAATGTAGCTTGGCACCTGACTATTTACCTCCTGCTCCCAGAAAACCTGATAGATATTGCAAGGTCCCTGACTCTCACAAGTTCCTTTTTAAAAATCCTACTGCATATCCTGAGACCATTTCACAGGGACCCAAGGGCATCAAAGCTACTACTGCCAAAAATCCTACCCCCTCTGATAGAGACCCCAGGGCGCTGGATAGATGGGCTAAGAAGGTATACACTTCTGCAACTTTGGCCATTAGGGCCTTAAACTGCCAGTTTCATATGTTAAAGTATCAGCAGCATATTACTGGATTGCTTAAACAGAAAATGATGTTGATTCCTGATTGTGCTGAAAATAAGAATTTACAGGATTTACTGCATTCAGCTGAACAAGTTGGAAAACATACTTTGCAATGTGGTTTTGATTCAATAGAGGTGTCTTGCAGGGCTGCTGTAAATGGTTCTGTACTTAGAAGGCATGCTTGGCTTAAGGAGCATTCCTTGCCAGATCATGTTAAAGCAAAATTACTGGATGCCCCCTTAAACCAGGACCGCCTGTTTGGCAACAAGGCAGAAGAGGTTCTTAAAAAGATGGAGGAAAAAGCTAAATCTGTGCAAACTGTTAATGATTTTTTACAAGTACAAGTAGGCATTGACCTTCCAAGAATTGGTCCTTTCCTGCCTCTTCCAGACCTTCTCAGTCCAAACCCAGATCCAGCAGAGCTCCCAGGCTTCAGTCCCAGGGTCCGCATAGGACTAAGCAGTGGCGGGCCTCCACTTCCAAATCTGGGAGTAATAAAACTCCCCCCTATGGTAAACTGTCTTTTTTTTTTTTAAACTTTCAAGCACTTCTCAACTGACTGCCACTTTGGGGGGAAAGATTGCTCATCATGCCAAGAACTGGGAACTCATTACCCAGGACAAATGGGTTTTAAATATAGTGTCCCAGGGATACAGATTTTACTTCCACACGTTACCAACACCAAGCGGGTGGCCAGATCTACCACCAAATCAGTGGGCAGAGGCCCAAAAGCAAGTACTTTCCCTCTTAAGCATGGAGGCTATTCAATTAGTACCAGAAGAGGAAAAGGGACAAGGTTTCTACTCGAGACTTTTCCTGGTACCCAGAAAAGACAATTCATGCTGTCCTATCCTGGACCTGTCTACTCTAAATATCTTTTTGATGATTCCAAAGTTCAAGATGCTGACTCATCACCAGTTGCTCCCTATGCTAGGCAAAGACTCCTGGTTGGCAACATTAGATTTAAAGGAAGCATACCTGCACATCCCAATCAGGGGATCTTACAGAAGATACCTACGCTTCAAAGCAGGCTGCACGCACTATCAGTTCTCTGCACTGCCCTTTGGCTTATCTACTGCGCCCAGGGTATTCACAGAGTGCCTAGCTCCAGTCATTGCACTTTGCAGGCAAAGAAATATTCAAATATACCCATACCTGGACGATTGTCCAATTCAGGGAGAAAGCCAGGACATACTTTTGAATCCTCTGGCCTTTGTACAAAGGGTAATAAGTTGTCTGGGGTACACCATAAACAAAAATAAATCACCCCTGGTACCCTGTCAACAAATTATATTCCTGGGAGCAGGCTTGAATTCAACTTCCCAGATGACTTTCCTCACGCCAGAGAAACAAATTCATTTGACAACCTACTTCAAACAAGTGGCCCCTGCTTTCTGCAAGGCAAATACTACAAGCCTTGGGGTTCATGGCCTCCTGCATTCTTCTAATTCCATATGCAAGACTGCATATGAGGAAAGTACAGTGGTATCTAAAAAGCCTATGGTGTCAACATTCTCAGGATCTAGGAGCAATGATTCCTATCATACTTTGCCTACGCCTAGAGTTCCTTTGGTGGGCAGAGGCCTGCCACCAAAACAAGGGACTACCATTCACACTACCCCCTGCCTCCCAAACCCTAACAACAAATGCATCAGACTATGCATGGGGGGCTCACCTGGCAGGAAGTGCATTCAGGGCAAATGGAACCCAAGTCAAATGCACCTGCATATCAATCAAAAAGAAATGTTAGCTGTACAGAATGCTCTGACAGCCTTCAAGGACCACATTCTTCCAGGACAATTAATAGTAAATACGGACAACACCACTGTTATGTGGTACATAACCAAGCAGGGGGGATACACATTTTTACCCTCTCTGCAGACTAGCCATGGCATTGTGGAACACAGCCCTGAGCTACCAAGTGCATCTAAAGGCTCAATTCCTGCCAGGAAAGCTAAATACACTGGCAGACAGACTAAGCAGAAACCTCATAGACCCACACGAGTGGAAACTGGAACCAAGGATTTTCAACATGTTGACAAGCAAATGGGGGAGCCCAGATATAGACCTGTTTGCCTCCCCCCAGAACTATCAATTGGACACATTTTGCACAAGGACTCCCCACACACAAGCTTGGAAAGTGGATGCTCTGTCCTTCAGCTGGAAAAACCTATCAGTTCATGCCTTTCCTCCCCTACCTCTACTCTCCAAAGTACTACTAAAGATCAAACACAAGGACGATTTTAATTGCACCGGACTGGCCACGCCAACACTGGTACCCCCCTCTTGCGCACCTGCCTAAGACTCCTACCCAATTGTCTCAGCAGGAGAACCAGATTTTACACCCTCAGCTTCAAACACTGAAAATAGCAGCCTGGCTAATTACCTAATCTCTCATTTACCATCCCTCAGTAAACCAGTGATGGATATCATTTTAAAGGCAAGGAGGCCTAGTACTAGAAAATCTTATGCTGAAAAATGGAAAAGATTCTGTGCCTGGAGCCAATCTCAAGGGATGAGCACAGCAGTGCCCAATTTACCTCAGATTTTACAATACTTAACTGAGATGCTTCACAAGGGTCTTTCTCCTCCATCAAAATTCACGCCTCAGCCATTTCAGCTGATTATAACACAGAACCTCCCCTCTTCTCTCATCCATTGCTCAAGCAGTTCCTCAGAGCGGCCAAAAATTTATGACCTCCCAGGAGAGCTCCAACTCCAGCCTAGGACCTTAACTTTGTATTGGAGAAACTCACTCTTCCTCCTTTCGAGCCAGCTACTACTGCAGACTTAAAATTCCTTTCTTGGAAAACAGCTTTCCTTTTAGCAATCACTTCAGCAAGAAGGGTGTCTGAATTACAGGCCCTCATGGCAGTGGAGCCTTTCATCATCTTTCATGCGGACAGGGTGTCCCTCAGGACCAGTCCTTCCTTCATACCCAAGGTGGTATCCAGTGTGGCCTTTAATCAGTCCATTCATTTGCCATCCTTCTTTCCTAATCCACAGAACAAAGGGGAACGGATAATGCACTCCTTAGATGTGCACAGACAACTTAGATTCTACTAGGACAGGACTAAACCTCAAAGGAAATCTGAACAACTGCTGGTGGCATTTGCTGCAAGGGCAGAGGGGGGAAGACTATTTCAAAGCAAACCATTTCCAAATGGATAGGCTATTGTATTCTTTTATACTACAAGCACCATGGAAAACCTATCCCACAGGGGATCAGACCCCCACTCAACCAGGGCTGCATCTACCTCTACAGCCTTTCAGAGGCGTCCCTACCAGGGATATCCTAGAAGCTGCTACCAGGAGTTCTGTACATACTTTCACCAAGCATTACCATCTGCCAATTTTCTCTAAATCCAGAGCTGGCTTTGCCACTGCAGTCTTATAGCTGGTCCTAATGCTATCTGAATTCCTCCTCCCATCCTTAGCTTTGGGATTGTACCCAAATGTGATGACTGCAACAATGAAACATGAAGAACATAGTACAGTTGTGTACACTTACCATAAATGTAGATGTTCGAGTGTATTCAATGTTGCAGTCCTGGTTACCCTCCCTCCAGCCCCCTTACTTCTTTTGGCTATACCTCTACTCTCCTTTACTATGCTCAAAATCTTTTTGGTGTATTTGCTTTTTTGTTGGAGGTATAACCTTGTATATTTATATATTTAATTGCTTCCCATTAGGGGGGCACCTGACATCTGGGGCAATAAAAACTGAGGTAATGACGTTGGCTGCATGTTTTATACCCCTGATGACCTGCCGTCACGGAAGAAGGGACAGCAACTGACGCAGGACCCAAGACTTTGTTAATCAGGCCGTCTGAGCGCTACTGCAAGCAGATAACCTAAATGTGATGACTGCAACAGTGAATACACTCGAACATCTACATTTATCGTAAGTGTACACAACTGTACTTTTTGTTGAAACCTTGTGTCTTTTATCTGCAAGCAAGTTCTTGGAATGTCAGCACTACACTTGCATCATCTTCAGAACTGTCTATTTAATTGAATTGGGTTTCTGGGATTAGACTGCTTGGAACAATGTATTGTTTTTGCTTTTGAGTTTATACAGTATTGGAGATAGTATATTAGAAGTCAGGGGTGTATGGGACAGAGTCCCAGTTTTGGAGGGTGGGCTCCCTGCAAAAAATGCAGTGTATGTTAAGTCTAAGCAGTGTTTTTGAAGCCAGCTTTTTGGACTTGCAGGCTTTTTTTTACCAAAGAAATGCATCTTTATTTTTACATACCTTTATTAAATTATCAGTTACGACATAGACACATATTTTGACCTCTTCCCCTCCCAGATAAATTCCTTCAACTCTGTATTAATCACTGACTACAACTTCTCCTATTGTTAAGAACTATGCCTGACCTGTATATAGAACTAAATGGACTAAAAGTATTTTCACTGTTTGTGTCTTACTCTCCATATCCGTAATTAAGAACTTCCAGTGTCTCAGTTACTGTATTTTATTTAGTTTCTTCCCATGTATCCTTAGCTGCAATAACAGAATCCTGCTTTAAACCATGTACCTGTATACTTCATCGTATTATGTCCCCATAAATATGGGTATTGCTGAACTAGTGTGGGTGCATATCTTATCTCTATAACCTTTGTTTTATTTTCATTCATTTTATGTCCCCAAAAGACTTGAACCTGTCTCAAAATATTCCACAGCATCAATGTATCCTTTTCTAGATGTATCAAGTACAAAATATTTTATCTGTAAATAAAAATACATTTTCTATATGTAATACTAGTTATATCCTTGAGTTTGTGAGTCCCTTATTTTATTTTCCAGTACTTCGTAAAGCAATTAACAAAGAGAAAAGAAGGCAGCCCCTGCATTGTTCTTTTGTTCATACACAGCTTATTGGTGAGGAGCTCTCCCACCTTCATTCTTGCTTCCTTCCTTTCATATATCTTCCTAATTAATCTTATTATTGTGTTAGGGAACACAAAGCTTCTGTTGCCCAACTCATAAAATTCCAGCTGATTCTAATCATTGATTTCTCTGCAACAAGACCTACCAACAACAGCAGTATTTTATTACCTTCTGCTTCCTTCTGAATCACCATTGTACTATTAATGTTTGTCTCCCTTCTAAAAAAACATGTTAATCAGTTGCTGTCAATTTTTGCAATAAATTTGTCATTCTTTTGGTTAGTATACACATAAACACTTTATAACCATTATTTAAAATTAAAATGTATCTATATAAACCTGGGTTTAAGGGTTCTTAATCATTTTGGGGTACGATACCCACCACAGCTTTTCTCAAGATGCTGGGCATCCCCATTTTTACAATACTGCTAGCAAAACCTTCCAGATCTGTATTATTTTCTTCCCTCCTAACTTCCAGATCTTTATCACTTTCTTCGTTCCTAACTTCCATGCTTCCACAGAAATGTCCATCCTGTTCTTGGAGACTTTCCTTTTGATTGAAAATGCATCACCACTTTTATATCATTGCTTCTTATCTTGACTATTAAATTTGAGCCACATCTTCCAGTAACCTTGGCAAAATTAAGTTTTCCATAAATATTTTTGTTTGTGCCTTTTCGTGATCTCCACATTCCACTGCTATATATACATTTTCATAACAATTCCAAAATATTTTTAATACCGCTGTATAATCTCAGGTTATTTTTCTTGTAATAGTCTGAGTTCGGTGACAACCCTTTCTATTTTCTAATGCCTAACTCATTGTGCTAAAAGTTCTTATGATCTGGGGTTGGTATCAAAAAATAGTTGCTAAACAGCAGCATATCTAAACTCATGCATATCACCCAAAGACTCCCTTATTTTCCCTTAGCACTCTGCATTTGTTTCTCTTCTTGTTCTGTCAGATTCCCCTTTTTCTTCAATACTTTTACCTTTGTCATCCCCTCAAAATAATTTCTTTTACCTTCCCCCCCATATTTTTCTATTTTATTTCTAACCTATTTTAAGCTCCATTTTCATTTTTCCCAAAAGCTATTGAACAATTTCCACTACCCATTCCTTAAATTTCTCTTTTTAGCAAGCAAGCAAGAAAGTGTCAGTGTCTCATTTTACTTCATTACCCTGCATCATTATCTTAGTTTTTATTGGTGCATGGTCTGAAATAGTTATTGGATAGTGTAAAAGCTTTCAAGTAAAATAGGAATTCTGTCCAGTCTAATCCAGATGTTCATCGTGTTACCCTGCTGCAGTCATCACAGTTGGGTTATCCTGTTGTCAGGCGGTCCCGCAGTCGGCCTGAATTCCAAAGTCTTGGTCCGGCGTCGGTTGCTGTCGCTTCTTCCCTGACTTCAGTGTGCCAGGGGTATATAAGAGGCATCCAGCGCCATTTTCTTCAGTCTTTCTTGCCGCACAGTGCCCGAAGCAGAAGTAGTTCGCAAGTGCCGGTCAGCCGACACCTGAGATTTTCAAATCGAGTTTCAGTCCGAAGTCTTCAAAGCTAAGTACCCCGTTGGGGAACCTTTTCTTGCCTCAGTCCGATGTCAGAAAAAGTTAACAATTGCATTTCTTATGGGAAGCAAATACCTCATAAGGACTTTCAATCTTATTGTATACCTTGCCTAGGCCCAGACCACGACGTCACTGGTTGTCGGTTTTGTGCTAGGTTCAATAAGCGAACTATAAAGCGACGCTTTGATTTCGCACGACACTACTTCAGTAGGAAATTTAATTACACTATGCCGTCGGAGCAACCGACTACCGGTGTGCATAAAAAATGCAAAGATAAAGACAGGCAGCCTAGATCCAAGCCAGACTCCGAGGCCTCGGCTGGGCCGGTCGCTGGTTCTCCGGTTTTCAGTGAGGCGCCTACGCAGCCCCTGGCTACCGCAGAATTGGATCCCCGGACCGCTTTGGATTCTCCAGCAGAGAGTTCTAGGCCGACGCAGCCATTTTCTTTAGGCCCTACCGGCGACATTGCAGAAGGAAAAGCCGGTGCTGTAGAAACACCTTCGGTTTCTGATGAAAGGAATGCCAAACCTGCCACAAAATCAATGGGCAGAGGCACAAAAACAAATTACAGCTCTCTTGGACATGAGAGCCATTCAACTGGTACCTACATAGGAGCAAGGCCAAGGATTTTACTCAAGGCTATTTCTAGTCCCCAGAAAGGACAATGCTTGAAGACCCATTCTGGACCTTTCAGTTCTAAACACCTTCTTGCAGGTACCCAAATTCAAGATGCTAACATTACAGCAGCTTCTTCCCATGTTGGGCAAGAAAGCTTGGCTAGTAACGTTAGACCTCAAGGAGGCATACCTGCATGTCCCTGTCAGACAAAATTGCAGAAGATACCTCCGTTTCATTGCAGGTTCAACCCATTACCAATTCTCTGCACTGCCCTTTGGCTTATCTACTGCACCCAGGGTCTTCACAAAATGCCTGGCACCACTAATTGTATACTGCAGACAAAGAGGAATTCAAATATACCCATACATGGACGACTGCCTCATCCAAGCAGAAAGCAAGGACATTCTCTTACAACATCTGACTTTTGTAAAACACCTTCTAAGTTGCCTAGGGTACACAGTAAACGAAAATAAATCAAAACTAGTGCCCTCACAAAATATGACATTCCTGGGTGCCAGCTTGAATACAACGGCTCAGATGGCTTATCTGACACCAGACAAACAACTACAACTAACTCAATACTTCAGAACAATGGCAACAAAGACCCAACTCCCTGCAAGAAAAATTCTGCAGGCCTTGGGCTTCATGGCATCTTGCATACTACTAATACCATTTGCAAAACTGCATATGAGGAAATTACAATGGTACCTAAAAAGCGAATGGACTCAAAACAGCCACAGCTTGGAAACAATGATACCTCTCATTCCCTGCCTTCAACAGGAGTTTCTATGGTGGTCACAGGCATGTCACCTCAACAAGGGTCAGCCTTTCACCTTACCCCCAGCCAGGCAAACTATGATAACATTGTATCAGACTATGCCTGGGGGGCACACATGGCAGGACTGTGCATTCAAGGCATATGGACTGCAGATCAAAGGAATCTGCACATCAATCAAAAGGAAATGCTAGCTGTACAGAATGCTCTGACAGCCTTCAAGGACCTCTTACATCCAGGACAGCTTATCATAAGGACAGACAACACCACAGTAATGTGGTACATAAACAAACAAGGGGGTACACACTCCTACCCTCTATGTAGGCAAGCAATGACCTTGTGGAACACAGCACTGGCTTACCAAGTTCAATTACAAGCTTAATTCCTGCCAGGAAAAAAGAACACATTGGCAGACGACCTAAGCAGAAACATCATGGATCCCCACGAGTGGAAACTGGATCCACAAGTATTTGCAATGATAACTCAAAAATGGGAGCACCCAGACATAGACCTGTTTGCCAGCCCCCAAAACTATCAGCTAACAAAATTTCGCACAAGGACTTTTCACCATCAAGCTTGGAAAGTGGACGCACTCTCATTCAGTTGGAAAATGCTGACAGTATATGCCTTCCCTCCATTGCCCCTTCTCACAAAGGTGCTGCTGAAAGTCAAGATGGAGAGACCCGAGTGATACTCATTGCCCCAGACTGGCCACGCCAGCACTGGTACCCACTATTAAGGAATATGGATTTTACCACAGATTCAGATTCTACACAGCCAGCTCAAAACCTTAAACTTGGCTGCATGGCAAATCACCTAAGCAACCAGCCAGCTCCTCTTTCACAAGCTGTTATGGATGTTATTCTGGAGGCCAGGAGGCCCAGCACCAGGAAAGCCTACTCAGACAAATGGAAAAGGTTTTGCGCCTGGAACCAAGCTAAAGGCCAAAATACCTTTCAGCCGGACATACCTCAGATTCTACAATATTTAACTGAGATGTTACACAAAGGGCTTTCTTTTTCATCTATTAAAATCCACGCCTCAGCTATTTCAGCTCACTACAACACGGATCCTCCGTTATTTTCACATCCACTCCTAAGGCAGTTTCTCAGAGGGGCCAAAAACATTAGGCTTCCCAGGAGAGCACCAACACCTACTTGGGACTTCAATTTTGTTGTGGAAAAACTTACGCTACTTCCTTTTGAGCCAGCTTTCTCAGCTGACTTAAAGTTTATATCATGGAAGACTGCCCTGCTGCTAGCAATTACTTCAGCCAGAAGAGTCTCAGAGCTTCAGGCACTAATGGCAGTAGAGCCTTTCCTCATTTTTCATCAAGACAGAGTTTCTCTACAAACTAACCCCTCCTTTATGCCTAAGGTGGTATCCAGTGTGGCTCTAAATCAAACCATCCATTTACCCACCTTCTTTCCAAATCCACAGAGTAAAGGAGAAAGACTTCTGCATTCCTTGGACATTCACAGGCAGCTACATTACTACTTGGATAAAACTAAGGTTTTCAGAAAATCTGACCAGCTTTTTGTATCCTATGCTACAGCATCACAAGGAAAGGCTATCTCAAAACAGACCATTTCCAAATGGATAGGACATTGCATACGTTTTTGCTACACCCACCATGGAAAACCAGTTCCTGCTAGCATAAGGCTCCACTCTACCAGGGCAGCAGCTACATCTACAGCCTTCCTCAGGGGGGTGCCAACCAAGGATATTCTAGAAGCTGCAACTTGGAGTTCAGTACACACCTTCACCAAACACTATCACTTACCACTTTACTCTAAGACTAGAGCTGGCTTCGCCACTGCAGTGCCTTCTAGCCTCCTCTAACCCTGTTTGACTCCATCTCCCATCCTTAGCTTTGGGATTCTACCCAAGTGTGATGACTGCAGCAGGGTAACACAATGAACATAGTACAGTTTTGTACCTACTATAAATGTAGATGTTCAAGTGTATACCCTGCTGCAGTCCAGGTTACCCTCCCTCCATCCCCTCTGACCTATCTAAAACCTTTCATTACCTTAAAATCTGATTCAACCTTTGTAGTGTATTTGCTTATAGCTGGAGGGATGTGTTGTTTGTGCTAAACTTTTATTATTGGTACTATCTACTGACCACCTTTTGGGGGGGCACCTGACATCTGGGGCAAGAAAAACTGAAGAAAATGGCGTCTGATGCCTCTTATATACCCCTGGTGCACTGACGTCAGGGAAAAAGCAACAGCAACCGACGCCGGACCAAGTCTTTGGAATTCAAGCCGACTGCGGGACCACCTGACAACAGGATAACCCAAGTGTGATGACTGCAGCAGGGTATACACTCGAACATCTACATTTATGGTAGGTACAAAACTGTACTTTATTGTACCTCTGGGTGTAATATGTAAATTGTCTGATTTCCTGCTGCGGAGTACACATCTTCCATACCAATGTGCTGTTTCTGTTGTGGATATTAAAACAGAAAGTCCAGTCTGTGTGCTGATGCATTTCTCATAAAGTCTTTGCAGTCTTTCCCTTAGATTTGTTGTGGTACTGCTGTAAACCTTAAGTTGTCTCTGTGTGACTTGGCGTCAAAATCAACCACCGTCTGTGACATTTGTTCTCGTTTTAATTGCTCCCCCACCTTTTTGTCTTTCATTTCCTTTTCAACAGTTTGCATACCTTTTTTTCTCTCAATGCCAGGTTAAAACATTTTTTATTTTCTGCAGCCTTTTATTATTTGTCTGTCTACATATTCCAGCAAGGAACTACTTTTATTACACATCTCAGAATGCATTTGGCCAATCTTTCTAGGGTGACTAAGGAATTTATTCCTCCAGATGCCTTTGCCATCTGCTTTCCTCACCTTTTTTCAATACTGCTTTCTGATACCTTCTGAGTTTTTGCAGCTGTACTCCCTTTTACTTCCCCTTTTTTCTCTTCTATTTTGATCTTCTGGATGTCACCAAAAACATTTTCAGTAGTTTGCAGACTTTTGTTGCTTCTAAATAATTTTCAGTAGTTTGCAGACTTTTGTTGCTTTTAAATAATTTTCAGTCCAAAGACTGCTTATAATACTACTACTGTCTGGGAATTCTCTGGAATCTCATTTGATGTTCGACTGGGAACCTAAAGAGAAGACAAAGCCTTGTATTGAGAGCAGTCCAGAATCAGTTTTTTTTTTAATTTCTCCATGTCTTTTGGGGTTTCTACTGCTATAACGGGCATGGACCCCATTCCTAAGTCAAAGTACAATTAAAGTTCATGAAATTAGTATTGTTTCAATCTTTGATGTCAGCCTGAAGTGCTCTTCACAGCACCCGCAGTGTACCCAGTAATGACTCCTCCTGCAATTCGTATGTGGTTACATGTATTGGTAACATATCTAAATGTGATTGTAGATTATTTTTATAAGACCCATAGCTCCTACTACTAGTGGAACTGTCTGGGTAGCTTTCTTCCACATTGCTGTTGTTTCTTCCTGCAGATCCTGATATTTTATAACTTTGTCTCTGTATACAAGACACTGTAGTCACTGGGTCTGGTGATTTCAATGATCAGTGCTACTTTTGTCTTCTTTTCGTGGACCAGTAAATCTAGTTTTCTAGCATCTATCTTTTGAACTGTTGGTAATGGATGATCCCATGTGATGTAAACTTAATTTTCTATGGCTCGTGTTTCCAGTGTTTTTCATCCACTTCAGTGCCATAATGTTTGCACAATCCCCAGTGCAACAATTTTGCCACATTATTATGCCTTTCAGTATGCATTCCTTCTGCCATTAGTATGTCATAGCCAGCAATGAGGTGTATGGCTGTTTCCACTTTGGTTTTACAAAACCTACATTTGTCTGTTTGTCCCACATGTTGAATGGACTTTGTAAACTAACGCGTACGCAGCCCACTGTAATGGGCCGCCAGTATTAACCTTTCATCTCTTGGTTTGAATTTACCTCTCCTTAACCATTCCTGCGTTCGTTCCTGATCAACATGAGGTTCTTCCAGAAGTTTTCTATACTTGCAGCTATATTTCTGTATTTTTTACATTTCTTGCCTTCTCGTCTGTTCCTTCACCTTGTATTCTTTCTTTTGTTTTGTTGGCACATTCAGTTGCTGCTGGATTTTTATTTACTTCTAGTTTGATTTCCTTTCCTGCTTGACGCCAATATGCTTCTGCTAGATTAATCTTAGATTTATTCCCATCATGTTTCAAAATTTTTACTAAGTTTGGGTCTTGTGAGGTCAGCAGATGTGTGGAGTCCCACGATTGCAAATCTATACATGTAATTAATTTCAAGGAGGCCCATCCATCCTTCGGAATGGGGAATCTTGGTATGCACTGACTTTTATAAATCATTTGGTGAGCATGAAGCATCCTTCTTGTTTTCCTATCTAATCTATCCATCACATTTTGGGGCCAATCAATCACTCCAAAACTATAAGTTAGGACAGGAAGAACAAATTAGTTTATAGCTTGGATTTTGTTCGTAGATGTCAGTGTTGTTTTCAGGATTAATTTAAGTCTTCTAAAGTATTCCTTACTAAGTTTTTTTCACATTTGTTCATGTTTTATTGTTGATCCTTTATCAGTTCCTAAATATTTATGCACTCCCTCTTGCTCAAGTTCTTTTATGTCACATTCTTGTCTCAAACTGATGATGTTCTGCAGTCCTATCTCACCTTCATTCTTTACATATGGGATGGGAGCTGATCCTCAGCTTCGATTCGGCCTATTTACAAGCTGTAAGACTTCTGGTTGGCTCGTGGCTAGGTAGGTATCCCATGGTGCACCAGTACAATCCCTAGATCTTGTTTGCTGCTGACTAGAAGAAATAACAACATACAGAAAGAAGCCAATGCTAAAAGGTCTCCATAAATAATGAAATTAATATTTTTGTGTCTCCAGGTACTTCCAGGATGGGGGCAGGAGGGCAGGTTCGTAAGAATGATGGGTGATATGGACTACAAACAAGGAACGTTATGGTAAGTACATAACTTCTTTATGTTCTGTAGTCCTATCTCACCTTCATTCTTTACTTATGGGACAGCGCCCCTAGTACCTTATTCTTCGGTGGCTCAAGGAAAAATACTCCTGAGTACCATGGAACCAAATGATGCTCTACCCCTGGAGGTTAAATCCAATTTGTAATGAGTAGTAAAAGTGTGAGGGGTAGCCCATGTAGCAACTGCACAAATATTATGAAGTGGGACACTGGCTTGATAGGCTGCAGATCTGGTAGAATTAGCCTTGATTTTAAACAGCTAAAAATCCAGTTAGAGGGAGTCACTTTGGAAACTGGTAAGCCCAACCTGGATTCAGAAAAGGAAATGAATAATTGATCTGATTTTCTGATGTCTTTAGTCCGGTGCAAATAAAAATGTAATTGTCTATGGACATCCAGCTGGTGAACCTGTACTTAGAACATTATGGTAAGTACATAACTTCTTTTTTTTCTTGGTGCTGTAGTATTCCTGCTTTAAAGGTTGCTTTGCACATTTGTCAAGACCAAGTAACGTTCTTATATCATTTGGAAAGTTTTGACAACTTGCAGTTGTGCTTTCAGTTTCTCATCTGATGAGCTATATAGTTTTAAATCATCAACAAAGAGAAGATGAGAAGTCTTTACACTATGTTGTTTTTTAGGAGCCAAATTATAGCCATGACATAAGCTGTTAAGTAGACAGTTTAATGGGATAAGGGCAAGACAGAATAACAGCGGTGACAGAGAGTCACACTGGAATATCCCCTTTGAATTTTTTACCCATGGAATAATAATTTGTCCTTTATCATGGCTTAATTGCAAAGTGGTCTGTCACTGTAATGTAGTCGATCACTGTAGGGTGTATCTTATACATTTTAAGCACTCTTTTATCCATGAATATGGCATACTATCAAATGCTTTTTTAGAGTCAATCCATGCCATACTTAGATCCTTCCCCTTTTTACAGTTCTCCACTATGACTTAACAACAAATGATCCTTTGTTCCATATGACTTTCTTTTATTGCCCTTTTGTTCTGTTGCCATAGTTGAGTTTTTTTAAATGACTATAAACTCTGTCGGCATCAATTTCAGTGTATAGTTTATACATCGTCTGAAGGCAATTTATTGGTCTATAGTTTTTAGGGTGATTTGCAGGTTCCCTCTTAAAGGAAAACTCCACCCTAGAACTAAAAAAATAATTTTTTTTCACTCTATCTTTGTTTCCTGACCTATTTTAACACCTCAAAATCACTCCAAGTGTTTTTTAATTGTTTAAGTGTTTTTCAATTTGTAATTTTAGCCCATTTTCTACAACACGGCTACCAGTGGGGCTTGATGCATCAACGTGATCTTGTTCTCCCTTAACCCTTTCTCTTTCCCATAATGCTTTGTGGTCCAAGAGGAATTGATTCTGCAAAGTCCTCAGCACAGTGACAGTTTTAACATCTCTGCAGTAGTGTGGGGGGAGGGGACTGTCAGTTCCTCTTGAAGTACAAAAGAAAACCCTGAACAAAGGCCTGCAATTTAGCTACTTTTCTGGCTGTAGCTGGATAACTTCTAAGTGTAATATAAGTATAGTGTAAAACAAGGTCCGAGCCAAACATAAATGTGGGTGATTAGAGACAGAAAAGAAGCATCCTTTTACAAAAGGTAAAGAAGATAACAGTGACTCACACAAATCCCATTATATGTCACTGGCATGCGAATTCACAGTTACTTCCTTATGTGTGGCATGAGTCATATAAAGCATTATGGGAAAGAAAAAGGGTTGAGGGAGAACAAGATGATGTTGATACATCAAGCCCCATTGGTAGCCATGTTGTGGAAAACAGGCTAAAATTACAAATAAAGCACCTTATTCTTGGTGGCAGTTAATTCACCAAGTGAGTGTCAAAGTTGTAGGCCCTCTCATCAGTACCGCCATACTTAGTTTTTCATAAAGGCAGTATTTTCTTTCTAAGATGGCTATGGAGAACAATTGGAACCACTCCATTTACTTACCAGTGCGTTTTCTGGTATTTTCCAACAGAGGTGACTACTTGCTGCATTATCTTGATATTTAAGACAATTGAAGTTTTACTTGGTAACAACTAGATCTTTCAGAAAGTCTAAACAGTTTGCTTCTTTCTCCAAGGCCCGGTTTGGCATGCCAGTGTCTAAGGTTACTCTCTCCATGTAGCTGTCTGATTGTGTTTGTTTTGTGTATAGTTTGAAAGGAAAGCACTTGCAGGGTAAACCAAAAGATTATTCTGCTAGAGTTATGGCTACTTCTACAGCTTTTTTTCTGCAGAGCTGCATTGAATGAGGTCTTTGCAGCTGCTACTTTCGTGTACCCTCACACCTTTGTGTCCCACTACAAATTGGACATCCAGTCAACATCCAAAGCCTCTTCTGGTTCCACCGTTGTGCACAACATCCTTCCTTGAAACCTCTTTGGGATTTTCTGTGGCTGGGGATTCTCTTATAAGTTGAATAGACAGACAAGATAACATTGAATATGAAAATTATGTACTTAGTAAAACAATAGACCTGTGTTGTCTGTTTCCTTACGATTCAATCTTCCCTTCCTCCTGCCTCCACCATTATTGTGAGCTTCCTGATCAGGGGACAACTGAGTCAGGGATGTTATTTTTCCTCCTGTGTTGGAGGCTTTATTTTTTTCCCAGTGATATTGAGTGTTGTCAGTTTGGTTGGTATGGGACAAACTTGATCAGAAGGAATCTTGAGGAGCGAGGGATTATGGGTAGAGGAGGCAGAGTTCAGTGGGCTGAATTCTGTGGTATATGGCCGCACTCTGATTTGAGTCAGATCAGTTAACCCACAGGTTGAGCCAGATTGAAAGAGGGAAGAAGGATCTAGCATTATGGTAAGCATATAACTTTTATTTATTGGAGGGTTTCAAAATGTCATGGGCAGCAAATTTAAGCCTCTGACATTCTAGAGTCTGAGTCTATCCTTATTTTCCTTAAAGGTGAAATTATAAGGCATTGTTTTTCCTCATTTTAAAAAAGACTGTTGTGTTAAGTGGAGTTAAGTGTTTCTGGCTAAGATATGAATGGTGTTTCTTTTGATAAGATCTAGATCATAAAGATAAAGGCTTTCCAAAGTGCCTTTGTTTCCGCAGAGTAATAAACTGCACATGACTGCTTTGGAGAGTCTTTTGTCTTAGAAATGGCACCATTGAAAAATGCAGTAAATGTGATAAATATGAAAACCCAGCAGATGAGTAACATGTATCTAGAAGTAGCATCTGTCCATGGGGCTTTCAAAAAAAAAAGTAGTCAAAATATCCATTGATGCTAATGTTAATAAGGTTTCTGTGGTGCAGCAACTTTTATAGATGAGCAACAAAATGTCTCTTGAGAGTCCTGCAGAACAGAAAATGCTATGGTAAACGACCAGGGATAGGACAGGCACATGGTAGACTGGTGAAAAGTATCAGGGATATCTTGAGCCTTTGCATGCTCTGATGTGAGATGCCCTGAGCCTCTCTGTATTCTGCTGTTTTTTTTTCCATGGCACTTCCCCAGACTAATCTGATGCAGTATCAAACATTAAGTTTTTAATTGCAGGAATTTTGCCCTTAGAAGGTCAGTAACAGCAAAGCCAATTCAAGTTGAAATATCCAGATTGCTGTTAACAGTATCCATTTATTTTGTCTTTCTCTACCGTCACGCTGCTTAGCAGCACTCCTCGTGTAGAGTAGAGAATTTCCATGGTGTTCTGGACCTATTACCTTCAGTCACTAAGAATGCCACCTCAGGCCAGTCCCAAAAATAAGCCATGCGAAATGACAGTGACCTAGTCAGTAGAAGTAGATGAGTAAAATTATTATTTATTTTTTTTTTAGTAACCTAAATCAGTGTTTGTTTGTTCCCCAACGTATGGATTACATACAAAAGTTGCTTTGTATGTTCATTGAAAGGTGATGTTTTGGTAATTCTAGTAAATTGCATTCTTGTGTGTGTTCTAGAGGTGGGAGTTTGATTATGTTAAACTGAAAATTCCATTCAGTAAAATAGTACTCCAGATGGCTGTCTACATCCAGTTTTATTTTCTTTGAAAGTCATACAGAAAAAAATATTTAGTTGTTTTTTGTTTATATGTTTGTTTTTGTCATTTTAATTTTCAGACCCATACTCTGTAAAGAGAAATGTAGCAAGAACCGTCAACAGCCAGCTTGTTTATGAATATGTTCTTCACTGCCTCAAAACATCATACAAATATTTTGCTTTGCCTCATGAGAGAATGCCAAAATCAGGCAGAGAAATTAAACAGAAACTGCATACAGATGAGTTGCAGCAGGTGGAGCCTCACAGTGAAAACCTAAAGAGTTGCCATCCATTAAATGGCCAATATATTGGAAATATAAGTTTGGACATTATTGGTAGTCCAAACACAAGACCATTCTTAGGTGATCATCAGACTGGTAATGAAGACTGTGTTGTGAATAGCACTGAATCTTCATCTGAAGAACTAGAAGCCTGTATGAAGACTTTGGAAGTGAAAGACAACTCAGAATGTTCCAGAATGTTTCAGGTGTGCAGTTCTGAAGAAGTAAATGCAGTTGGGGATGATGCCACTATTGAAAAGGGTTCTGACAATGAAGCAGAGTGGCCAACCCATTTTCCACTTTTGGAACCTAGAGTAGATGAAGACAGTGAGACTGGAGAGTTAGCCAACCCTCCTTACCTCTGTACAGAACCTGATGTTGAAACCGAAAGTCTTTCAGATTTGGATGACTTCCCATTACCAACAGGTGTGGAAAGTGATGACTTGGAGTTAGAAGATGGTGATGAACTGGAAGACAAGGAGGACACAGATGAGGAGAGCCTAGGCTCTGATGAACTGGATAATTCTGTTAACAAATTTGTTCCTGAGCAACTTAAATTTGTTGAGAACTCTGAAGATGATGATGAAGAGTATGAGGATCTACCTTCTACATATGAAGATAGTAAAGATGCATTTGAATTAAAAATCACAAGTGGTAATCTGTCTGCAGAAAGTAGTGTAGACTACACCACCTTACTACATCGAGAAGAAGATATTACAATTTCCAGTCAAGAATGTCTGGATAGTCACAGAAATGACGAAGCTAATTTGTTTTATGAGTTCAGTAAATATTTATTTACAAAAGGCAAGGTAAGATTTAATATACTTGCTGCTTTATCTACAAATTTATATGTAAAAATTTAACTAAAATGCCACTAAATTTATTTCACCGACAAAAAAAAAATTAAAAAAAAAATGCTGTAATAGTGAAATTATTTGTTGTGTCTGTTTATAAGCAGCATTGATTGAACTGACTGTAAGGGCCAGATCAGCTGGATTTGGGTGTTGGGCAGGGTTTGACATTCACTGCAACTGGATGAGGTGAAAACTTCACTTGTCTAACAGGTCAGATTTTGTGTAATAAAAATACAAGCACATATTTTGATACTAGCTGTATTTAATCTAGTCATTTAGTCTGCTCTGTGTGAGATACTTATTTAATTTCACAGTATGCTGTTCTTATGTTTATTATTTGCATTTATATTTTTATACATATTTTTATCTTGGAGCTTTTTGCCCTGTGCCTTCTGAACATCAAACCTTCCCCATTAAGACTCTGGCATTTTGTTCCCATGTACTGAGGGGTTACCATAGTACAATCATTGGATAAGAGCCATCCAGAGGAGTCATCATAAAGGCAGCAATGAGGGATTTTTAAACAACTTTATTTATTCATCACATTATTGATTTGCAGCATGAGTATTAATGTAAAAAGTACAATAACACTTTCCATTATTGGGTACATGCATTTTACTTACAGTATTCACTGTAACTTTCTTGTCTGATAGAACATACAGATTTAAATTACAATTCCTACTAACCTACTTATTTTGGTATTTTGGTAATATTTAAAATATATAAAAAATCTAAGTATTGAAATGTGGATACATTTTAAACATTAATATTTATTGTGCATATTTTATTGTTCCCTACAGTAGCTTAACATTCTGGAGTATGTACTAAGGATATCTGTAATGGTGTGATATATTTTTAAATAGTTAATTAAGGTTAGTTAATTGATGTTCATTTCTTTTAAAAAGTGGCTTAATTGATTTGCATTTGGTTGTCTGAAGAAGGCAGGGTAAGAACCTTGCCGAATGCGCTTACTTAAATAAATTTGCCTTTTGGAGTTTTGCCGGCTTTTATTGATTCTCGCCCGCTTTTATTTTATAAGTCTTAGTGCGTGTTTTATTTTGGTAATCTGTTTGAGCATTGCTTAGGATATATTCCTCTCAAATGCATCATAGGTTGGTACTAGGCTATCGGCCCTAGGGCCTATACAAGCCTAGCCATAACAATTCCCTGGCTATTTCTTCCCACACTATTTACTTCCCTGGACCCCTGTCTAGCAGGGCGACTGACGTGATCCCTGGGGTGAATTTCCTTTCTCCCGTCCAGTCATCAAGGTTCCTTTTGAAGAGGGCCAAAGAGGTGCTCTGCTTGACATGTTTTTTGTAAACATTATTTCCTCTGTCTTTCAGTGATCCAATTTCTGTTTCTTTTTCAATATTCAGGACTTAATTTAAAGCAGGTTTAATACTTGATGTTATGTTGTCCCTATCTCGCCTTCATTCTTGCTGGTTGGGGTTTGGAGCTGATCCTCGGCTCTGACTCTGCTGCATTCTAAAGCTCAAGAGCTTTCACTGGCTCAAGGCTAGACCCTATCCCAACATGCCTAGCGAGAGTTACCCAGATCTCGTTTGCCACTTGAATCTTCGGGATTGTTGACGACTGGCTCAGGCTAAGTTATACTGTTTTTCTACTTATTTTATGTAAAATATTGTTATTTGGTAGCATAGTTATCTCTGTAGGTCAGTAGAATCTGGTGTTTGTCTAGCCCTCTCTCTACCACCTTCTTAGTTGCTGTTTATTGTTGAGGCTGTCGTTTCTTTACCTCTCAGGCCTACTTTTTCTCTTCTTTTCTGACTTGCAAATCCATTTAAGTTAGAGGATTCATCCTACACTTCCAGCCTGTTTTAGAGGGCTTTACCTTATTCCCCTTCTCTACTGTTGGTCTAAGGAGCTAGCTGTTTAAGTTAGAGGCATCTCCTCGGTTGGAGTAGTTGTAGTTTGACTTAGAGACTCTCATTCATCCGCTACTCTCCCTTTCCAAAAAAAAGAAAAAAAAAAGTATCTGCTGCCTATTTTTTAGCTGTTTCTTTCTTTTTTCCTACTATTAGTGGTCTGTTGTAGTACCTTGTTGTATTTTGTGGTAAATATGTCTAAGGAAGCTTCGAAAGAATCCAAGCTTTCTGGATTCAAGAAGTGTGATTCCTGCACCCAAAAGATGTCTCTAACCGATGGACATACTAGCTGTGTGTATACTGTTTAGGAGCTGTTCACCTGAAGGACTCTTGTTCCATTTGTCATGGTTTTAGCTCTAGAGTCCTGCAGGAGTGCAAGAACATGCTAATTTTGAGAGGGTTATTGAAAAGGGCCTTTTGAGACATCGAAGGAAAGGGAATCAGGCAAGAAAATCTGACAAACCCTCCAAGTTGGCAACTTCGTCGGCTCCGGCCTCGGAACCATTGAAGGGTAAAGGCAGACCTTCAAGTTCATTGGATCCAATATCTGTCGGATCTGACAAGGCTTTATCTCCTTTGATTCCATCAGTGTCCTCAGAACCATCTAGGAGCCATAAAAGAACCAAGTCTTCCTCCTTGGAACCGGTGCGTTCCGTTCCACAGACCCACTTCTCCAGTCTGTGGTGGGCAGTTACAGACTTGCCCACCCATTCCTCTCAGTCATCCAGGAGCCTTTCGGATGACGATGGGGAGAGGGTGGTGACGAGGCTACTCAGGACACCGGCCTTGGCTAAAATTTTATCGAGCCCAGCCCATATGGAAGTGGAGCCAACTGTCCAACCTAATTTGTTGTCGATTCCTTCTTCGACTCACCTGAGTTCGGAGCTGGAGATCTTTGTGGTGGAACCGTTGGATCCGAAAATCCCAGGTCTCTCGGGTCCAACATCAGCTGCATTCCCATCGATACCACCTTCTCTCGAGGGATTTGGAGGCCGACACTCCCTCATTGGCTCCAGGGGGGAGCGCGAGATCGGACCCTTGTCGGATTCTACTTTCCAACTTGGACCTTCAGCGTAGGTGAGTTCGGCACCTACATCGGCTTCGGAGCCATCAGCCTCGGTTTAGAGGGGATCTCCTGGCTCTTCAGAGCCAGAGACTCTATCAGGCCGGGATCGTGGTACCTTTGAGGTGATGAGGAGTGTACTGTCCTCTCAGACCACTCCACCCTGGGCTCCAGTTGCTCCTTCCCCTTCCGGCCCAGTGTCCACCTCCGAACCGCCCCTCTTCCCCAAGCGTAGGGAACCAATGCCCCAGGATGCCCCTTCAGGTGACCTGTCCCCTTCCGAAACCTGTCCAGAGCACCCCTTGGAGGAGGTCCCTCGGAAGAGGAATTGTAAGAGGAAGCATGTGGACTCCCCTGAGTCCCTGACATCGGACACGGACTTGGAGGACTCAGAAGGATCCCCACAGTCTCCCTTTGAGGATTTCTCATTTTCAGACATCCCGGAAATCCTCAGGCAGAGGGGTCGCTGGAAATCCCTTTCCCCTTCTGAAGACAAGTCCGTGTACCTGGACGCATTCAGTTCCCAACCCTCCACCTCTTGGGTGTCTCCGCGCTTCGACACGCTGCTAGGTGCAGTAAGTTGAAAGGCGTGGCGCTCCCCAGAATCTATGGAACCATTTCCGCGGAGGCCCAGTAAGTTTATCACTGTACCGGTCAACAAACCTTTCCTGACTAAGGGTGTGCCAGTTGATGCAGTGGTGGTTGTGGCAGCCACAAAGAAGGAATTAGCAGAAACTTCTTCTTCTGTCCATCCGCTGAACAAGGAGTCTTGTACTATGGACAGATACGGGAAGCGTATGTTTTCTTCAGAGGTCTTTATCCTTAGGTCACTGAATTTTGGCCCATTTTACTCGTCTCCAGCGGGATCTCCTGAAAGAGCTAGGAGATACTCTACAGGATCCTACCGCTGCAGGAGCTGCAGACAGGGCTGCTTCCCAGCTTGTGACCTTATCTTCTCTAGTTAACTCCTCCATGCGGCTTATCTCCTACACAGCCAATGGAGCGAGCAGGGATGCAGGCACAGGAGTTGCCTAATAGAGACATTCCTGGATGCGCCTTTGTCAGTTCGCAGAGCCCTTCAAGTCCTCCTTTAACAACGCCACATTTGATGGCTCGTCATTGTTCGGGCCCAAGGTAAAAGAGACTCTCACCAGGTGCGAGCAAGATGGCAAAACTCTCTCTGCAGTGGGAGTATGTTTCTCCTCGCCTACTAGACCTTATCACAAAGGTCAAAAAGGCGGGAAAATATGGATGTTCTTCGTGTTTCACTGTTGCAGTCATTATATTTGGGTTATCTGCTTACAGTAGCCCTCAGTCGGCCTGATTAACAAAGTCTTGGGTCCTGTGTCGGTTGCTGACCCTTCTTCCATGACGTCAGGTCGTCAGGGGTATAAAACATGCAGCCGACACCATTACATCAGTCTTTCTTGCCTTGCAGTGTTCGAAGCAGAAGCAGTTCGCAAGTGCCGGTTGGCTGACTCTTGAAATTTTCGTTTTCAAGTTTCAGAACCAAAGTCTTCAACTAAAGCTAAGTACCCCGTTGGGGAAACTTTTTCTTGCTCCTTACCGATGTCAGTAAAAGTTAATAATTGCATTACTTGTGGAAAGCAAATACCTCACAAAGATTTTCATTTGTACTCTATTCCTTGCCTAGGCCCTGACCACAACGTGCCTTGCTGTCGGTTTTGTGCTTTATTTAAACAGCGTACTATCCGTTGTCAGTATATTTCGCTTCTCGGTTTAATTATCCAGAAATGTCGTCGGTTAGCCTTCCGACTATCGGGATTCTGAAAAACGCAAAGATAAAGACAGAGACAGGCTGCCGAGTTCCAAAGCTGCCGACGGCGCTTCACCTAAGCCAGTCGCCAGTTTGCTCGTACTCACTGAGGCGCTTTCGCAGCCCCTTATACCCGCTACTTCTGACTCGCAGGCCTCTACTGAGACCCATTTGGAGTCCGGTATGCCGCGAGATGCTTCAACTGTGGAACCTACGGATCTCTCTACCTTGGATGGGTCCAGAGCCGCTGTGCAGACACCGGCTTCTGAGGGTGTATTCAGGCCTATGGACTTGCATATTAAACCGACGCCTCCGTCTTCATTTAGGCCAAAATCTCGAACCATGCCTAAGAAACTGACACCCAGGCTGCGTGCTCAGGCCTCTATGCCTAAAAAACAAATGATAAGAATGGCTGAAGATCTTATAACTCTAATCAGGGGAAGCCAACATCCCCCTTCTAATAGACCAGGACTGAAGTTATTTATGAATCTTCTGAACAGGATTCTAATTTTTCTGATGATCTGGATTTGCCCTTATCTACTCATGAGGATTCTGATGCAGAGGACTATATCCCGAGGATTTTTCTTTTGGTGAAACCTTACATACTCTACGGGAGCATTTCCACTGGGAAAGCCAGGATTTTTCTAATTCAAAAAAGAAGGCTTAGGGATTTCTTACTCCTGCCTCATCATTAGACATTGTTGATGATGCTTTCTCAGAATCTAGTGTGGCCCCTGGTTGTTTGCCTCCCACTCCCAGAAAACCTAACCAGTATTACAGGGTTCCTGATTCTCACAAGTTCCTTTTTAAAAAACATATTCCGGATCCAGAGACTATTTCACACGGACCCAAAGGCATTAAGGGTTCTACTGCTAAAAATCCTACCCCCCTCAGATAGAGACTCCAGAGCGCTGGATAGATGGAGTAAGAAAGTTTACACTTCTGTAACCTTGGCCATTAGGACTTTAAACTGCCAGTTTCATATGTTAAAGTATAAACAACATGTTATTGGATTGCTTAAACAGAAAATTGTTAATTCCTGACTGCGCTGAAAATAAAGAATTACAGGATTTAATGCATTCTGCTGAACAGGTTGGAAAACATACTTTGCAATGTGGATTTGATTCATTAGAAGCCTCTTGCAGGGCTGCTATTACTGGGTCTGTGCTCAGAAGGCATGCTTGGCTTAAGGAGCAATCTTTGCCTGATCATGTTAAAGCTAAATTGTTGGATGCTCCCTTAAATCAGGACCGCCTGTTTGGCAACAAGGCTGAGGAAGATAAAGCTAAATCTATGCAGATTGTTAAAGATTTCTTGCAAGTTCAGCCTCCTAGATTTAGTAGACACTGGCCCTCTAAAAATTGGTCCTTTCCAGCCCCCTCCATGTCTTCTGAAGCCAAACCCAGACACAGCAGAAACCCCATGCTTCTGTCCCAAGGGACACACATGACTAGGCGGTGGGGGGTTTCTGCACCCAAACCTGGAGCAGCAAGATTCCCCCTATGGAAAACTGTCTCAATGACTTGTTTTTAAGACTTCCAAGCACTTCCAAACTGTGAATGCTCATTTAGGCAGAAAGATTGGTCTGCAGGCCAAAAACTGGGAATTCATTACCCAGGACAAATGGGTTTTAAATATAGTGTCCCAAGGATACAGATTTGATTTCCACACATTACCAACACCAAGTGGGTGGCCAGAGATACCCCCAAATCAGTGGGCAGAGGCCCAAAATCAGGTACTCTCTCAGCTATTCAGTTGCTACCAGAAGAGGAAATGGGACAAGGTTTCTATTCAGGACTTTTCCTGGTATCCAGAAAAGGCAATACATGGCATCCTATCCTAGACCTTTCTATTCTAAACACCTTTCTGGTGATTCCAAAATTCAAAATGCTGACTCTTCACCAGCTGCTTCCTATGCTATGCAAGGATGCATGGTTGGTAACACTGGACTTAAAAGAAGCATACCTGCACTGCACATCCATATCAGGGAGTCTTGCAGAAGATACCTACGCTTCAACGCAGGCTACATGCACTATCAGTTTTCTGCACTGCCCTTTGGCTTATCTACTGCGCCCAGGGTATTCACAAAGTGCCTAGCTCCAGTCATTGCATTTTGCAGGCAAATAAATATTCAAATATACCCAGTCCTAGACGATTGCCTAATTCAGGACATTCTCTTCAATCATCTTGCCTTTGTTCAAAGGGTACTGACTTGTCTGGGGTTCACCGTAAATGAAAATAAATCCCATCTGGTACCCTGTCAACAAATTATATTCCTGCGAGCGAGCTTGAACACAACTTCCCAGATGGCTTTCCTCACGCCAGAGAAACAGATACATTTGACAACTTACTTCAACAAGTGGCCACAAAAACCCAGCTATCTGCAAGGCAAATACTGCAAGCCTTGGGGTTCATGGCCTCATGCATTCTTCTAATTCCATATGCAAGGCTGCATATGAAGAAACTAAAATGGTATCTCAAAAGCCTATGGTGTCAACATTCACAGGATCTGGAAGCAAGGATTCCTATCATACCTTACCTACGCCTAGAGTTCCTTTGGTGGGCAGAGGCCTGCCACCAAAACAGGAGACTACCATTTACATTACCCCCTGCCAAGCAAATCTTAACAACAGATGCATCAGACTATGCATGGGGGGCTTACCTGTCAGGGAAGTGCATTCAGGGCAAATGGAACCCAAATCACATGCACCTGCACATAAATCAAAAGGAAATGTTAGCTGTACAGAATGCTCTGACAGCCTTCAAGGACCACATTCTTCCAGGACAACTAATGGTAAAGACTGTGACAACACCACTGTCATGTGGTACATAAACAAGCGGGGGGGGTATACATTCGTACGCCATGGCATTGTGGAACACAGCCTTGAGCTACCAAGTGAATCTACAAGCTCAATTCCTGCCAGGAAAACTAAATACACTGGCAGACAGACTAAGCAGAAACCTCATGGACCCACACGAGTGGAAACTGGAACCAAGGATTTTCAACATGTTGACAAGAAAATTGGAGATCCCAGATATAGACCTGTTTGCCTCCCCCCAGAACCATCAACTGGACAAATTTTGCACAAGGATTCCCCACAAGCAAGCTTGGAAAGTGGATGCTCTATCCTTCAGGTGGAAAAACCTATCAGTTTATGCCTTTCCTCCTCTGCCTCTGCTCTCCAAGGTACTACTAAAGATCAAACAGGGCAAGCCAAGGACAATTTTAATTGCACCAGATTGGCCTCGCCAACAGTGGTACCCACTCTTGTGCAGTGTGTCACTCTTGGCTCCATGGCACCTGCCTCAGACTCCCTCCCTGTTGTCTCAGCAGGAGAACATGATTCTGCACCCTCAGCTGCATACCCTGAACCTAGCAGCCTGGCTAATTGCCTAATCTCTCTTTTATCATCCCTCAGTAAATCAGTGATGGATATAATTTTAGAGGCAAGGAGGCCTAGTACTAGAAAATCTTATGCTGCAAAATGGAAAAGATTCTGTTCTTGGAACCAGTCTCAAGGAATGAACACAGCAGTGCCAATTTACTTCTGATTCTACAATACTTGACTGAGATGCTTCATAAGGGCTTGTCTTTTTCCTCCATCAAAATTCATGCCTCAGCCATTTCAGCTCATTATAGCACAGAGCCTCCCCTCTTCTCTCACCCACTGCCCAAGCTCCTCAGAGGGGCCAAAAATCTAAGGCCACGAAGGAGAGCTCCAACTCCAGCCTGGGATCTTAACTTTGTCTTGGAGAAACTCACTTTTCCTCCTTTCAAGCTAGCTGCTACTGCAGATTTAAATTTTTTTTTCCTGGAAAACAGCTTTCCTTTTGGCAACCACGTCTGCAAGAAGGGTGTCTGAATTACAGGCCCTTATGGCAATGGAACCTTTCATCATCTTTCATGCAGACAGGGTGTCCCTCAGAACCAATCCCTCTTTCATGCCCAAGGTGGTATCCAGTTTGGTTCTTCAATCCATTCATTTGCCTACCTTTTTTCCTAACCCACAGAACAAAGGGGAGTGGATACTGCACTCTTTAGATGTGCACAGACAGCTTAGATTTTATTTGGACAGGACTAAACCTCAAAGGAAATCTGAACAACTACTGGTGGCATTTGCTGCAGGGACAGAGGGGAAAGCTATTTCAAAACAAACCATTTCAAAATGGATAGGCCACTGCATTAATTTCTGCTATAAGCACCATGGAAAACCTATCCCACAGGGCATCAGACCCCATTCAACCAGGGCTGCATCTACCTCGACAGCCTTTCTCGGGGGCATCCCTGCTAGGGACGTCTTAGAAGCTGCTACCTGGAGTTCTGCACATACTTAAACCAGGCATTATCATTTGCCAATTTTCTCTAAATCCAAGGATGGTTTTGCCACTGCAGTCTTGCAAGGCCTTATAGCTGGTCCTAATTCTATTTAAATTCCTCCTCCCAACCTTAGCTTTGGGAGTCTACCCAAATGTAATGACTGCAACACTGAAACACGAAGAACATAGTACAGTTGTGTGCGATTGCCATAAATGTAGCTGTTTGAGTGTATTCACTGTTGCAGTCCTAGTTTCCCTCCCTCAGCCCCCTTTTCTTCCTTTGGATATACCTCTACTCTCACTTACTATGCTCTAAAAGCTTTTTGGTGTATTTGCTTTTCTGTTGGAGGTATATCCTTGTATTTATAGATTTAATTGCTTCCCATTAGGGGGCAACTGACATCTGGGGCAAGAAAAGCTGATGTAATGGCGTTGGCTGCATGTTTTATACCCCTGCTGACCTGACGTCATGGAAGAAGGTCCAGCAACCGACACAGGACCCAAGACTTTGTTAATCAGGTCGACTGAGGGCTACTGCAAGCAGATAACCCAAATGTAATGACTGCAACAGTGAATACACTCGAACATCTACATTTATGGTAAGTGTACACAACTGTACTTTCCGGAAATCCCAGGGAGCTTCACCTGATGCATGTGGTGACTTTCCCCCCAGAAGCAGAGGGGGGAACAATAATGGGAGACACCGCTTTTGCGGCAGAGAGGGTCCGCAGAGTCAGGGCAACAGAGAAGCATTCTCTGGTAGGCCCTTCCAGCGCTCCTGAAAGGAGGCCCGTCTGTCCACGTCTGGAGGCAGTCAGGGGCAGGTTGTCATTGTACCCAGAAGCCTGGCAAAGTATCACAAAAGACACTTGGGTACAGTCGGTAATATCCAGGAGATACAGTATTCCTTTCTCCATGCCACCTCTTCCCCAAAAACAAAAATCCATCCCAGATGTGCCACCCAATGTAAGGGAACAAGCAACCCTAGAAGTTCCAAGGGTACTAGAAAAACAAGTCATCTAAGAAGTCCACGCAGACAAAATCGGATCCGGAACTTACTCAGGGTTCTTTTTAGTTCCAAAGAAAACAGGAGACTGGAGGCCCATTTTGGATCTCAGCAGAGTCAACAAGTCTGTCAAGAAGACAAAGTTCCGGATGGTGACACTGCAGTCCATACTTCCCTTTTTGAGAAAGGGCAATTGGATGTGCTCCATCGATCTCCAGGATGCCGTACTACCATATCAAGATGGACAGGCAATACAGGAGATATCTACGTTTCCAGCTGGGAGCCAGTCACTACCAGTTCAGAGCTCTGCCCTTTGGTCTCACCACAGCCCCCAGGGTGTTCACCAAATGTATGGCAGTAGTCACGGCTCACCTGAGGCATCTAGGATTCCGGGTGTTTCCATATTTAGACGACTGGCTCCTTACCGCCACCACTGAGCATCGACTAACCAAGGCAAGGGAAGCCAGAATTCACCTCTGCTCACAGCTAGGTATCAGTATAAACTACAAAAAGTCTGCTTTGTTTCCCTGTCAGTATATTACATTTATAGGGGCAGATTTAGATACAAAAGACATGATAGCAAAATTGCCTCAGGAGAGGGCGTCAACCATTCGACATCAGGTTTCAATCTTAATCGAGAGAAAAAAGATTCAGGCAAGATTTGTTCTCAAAGTCTTGGGCTCAATGGCAGCAGCAATAACACTTAATTCCTTTAGCGGGCTTCCACATGAGGATATTACAGTGGCTCCTATTTGCTCAATGGTCTATGCAAGATCTACCCATGTCACACAAAATTCTCATCACGGAGACTTGCAAGAAGGATCTAAAATGGTGGCTTCAGTCTACGCAGGTGACAATAGGCAGGCCGTTCATCCTCCCCCAGCCAGCAGCCACAGTGACTATGGACGCTTCTCAGATAGGGTGAGGGGGGGTGGCATTATCTGGGACAGACTGTTCAAAGAACATGGCAACAACACAAGCACCACTTGCACATTAACATCCTAGAGATGAGAGTGGTGCTTCTGGCTTTGCAAGCAGTACAGGGCTGTCTGCCTACGGGGATGATCGCAATTCAAACGGACAACATGTCAGTAGTGTGGTACATCAACAAGCAAGGCATTACCAGATCCTACCCCTTGTGTCGAGAGGCTCTAAGACTATGGCAGTGGGCAATGTCTTCCCAACGCTTTCAGATTGTACGCACATTCCGGGGAAATCCAACATGATAGCAGACAAGCTCAGCAGGGCTATCTTGATGCCTCACGAGTGGTCCCTGAAGCAGGAAATTGGGAACCAAATTTTTTGCAAGTGGGCCAGCCTTGCTGCGACCCTTTTGCCACCTCCATCATTACCAAATGCAGCAGCTACTTTGCCCTAGTCACCCCACTGGGACAGTTACCCAGGGATGCACTTGTTCACGATTGGCCCCTGGGACTTCTTTGTCTTTCCCCCATTCTCTCTAATACCCAAGGTTCTTCAGAAAGCATAATTGTTGGGTTGCAAACTAATGCTCATTGCCCCTTACTGGCCTCATCAAGTATGGTTCCCCTTCCTATGGCTCCATCTCCAGGAGGAGCCTTGGATCCTGGACCCAGTTCCAGATCTCTTGGTGAATCAGTCGGGTACACTCCATCCTTCCATACAGGCCCTCAAGCTGACAGCTTGGTTTCTCCACTTCCCATCTTAGCCAGGCTTCCTGACATCTCCCCAGCCATAGAACATATTTTAATTTCCTCTCAGAAATCCTCAACGAGAAAGCTTTATGCTAGCAAATGGAAGTGGTTCTCTTGAGCAGCCAAAAATAGTATTGACCCTTTTACTGCACCTATTTCAAAGATCCTCGAATTTCTCGCTGAAACCTATAACCAAGGAGCAACAGCAGCAACTATCTGGGTTCAGCTGACTGCTATTTCCAATCTTCATGTGGGAGAAATAGGTTCCATTTTTATGTCCCACAGGTTATGCAAAGCTTTCCTAATAGGTACTATCTACTTGAAACCCTCAATAAGAGAACCACCTCCTCCTTGGGATCTAAACTTAGTCCTAGCTGCCTTGATTTTTCCTCCTTTCGAACCGGCTACTACTTGTTCTCTGAAATTCTTGACTTGGAAAACTATTCTCTTAACTGCCATTACCTCAGCTAGGAGGGTATCAAAATTACAGCTCTATCCATTCATCCCCCTTACTTAATATTTCACAAAGATAGGGTTTCCCTCTGAACCAACCCCTCCTTCTTACCAAAAGTTTGCTCAGAGTTCAATTTGAATCAATCAATAGAGCTACCTGTATTCCTCCCTAACCATGACAACAAGGCAGAATATAAACTCCACCAACTGGATTTTCATAAGCAGTTACATTTTTACTTGTACTGGACAAGAATTCAGAAAATCTGACCAGTTGTTTGTATACATTTCAGAAAACAGAAAGGGAACTTCAGTCATAAAAGTAACTTTATCAAAATGGCTTTCAGACACCATTACTAATGTCTATAATTCACAGAGCAAGCAGCTGGCAGGAACAATTCGAAGACAGTCAACTAGAGACTTGTCTACCTCTACTGCCTTTAAGGCCAGATTGCCTTTAGACTCAGTTTGTGTGGCAGCTATGTGGATTAATCCCCATACCTTCATCACTCATTACAAGGTAGATGTGGCCTCCCAGAACAGGGCACCCTTTGGTTCCGCAGTCCTGAAGAGTCTATTCCCTTAAGCCACCCAAGAAGATGCTGGGGATGCGGTCCCAACCAGCAAGAATGAAGGTGCAATAGGACACCATAACATAAAGAAGTTATGTACTCACCGTAACGTTCCATGTTTGTTGTCCTTAATCTTGCCTTCTTTCTTGCATCCCACCCTTCTTCCCCCTTCTTGGAAGATCGAGAGGAATTATCCATCATTTGGTTAAATAGGCTGTGATTCCCTTCCTGCCTTATGAGTTGGATAGACTTGGAGTCATTTTACTGCTATCTTGGTGGGATATATATATATATATATATATATATATATATGTGTGTGTGATTTATATACATGTCTGTCTATATTTGTATAATATAGTCTAGTTTTATGGGTTATCACAAACGAGATCTGGGTAACTCTCGCTAGGCATGTTGGGATAGGGTCTAGCCTCGAGCCAGTGGAAACTCTTGAGCTTTAGAAAGCGGCTGAGTTGGAACCGAGGTTCAGCTCCGAACCCCAACCAGCAAGAAGGAAGGCAAGATCAAGGACAACAAACATAGAACATTATGGTGAGTACATAACTTCTTTATTTCTACTTTTGTGTAACTTCTTTTTCGCTGCTGGTAGTGTTAAACTTATAGGGCCTTCCTGTGAATCAACAATTCTAAATGAAGGTACCAATTTAATGTCATCTCCTCCTTAGACTCCATTAACTGCCCAAATTCCCCCAAAAATGTATTCCTAGTTTCCTGTCTCATTCCCTTCACATATCCTCCATTTGCTCTCAGCTTAAGGAAAAATCCCCTGAAGTCATAAGAGGAATTTAAAAGTACCTTTATGAGTGTGTGTGTGTGTGTAGGGGTGGGGGGGTGGGGGTTTGACAGGTTGACTTTGACTCAGAATTAAGATGTAAAATTCCCTCACCTACTATCCCATCCCCCATTTTAACACTTCTCATTGGTCTCTGGAGCATTATGGTGTTAACTTAGAAGACCATGTATTACACCCATTAAATACTCGCACCCTTTCGTTTTGCTACACTGAAGATTCATAGGCAATTCGATAATGTTCCTGAGCTCCAGAACTGGAAACCATTACTAGTGGGAGGGATCCTTTAGGACTTTAAACCAATTTAGGGATGTATTTGGGGTGTTAGATCCCGCAGACACTATTTCTTTGTCTAGAAGGGCGTCTCCATAAATTAGTGAAACACAGAGGCACTGATAGGGCTTCCCTGATTTTAATGACGTGGATGCAGAAAAATAGACTGCTGCGTAGTATCCCACAGGTAAAGTTGACTGTCTCTGTAGGATTTTTACAGTGGGTTATCTGTCTGTCTGTGAGGATTTTAGACTTGCATGGGAGATGGATGTTCAGCAACCTGTTCCTGTTGAGAAATGGGCTGCTGTCCATTTAGCCCCAGAATATGCAACTAAGGCCAGGCACTGTCGTTTTTTTGTCTGGCAGTATCTTTACGAGTGTTTTTACACATCACCTTGCCACTCTGTTTCCTCAGGTGGCTGATGTGTATTGGAGATGTGGAAGGAAGAATTGGCCGAACCTGTTTAGGCATTACTCAGGTCTTACCCTGTTTAAGCGTCAGTGCCAAGAAGTTATAGACTGAATTTTGGGTAGCATTCTCCCTCTGACACTACAACTTTTTTTTTTTTTTTTTTTTTTTACAGAGGTCAGTGTAAAAGGGAGCTAATAGTTTTAGTTTGGGCTGCATGTTACTAGTAAAATGTGCATAACAAGAAATTAAGAAATTGGAAGTAATGAGCTGTCCCTATTTTAAGGAAGCTGAAGAATCTTCTCCAAGATTTATTGGTTTTGGAAAAGGTGGTGGTAGCGAGATGCATGGTTTGGGTACAAGAGATAATGTTAATGCCAAAAAGCAATTACTAGAACGATGCCTCTCTATAAATCTAATGGTAATGCTCTGCACTGTAGAATAAGATGTCTTGTTTACTGGGTATTGTGTTTAACCCTTTTACTGAAGTTACAATGCTGTGCTATGCTTCCTGTTGTCTGGATTATTATGGTGACAGTATTTCATGATGATTTTTAAAATGCTATAGTTTTTGGGGAGGTTCCTTTATAACCATTATAATTGAGCTTTATAATCTTACTTTACAGTCTCTTCTAATCTCCTCTGATTTAGTTTTATAGTCGTTATCACTGTCAACCCCCTTTTCCCCATTTTTACATAAGGTTGTGGTTTCACTCCAATTACACCTTTCTTAATAAAATGGTCTGTTCTTAGTTCTAATAAAAACCTTACAGGAGCAGTTTTTTATTCAGTAATCTCCTCTCTCTCTCTCTCTGCCTATATTCTGCTAACAGTCCATGATGAGGAAGGTAATCTGAGTTGCAGATCAAACACCTGCTTGGTTTCTACCCACTCTTACCACTTTTCTTTTCCAAATGATTTGCTCCCAGTAATGTGGTTCCTTTGATGATTTTGTCCATTTACTGCAGTGCTTGTAATCTGTTACCTATCACTGAACTTTTAGTCGTATGAATTCCTGTTTGCAAAGTATGCTTTCTGTATTCCCACACTGGTTTATTCTTTATAATTTTGTGTGCCGCTATAGAATTATAATGTTTTGTTCAATTATTTCCATTCTGTGCAAGGGCATGCTTCCAGTACCCTGAACTGTCTGCATCCTTTTTTACCTGTTCCTTACGCCACCAACTTTTTCCAGTGTGATCTATATATATATATATATATATATATATATATATATATATATATATATATATATATATATATATATCTACTACAGTATTGGTAAAGCAAAACACAACTTAATAGATATCCTGAAAATACTTGAAACTGTCTTAAGATATCTCACAGTACCCTAGTGTCATATTCAGGCTCTGTCAAGTACAGAAATAACCCATAAACAGAACTAATTTTGCTTGATTACATCTCCAGTCATATTTCTGAATCTGTGAGTCCATTACCTTTTTAACTAAAGGTTCTAAGTGTATAGTACCTATTAAGTGTCTGGTCCCTCTGTTTAAACTCAAGTTGTCAGAAAGGACTCCTCCCATCTTGCCTGTGATACATTGGGCCAAATTCAGGAAGCCTCCGTGTAAGAGTTATAACTCTTACACGGAGGCTGCAGTGAAACTGTGTGATGTCAGCATGTCATGCATATGCATGAGGTGCATGAGGCATGCTGAATCACACTAGTAACTCTTACACAGTCCGTATAAGAGAGTAGGGGGGCGTGTCTGTAGGCTAAGCCCTGCAAGTGGACATGCCCCCGGAAGACTAGAATGGCTGAAAGTAAACAGCCACGAGAGAGGCCATGGAAATGTGAATAAACACACTACACAACACATGCCCCGATAGACCATCACTGTATAAAGTGAAGAGATGTTATAAAATTAAATTAAAACCTTTTTTTTTTTAAACTCCGTAAATGTTTGCTACTGTGTGCGCCCGTGTGCGTGGGTGTGCTACTAGCGCAATCACAGTTAGCAGTCAGTGGAAAAGGATATAAGAACTAAATATGCAAAGTAAGGCAAGAAGTAATAGCTTAGCGGTAGAGTTGCCGGCCTAAGAGTAGGCAGGCAGGGTTCGAGCCCCCACAACAACCTTTTTTTTTTTGTAAATAAGCACTAAAAAGCCCCCTGACAGTATTGTACAAATGTAAATGTATTCCCTTTTGTAAAATGGAATGAAATGGAGCATATATTCTGAAGTAACACAATAATAAAAATAGTCAGAAATGTACTGATAGCTAAGCTGCTGTGAGACGGAGTGCCCGTAGCTGAGTAGTGTTTAAAAAGCTGCAAACTGCGTGCCCGTTGCTAGGCACCGGTTTAACAGGCTGAAACTGTTTGCAACTAGCTATGCTCAGCTGAACATGTGTGTCATTAGCCAATTAAGATTTATCCCAGCATACACCGTTTGCGAGGCGCTCCCACAAGCTAACTGCCAGTGCGCATGCGTTAGCTCCGCGCAAACGAGCGCAGACCTGGTTTTAAGTGCTTAAAAGTGCTTTTGGCATGTTTGATTGACAGGTCTCAACTCATTTCTGTCAGGAAAATCAAAAATCAGTTGCCAGATTCGAACCCAGGATACCATGCACTAGAGTCAAGGTACTAAACCACTAAGCCATGACAGCAATACCTAGAAATGCAGAAATAGCATATATATGGGATAAAATCCAGAATGGAGCATGATAAAGCATTTTCAGTGAAGTAGATACAATTCCAAAATGGCCAATCAGAGAAATGTGCGGGAAAAGTGGCATATATAAGCCCCATAGGCGGGAATACACAGCAGAAACGATTGTAGAACAGAGCTGCAGTCAGAATGAGTGGAGTAGGTGAGGGATGTTGCTTTCGAGCACAGCGTTGGGGCGTTGAGGAGTCCAGATACATGGTCTGACTCCTTGTCCATCATCACGAGGCCCAACTCATGCAGGGCCAGGTCTCATGGGGAGCATATAGGGCAGAGGCATGGGACCAGTTGGCTCGTGATCTGACCAGTGTTACTGGCATTCCACGCACTGGTGAGCAGGTCCGTCACCACCATGTGGACTTGAAGCGGCGCAAGCAAGACCAGTTGACCGAATGGATCCAGGAGGCCCGGGATATGCCCAACGCCCCACTACTGAGTAAGTTACATTTTACTTATGTATGTAAGGATTTCAACTAGCTGATACCATGGAGATGTGTAGTCCAGTATTACTTCTTTCGTATTACAGCTGCAGGTGTCCGCTCTATGAACCGCGAGATGCATGGCCGTAGGCTGGTGCGGCTGCGCCACCATGCAGGTTAGTAACCCCACCCAGTACTTGTAAATAAATATTATACTGTAACATGTATCAGAACACTGCAGTGTATTGATTAAAAGTAATATAATGTGCAAGCAAGATTTGAAAGTCTGCAGGTATGGCTGCAACAAGTTCATCAGTATGCAAGTGTAACTGGAAATATAATTGCTAGAATTAAACAGTGCTGAAATACAGATGTCCCACCATTAATTAAATATACTGTAACCTGCAGTAGTCTCAAGAGTACAGCTTCAGAATCTGAGGTAGTCACATGTGAGATATATCCCCTGTTGAAATGCTGAATCATGACAGAAGTGAGGCTGTTGGAAAGTGTTTGAATCACCACTAGTCTAACATGTGAACAAAGCCTAGAAGTAGCAACCTGAACTGTGAAGTTGCAGGATGTGTGAGAGTGACAGAAAGGGTCATGTATAAATAAATAAAGTAGTAATAACCCCGGAATATATTAGCCCCAGTGTGTTTCTACAGAACTAAATGCATGTGGGAAGTACAACTTAATATCCCAAACTGATTTCAGTGTGTCAGAATCTGGAATGTCTAGGCCAAATGCTGTATATGGTGATCACAGTAAACAATTTGCAGATAGAATGAATGATTATCTGACAGACTAAACAGCCATAGTTGTCCCCTGTCCTGTCATCAAAGTGTAGCAGGATGATGTATCTGATCAAATTCAAAATAAGTAAGATAGTGATGTATTTGTAACAGGTGTAGCTTGACAGTCAAATAAAATTTAATGTTAAGTTGTCAATCTCGCCTTCATTCTTGCTTGATGGGTTCGGAGCCGATCCCTCGGCTCCGACTCGGCACTTGCTTTAGCTCGAGAACTCCTTTTACCAGCTCGAGGCAGCCCCATATCCCATGATGCAAGGCAGGAAGTACCCAGATCTCGTTTGCCGCTTCGCTTGGGAGGTCTTCTCTTTACCAGCTCCTGGTAAGTAGTTCACATTTGTGATATTTAAGCCCCTTCTTTTAGTTAAAACTAATATTTTTGATAGTTTAATTTAATTTTAACCTTTTTCTGACAGAAATCCCTGTCTCTTTTAATTTTTTTTAGTCAGTCAATTTTCCCTATCCCATCCCCCCCCTGTTAGGGTGTGTGTGTTGGTGTATTTTACTAAATACCTCTTGGTATTAGTTTAATTTATTTTGACTGGTGTGTGTGTGTGTTGTGTTTAGGCACCATGTCTAAGGAGAGGGTTTCAGGTTTTAAGAAGTGTGACTCGTGCTGTCAGAAGATGTCTCTGACAGACGGTCACACTTCTTGCCTGTACTGTTTGGGCCCTCTTCACCTGCAGGACTCCTGTGCTATTTGTCACTCCTTCAGCCAGAGAGTCCTGCAGGAGAGCAATAAGTTGATTCTCAGGGTCTTCTTGCCGGAGGGCTCTCCGGCTAAGTCGGCTCCACAAAATCAACCAAAACTGCCAAGGCCCAGGCTTCTGTTTCTAAGCCTGCGGCCTCGGCTCCGACTCGATAGAGTCGAGATCGGCTCCGGCTGGAGCCGATTCTGATCCACAAGCTTTCGGCCGATGGCTATCGGTGCCGATCTGCTGACCACTGTGGTGTCGGCTCCGATCGGCTCCGACACCCACGTGGCACGGGCATCGGTGTCGGCTCGGTCGGCTCCGACACCCATGTGGCACAGGCATCGGTGTCGGCTCGATCGGCTCCGACACCGTTACTGGTAGCTGTATCGGCTCCGGCTGGAGCCGATACATCGACGTTCTGCCGGTTCCAGAAATCGGTGCGGACAGGATCAGTAGTATCGGCTCCGATGGACCATTCCAGGAAGAGGTCGAGGTCTCCTTCCTTGGAGCCGATACTTTCGGCTTCGTCTCTTCTATCGGAGCGGAGCCATCGGAGCCGATCTTCAAGGTCATCCAGGTTGTCAGATCATGACCTAGAGAGAGTGGTCAGTAGATTGCTCAAGTCACAGGTACTGGCCCAAATGCTACACAGTCCGTCTCAGCAGACTACTGTTGGTCCACACCCCGTTACAGTTCCTCCTTCGACTCTACCCCAGAGTTTGGAGTTGGAGTCTTCGGGCATGGTTACTGCTTCGGCTGGAGGACGGATACCTCCTTCTGTCCCTTCAGCCCCTACTCTTATCTCCTCTTCCTTAGAGGGATTCGGTGGTCGGGCTTCCATGGTCTCCTCCGAGGGGGAGGGTGGCATCGGACCCTTGTCCGGGCCCGCTCTTCCCTTGGAGCCTCGGCCTTGGTGAGCTCGGCTCCGACATCTGCCTCGGAGACTTCCTTTCGGTGGCCCCTGGAGTTCCTAGCTCTTCGGAGCGGGTTCTCTCGGACCTGCCTGGGAGGGGAGCATTTGAGGTGATGAAGAGTGTACTGGCCACTGGTATCAGTCAGCAGTCTCTTCCCGTAGCTCCTCCCTCTATTGTACCTGTTGACATCTCTGCCACTTCTCTTGCTATAGGACCCAGAGATCCTCCGCCTCAGGTTTCCCCATTGGGAATTTCCCCCTCTTCCGAGGATTCTCCTGATGTTTCGGGAGATCCTCCTAGGAAGAGGACTTGTAAGAGGAAGCATGTAGACTCCCTGAGTCTGTCACCGGATACTGACTTTGATGAGTCAGAGGATCCCCTAGATCCCCTCTGAGGATGTCTCCTTCTCAGACATCCTAGAACTTCTGAAACAGAGGGAAACTGGCCCACCAACAATCCCTCTGAGGATGAGTCAGTATACCTAGAGGCGTTTGGATCTCGGCCCTCCACCTCCTGGGTGTCTCCGCCTTCGACCCCTTATGCAGGTTATTGCGAAAGGCGTGGACAGCTCCTGACTCTGTAGAGCCAGTCCCTAGGAGGCCTTCTAAATTTATCACTGCCCCTAGTGACAAACAATTCCTTACCAAGGGTGTCCCGCTGATGCCATGGTGGTGGCTGCGGCCACCAAAAGGAACTTGCAGATCCTTCCGTGCCCGTCCATCCTCCTAATAAGGACTCTAGGACCATGGATAGGTATGCAAGCGGATGTTTTCCTCAGCGACCTTTGCCATGCGTTCGCTGAATTATCTTTGTCACTTCACCAGACTCCAGAGAGATATCCTGAAGGAGCTGGGAGAAGTAGTTCAGGATCCTACAGCTGCAGGGGCTCAAGAAAAGATTGCTTCGCAGCTAGGAACCCTCAATTCCATTGCTAACTCCTCCATGCGGCTAATATCTTATGCTGCGGATGGAGCGAGTAGAGCCGCAGGCACAGGTGTGGCTCTTAGACGCCAAGCCTGGATGCGGCTATGTGATTTTGTGGATCCCTTTAAGGCGTCCTTCACAAATTCTCCCTTTGATGGGTCAGCTTTGTTTGGCCCTCAGGTGAAGGAGACCTTGACCAGGTGTGAGCAGGACGGCAAGACTCTTTCTGCTGTTGGAGTCCGTTTTCCACCCTTCTAGGCCTTATCCCAAAGGACAGAAGGGTGGGAAGATGTGGTTCCGTAAATCCCAAGGAGTCACGCCGGATTCACGTGGTCAGTTTACCCCTAGAGGCAGAGGGGGTAACAACAACAGACGCCGCTCTAGAGGCAGAGGGGTCGAAGAACCAGGGTAACAGGGAGTCTCTTCCTGAGAAGCCTTTTCAGCATCCCTGAGGTGTTGCCGGCTGTCCCTCCTTGGAGGCAGTCAGGGGAAGATTACCACTGTACCCAGAAGCCTGGCATTCCCTCACTCAAGACAGATGGGTACAGTCGATCATATCCAAGGGTTACATAATTCCTTTCGAGGAAAGTCCCTTCCCTCAAGTTCCCTTCCAGATGTACCACCGGTCTAAGGGACATTGCAGAGTTAGAAATCGCAAAACTACTGCAAAAAGAGCCATTCAGCCAGTTACAATAGACCATTCAGAGCCGGAATCTACTCAAGGTTCTTTTGGTCCCCAAAAAGACGGGTGACTGGGGACCAATACTGGATCTCAGCAGCCTCAGCAAGTTTGTCAGGCAGACAAGATTCCGAATGGTCACTCTTCAATCAATTCTGCCCTTCTTACAGAAGGACAACTGGATGTGCTCAATAGATCTTCAGGATGCGTACTATCACATCAAAATTCACAGACGCTCCAGGAGATTTCTCCGCCGGCTGGGGTCCAGTCATTTCCAGTTCAGAGCCCTGCCCTTTGGTCTCACTACAGCCCCCAGAGTGTTCACCAAATGCATGGCAGTGGTCACGACTCACCTGAGACGTCAAGGATTCCAGGTGTTTCCGTATCTCGACGACTGGCTCCTGTCAGCCACCACCAGGCATCAGCTTATACAAGCCAGGGATTACACAATAGACCTTTGTTCTCATTTGGGCATCTCAGTCAACTTGAAAAGTCATCCTTATCGCCCTGCCAGTCTATTACCTTCATAGGCGCAAACTTAAACACTGTTCGGATGTCAGCTACCCTTACAGAACAAAGAGTTTCAGACATTCAGACTCATGTCAGGATCATTCTGGCCAGCAAGAAAGTACAGGCCAGAATGGTTCTAAAGGTATTAGGTCTCATGGCTGCGGCCATCACTCTTCTTCCCTGGCTCGATTCTACATGCGCCTCCTTCAGTGGATGCTGTTCACACAGTGGTCATACCAGCAGCTCCCAATGCGTCACCAGATTCTGGTGACACAAACATGCAAAGAACATCTTGCTTGGTGGATCACATCGTCTCAGGTTCACCAAGGCAGATGCTTTGTACCTCCGTCCCGATAGCCACTGTCACCACGGATGCCTCCCTGATCGGGTGGGGGTCATTATCAGGGCAGGATGGTTCATGGGGCGTGGCAACCGCTCGAGTACCATCTGCACATAAATGTCCTGGAGATGAGAGCAGTGCTTTTAACGCTGCAAGCCCTCAACGACTTTCTTCCCGTAGGGACAATTGCAGTCCACACAGACAACATGTCTGTAGTTTGGTATATCAACAAACAGGGCGGAACCAAGTCCTACCCCTTGTGTCGAAGCTCAGACTATGGCAATGGGCGATCTCCTCTCATCGGTTTCTGGTAGCAACGCATATCCCTGGGAAAACCAACATTATAGCGGACAGATTGAGCAGAGCTATTCTCATGCCTCACGAGTGGTCTCTCAAGCAATCCATAGCGGAAGAGATTTTTCTGGAATGGGGTCGCCCATGTTGCGATCTTTTGCTACTCCCCAAAACAGCAAATGTCCAGACTTCTTCAGCCTCTTCCTCTATCAGGCCATCCCCCAGAGACGCTCTGACCCAGGATTGGCCCCAGGGACTTCTTTATGCCTTCCCCATTTCCTCTGATCCCTCAGGTGATCCAGAAAGCTACCGCTTTGAGAGCCAAATTGATTCTCATTGCCCCTTACTGGCCTCGACAAGTTTGGTTCCGTTCCTCCATCATCACCTTTTGGTGCAGCCGTGGCATCTGGACCCAGTGCCAGATCTACTGATTCACCAATCCGGTCAGCTGCACCGGTCAATCCCTTCTCTCAACCTCACAGCATGGTTGCTCCACTTCCTTCCTAGCCAGGCTTCCTTTGATCTCTAACCCAGTTAGAGATATCATAGTAACTTCACTAAAATCCTCTACCAGGAGGATTTACATGAGCAAATGGAACGTTTCTCTTATTGGGCTAAGGCCCAAAATATTGATCCTTTTACTGCCCCTGTTCAGGCAGTTCTGGACTTCTTAGCAGAGATTTTTCATGCAGGCTCCTCTTCTTCCACAGTCAGAGTTCAGTTGGCTGCTATTTCTAATTTTCATGTTGGGATAGCAGATCATAATATTATGTCCCATAGGCTCTGCAGGGCCTTCTTGAAAGGAATTTTCCTACTAAAGCCTCCAATCAGGAATCCTCCTCCTCAGTGGGATCTAAATTTAGTGCTGACATCCTTGATTCTTCCCCTTGAGCCAGCTGTTTCTTGTTCCTGAAATATCTTTCTTGGAAAACTTTATTCCTAGTGGCTAGTACATCTGCCAGGAGGGTGTCTGAACTTCAAGCTCTTTCGGTTCGACCCCTATTTGATTTTTCACAAAGACAGAGTATCTTTGAGAACTAATCCATCATTTTTACCTAAGGTCGCTTCAAAAACAATCTGAATCAATCCATTGATCTCCTGTATTTTTTCCTAACTATTCAGATAGAGCTGAACAAAAGCTACATTATCTTGACGCCCACCGTCAGCTTAGATATTATTTGGACAGAACAAAAAATTTAGGAAATCTGATCAACTTTTTGTTTCCTATGGATAATAAAAAGGCCTTCCTGTTTCTAAAGTGACTTTGTCCAGATGGCTTTCTTCGGTCATCACGGAAATTTATACGATCAGGGGAAAACAGCTGTGCTCAAAACCTAAAGCACATTCAACTAGGAGTTTAGCTACTTCTACAGCCTTTCAAGCTAGACTGCCTTTGGACACTATTTGTGCAGCGCCACTTGGGCCACCTCACACTTTTGTTTCCCATTACAAATTGGACTTGGCCTCCAGGGACAGAGCCAGTTTTGGCTCTACAGTCCTCAAGAGTTTGTTCCATTGAGCCACCCAGGATAGAGGTGCTAGGACGGTCCCATCAAGCAAGAATGAAGGCGAGATTGACAACTTAACATTAAGAAGTTATGTACCTACCATAACGTTCCATGTTAGTTGTCTTCTCTCGCCTTCTTTCTTGACCCTCCCTCCTTCCCCTGGCCTGGACAGACCTTGTATAAGAAACTATTATGCTAAAGACCATTCAAACCTGGTCCTTTTTCCATCTGTAAGTTTCTTCTTCCTTTGGGAAGTATTTTTATGCTTGGTGTTATTGCCCTTTTGTCAACAAACGAGATCTGGGTACTTCCTGCCTTGCATCATGGGATATGGGGCTGCCTCGAGCTGGTAAAAGGAGTTCTCGAGCTAAAGCAAGTGCCGAGTCGGAGCCGAGGGATCGGCTCCGAACCCATCAAGCAAGAAAGAAGGCGAGAGAAGACAACTAACATGGAACGTTATGGTAGGTACATAACTTCTTATTTTGAAACATCAGCCTCAACTTAATTGTCTACCTATTACAAATGTAAACCAATGTGTAACATATGAATGTGTCATCACTTTCTATCTCCGCCCAACCCTATAATTCCATATAACAACACCCACTAAATAATGGTATGTGAACATTTCATTAATCATGGACATTTGTCCTTTTCAAAAATATATGCATGTCTGTTTGTGCATGTGCCCTGTTCATACCTGCAAATCTGATGGCCTGTTGCCATTAATCAACCCTGCATGTTGTTTGACTGTGTATTTCTGTTCAAATAATGCATGTGATATTGATATGCCCCTTGTTCAATGGTGTTAATATCTGGGTGTTTGTTTGATGGGAATAACAATGCATGCTGTTACAACTAATCTGAATGGAATACAATGCCACTAACCCAAACTAACATAACTACTCACAAACCTAGAACACTTGGGAAGGCAGGTCCCAGCAGACCCACCTCTCCCACCTCAGCTGGTGACTGCACCTGGCACTAGTGCCCAGGCCGGACCCTCTCCGGTGGCCCTGTGCCACCTTCGGGTGGAAGCGCTGCAGGGGATGGGGCCCGTCCCCCCTCTGCAAGTGTGGCCGGAGGGGTTCGTCCACTCACCCTCCGCGGTGTCCGGTCTGTGGTGTGAAGGGAGATCCAAGACACTGTTCTTGGGCCCCTACGCCAGCTTGAGGCTCGTGTGGCACAGCTAACGGCCCCGGCCGTTGCCCGCCCCACAGCCCCAGCACAGCCCGTCCTGGGCTGTGAAGGAACAGTGGCAACTGCCTATGGGTGGGGATATCAGTTCCACTGTTGCCATCTGTGGGCTCATGCATCTTGGAAATCCCAACCTCCGTCCCGTCAATTGTGTAACCCCCACGTGTGTCATACACCCTGTATCGTCTTGTCTGTCTTGTCTGTTAACCTACCCAACCTACCCCCCCAGCTATACCGACTTCCTTCCCCTGACATACCACTCTCACCTGAAAAAAAGGGCACTCTGTACCCACAAAAAAATTACGCCCCATACATAGCTGTCCATGTTGCACACATGTCTGCTTGACATTGAAACAGTTAATTACAACTGGCTCTACAACAAATATTAATGTTGTCCTGACACCTCTCTCAGGGTGAAAGGTTTCCAATTTCTCACCAAAATACATGGAAATGCACAGCTGTTGCTGCCAAAGACATGGGCATCTATGGGCCTTACCTACATCCCTCCTGCAAATCCCACGCTTGTTTCCCTACTGTCTTACCCTCTTTGTGACCCCTTTTTCACCACTTTCCTGTCACCCCTTTTTCTTTTCTTTCAAAGAAATTAGCTGGTGTGCTTGTGTCTTGTGAGCTAATCGCCAGTGCGCATGCGTGAGCTCAGCATAAGCAGCGCAGACCTGGTTTTAAGTGCTTAAAAGTGCCTTTATGGCACTTTGATTGACATGTCCTGTACTCAGTTTGAAAGTTTGCTAAGAAAAATAAATTCCCACTGTCAGTCTCGAACCCAGGACCTTGGTAACATTAGTCTGTATGACCTACCACTAAGCCATGCCTGCTTTACAAGAACACAGTGCTAAAATAAATATAACATGTAATAGTAGGAATCAGTATAAAGGCAATATAGGAGATGTACTATCCAAAGCATGTCAGGTAGAGTTTTAATGGCCAAATTACTGGATTCCCATACTAGTTCAGTGTGAACAGAAACAGCCCTGCTACCTGTTAAGCTTGTACATAGTAACGTAAGGTAATGTACATATGTGAAGGTATGTATATCTACACATACATATATATAAATATATATTAATACATATGAAATATAGTCGTAGGTCTCAGTAGCCATACACACTCACTACAGGAAACAGTGAACATAATTGCAGCAACCTGAATCTGCAACACAGCCTGACCCCTGTGTGACCTACTTACCCTTCTAACTGCTTAAAGGTGGCCTCAGCACTTTGATTTACAGGTCCTGTACTCAGTTTGAAAGTTTGCAAAGTAAAAAAAATTCCCACTGTCAGTCTCGAACCCAGGACCTTGGTAACATTAGTCTGTATGACCTACCACTAAGCCATGCCTGCTTCACAAGAACACAGTGCTAAAATAAATATAACATGTAATAGTAGGAATCAGTATAAAGGCAATATAGGAGATGTACTATCCAAAGCATGTCAGGTAGAGTTTTAATGGCCAAATTACTGGATTCCCATACTAGTTCAGTGTGAACAGAAACAGCCCTGCTACCTGTTAGCTTGTACATAGTAACGTAAGGTAATGTACATATGTGAAGGTATGTATATCTACACATACATATATATAAATATATATTAATACATATGAAATATAGTCGTAGGTCTCAGTAGCCATACACACTCACTACAGGAAACAGTGAAGATATATGCAGCAACCTGAATCTGCAACACAGCCTGGCTCCTGTGAGACCTACTAAGCCCTTTAACTGCTTAAAGGTGCCTCCAGCACTTTGATTGATAGGCCCTATACTCAACTCAAAAGCAGAATATGAGCATACTAGTAGGCCCTACCACAAGACCATTGTAACACTAGTCTGTATGACCTACCACTAAGCCATGACTCTCATACAGGAATATAGTGCTAAATAAGTGGAACATGTAATAGTAGGAATGAAGATAAAGGCAATATAGTATGTCTACTACCCAAAGCATGTCATGCAGACTTTTATAGTCCCAATTACTGGATTCCCATACTAGTGTAGTGTTAACAGAAACAGCCCTGCTAATTGTTAGCTTGTACCCAATAATGTCAGCTAATGTACATATATGAAAGTATGTATATGTACACAGATATATATATATTTATATAGCAATACATATGACATATAGTTGTAGGTGTCAGTATGCATACACACTCACTACAGGGAACAGGCAAGATAAATGCAGCAACCTGAATCTACAACACAGCATGAAGCATGGGAGATGTACTAACCTTCACACTCACAAAACACTGTCAACAGCATACCAGCATGGTCCACGCCCTACAATCTGAAAGGGCAACTCCTATCTCACATACCCTTTTATAGCAGTGTCCTGAAATCACAGTGAGACATGCAATCAGTACACACCGAGCTGCATGCAATTAGCAAATGCTGCCTTACAATTGGTGCAGAGGCCATCACATGGACCTATGCAGATACCTACAAAAGCATTGAGTACCCACACTACACTCACGCAATACATTCATTGCACAAACACTACGGATAAAGAGAGAGAGAGAGAGACAGAGAAAACAACCAAACAACCAAACGAATATTAGGACTGCCAGCAGCAAAAGCAGCAGCAAGGAGCAAGCAGCAAGCAGCACCACTGGCACAGCAACAGCTGCCACAAACACAGGTAATGCAAAGTAGCAGGTTAATCCTGTGTATACTGTGACACCTCCAAATGTATCATAGTTCACTATCTATAGGTATGTCCATGAGATAGGTTGTGTGTACATAGTCATGAAATATAAACATATGTAATATTGTTGTACATGTGGGCCATAACTAACACTTCCATAGCTTAGAACACAAGGCCAGTTGTGCATATGATGCAGTAGTTCCCAGGGTCAGTAGAGGTTCCTCCTCGTTGGTGTGGGACCACTGTGTATGTATGGCACTGTTCAGGTACATATCCTGTAGTATGGCCAGGGATTAATATCAGTCTGTCATGTGGTGCTATGTCCTCCAGGGGTGAATGTAGCACACATCCAGGGATACCATTTCGTAACAGTGATGATATGTGTTCTGCAATGATGAGGGTGGCTCTCACCTGGACATGTGAGAGGATAGGGAGGTTACAGTCATCTGGGATAACTAATAACACGTGTGTAGGACAATGGGGGGGTACCTGCACCTAAACTGTCTGCAACAATGTTGCCAATATCTGTGCATTTGGTGAATGTGAAGCATCTTAACACTGCAGACAACAGATGCCTTCCGTCATGTGAATCTGCCCTGTGCTGCAGTAGCCTCCTACTATTGTTATACAATATGCCTGTATCTGTAGTCCACTGGACAGGATTAATAAGTGGTGTGCAGTTGTTCTGGGTTAGATAACTGTGTGCACAGTACATGCAGTATGTGGGATGTCTGTGGTAAGCATATGCAAAGGTGCTGGCGGTGTGTGTTGTGGCTTCCACTGGCCCAGTGGGCTGCATGGCTAGCATCACTGTCATAACTACTGAATAACTGTGTAATAACATGCATACATAGCAAGGTAGTGTACTGTGCTTGTGGTGTTGTTCAGATATGTATATCCAGGCTGAGTAATGTGTGTCCACATCACAGGGTTGGATGGCAGCACACATCCAGTATGTATGGATGAACACCCAGAATGTGTCAGACGTGTCACCTGTGCAGAAGTATCTGGCCATTACCTGTGCATCCCCCACAACACACACACATGCAACATATGGCAGAAGTACTATAGCAGTACACACATGTTCATAGGTTCATACTAGGCTATCTGCCCGAGGGCATTTACAAGCCTAGCCCATCGTTTTGTGGCTTACGCCACCCCTTTAGTATGGGGAACTATACCCATTATTTTGCTGTGCCTCTGTCGAGCAGTGACACTGAGGTAATCCCTGGGGTATATCTGCGATCTCCCATCCATTGGTCAAGATGTCTCTTGAACAAGGCCAGCGAGGTGCTCTGCCTCACATATACCGTGATTTTGTTCCACAGCATAGGGAGTCTTTGGGTGATGAATCTATCCCTCCAGCACGTCCTATTAATAGCCGTGTCGAGGTTTAAGTCTCCCGCCCTTGTGGCACTGATGGATCTAGATTTTTTGAGGTGAAGCATATTCATCAAATCTGGGTTTGACATGGCCTTGTATGTTAGGCAAAGGTCACCTCTGAGCAAGCGGTAAGCGACTGAATAGAACATACTGGACATGCTGGAGGGGCATATTCCTAACCGAGAGGCTCCCTTCACTCTGTAATGAGCTCGAACAGTTGAGAATGAACAGTTCATAGGTTCATACTAGGCTATTTGCCCTAGGGCATTGGTAAGCCTAGTAGAATGTGTTTGTCTTTTGCCACCCAATCACAAGTTATGCTGCTATGCCCTTGTCTGACTTTAGTATACTGTGCCTCTGTCTAACAGTGACATAGAAGTGATACCTGGGGTACAACTATGATCTCCATCCACTCATCCAGATTCCTATGGAAGAGAGTCAATGAGGGACTCTACCTAACCAGTAGTGTGAGCTCATTACAGAGTGAAGGGAGCCTCTCGGTTAGGAATATGCCCCTCCAGCATGTCCATGTATGTCAGTGCTGAGGTCCAGCTCTCCTGAGTATGTGGCTGTATGGGACTCTGATTGCCTGAGGTGCATCACGTTCATTACTGCTAGGTAGGACATGGCTGTATATGGCACGCACAGATTGCCTCTGAACAGGCAGTATGCCACTGAGTCCAGCTGGATTCACTTTACCTGGGCAGCATATGACATCTGTGTGAGCCATTGCATCCCCTTGATGATGTACTGTTGTCCTGTACCAGTTGCTGTAGGTGTCTGGTTAGGTACATCCCAAAAGGTGCATTGTACGCAATTATAGGCCTGATGATGGATGAGTAAAGAGGCACAATGACCTCCCCTGCCATACATGTGAATCAGTCATGATTAGCTGAGCTATATAACATGTCTGTCAATCCACGTTGGCCATGTGGTAGACAAATGACAGACCGCTACCATGTTTCTTCCCCAGGTCCCCAACTACGTCTTCTGTACTCAATGGCCTAACACCTATGTTGTACTGTGCCACCAATGTGGAGGCGTGGGAATCTGCATTGAATACTGATACTCCCCCTCCCTTGTTCATGTGTTGGGGCCGACAAGAATGGTAACAGCTATAACGTGGTAGTACTGGTGTGCTCCTGTGAAACCTGAAACAGGTTCATGTTACTGCACAGATATTGATGTCCAGAATGCTAGGTAGGGTTTTGAGTGCATGCATCCTTGGGTCTAGACGTCCAGTGTTGAGTAGCATCACTCTTACTTCCTCATCCTTTGTGATACAAATGGATGTGGGTTTGCCTTATGAGCCTTGCCTAATACAGGCACTATGGGTGTAGCAGGAGGCTCCGCCAAATGTCAATAGGACTGTGGTGACAGGTGCAAGCTGTCCCTAGCAAAGCATACCACCCCAAGATGGCAGGCATTGGCACACCTGTGAATGACACCAGTATGTCAGTCAATTGTTGGAAGGGATCATCGTGCCTTGATATTGTGGCATCATTCTAGGTGAGGGTAGGATGCTACTCAAGGTCAGGGTCAAACTGTCTCGGGCTACGTGCTCAGAGAGCTCTGTAATGTCTCATGTCATGTAGTCCAGGGAGGAATGTGTCAGGCCATTCACAGCAGCATGGACATTGACTGAGTCATACCTGTACCTGCCTTGGGGTTACCTGAGTGTTTGTGTTATGTGGCAGGTCATAGTGCCTGACAGGCTGCACACCGTGACCCTCACCTCGTTAAGCTTGGTGAACGTGATGTGAGTGCACCTGATGATAGAGGCACCTAGTACAGGTGTATGAGGTGTGTTGTTAACTGTTAATGGCTGTGAGTGTTCAGCACATTGGCTTTGTGTGATATGTGTTGCACATGTTCGTTTATGTGGTAGTGGTTGCCTGGATGTCTGCTTAGGAGGTCTCTGCTGCATAGGCAGAGCTGTGGTCTGAGCCTACAAGTATGATCATGTGTGATCATGTGTTAGGTCCGCTGTTGTGGTAGGTCTACGTGAGACTGGAAGTGTAGTGAGTGATCCCCTTTGCCACCTGACTGGTTATGGCGGTATTGAGTAGACAGAGCCTAGCCTCCAGTCTGGTATATGGTTGCATCACTCACATGAGTTTGAATTTGTTGTTAGGAGGAGGGGGTTGTCTGTGTACATGCATCTGTTCTAACATTGTCTCTGGAGTACCACACTCACCAGCTGGACTGGGGAGGGAACTGACAACTGACCTCTGGACATGCTAGAATACTATTGTGAACTCTGTAATCAGTAATGATTGAAAACAAGGTCCAGTGGGGAGTGAGGGTGTACTGACATTACCTACAACTGCTGACTGATATAAAAGTGTCAGTGAGCAAATGCCAGGTAACCTAAGTGCAATGTGTCACAATTAAGTAAATGCAACAATGACAAGCAGTCACTTGCTGTCATGTGTAACATGGAAGTACGTACAGTAAGCAATGCAGATAACAGTAGTGAGTCACAGATGTGTTGAGAAGATGTGTACTATGTGGAAGTAGCATACCAGTGAAATAACAAGCTAACAGATAACAAGCATATAAACAAAGGTAGATCCAGGAGGCCTGGATGTAGTGTTTGCTACAACAAACAAGGTGTAGCAATGTCAGTAAGATACAGCTCAGATATGCAGGCACTATAAACCTGAAACCAGATGTCCCCAGCTATGAATGGCAGAGTACAGCCTATTGTCACACATGAGTGCAGACCACAAACCTCGTTAATGTTAAATAACTGGCCTGAAGGCCAACTGCCCATACCAGAAGTAATACACTTGTACACTGGGCCCACAATCAGCAGTTCCCAACTTCAGTGGATGAAAGATATGTGTCCTGCCACCACAGTGCTTGCCACCAACCTCCCTAATGTAAAACAACTGGTCTGAAGGCCAAGTACTTAGTACAAATGACATAGAATGATAGCTACACTGTAATCAGGTTTTAACCAATCAGTAATAAGTAGAAGTTAACACTCCCTGTATAGAATGTGTACCATGTATTGTTGAGATACTATGCTGATAACCTGTTTGTGTACCTTTCCAGATAGACATGGCACCTAAAAGGAATCCTGCCTACTCTGCTGCAGAGGATGACGTGATCCACCAGAGCCTGGTGCGTGACTATGCCATCCTGTTCTCACGCACCACCCAGAATCAGCAGGAGAGGTCTGCACTGTGGCAAAACCTCGTTAGCAGGATAAATGATGTTGGCATGCATGATAGGACATATGAGCAGGTGAGACATCACTGCAGTGATTTGATAAGAAATGTCTGCCAGCGTGCTGCAGATATCCGCAGGCAACAGGTTGCCACAGGTGGGGGGGGGTGGCCACACATCCCCCCCTCACCAGACAGGAGGGCTACTGCTAAGTGTTGTGGATCCAGCCCCAGAACAACAGCAACAATCATGCATCCTGATGGAGGTTGGATCCACACAGCAGCAAGACAGCGAGCGTGCAGGTAAGATGCCATATTCATTTATTGTTATTACTTTTACATTTGTTGACCCAGATAGTCTAGCTGGATATAAGTTCATTTTCAGTAGAGGCCTGTGGAGAAAAGCTCCACACATAACGTAATAAAGGCAGACAGACAAGTTGTCAATACAGACAGCCAACATAATAGAATTGTACACCAGCCTGTTAATTAAATCAACATACATGTAAGGAAGTCAAACAGTTTAGAGTCATACACAATGTACCGTTGGTTTCAAAGCAATCCTACCTAAAGCATAATGGTTATGCAATAAGGCAAAAGCCATATACATAATAGTTAGGGCTCAGAAGGGTAGAGAAGTAGAAGGAGTATGACACATACAATGATATGGAAGAGGCAGGAGTCTAGAAGGGAAGTGAGGAAAAGAAGGAAGACAGTCAAGAGGAGGTGGGAGGGATGGGAGAAGTAGGTCAGAGCATAGAAGGACATCAAGGTGAAAGAAATAGGGTAGAAGCTAGTTTCTATGCACAATGAGGGGTTAAAGGTGAAGAGAGGGTAGGGAGAGGGACGTTGGCCTGGACTCCAAGAAGAACAAAGCCAGTGGTTTTGGAAGTACAGTTTGAGTTGACGTTTGAAGAGAGGTAAGGGTGAGATTAGAGTTAACTCCTGGTATGTACATATGACTGTTCTGTACGCTGTTACTTCATGCACGCATAAGGTGTGCATGTGGTATGTATCTGTCATCATGATATATATACAGACATGATGTGCAGCTGATGTGTATAAGGGAACTAGTGTACTACTGTACTGTATGATGTGCAAAACGAATGGCACACATGTGCCCACTGACATTACTCTCTTCACACTTCCAGGTCCCTCCCATCTAGCAATGAGGCAGGCCATACATGCTGGTGAGTCTTTTAACATTATCTGTAAAACAATTTATAAAACTAGGAAGAGTAGTGTAACTCTGTAGTAGACATGCTGGTGACTGTGTTCACAATAACTGTAATTGACAGGTAGTAAATTGAGTAGTGTAACACGGTACTGATGTGTGTGTTTACTGTGGGGTGTGCATGTGTGCAAGTGTGCCTGTGCCCAAGTGTGCATGTGTGTTAGTGTCCATGAGTGCATGTGTCCATTTCTGAATGTGTGCATTAGTATTGAAGTGCATATCTTTCAAATATGTATTGAGACTGTAATCTGTGTTCCATGTTTTCCTCCCGTAGGTTCTGGTGCTGCTCTGATGACCTGCAGCAGGGAACCTGAATCTTGTGCCCCAGGTACTGATGATGATGAAATGTCTGTAATGGTGCAGGAAGGTGTGTCTGGGTCCGCCATTGGTCAGCCAATTGACAGTACACAGCTTTCAACCCCGTCACTGCGCACAGTCATCCTGCCGTTACATCCTTTGTCACCATTGTCCCTAGGTGATGGACAGTCAGCAGTGGGCATAGATCAGGGTAATGTGGTACCTGTGGTACATGCATCCCCACAAGGCAGCCATGAGCAGAGGCCTCCAATGGTACCACGCAGACAGTCGCCCATGGGTTCTCGTGGGGGCATCCGTGGCCGTACTGCCTCTGGCCGACGTGCCCAAGGAGGTATGTCAACCTCCACTATGTTTCGAACTGTCATGCAGGCACAGGCACGTATGGAAAGGTACACCAGACAGGGTCTGAGGGAGCTGAATGCTATCCGTAACTTCACAGATGTCATTGACAGACGTTGTGGGGGCATAGAACAGCTGCTCCACAACCAGATGTCCATGGGCCAGGGCGATGGTGTGCGTTTGCGACGTCGACGTGGCCGTATGCCAGCAAGAGCACCAGCTGGCAGTGGCCGCGGACGACAACAGGCCCACTCGCGCGCCTCAAGTGCCAGCAGCAGCCCCAGCAATGCTGGGTCTGTGCTGTCATCCAGACGCCCCAGGAGACCACGTGCACGTGGCTCTGGACAGTCCCAACAGGGAACTGTGTCCAGTCAACACACCCCTGCTTCCGATGACAGTACCCAGTCTGGGTTAGTACCGGATACGACCCGTAGCACCCCTGCCAGGCACAGGTACCGTGTCCGTGCCCACAGACACTGATCTGGATGACCTGACAGGTGCAGTCTGTGGCTGTCCACAAAACCCTGTACATGGCAGCCATTATGTGGGACTGTGTGCGTGCTTACACACATGCAGAAACCTAACACCTAGGGCAAACACATACACACACACACTTCACCAACAACGGTCCACCCTGTACTGCTGCCCCTCACAAACACACATACACACACATGTCAATTGGTGCTACCAGTGGCCGGCTTGGGCATACCTAACCCACACCCTGTGCATATGATGACACTGTGCCACCTCCTGCATACTACAACATCGGTGCAGGTAAAGGTAAACACGTTGCTGATGCACAGGGTGACTACATAGATGTGTATAAGTAGTAACATGTTGGTAACTGTTGACTGTTGCAGTATAAATGTGTGTATATCCCAGCAGTCCTGCTGCAGTAACTGTATGAATGTCCTCAATTGTTATCTGCACCCATACTACTTAACAAAGTGTACCAGCTGCACACCATCACATGCTAACATTGACTATGGCAATGCATCTTGTGCTGTTATGTAGATTCAGCTACATGTATCTGTTCTGTCACACATGCATTTATACACACCCTGCTACCCACACACATGCACACGCTCACCTGCCATTCCCATTATTTATCACCCTACATGAGTAGCTGTTGATACATGACAGGTACACATTTCAGAAGTGCACTATGTTGTTTACTACTGGCATCCCCTTCTCTACCTGTACTCACAGGGTGCAGGCAACCTCATCAGTTGAAGATGTAATGTGCATCAGGTACTGTAGTACCCTGATTGCCACATCAAACATGTTTCCCATACGGAAATGCACACACAGACACATCCCACATCCACACACTTGCCACATTCAGGCTTCAGAACACTATCTAGGTATATTCGGTACATGTGCGTGTTACAGTAGCATGTAACACTATACTGAGTACTGGCAGTTAGTTGTCTGTTGTCATGTTGTCTGTATAGAATAAAATAATTGTTTGATTATCCTACTCCGTTTTGTGGACATTACTTGAAGAAGTGTTACCTTACATGTGTTATCAGTACCACCACCTTCTGTTTTGTAGTTTTGTTTGTATAGGGTGCTATCAACATCACTGCTTGTTAAGGGTAATGACCACCCTGCAGTGCATAGCCCCATGTGGCAATAGCCACATCCCACCCCATCATTGTGCACACACACTAACCCCACCAACAGTAAAACACATACTTTCCATTTGCAAGATTCAAACCCATACCTAACTGTGCAATGACAGTAGAAACAGACACATTAGCAGAGTGTGCTATTTGCAGTAGTTGGAGCAATCTTTACTAATGCTGTACTTAGAGGGTGCTGACATCATCTGTGTGTATGAGGAGGGATGTGCACCCTGTAGTGTGTTCTCCCAGTTGGCAAAAGGCAGTTAACCCTCCCAGCATAGTGCACACACATAAACCACACTCATACTAACACACATACATTCCCTTTGCAGGATTCAAACCCCTACCTAACTACGTTATGACACTGAAGAAAGACACATTAGCAGAGCACGCTATGCAAATTACTGGAGGACTTTACTACAGGTGATATAGTTATACAGTCCTGACATCATCAGTGTTTCAAAAGGGGGATCTGCATCCTGTACGATACTGTCACGGTTGCTAATAGGGACATTTGCCACACACACACATCGATGTGTTGGAGGTTTGCATATGTGGGGATCCAGAACTCCAGTGTGATTAGTATATGGTTTGATTGCAACAATGAGGGATATACTCCCAGTGGTGAGCAGTTTGTACTCATGTTTGTAAAGATCAGCTCTAGTATATCTGCCCCTCTTGTGGGAAGGTTGGTTACCTGTTCCATAGCCAAAGAATGTCTGATCAATGGGAACCTTAGAGCTTGGGTATTGTGGCTTGTGTAATGTTCACAGTCTATGTTTGGGTAGCTGGCATCACCCAGTATGATGGTGTTTGCAGAGTAATCTAAACTCTCCTGTGTCAGCATGAAGGCTGTGTGGGAGTCCTGAGTTTGAGAGGGTGCTGTAAGAGCTCCTCTGTGTCTCTTTCCATGTGGTCCAGGGAGGTACGTCTCAGGTTGTTTGCACCAGCATGGACAATGTCTGCCTCATAGCTGTACTTGCTGCGGAGTGACCTGTGTGCCTGTGTTATGTGGCACATTCTATCACCCAACAGGTAGCTGACTGTGACCCTCACCTTGCTCTGTCTGGAGGGCAGCACGTCTGTCAACAGCTCATGTCAAGCAAGTGCACACCCCTCATAAATGATGTGGAAACCTTCAAAGGCCCAAGGCCTGTTGAAAGTATGGACCAGACTGCAGATACCTGTATAGAGGCATTCTGTGGACACATTCAGGAATGCATGGATCATGAAGCCACATATGAAAGCATGACCCAATTCTCCAAAGGCAGATGTCCTGGGCGCCAGACACCAGCCATAAACACACTATACAATAGAAGGATGACGCCACTACATGATACAACAACCTCCCAAAATGTGAAGGCACCACTGATGAGCATTGGAAGACAACTACAGGCACCCATATGATTGTCTAAGGCCATCTTTGAGAGAGGATTCCACAAGCCACTGAGGATAGTCACAAGGCTGCCTGTAGTTATGTTAGTAACCTGGGTGGTACTACCCAGATATGCTCAGAGGTAATCCAATATGTCACACAAAATATAAAACACACAGACATTGCCATCATCCTAGTGGACAGGTTCAATGCTGCCTTCTCTCCCCACCGCACCAAAAGGGAAAATATGTCTCGCAGCACAGTGCTTCCCCCCCTGACATCACAGATGCTCAGGTAAGAGATGCCCTTCCCAAAGCAATGAACACTGCATCAATGGGACCAGACAGTGTCCCAGGCTGTGTCCTACATGAACCACAAGAAGAGCTACACCCAGACATAACACCACTGTTTAATCCCAGCCTTAATACACGATATGTGGCCAGAGAATGGCATACAGCAACAGTGGTCCCTCAACATGCAGGTGGTGCCGTCACGGATCCTGGACACTACTCGCCCCATATGTCTGACTAGCTTTGTCTGCAAAGCTATGGCAAGGATCATCATGAACCTCACATATCTAGATATTGTGGACCTACAGACATGTCACCATACACAGTTTGGCTTTGTCAATGGCAGATCCTGCCTATCAAACCTGTTTGATTTCTTTGAAACAGTCACCAAGGCCACTGTCAAGGGGTAGGAGGTCCACACAGCCTACCTGGACCTTGCATAAGCCTTGGATACAATACCCCACTTGTGCATTCTAGGGAAGCTCACCAGTGTACATATTAACCCCTATGTCACTATGGGTATTGCACAGTGGCTCAAGGGCAGAACACACATGGTAGAATTGCTGGAGCCATGTCAGACTCCAACCTGGTACAAGTGGTGTCCCACAAGGCACAGCCCTAGGAGCTGTCATGTTCATTATATATTTGTCATAGGTACAGGCCAACATGGAAGTACTGTGGCTCAGCAAGTCGCAGGTGACTGCAGACCAAACACCATAATCAACTCACCAGCTAACACACGCATCCTCCAAAAGGGACTCTTGCAAACACACGACTTGTGCCACAGCCATGGCCTCAACGTGAATGACAGAAAGAGTATAGTCATCCCCTTTGTCAAACACTAAGTGACCACAACGTACCACATATATGTTAATCCAGTAAGTGCAGAACAAGGAATTATGGACCTTGGGGTACGCAGGTTGATAGCATTCTACCATTTGACAACAACATGGACAAAGTGGTTAGGTAAGCATGTTATATGGGCCACATCATCGTGGGATCCACATGTAGGCCAGGGGAGGACATTGTGCCCCTTTACTCATCCCTCATCATGCCCATAATTGACTATGATGAACCTGTCGGCATGCACCTTACCAGACACCTGCAGCAACTGGAGCTACCACATATGTACCTCGACAAGGGGATCAAAGTGCTCAAACAGATGCCACATACTGACTGGTTAAAGTAGCAGCAGCTCTACTCAGTGACATACTGCCTCTTCATAGGCAATCTGTGCCTGACATAGAAGGCCAGGTCATACCCTCACGTAATGGCCATGCTGCATCTCAGAATATCCAGATCCCACCAGGATACACGCTGGAAATACTTGAACCTCAGGAGTGATATACATAGGACATGGTGGAGGGACACATTTACAACTCAGAGGCTCCCTTCATTCCTGATTATTATCCCAATAGAGGTTAGGCAGACTGACTCAGTGACTATCTTCAAGAGCGATATTAATGACTGGATGTGACATTGTAGGGTTACCCTGGGTATCACTTATGTGTCACTGTGAGAAAGAGGCACAGTATACTAACCTTGGAAAAGGGCATAGCAAGACAGATTCACAATGCATGTTGAAAGGCACACACATTCTGGCTAGGTGGATACATGCCCTGGGCAGATATCCCTGTCTGAACCTATGGACCTATGTCTCTTTTTCACCATTGGCCCTATGTGCTGTCAATCACCAATGTAATCTCAATACTCCGGTAGCATGTGCAAAGGTCAGTTGTCAGTCACCTCTATGGTACAGTTGTGGAATATGTGTGTCATGTAGTAATGTCACAGCTGCCACATGTACACAGTCAACCCTATCCCCTACCCATTGATGTACATCACATGTATGAGATGGAAACACATGGCCATACTGTAACAACAACATACAAGTCAGTCAGATGCATGGACACATATGACTCAGTCATTGTCCATGCCACCACAGCTGATGTGGGATGTCGCTCAGTGGGATACATGATAGGGAACATGGAAGGGATCACTGAGCAAGTGACACAGGCTGGTAGACCCCTGACCTTGGTTGGCATCAGACCCTCACCAGGGATTCCGACAAATTACTGAATGCTAATGAATAAGTGTAGCTACAACACCCTAGCTGAATGGTTCTTAGCATGCAGTCACTGCATTGCTATGGAATACTGTCTTACCACTCCCACAACAGGTGAGAACATGCAGCTCCTGTACATCAACAACATGTAGACTTTATGCCCCAGACCAGGTGTGCATCCCTCACTACTAGGCTGATAGCATCTACATCTCACACTGTATATACACATCCCACATGCAGCATCTGCACAGAAGACCACGGTCATAATGTTACCCTGTGCAAATACCATGCATTCACATGTGGCAGGCATCACACATGGTAACTATTGAAAGTCACAGGTACATATGTGTATTTGGCACACACATACATCATGTGTTCATTGCCATAACCGTGTAATCAATGTCATGCATTATTGTGAGGGACAACCCACACACATGGGCATTCTGTGTGCACAACACACATGGCATGTCTGTAATCAAAAGCCATACATAATTGTGATATCGTTTAGAAAGGGGTATGTGCATCCTGTAGTGTGTTTTCCCAGTTGCCAAAGGGATATATCAATCATACACACTTACCCCCTTCACACACACTTGCCACCTGCTGGATTCAAACCCCTACCTAACTATGTTAAGACGCTAGAGACGGACGATTAGCACAGCGGCGCTATTCGCATTACTGGGGATTTCCTTTCCCCTGATATACTTATAGGGTGCTGACATCATCAGAGTTTAGAAAGTGGAATGATCATCCTGTGGTGTGTTTTCCCAGTTGCCAAAAGGGATGTTTCTTTCATACACACTTACCCCGTCACACACACACTTGCCACCTGCTGGATTCAAACCCTACCTAACTATGTTAAGACACTAGAGACGGACGATTAGCACAGCGCTATTCGCATTACTGGGGATTTCCTTTCCCTGATATACTTATAGGGTGCTGACATCATCAGAGTTTAGAAAGTGGAATGATCATCCTGTGGTGTGTTTTCCCAGTTGCCAAAAGGGATGTTTCTTTCATACACACTTACACACACACTTACCCCCTTCACACACACACTTGCCACCTGCTGGATTCAAACCCTACCTAACTATGTTATGACACTAGAGACGGACGCGATAGCACGGGCGCGCATTACTGGTGGGGATTTTCCTTTCCCTGATATACTTATAGGTGCTGACATCATCGGAGTTTAGAAAGTGGAATGATCATCCTGTGGTGTGTTTTCCCAGTTGCCAAAGGATGTTTCTTTCATACACACTTACACACACACTTACCCCCCTTCACACACACTTGCCACCTGCTGGATTCAAACCCCTACCTAACTATGTTATGACACTAGAGACGGACGCATTAGCACGGCTCGCTATTCGGATTACTGAGAGAATCCTTTTCTCCAATATACTTATAGGGTGCTGACATCATCAGAGTCTAGAAAGTGGAATGATCATCCTCTGGTGTGTTTTCCCAGTTGCCAAAAGGGATGTTTCTTTCATACACACTTACACACACACTTACCCCCCTTCACACTCACTTGCCACCTGCTGGATTCAAACCCCTACCTAACTGTTATGACACTAGAGACGGACGCATTAGCACAGCGCGCTATTCGTATTACTGAGAGAATCCTTTTCTCCAATATACTTATAGGGTGCTTACATGATCAGTGTCTAGAAAGGGGGATGAGCATCCTCTGGTGTGTTTTCACATTTGCTAGGGGTAACATTTGGACCAAGTGTGTGAGCATGCCCAGTTCAGCCTTCCCATGGCAAGTTGTGTGAAAGATGTCTCATTTATCTAAGTGTGTGAGCATGCCCAGTGTGGGCTTTACATATGTTGAACTCTGCAGCCCATCACATTTGTGGATGAGTGTGACCTTCAACAAATACCTCCAGTTTATGGTTGTGTGTTCTGTGCCATGTTGTGTAGTTACTGTCGAATGCTTTTTGTGTGAACAAAACAGGGAGTATACTGTGCCTGCAGTTTTTGCATGGGATACTTTGCACACAATTGTCAACATCTGTTCATACTGACCTAACACTGTAGCACTGTCTAGTGTAGTGTTTCAGTACTTTCACTGTGGTGGTCAGTATCCTGGGCTTTAGTCCTATCACTGCTTTACATTTCCATAGTGTGCACAACAGCCTGGTTAGGGTCCAGTTGTGCACATCTGCACAAAGGCAGTGCCTCTACAGACCATGTTAATTGCTGCCCCATAGGCTTAACAAGTGTAGTCTGCAAATCTATGGAGAGGATCATAATTGAGCTCATAAACAAAGATATAGGGGACATGCAGACATTGTACCCATCCCATTTTGGCTTGGTCAGGGGCAGATCATGCCTTTTGTACTGGGTTGACATCTTCAAATTGGTCACTTAGGCCATTGTTGGGGAAAGGCAGTCCATACAGCCTACCTTGGCCTTGCAAACACTTTCAACACAATACCCCACTCAGGTATTGTGGAAAACCCTAACAACTGAAATGTAAACCCATATGTCACAAGATGGGTTGCAAACTGGCTTAAGGACGGGACCCACAGGGTTAGAGTTGCTGGCACTATGTTAGACTCCAGGCTGGTCACAGGTGGTGTCACACAGGGCTCAGTCCTTGGCCCCATTGTTTGTCATGTACTTCCCAGAAGTACAGGCCAACATGGGAGGACTTTGGATGACAATGTTAGCAGATGACTGCACACTGGGCACCATAGTGGACAGTGCATCACACACAGATATCCTTCAGAAGGGACTCACAGTAACTGATAGCTGGTGCCAGGGCCATGGCCTGAAGTCAAAGTGCACAACATGTGTAGACATACCCTTCAGGAAAAGCAAGGTGACCCCAAGCTACCATATAGGTGGCAGTCCTCTAAGCACAGAGGAGGTTATCATGGACCTGGGGACCCAGGTTGACAGTCGCCATTCTTCTGAGACTCACATTGCTAAAGTGGCTAGGAAGACCTTCTACATTGCCCACCTGATCAGGATGGGATTCACATCCAGATCTAGTGGGTCATTGTTCCCCTGTACTCTTCACTTATCAGACCGGTGATCGAGTCGAATGCCCTATTCTGGCTGTATCTCACCCAACATCTGCAGCAATTGGAGACACCCTGACTGTCCCCACCTAAAGGATCAAGGAAGCGCAACAGCTGTCATATGCTGCGGATTGAAGACACTCACACTCTATTCACTCACATACCGTCTGCTTAGAGGTGACATGTGCCTGACATGCGAGGCCATGTCCAAACAGAGATTAATGGACATGCTCCACCTCAGACTCAGAAGATCCACCTGAACCACTAGTGCAGGTGACTTGCACCTTAGCAGGGATGTATGTTGGACATGTTGGAGGGATGGAGTTATCACCGGAGACTCCTATGCTGTGGAATACAATCCTGGTCCATTTGAGGCAGAGCACCTTGCTGGCTGTGTTCAAGAGGTATCTTGACCTAATGCTAGTCGGAGAATGTGTTTGTCCATCAACACATTGTAAGCGTGGTTGCCATGTCATATGTCTTGTTTAGTATACTGTGCCTCTGTCTACCTGTGACATAACATTGATACCCAGGGTAAACCTCCCATCTCCCATCCACTCATTAGGATTCCTGTTGAGGGACTCAACCAGTGTCTCTATGGACAACCTATACTGGTAGTTTACTCATGTGTGGGGTGGCTTCTGTGTTTTGGATAATGCAGTACAGCCTGTCCTATATATGTCAGTGCTGGGGTTCAGGTCCCTCATGTGCATAGCTCCCTGCCATTCAGATTGTACAAGGTGCAGCATGTGCATTGATTCCAGCTTGGACATGGCTTTCTACATCAGGCACAGCTTGCATCTGGGTGGACAGCATGGCAGTGTGTGGAGCTGCACTCTGTTTAATCAGACTACACATTACATGTGTTCCAGCTCTGTCATACTCCTGGTGAGGTACTGTTGTGGACTTTACAGGTGCTGGATGTGTGTGCATGAGGTACACCCACAGGGGCTGTTGTGGTCATTTCTAATGCTGATGAAAGATAACTGCAGAACCAGAATGACCTCCCCTTAGCTAGATGTCAGACAGCATGGACCATACAATCACAACTGAAAACAGGACCCTCTCCACAAAGGGAAAGTGTCCTGTCTGGTGGACCCCAGCCATAAACAAACTGTATGACAGATGAGGGTTACTAATGCAAGACAGAGCTACATCTCCAAAAGGGAAGACAGCTGTGATCAGCACTAGTAGAAAGCTACATTATCTCATAAAGACATGCAAGTTCAACTTGGGGACATAAATCACCAAAGACAATGAAGGTAACCACACTGCTTTCTTCAGTTATGTCAGACACCTGGTTGTGAACCCTTGGATATGCTCAGAGTTGGTACACAACAACATATATTCCAGTGACCTGACAGATATTGGCAACATTCTGGCGGACAGCTTCAGTGCGATTTACCCCCTCCCTCACCCCCAAAACAAGATAGTTATCACTGCTGTATGTAACCTCACTGTCATCTTGGATGTCCATGTGAGAGCCACACTCAGCAAAGACAAGTACACAGCATCCATGGGACCTGCTGGTATCTCCAGTTGCATGCTATGTGAACTCCAGAAGGGCTGGACCCATATATACAACTGCTATTTAACCTTAGTCTTGCTACAGGATATGTACCTGAACACTGGCATACGGCAACAGTGGTCCCACTCCACAAAGGAGATGCCTCCACAGACCATGGCAACTACCACCACACAAGCTTAACCAGCCTTGTCTGCAAAGATATGGGAGGAGTCATGGAGCTCTTACACAGACACATTACTGACCTACGGACCCTTGTTCCCACCTAGTTCAGCTTTGTACAGGGCAGATCCTGCCTTTTGCACCTTTGCACCCAAAAATTACCTACCATGAAGATCAGGGTTCTTCAACACATGTCATATGTTTCCAGAATAGAGGAAGTCCAGCTTTGTTCAGTGTCATACCGCATACTTACAGGTGACCTATGCCTGACATACAAGACCATGTCCAATCAGGATTTGGTGGACATGCTCCACTGCAAGCAATCCAAATCCACCAGAGCCATGAGAGCTGAGTATTTGAACCTCAGCACATACATGTATAGGACATGCTGGAGGGACAGAGTCATAACTCAGAGGCATCTCACACTCTAGCAGAGTATCCCAGTTCATGTTTGACAGAGTCCCTCACTGACTCTCTTCAGGAGACATCTGGACAACTGCATATGAGACGGAGGCACAGACTAGACAGAGACACAGTCATGTTATTCAATTACGTAAGGGGGTCATAATGTGTCACTACTAAGTCAGAGGCACAATATTCAGAATTTATTGTGTACACTTATTACCACTATAAGGGGTGGCAATAGCCACATCACTATGGCTAGGCTTATACATGCACTAGGGCAGATAGCCTAGTAGTACACTATGACACTATGAAACACCGGTGTATGTGTAGCTATTGTCAATCAAACAGTATGATGTGGCTTGGGGGGCTTGATATGTCCCTGTATTCCAACATTGTTTTGTCTATTCCTTCTAGCATGTCTAGGGATCAGTTGCTAGTGTCCTCTCCTGCTCAGCTGGTGAACCTGGGAATATTGAGGCACTGTTACACTTGCCTCATGTACACTGACAACCCTCTCCTTCTGCCATAAAACACACATACATGTGAGAGATGCAACTATATAGCCAAAGTGGAGGCTGAGCTCTCAACATAGGACTAGCAAGACCAGAGAGAAGGTGAAGGTAACCACACACACATCTTTAATCCAGTCTCACATGGCACTGTCACAACTTAAGATCATACACATAGACACACAGAGACACTCTCGGAGTCTCTGATCAGAAGTCTACCAGAATGGCAGTGGCCACCACAGCAGACACTCACACAACTGCCTCCACAGGGCACCGCACATGCAACACATTGACCACAGAGTCGGTGTGCCAAACAGTCACAGCCCTTAAGGCCAAACACAATGCCAGACACACTTGTCATAGGTGACTCCATAGTCAGACACACTGATGTCCCACTCACCAGATCAGGTACAGAGGAGGTCACAGTAAGCTGCCTATCGGGCACTGGAATCCACCACATAATGCAAGCACTCAGGTCACTAAACTGCAAGTACAGGTCTGACCCAGTCATAATCCATGCTGGTGTGAACGACCTGAGATGTACCTCCCTGGACTACATGGAAAGAGACATAGAGGATCCCTCTGATTATGTAGGCCAGGCAGGTATGACCCTGACCTTCGGCAGTATCCTACCTTCACCAAGTATGATGCCACATAAACAGAGACAAGATGATCAGCTGTAGTATTTTGCTTAGACTATGGTGTAATTCTAAGGGGGTCCAATGTCTGTCTGCCTGGGATGACATGCTGGACAGGCCACGGTGATTTGCAAGGGACGGCTTGCACCTGTCACCCTGGGCTTCGGATTTCAGATGATGCTCTTGCCACCCCCATTGTGCCTTTTTTATGCAAGATTCAGATTCTACACCTACCACCCTAGAACGCAGTAAAGGAAAGACACTAAGGGTAATGCTGCTCAATGCCCAAGGTCTCAACCTCAAGCTGCACACACTCTATGCCCTTCTCAGTATGTAGCACATTGATGTCTGTGCTGTGCCTGAAACCTGGTTCACAGCTTCTGACTGCACCCCGGCACTATCGGGTGTTACCTCATATCATGCATTCCGGCACCAGCATCCCGACAACACCAAGAAGGATGGTGGGTGTCCATATTCATCAAGGACACCCTCACCTCATGGTTGGTGGCAACACACGATGCATCGGAGACCATCCAGGTGCCAGTGACCGTAGGCAAGACTGCTCTGCAGTTTGTAGCATGTTACATGCCACCCACTCAAACTCAGGTACCTCACACAGCTATCCTGCAAACACTGAAGGGGATAAATGTATCTCCAAACACCATCCTACTGGGTGATTCCAACTATCCACATATAGACTGGGATCACTAATCATGCCACAACACTCTAACACAAAGGTTCCAAGAGTTCATACACTGAAATGCCATGGAACAACTGGTCCCAATCCCCTCAAGTGGAGGCAACATTCTAGAACACATCATCACGAACATGGGGTCACACTATTCAACACCAGACGTATACCCATCATTGGTGAGATCAGATCATGGACTACTCTCAGTGGGAGTCCACATCCCACCCACACCCCAGATGGGAAAAGAAACAGTGAAGACCTTCTCAAATGCCGACTTCACATTTCTGAGGACTGGTGTGGTCTCTTTCAAGGCCCCCAGGCCAGCGGACACCATTACCCAAGCCACTGTATCACTTAGAAATGCCTTCTACCAGCACCTCCAGGACTGCATGGATCTGGCAATCCCAAAAAATAAGACTCTTTATACCACAGGCAAGCATCCAGTCTGGTGGACCCTAGCCATAACCAAGCTGCACAACACAAGGAAGGAGCTACTACCAGATAGAGCGTAATCCGTAGGGGGGAAGACACCCCTGCTCATTGTGAGTAAAACACTGGGTTCCCCCATACAATCATCCGAGGCATGTTTTGAGAGTAAACCCACTCAGGACTCCAGGGACAATCATGAGGCCTTTTTTACCTATGTTTGAAACCTGGGAGGGAACTCCCAGATATGCTCAGACTTAGTTCAGAATGATGTTGATATCACTGCACCTACAGACATTTGCAACATACTGGCTGACAGGTTCAGTGCAGATTTCTCCCCCCAGCTGGAGGGGTATGTACACCAGAGGAATGTAGCCCCCCAAACATCTCCACTGCTGGGGTGGGAACTGCTCAATCCAAGGCAGAAAACACTTTATCCATGGGACCAGATGGTGTCCCCAGTTGTGTGCTCCATGAACTCAATGAGTAATTACACCCGCAGTTAGGGCAGCTGTTTAATCTTAGCCTCATCTCAGGATATGTTCCCAAGGAGTGGCATACAGCAATGGTGGACCCACTTCACAAAGGAGGTGCCTCCACCAACCCCAGAAACTACCATCCCATCAGCTTGACAAGCCTGTTCTGCTAAGGTATGGAGAGGATCATAATGGGAATTCTAAATGAAGACATAGGGGACTTGCAGACATTGGATCCAATCCAGTTTGGCTTTGTCAAGGGCAGATCATGCCTTTTAAACTTGGTTGACTTTTTCAAAACACTCACCCAGGCCATTGCCCTGGGCAAGGCAGTCCACACAGCCTACCTTGACCTGGCAAAGGCTTTCGACACAATACCCCACTCAGGTATCATTGAAAACATCACCAGCTTAATTGTGAACCCATACATCACAGCATGGGTTGCAAACTGGCTAAGTGACGGAACACACAGGGTCAAAGTTGCTGGTGCCAGTTCACACTCCAGAGCTGTCACAAGTGGTGTCCCACAGGGCTCAGTCCTGGGCCCACATTTGTTCAGTATCTACTTTTCAGAAGTACGAGCAAACACAGGAGGATTATGGCTGACAAAGTTTGAAGATGACTGCAAACTGGGAAGCATAGTTGGAAACCCATCTGACACAGACATCCTTCAGAAGGGTCTCATAGACACGGATAACTGGTGCCACAGCCATGGCCTTACATTAAACACTAAACAATGCATAGCCATACCCTTCAGGAAGAACAAGGTTACCACTACTTCCCATCTAGGTGGCAATCCTCTAAGCACAACGAGGGTTATCAGGGACCTGGGCACCCAGGTTGACAGTGACCTTTTGTTTGACACTCACATTGCCAGGGTAGTTTGGAAGGCCTTCTACATTGGCCACCTCATCATGCAGTGATTCACATCTAGATCAAGGGAGGTCATTGTTCCCCTGTACTCATCACTCATCAGACCAATGATTGCATACAATGCCCCATTCATATTGGATGGGCCCACATATTCCTCGACAGGAGGTGAAAGGGTCTCAAACATATTTCTTATGCTGCCCGACTGAAGGAATTCCAGCTGTATTCAGTCGCCACTGTCTGCTCAGAGGTGACCTGTGCCTGACATACAAGGCTATGTCCAACCCAGAATTAATGAACATGCTTCACCTCAAGACCTCTACATCCATCAGAACTACAAGGGCAGGAGACCTAAACCTCAACACAGATATTAATAGGATGTGCTGGAGGGACAGATTCATCACCCAGAAAGTCCATATGCTGTGGAACAACATCCTGGTACATGTGAGGCTGAGCACCTCACTGGCTTTGTTCAAGTGAGATCGTGACCAATGGATGGGAGATTGCAGGTATATCCCAGGGATAACCTCAGTATCACTGCTTGACAGAGGCACAGCAAAATAATGGGCATATTATCCATCAACTTGCAGGGGTGGCAGAAGCCACAAAACTCTGGGCTAGGCTTATTAATGCCCTAGGGCAGATAGCCTAGTATGAACCTATGAACCTATGGACATAGGCCTGGGGCAGTTCCTGCTATTAGGACAGTGGTCTGCAGCAAGCTATATAGTAGTAGTCGGTTTTAGCCATTGGTTTTGACCATGGCTATTCCATGTTGCTTCTTGTTGTGGTACAAACATGGGTGTGTGGTTATCCATGCTATTTATTGCTAGTCACCCTCATTTTGTATCTTGTTCCATGTTTTTGCACATGTACATCAATGTATGACGTGCAGCTGTTTCCGCAGGGTCATATGCGTGGATATGGATGTTAGTTGGGGTCCTCAGGTGTGCATATTGTACATGATATTACATTACTTAACACATGGCATTCATGCCTCAGGTGGTGCTGCAGGGCCACCTCTGTCGGATACACATACTACACTCCCTGTACGTTTGGAAGCAGGTTGTGTCATGTTAGGCATCCCTGTTACTGTATGAGTGAGTCAGAGCGGTATCAGTCCCAGTGTTCCTACTGACCAAGCGTATGTGCTATCGTTGCCTCTTTGCCAAGGCCAGGGCATACTGGGCACACCTCCTTCTGCCTACTGGGACAAGGTCAGGTTGTTCCTCCTCCGAGTCACCCCTGCCTGTGGTGGCCTTGGCAATGGTGGGGATGTTTGGCCCAGCCCTGTGCTGGTCCTGCTGCAGCTGTTTCCGCAGGATCATATTATGTAGCATAGCACATATCATGATCATTTGGGTACATGTAGTTGGTGTGTACTGCAAAGCTCCACCAGGCGTGTCCAGACACCGGAACCGTGACTTGAGCAGCCCAAACACACGCTCTATGATATTACGTGTTTGTGCGTGTGCCTCATTATGGCGTTCCTGTTCAGGTGTGTGTGCATTTCTGATGGGTGTCATCAGCCACGGCTCAAGTGCATAACCTGCATCCCCACTAGGTGTCCGTGTGGGAAGTCCCCATTGGCAAATGATTGGTACAGCTCCGTCAGATGCCAGATGTGGGAATCGTGGTAGCTCCCAGGGCAGCCAGCACACACATTCATTATTATGCCCTGGGCATCACACACGACCTGGCAGTTGATGGAGGGGTATCCCTTGCGGTTAATGTAGGCTCTACCCTGCTCACCGGCTGGTGCTTTGATGCGTATGTGCGTGCAGTCTATTGCACCCAGCACCTCAGGGTATCCCGTTATTTGCTGGAAGAGACGCATATTGCTGGCCACAACCTCACGGTCATTAGGGACATATATATGATCACTGACATGTGGTGACATGGCATCCAGGAACTGGTGCAGTACCCTGGAGGCTGATGCCTGTGATATCCCCATCATATCACCAGTTGGTCTCTGGAAGGTACCTGTAGCTAGTATTCTTAGGCCAACACATACCTTGGTTTCCACTGGGATGGGTTCCCCTCTGTTGGGTCTGTGTGTGAGGCGTGGCCTGCACAGCTCAACAATCTGCTGCAGGAGCTCTCTGTCCACTCTATAGCGCTCTACTATCTCCAGCTCATGTAACCCATGGTAGGTGACCCTGGGCCTGTATACTCTTCTCCTTCTCCTCACTCTGGGTTGTCTGTCAGCATCTGCATTGTCACCACCCTCAGCAATTCGCCTATGCCTGACTATAATAGCTATGGCAGCCCCTAGCATTTCTGCTCTGAGTTCAGCTTTTTTCAGTTTTCAATTCTGATAGCTTAGTTTCTGGCAGTATCTGTTGTGAGAAACAGCCTGCACTGCTCCTTGCAGTGTTTTAAGTGCTGGGTTGGGCTTCTAGTCTGCCTGTGTAATTGCCTGCTTCTAATTGTTTCCACCAATTAACTCCAGTAGTATCCTCTGGCAGTTTCTCTGTATTTTAGTTGTTTCCTGTTTCCTCTCTGTTTCCTGAGGGGGAGCAATGTGCACACCAGCTGAAACACGCTCACAGTCACTTAAACGCGTGCACACATCCCTACACGGTGTTACACGCGCGCACACATCCTTACACGGTGTTAGCTAGGCTGATTCATGCTAAAACGCGCGCACACTGCCTTATACACGTGCATGCCTGCGCAAACCGTTGTAAACAGTTTGCAACGCGCTCCCACATGTTGAACCTGCCTTACACGCAGCGCCACAAGATGCACGTATATCAAGAAACTTTGAGTGTAGGGATAGCGTATACCCTCAATTTCTTGACTTTCCTAGTGTTCTGTTGGGACACACCTCCCTCCCTGATGTCTGTCTGTCATCTGTTACCTTACATTGCCCTCCAATCTGGTACATTTATTACTATCCTTCCCCCCCGTGATGTCACCTACCTCTTACTCTGTTCCTCCCCCTTCTCTAACTCTTACACTACTCAGAAAGTGCTCATTACCTATGTGGCAGTGTGATTCAGTATAGTAACCCTCATTTACATAGGATTGCCTAGTAATGCTTAGTTACATGTCTTACACGGAGCTTCCCCTCTTTGACAACCACTAAACGGAGGCCATATTGTTTTTGGTCTGCAAGTCCCTCCATTGACATTTCATGTAATACATAAATCCCACAATTGTGGGTTTATAAGCTTCGGTTTTCAGTTTTAGGTAGCGCACCCGTTTGCTGGTGTGCGCTGCAGTTAAACAAAATCCCGTGGAAAAAAAAAAAGTTATCTAACTTATTTTTGCAACACTTTTCATGCCAATGGCCACATATTTGGCCATTGGCATGCTTAATGAAACATATGCACCCTTTATTTGGAGCTGACATAGCTCCGTTTTAATTTTGCAGAAATGTACTCAGTTGTCAGCTGAGTACATTTCTGCAACACCCGTTACACGGACTGGTTTCTGCTTCGTGGATCGCTCAAATACCTCATTTGCATATCTTGGAGCTGCAAATGAGGTATTGAGCATTTCCACGCCCAGTCCGTGTAAGAGACGTGTTAGCTGTCTCTTACACGGAGATTTGGGCTGTTCCTGAATCGGGAGGCTTACACGGAGGCTTACACTACTCTTGAACTCCGTGTAAGCCTTCCTGAATCTGGCCCATTATGTAGTCTCCTTATTAATTTGATTTTACAGTTTGGTAATGCAAATGTTGACATTTCTCTGCTTATGAACTTCCATCAAACATTTTCTCAGCATGTGTAGCATGTTTTTTAATGTTTTGATTCCTTCTGAATTGTTATTCTGTTAAAGTTATCAAATGTTTACCTTCTTTTCACAAAACCACATTGATCCATATCTGTCAGCTTTGGTAATATTTTCATCATTCTGTTAGCTGTTGTAGGTACAAACACTTTGTAATCCTGATGTAGAATTGATATTGGTCTAATTAATGTAGGGTCTTCAGGGTCATTGCACTCCTTTTGTAATACTGCTACTGCTGCCTTAATCCATGATGCAGGTACTTCCTCTCTTTGAAAACATCAATAAGCAGCACTTTCTAAAGTTACAACAGTCTCTTTCCTCCTAAGGTCCAGATTTGTACAGGAATTTCTTCCATTCCTAGAGATTTCCCTTTTCCTTGTTTGTGCATCACAATTCTTATTTCTCCTGTATTAGTCTTGACTATTAATTGCTTAGTTTCTGCTTTGTCAAGCTTTGGACTGTCTTCATATCCTATATTGTCCCTTCCTTTTGTCTGGACAGATGGATTATCCACCATTATGTTGGATTTGAGACAGCAGCTTCTAATCTTTAGAACTTCTGCAGAGCTTGAGCTTCTATCTTCTTCCACAGTGCAGTGAGTCCCTACATCTTGTTCAGCACCATCCAGACACTATATTTTAGCTGCAATTTCTAAGATAAGCTTATGTATGTTGCCTCTCCTCCACTCTGTCAAGCAAAATCCTACCGTAGCGAAAGAAAAAGTTCTGAAATAATTTTGACTAAAATGTTTTGGATCTCCCCACTCTTTACTATTTTTTCACTCTTTTACTTTTTTTGCTATTTTCTGCTATTTTGTAATGATGGTATTACAGTTCATAGGTTGTTAATAGGTTTATGACCACTAAGGCCCTTACAAGCCTAGCCACTCACCCTAAACCATTTGGGTCCAAAGTATCATAAAAAGGGTGAGCATGCTGATAGGTAGCTGTAGATTGGGGGGGGGGGTTAGGATAATATTTTTCTTATTGATAGCCTCTGTCCATAAGGGACATGGAGGTCAGACTGGGGGGCAGATTTATGATTTCCTTTCCAATTGTCAAGTTTTTGTTTGAATTGGGTCAGAGATGAACTCTGTTTTACAATAGTATGGGGATCCTTTGGGGCACATTTGTCTCTCCAGCACGTTGTTTGTCACAAGCGAAGTTCAGATCCCTGGATCTACTGTTTCTGCTGCAGTTTGTTTTGCGCATGTGCATCAGGTCCATCAGGGCTGGGGCTGAGGAAGTCCTGTAAGCCAGACAAAGATACCCTCTCAACAGCCTGTTGGAGACAATACAGAGATAGAGCCTTTAGGTGATTAGTGTAGGACAAGGGTATTCATGCCTTGAATTCTTCTGGTGAGAAACTTTTGTGGATGCTCTACAACTGTTGCAAGTGTCTGGTTAGATATATGCTTAAGGAGGCATTGTATTCAATAATAGGTCTGATAAGGGTCGAGTAGAATGGTACTGTGTACCGTCCTTTGACCTGAATGACATAACCTTACCTGTAAGTTGGGTGACATAGAATGGTTTTCTTATTATCATAGCAACATGTTGGTTAAAGACCAGATTGCTGTCTACATATATTCTCATATCCCTTACTAGTGAATCGACTCTTGGGGGAGTTTTATCAATGAAGTAATTAACTTGCATTGACAGCTTTCCAAAGGGCAGCATAATGCATTTTTGGCATTGAGTTTTAGGACATGGCTTTGGCACCATTCATTTGTCTGTGTTAAACTCATTTGCAAGATGTTTGTATCTTGAGGGGAATCTCTAATAGCTCCCAATTTACAGTAATCTGTGAACTTGGTGAGCCAGAGGCCTTTAACATTAGCCTTGACTTCTGGAAGTAGATGCCAAACAGGAACGTGCCCAGCATGGAGCCCTGGGATACTCCACTGGTGACTAGCCTCTTGGTGGAGGTGGTCTCATCAATCCTTACTTCTTGGTTTCTGTCTGTGAGTCAGCTGTCAGTCCATTAAGTTATGTAAAGGTTTACGCGCAAGTCAGAGAGCTTGTCAACAATGCCCGAGTGGGATATTGAATCAAAGACCATCCATTGCCTTTATGACCCTGTCAAAGAAGTCTACCAGGTTAAGTAGGCATGACCTTCCCTTAAAGTCAAATTGAGATGAGTACAGCATCTTTAGGTTGCCAATGTCCTTGTTTATCATTTTCATGACAATTTGTTCTATGGTTTTGTGTATTAGGCTTGCTAGACTGATGGGTCTGTAGTTCCCTGGGTCAGTTGATGGTCAACTGTTGTGGAGGGGAGTGACTTTTGCAGTCTTCCATTCACTTGGAATGCAGCCTTTTTCGAGGCTGTAGTTGGTGTGCTTCTTATAGGTCATGTTTTAGACTGTTAAGGAAACAACCAGGGATGATGATGGTACCCATGGAGACGGTGATCTTGGCTTTAGTGAGTGTCGCCAGCACCTGGTCCTTGCTGATACTTGGGGGAAGTATGTTGGAGGGGATTTCACTTAGTGCAGCTCGGGGGGGGGGGGGGAGCAAGTTTGAGCTGAATTTTTCTGCCAGTAGATTTGCTATGTCATCTTGATCAGTGTAGGTGGTACCATCCGCCACCAGTTCAATACATTGTGTGCTACCTCTAAGGCTCCAGTCATAGCTGAAGAAGACTTTTTCATTGCCCTTAGCCTGCAAAGCTGTTCTGACATCATAGTTGGCTTTGTTGGAGTTAATTACATCATTACTTTATTGTTTAGTTGTATTCGAGACTACTTGTCTTTAAGGGAATTGATTTTCCTGATCTTGGCCATGAGTTTTCTTTTATTGTATGCCCTGTTTAGGTGAGGATTCCACCAGTGAGGTTTATTTTTAGTGTTTGTTTTGTATTTATTTCTGTAGGTACAGCAGCTTATGTGCAGCCATTCACATGTTTGTATAGGGACTCTGTGAATAATTCTGCTTAGGTAGCTGTTGTCTCCGGGCTGGGAGGAGCTTTGAATTTTGTCAAACTGTCACTTAATAGTACATAGTTTGCCTTTAAGTAGTTCCTAGCTATCACTGGCTTAGCTGGATTTTCTGGTTTGATATTTACTTCAAATGAGACAGTTGTGTGATCCGATCTCACTAGTGAGGATGTGACATGGGGTGGGAGTTACATTGCTATTCCCATGTTGGTGAGTAGCAGATACAGTAAGTTTGATCCACTGGTTGGAGCGTGCACTATCTATTCCTTGGTGCTTGGGTTAGTAAAGTCCAGGAAGCATTGTACCTGTGAGTTTGAGGCAGTGTACATTTCCAGGGTAGTTAAAGTTACCCGTGAATAGGTATTTGGTTGGATGGTAAGTGTCTTTAGTAGGTTTAGGTAAGAGTCATCAGACTGTAAAGGCTTACATGGTGACCTCTAGCTTGCCATTATATGGTGAAGAACCTTACCTATGGTGACCTGCACGCAGATGAGTTACATGGTATCATTCTGATTAAGCAACTTGGAGGTATGTTTGTTGCTAACATTGATCGAAACACCACCACCTTTAACCCCAGTTTGTGTTATGTTAATCAAAATGTGTGGAAGGTGCTGTAGCCTTGCACTTGTGATTTCTATGGCTTTAAACCAAGTCTCCGTCATGGCAGAGATGTTTCTACATCCTCCTGAGTGAGAAGGGCTTGAAGGGTTTTTTGTTTAGGCTCTGAACATTGAGCAATAACACCTTAAGGTGGCTTGTAAACTTTTTCACAGTTGGCAGTTTTGTCTTTTTGGCATTGCCTAAAAAAGGTTCTAAGGGGGCGGATAAAAATGTTGCCAATATCTTCAAGCTTGGGGGGAAAGGTGCAACCCATACTTGCCAAAGTAACATGGTCTTTTGACCATATTCTCCCATGCAAACAGATATTGTATTCTCCACAAGTGACGTCAGAAACTAAACCAGTTAGTAAAATCAGTCAGCCTGGTTCTATGGAAAAAGCTACTGGTTTACGTAAGTGCCCTCAATGAGTGCACAAAATTTTAGCCAGGATGCATTCAACCTCTAGTAGTGTGCCAGAGGCTGTGACATTTACAGTCTCCTTTTGAATTGTGTAAATCTTTTGGTCCTAGGTCTTTAACTGAAAGGAAAAACAAGCTAATTTTAAAAAACCTTCTATCTACCACAGTGGAAGATTCAGATGATTCAATGCCAAAAGAAAAAAAAAAGAAAAAGGAGAGACATAAAGGCAGAGAAAGAAAAAAAAATTGAAGAGACCGGTTGAACTGTCTCCTTCACCCTGTCAAGGACAGAGACCATAAGATCTCACAATGTTCTCCATCTGCTGTTCTGTCAATTCCATTGTACTCAGAAAACTGTGTTCCCAAACATTTAGTATGTCTGCTGTTGACACTCAAACTGCAGTCGTCTCTGATAGGTCTCCTCTGAGGAAAACATCCACCAGCATCAGATCTTCAGAGCTGTAGTCCTCCAGGTTTCTGGGCTGAGTTTGCATCTGACCCACTCAAGTCCAATATCTTGGAAGTTGACTGTGTTCCAGCACCAAATGGCCATTGATATTTGCTTGCTTGGGAAAGTCCAACTGGGTAAATCCCATTTCCACTAGAGACCCAGGGAGAAAAGCTACAGCAGATACACTTAAGATGCTCCTGATGCAATTTTTTTTTACAAGGACAAATTACATAGTTCTTAAGACATCTAGATACAAGCAAGGAATTGTTTTGTAGTGACACCATACAAAGATAAAACAGGTATTTCTTTTGTGGTGACATATATGATATTAAATTCCAAGTATAAACCATTTAGTTTGGAAACAGTTTGCAATATATGTGACAGGTAGACATTAGATATGACTTACAATACATGGGAATTAATGTTATAGCATAGATGTTAAGAATAAATTAAATTAAGATAAGGTATGTAGATAATAGTTGCAGCTAGTCATTTGGTAAGTAATAGTTAAAGCTAGAGTGAGAGTGGCATTCTGTACTTTGAGTCAAGGATAGTGGCAGTAGGAATACTAGGATACATACTGGCAAAATCCTGGTTATAAGAGGAGAGTGATAAAAAGTAATTGAAAAAGATGGATAAACTGATGGTTAGAAGAAAACTGAAATGTAAAGTGAGGATAAAGATAGGAAGTTAATTGAGGAAAAGGTGACAAGGTTTGTTGTATAAGCAGGGATAGAGATTATAAAGGTATAGATAGGGGGCATGAGCTGAGAAAGGAAATGGTGGTACCCAGGTGAAGAGCCAGCCATGTATAGTTTAGGTGTTTTCGTAAGGGCTTGAAAGTGGAATGTTTCATAGTCTGTTTTATGTATGTTGGGATGGTATTCCAGAGTTTAGATACATAATGGGAGTACAGAAAGTCACCTGCTGATCTGTTAGACTTTGTGGTGATTAGTAGGAGTTTATTTGTTGAGCAACGGTCGCAACCTGACTAGTAGTGCTGCAGCAAGGGTATCTTTTAGTTCTGGTCATTTTTCTGGTGTATGTATAAGAGTTTGTGTAGTAATAAGTTATAAGATTGTTAAATACTTGAGTAACTCAAGCCAGTTAATTTCTTTCAGGGTTCTGCAATAAGGATTCTTTATTGCAACAGGCAGAGAGTTTAGCTTTAAATGTAGTATTTAGATTTGTAAGAATAGTAGGGATGGAATAAGATGTGTAAATGCTAGTGGTTTGTCTTGAATTGTCTGTCAAGTAGTGTTTGGCTCAATAGATGGAGCTGAGTTTTGGGTGTTTTTAATGACTTGCAAAATTTGTTGATCACATTTCAGGTTATTGTCAGTTAAGATGCTCAGAAGTTTGGTTTTGAGTTAGTTTCAATTTTTGTGTTGTTGAATGAGATTATGCTGAATGATTTTCATTTTTGTATTATTTAGAAATGAAGAGCGCAAGTTTTTTTTGTTAGGATTTAAAAGTAGATTTTTATCTTTTAGCCAAATTTTGATAGTAATGAAGGAATTTTGAATGATGCCCTGAAGTGTTATTAGGGATGACGCTGCACATATAAGGGTTGCATCATCAACATATTGAAAAATGATAGTGAGTATGGTGGGAGTATGCAGTTTGTTTATAAAAATGTTGCCTAATATTGAGCCTTGTGGGAAAACAACAGTGACTGGTAGGAAGGTAGAGAGATTTTGTTTCCACTTGACTGCTTGTTGCCTTTCAGTCATATAGCAACAGAACTATAAGAAAGAGGGCTGGTTGAGGCAGAGGGAAGACAGTTCGTTAAGATGATGTTGAGATATGGTGTCAAATGCTTTTGATAAATCTAATAGTGAAGATACCAGATTGCCATCATTCCTAGATTAGTGTATGATGATGAAGTTAAGAAGAGCAGTAATAGTACCATGGTGGCTCCAATACCATGCTGAGTTTTGGAGAGAATGTTGTTAAGAAAAGTACTGCATAACTTTTAAGATACGGTTTTCTAACATTTCTGACAGAGAGAATAGATGGCAGTATGTGTATAGCTGGAAAATTCTGCTGATGCGCCACCTTTGTGCACTGTTATTATGTAGAATTTTTTCCAGATGTATGGGACATATCTCTCAGTTAAGGATTATTTTATCAGTACGGATACAAGAAAAGTCATGTCCTAAGCTACTAGTTTTAGCTATTCTGTGGAAGGTGATCGACAGGTAAAGAAGTTGGCTTTAGTTTCAGTAGATGTTTTCTTATAGTAGAGGTGGAAACTGAAGGCAAATGAATGTTTCTTTTTGGGACAGAATAGTGCGGGGAAGACAGAGAGCGAGGCAAATTATTTCAACAACGAACAAAACCAAATGGGATGTAGGATTGCAGAGAAACAGAGCAGTTCAACAACAATTCAGTAGTAAAACAGAATGCTTGTATTCACTTATTCTAGCACCTCAGTGTAATCACCGTCAAGGAATACAAATATGCAATCTAAATCCTCCATTTTTATACAACCCATTCATCAATTAAACTCTGATGAGTTTCAGTTAAACGATTAACACTTCACATTTAAAGTAAAGTTTTCCAATTTAACTCATTATTTAGTCCCTTAGGAACCAATGATGTGATAGTGTTCGATCTCGCCGTTTGTTCTTACACATGGGTTCGGAGCCGATCCTCGGCTCCGTGTCGGCCGCTTGCAAGCTCTGCATCGAGAAGAAGCTCGAGACAACCTAATACCCAGAATCCCCCTCTGCCTTTACCTCAGATCTAGTTTGCCGCTGCTGCATTCGCATCACTGGGTCGAGCTCGAGCACCTACAGATAAGATTTTAATCTTTATTACTATATTTTGACAAAATATTATTCGAAAAAAGTTGTAGTGACATAGTGTATGTGTGTGTGGTAAGGTTAGAATCTCTCGGTTCCGTTAAGTTTATTAACTTATCAGAGTTTTTCGGGGCCTACCACCTTTTCTTGGATAGACAACCGGATTGACAAATTTACACCGGATTCGACATTTTCTCTGGACTTGACTATTTATCTGGACTTGACTTTTCTTCTTTTATCTGCTTTAGCTGTAACATGTCTGAGAAGGCTAAATCTGGATTTAAACGTTGCCAATGTGGCCAAAAAATGTCAGTTACTGACAACCATAGTTCCTGTGTCTACTGTCTTGGCCCTCTCCACCTGCAAGAGGACTGCTCAATTTGTCACTCTTTCAGTGGGAGGGTCATGACAGATAGGCGCAGGAAACTCATGGACAGGGGGTTATTAAAACCTACCTTTCAGGAGGCTCTGGATGCTTCAGACCAGGCATCCAAATCCTCGAAGGAATCGAAGACGTCGGAGCCCAGGTCATCGGCTCCGAGCTCTTCGACTAAAGTTAGATCACCGGTTCCACAGACTTCGGGGCCGAGTGTTCAACTGTTGGCAGTTTCCGAGCCTCGAGTCTTGGAACCGGTGATGGAGCTCCCTCCAACGGCATTGTTGAGGTCGGCTCCGTCTTCGATTCCTTCGACTCGTTCTTCCAGACCACTCTCTGACACCGATGTAGACCGCGTGGTGCAGAAGTTAATGGAGAATACGGCCTTATCCAAGCTCATCTCGGTCTCCTCCCAATTGGTGTCGAGACTTGAAGGCCTTCCATTATCTCCATCTGTTCCTCCTCCGAGACCTGTCCAGTCTTCGGAGCCGGAAGAAGCTGAGCTGCTGATTGTGGAACCCTCGGTGCCAGAACCATCCTTTTCTCGGTCGGCCCCGTTCACCTCGACTCCGTCCGATCCGGTACCGGAGTCTCGGAGCCGAAGATCCATCCTTGGTTCCGGGACCGAGAGTCGGACCGATGTTTCGGTTCCGACGTTCCCTCTCGAGGCCTCGGCTCGGATCGACTCGGTTCCGTCCTCGGGGTCGATGCCTTCGGTGCCTGTTTCGGGGATTCTTCCCATTTCTTCGGAACCGGGAGATACCTCGACTCAGGACCCGGGGGCCTTCGACCTCATGAGGAAGGTGTTGTCTACCCAGGCAACCACATCAGCAGAAACAGCTTCTCCTCCCCATAAAGGACCGTTATCCTCCTCTGCACCCACGGCTACATCTAAGCGTCGAGCACCTGTGTCTCAGCCAGCCCTGGAGGGTGCCCCCTCTTCCTCGGAGGCTTCTTCGGATGCTCCCACCGAAGAAGTTCCGAGGAAAAGATTGTGTAAGAGGAGACACTTAGATTCTCCACAAGAATCTTTGACATCGGACACTGACTTAGATGAGTCAGAAGGGTCCCCAAAGTCACCCTCAGAGGATGTCTCTTTTTCTGACATCCTGGAGATCCTAAAGCAGAGAGGTGATTGGCAAGCCCTCCCCCCTTCTGAGGATGAGTCAGTTTTGCTGAAGGCATTCGGTGCTCGCCCTTCCTCCTCCTGGGTCACTCCGCCCTTCGATGAATTAATGGAGCTGATTGCTCGAAGGGCGTGGGAGGCTCCTGACACAGTGGAGCCAGTCCCTAGGAAGCCTAATAAATACATTACTACACCCCAGGACAAAGCTTATTTGACAAAAGGAGTTCCAGTGGACGCTATGGTGGTGGCAGCTGCCACGAAGAAGGAGATGTCAGAATCTTCCTCATCTGTCCATCCCCCTAATAAAGATTCTAGGACTATGGACAGGTATGGGAAGCGCATTTTTAGTTCAGCGGCTTTTTCTATGCGATCCCTGAACTATTTGACCCACTTCACACGGCTACAGAGGGATCTAGTCAAAGAGTTGGGAGATACCCTCCAGGGTACTACAGATGCTGCTGTCTCAGAGAAAGTGACAGCGCAACTTAATACCCTTACATCCATTGTAAACTCGTCCATGAGGCTGATCTCTTATGCAGCTGAAGGTTCGAGTAGGGCAGCAGCTTCAGCGATTGCTCTTCGTAGACAATCCTGGATGCGCTTATGTTCATTTGCGGAAGCCTTCAAGTCTTCCTTTACTAACGCCCCATTTGACGGTGCCACTCTCTTTGGCCCCAAAGTAAAGGAGACCCTTACCCGGTGTGAGCAGGAGGGAAAGACTCTGTCTGCTGTCGGAGTCCGTTTTTCCACCCCATCCAGACCGTACCCCAAAGGGCAACGCGGTGGAAAAATGTGGTTTCGAAAACCCCAAGGTTCTTTCCGGGCACACAGGGTGATGCCCCTCTAGAGGCAGAGGAGGGGCAGAGGTGGAAGACGCCGCCTGGCGGCAGGGGTCCGCAGAATCAAGGTGACAGGGATACACTCCCTGGTAAACCTTTCCAGCACTCCTGAAAGGAGGCCCGACTGTCCTGCTCTGGAGGCAGTCGGGGGTCGCTTAGCTTTATACCCTCAGGCCTGGCAAAACATTACTACAGACAACTGGGTAAAAAGCGTTGTTACCAGAGGTTACAGAATTCCATTTTTGTCCAATCCCATTCCAAAGAAAAGACTCCCAGATGTACCGCCCCATCTGCGAGAACCAGCAGCTGTAGAAATTTCAAAGCTGCTAGAAAAAAGAGTCATCCAACCAGTCCCAGCGGACCAAAGAGGATTCGGAACTTACTCAAGGTTCTTTTTAGTTCCAAAGAAGACAGGGGACTGGAGGCCCATTCTGGACCTAAGCAACCTCAATACCTTCGTCAAGAAAGAAAAGTTCCAAATGGTCACGCTTCAATCGATCCTTCCATTCTTACAGAAGGACGACTGGATGTGCTCAATAGATCTGAAGGACGCATACTACCACATCAAAATGGCCAGGGCGTCCAGAGATCATTTGCGCTTCCGGCTGGGAGCCAGTCACTTTCAGTTTCGAGCCCTGCCCTTTGGTCTGACCTCAGCCCCCAGGGTCTTCACCAAATGCATGGCAGTGGTAGCGCCTCACCTGAGACGCCTAGGATTCCAGGTGTTTCCGTATCTGGACGACTGGCTCCTTTCTGCCACCACCCAGCGTCAACTAGTACAGGCCAGAGATTACACTCTTCAACTGTGTGTTCACCTCGGAATTTCCGTAAACTTCGGAAAATCTTTACTACAGCCATCACAGCGTATCTTATTCATAGGAGCGGAATTAGATACACATCAGTTAATTCTAAGGCTTCCCCCAGAGAGGATACTTTCACTTCAGACTCACATACGTCTTCTTCTGTCGTCCAGAAAATCCCCAGCAAATCTGGTACTGAAGGTTTTGGGACTCATGGCAGCTTCTCTTATTGCGATACCCTTGGGAAGACTGCACATGAGAGTCCTACAATGGCTACTCTTTGCACAGTGGTCGTTCCAACGGCTACCTCTGACACACGAAATTCTTATAACGAACACGTGCAAATCACACCTAGCCTGGTGGCTTCAGACTTGCAACCTTTCCAGAGGAAGACCATTTGTGCTACCCACGCCGATGACTACGGTGACCACGGACGCTTCCCTGATAGGGTGGGGGGCATCTTTCAGGGACAGACAGTCCAAGGCGAATGGACCACTTTAGAGTACAATCTGCACATCAATGTTCTAGAGTTGAGGGCAGTGTTTCTAGCGTTGCAACACTTTGCTCCCCTTCTTCCTCTAGGGACTATTGCAGTTCAGACGGACAACATGTCGGTAGTCTGGTACATAAACAAGCAGGGGGGAACCAAGTCCTATCAGCTATGCAGAGAGGCCATGAGAATCTGGCAATGGGCCGAGTCCACGGGTCGCTTTCTGATAGCAACGCACATCCCGGGGTCATCCAACGTCATAGCCGACAGGCTGAGCAGGGCAATCCTGTTGTCGCACGAGTGGTCCCTAAAACAGTCAGTTGCGAAAAAGATATTTCACAAGTGAGGCCAGCCTTCCTGCGATCTGTTTGCGTCTCCAATGAACGCCAAATGCAGGAGCTACTTTGCCCTATTACCCCCTCCAGGGGAAGTCCCCAGGGACGCACTGATTCACGATTGGCCCCCGGGTCTCCTGTACGCTTTTCCTCCTTTTCCCCTGATTGCAAAGTTTCTCCAGAAAGCCAACAACCTGCAGAGGACAATAATCCTCATTGCCCCATTCTGGCCTCGTCAAATTTGGTTCCCCTTTCTCATGACACACTGCATTCGGGGACCCTGGATCCTGGACCCAGAGCCAGATCTATTGACTCACTCGTCAGGGGCTCCCCACCCCTCGCTCTTGTCCCTCCATCTAGCAGCTTGGCTGCTCCAATTCCCTACTTAGCCAGGTCTGATCTTCTTACACCTGCAGTTCAGAATATACTAGTGGCTTCTCATAAAGCTTCCACTACTAAAACATACACTAGTAAATGGAAACGCTTTGCATTTTGGGCAAATACACAGCAATTGGACCCTGTCATAGCCCCTTTAAATAAAATTTTAGAGTTTTTAACAGAATTGTTCCACCAGGGTGCTTCTCCTGCCACTTTAAGAGTTCAATTGGCTGCCATCTCCAATTTCCATGTAGAAGAATGTGGGGCTCCTGTTATGGCCCACAGACTGTGTAAAGCCTTTTTAAAAGGGTCGTTTCATATTAGACCACCAGTTAGATCTCCTACGTCACCGTGGAGTCTAAACTTATTATTATCTAAGTTGATGCTGCCCCCTTTTGAACCAGCCTCCTCTTGTTCTTTGAAATTTTTGTCTTGGAAGACCCTCTTCTTGGTAGCCATTACATCCGCTAGGCGAGTATCTGAGCTTCAGGCTCTCTCCATTAAACACCCTTATTTAATTTTTCACTCTGACAGAGTTTCTCTTCGCACTAATTCATCCTTTCTTCCCAAAGTTTGCTCTATTAACAATATTAATCAGTCCATTGAATTACCCACCTTTTTTAAGAATCACTCCAATAAAATGGAGTATATGTTACACAAATTAGATGTCCACAGACAACTGAGATTTTACTTGGATAGAACAAAAGATCACAGGAAATCTGATCAACTTTTTGTAGCCTTTGCTGATAGCAGAAAAGGAGTAGCGGTTACTAAAAGAACTCTTTCCAAATGGTTAACTGATTGTATCATCTATGTTTATGATTCTTCAAATCAAGCTCTATTGGACAAACCCAAAGGACATTCCACAAGATCAGTGTCTACATCCCTGGCTCATGCAGCTCGCCTACCACTAGACGCTATTTGTGCGGCTGCTACTTGGTCTAAACCACATACATTCATTTTTCATTACAAGGTAGACAAGGTTTCTAGGGACAGGGCAACCTTTGGTTCCACTGTGCTCAAGAACGTCCTTCCGTGAGTTCCTCAGGAACATGGAGCTAGGGACGCTACCCATGTGTAAGAACAAACGGCGAGATCGAACACTATCACATATAGAAGTTATGTCCTTACCATAACGTTCCATGTGGAGTGTTCATCTCGCCTTTGTTCTTACATTCCCACCCTCCCACCCTTAGGAAGAACGTTCATTTTGGTGCCTGGTCTGAGGTATTATGCTTCTGCATTGCAGTTGTTGTATATATGGTATGCATGTATATATATATATATATATATATATATATATATATATATATATATATATGTCTATATAGATATAAGTATTTGTGTTTATGTGTTTTGGCATGAATGTGTTCTCTCTCTGACTGCTGGTTTGCTTGCAAACTAGATCTGAGGTAAAGGCAGAGGGGGATTCTGGGTATTAGGTTGTCTCGAGCTTCTTCTCGATGCAGAGCTTGCAAGCGGCCGACACGGAGCCGAGGATCGGCTCCGAACCCATGTGTAAGAACAAAGGCGAGATGAACACTCCACATGGAACGTTATGGTAAGGACATAACTTCTATTTTTATACTTTAAAATATAAATACATTCCTTATACAACTTTTCCTTCGATAATTGTTCATCTCCCCATTTACAATTAATTTGTTCCAATATAGAACCTTGCAATAATGCAGAGCTACTACTATTATGTTCCATTTTTAAAATGTGCAGAAATTATCTTATCTTCTCTCTGGTGTTTTATGTCCCTCAAATGTTCCATAAATCTATTACGGAACATCCTTTTTGTTTCTCCGATATAAAATAAATCACAGGGGCACCATAAAGCATATATACCCCTTTACTATCACGTATGTATGCCCCTCTAGACATAAACTTGACATTATTAATAATACTAAAATAAATAACAACATGGAAGCAAACTGAACATTTACCACATTTAAAAGTTCCTAAATTCCTTAAGTATCTTTGTATATCTATCAATGGCAAAACAAAAACCCCATGGGCCAACATGTCTTTTATGCACTTACCTTTCGTATAAGACAGAGAGGGAAAATCAGGTAGTATCTCACAACAAAAATTCCCAGTAATATTTGACCATACCTACAATTGGTTTACATAACGTTTGTGCGAATGACATTGTCGGCTGCAATGTGCCGAAAATCAGAATGTTGAGCGCACAAACATTTGTGAACCATATAGTCGACTACACTTATGCGAATGCACTACTGCATTGCATAAGTGTAAATCAACTATCTGCATGGAGATCGCGGTACAGTGGGGAGTGGAAATTCATCCACATCCCCGCTGTAGTGCGATCTCGGAGTTAGAATATATAAGTGGGAGGGGCTTGCCTCCCCTGCAAAAATGTGATTTGTCATATAGGAGGTTGATTTACATCAGCTCCTATATGGCTATCACGTGGTGGTATCAACAACAATGTCGAGTCAAATGCATTGAGCATTTGGTTCGGCATTGTCACCATTCATTGTTTTTCATTTCGGTATTACTATTCGTTTTCCGAATGGAAAATGTTTTTCCGTTATTAGAAACAATAGTAAACCCCTACAATTTCTTCACTTCTGATGTTATACATGGAAACAAAAAACACTTGATGTGAAGTTGTTTTATCTCACCGTTCATTCTTACAGATGGGTTTGGAGCTGATCCTCGGCTCCGAGTCGGCCTACTACAAAGCTTGAGGTCTTCAGACAGCTCGAGCCCATGTCCCTGTCCCATGATGCACCTGGAGTTACCTCAGATCTAGTTTGACACTGCAGTAGATCGGAGGTTCCCTGCATAGCTCAGGCCAGTACAAAATTATTTTCTAAAAATGTATCTGAATAACTTATTTCTCTATTTTAGAGTTAGCTTAGCACTTATAGCTCTTATAGCTTTATTGTGTGTATTCCCTTTCCTTGGTGTGCCTTTTCTTGATTAGATAATAGCTCTCTTTGGCCTCGTTTTTTGCTATTGTTATATTTAGTGTAGTTTAATTAGTAGTTGTGTGCTTTTGAACAGTGATAGTTTATCACAAGATTTTTGATATATATTTAGATATATAGATATTAGAGTGCTGAGATAAGTAGATGTTCATCGTGTTTCACTGTTGCAGTCATGACTGTAGGGTTCTCCCCTGCCGGCAGGCAGTCCTCGGTCGGCCAGAATCCCAAAGTCTGGGTCCGGCGTCGGCTGTTCAACCATGCTTCCTGACGTCAGAGCGCCAGGAGTACAAAGCTGACAGCCAACGCCATCTTCTCCAGTCTTTCTTGCCGTGCGGTGATAGCAGTTCGCAAGTGCCGGTCGGCTGACTCCTGACGATTTTTTGTGATAAACTTCAGTCCGAAGACTTTCTTCTCCACTCAAAGCTAAGTACCCGTTGAAACTTTTCTTGCTCCAGTCCGATGTCAGAAAAAGTTAATAATTGTATTTCATGTGGGAAGCAAATACCTCATAAGGATTTTCATTCTTACTGTATTCCCTACTTAGGCCCTGACCACGATGTAGCTAGTTGTCGGTTTTGTGCTAGATTCAATCAACGTACAAGTAAACAAAGGTACGATTTTGCTTTTCATTACTTCGGTAGGCGCTTTAATTACAAAATGTCGTCGGATACGGTTCCGGCTACCCTCTGAGGTCCAAATCTGACGATATCGCACAAGCGGAGCCAGCTTCAGGTTCGCTGTCATCAGTGAGGCGCTTTTGCAGCCCCTGTCATCGGCCATTTCAGAACCGATGGCCGAAACGGACTCTCACGAGGAGCCAACTAGGCCTTTGAATATTTCTATTGCAGGACCTTCGGACAATGCTCCTTCCGATGGGTCCAGAGCCACTGTGCAGGTACCGGCTTCCGAAGGGGTTTTCAGGCCTACTCAGCTTCTAATAAAGGCAAAGACAAAGGCAAAGACTCCTTCTAAATCAAAGACTGCAACACAGGCCTCTTCTGAACCAGCTCCCAAGTCACAGAAACAGTTACTCAAGATGGCGGAGGATTTACTTACTATGATTAGGGGTTCACCCCCCCCCCTCCAGATAAAAGGCCAAGGCAGGAAGTTTATTATGATTCCTCTGATCAGGCTTCTGTTTCTTTAGTTTCTTCTTCTGACCAGGAATATTCTTTCCCTCCTTATGAGGATTCTGATGCTGAGGAATCCATTCCTTCAGCTTCTCCCCCTGAGGATTTCTCTTTTGGGGAAACTTTGCATGAAATGAGGGAACATTTCCACTGGGAAGGACAGGAGTATTCGGAATCTAAGAAAAGATTAAGGGATTTTCTTCTTCTTCCCCAACATAGACCCCTGGCTATTCCTCCTGTTTTGGATATTGTGGATGATGCTTTTTCGGAGGCTAACTTAACCCCTAACTCTTTTCCTCCTGCTCCTGTTAAGCCCGATAGATATTACAGGGTTCCTGATTCCCACCAGTTTTTATACAAGAACCCTGCTGCTGACCCTGAAACCATTTCTCAGGGTCCTAAGGGAGTTAAGGCCGCTTCTGCCAAAAACCCCATTCCCACTGAAAAGGATTCTAGGTCTTTGGAAAGATGGGGCAAAAAAGTGTACACTTCTGCTACTTTATCCATTAGGGCTTTAAACTGTCAGTTTCATATGCTGAAATACCAGCAATTTCTCTTGCCTGTTTTAAAACAAAAGCTTTCTTCCATTTCTGCCTAAGCAGATAAGGAATTACATGATTTATTGAATGCCACTGAACAAGTTGGGAAGCATGGTTTACACTGTGGATTTGATGCCTTGGAGGCTTCTTGTAGGGCCGCTGCCTCCGGCACAGTTATTAGAAGGCATGCATGGCTAAAGGAACAAAATTTGCCAGAACAAGTAAAAGCTAAATTATTGGATGCTCCTGTTCAGCATAATGTTTTGTTTGGATCAAAAGCTGAAGAGGTGATTAAAAAGATGGAGGACAAGGCAAAATCCATGCAAACAGTTAAAGATTTCTTACAAGTACAGCCACTCAGATTTAGCAGGAATTGGTCTTCAAAAAATTGGTCCTTTCCCACTTCAGACAGGCCTCAGAGGGGTAGATATAGACGCTCCCGAGGAAGGCCTCAAACACAAGCTTCTTATAGACCAAGACAGTGGACTGCTTCCACCCCTAGGGGAGGAGAAGACAGGTCACAAACTCATAGGAAACAGACTCAATGACTCCCTCTGTTGGGCTGCAGGAACTTCTTGCTGGAAGCCCCTCTCGGAGGAAAACTCTCTTTTTTTATCAAAATTGGACTGCTATAACCCAGGACAAGTGAGTTCTGGATGTGGTTTCAAGCGGTTACATATTCCATTTTCATACCCTGCCAAGGCTAAGCGGATGGCCAGACCTTCCAAAACATCAATGGACAGAGGCCTTAAACCAGGTGGAAGCTCTTTTGGCTATGAAAGCCATAGAACTAGTTCCACCTTCAGAGATTGGACAAGGTTTTTACTCAAGGCTCTTTCTAGTCCCCAGGAAGCAAAACTCATGGAGACCCATTCTGGATCTGTCAGTCTTGAACACCTTTCTAGAGATTCCAAAATTCAAGATGCTTACTCTACAGCAGCTACTTCCAATGCTGTCCAAAGATGCATGGATGGTAACTTTGGATTTAAAGGAGGCATATTTACACATTCCCATCAGGCAGGAGCAGAAAATACCTCAGGTTCAAGGCGGATCGAGGCACTTTCAATTCTCTGCACTGCCCTTTGGATTGTCTACTGCCCAGGGTCTTCACCAAATGCCTGGCTCCAGTAGTAGCTTACTGCAGACTCAAGGGAATTCAAATTTACCCTTATCTGGACGATTGTCTAATTCAGGCAGACAGCAAGGATGTCTTACTCCAGCATCTAGAATTTGTACAGAACCTCCTCAAGTTCCTGGGATTTTCTGTAAACATAAAAAAGTCAAATTTGACACCCTCGCAACAGATAACTTTTCTGGGTGCTCTTCTAAACACCACAACCCAGATGGCATTTCTGACATCCGAAAAACAATTACAGCTGGCTTCAACTTTCAAAACCTTGGCAACTTTAACTCAGCTATCTGCAAGGAGATTCCTGCAGGCTTTGGGTTACATGGCCTCCTGCATACTTCTCGTACCATATGCAAGACTACACATGAGGAAAATACAGTGGTACCTAAAAAGTGTATGGTCTCAGCATTGCCACAGTTTAGACATACTGATCTCCGTCCTGCCTTGTCTTCAAAAGGAATTCCTTTGGTGGTCCAGGGCATGTACTCTAAACAAAGGGAAACCCTTCTGTCTGCCTCCTGCCACTCCGATTCTAACCACGGACGCCTCGGATTATGCTTGGGGAGCCCATTTTCAGGGCAACTGTCTGCAGGGCCTTTGGACAAAGGATCAGAAGCACCTGCATATCAATTTAAAGGAAATGTTAGCCATTCAGCAAGCTCTAATGGCCTTCAGGAATCTTCTACAACCAGGACAACTACTGATACGGACAGACAACACCACAGTTATGTGGTACATTTTATTTATTTAACATTTGTTGACCGGGAAAGTCCGACTAGGTTCCACAGAGCCTGTTTTCAGCGGAGGCCCGGGGAGAAATGCTCCAGATGCATGTCTTTGGAATGTGGGAAGAAATTGGAGTACCCGGAGGAAACCCACGCTAACACAGGGAGAACATGCAAACTCCACACAGAAGGCATCCCAGCCGAGAATCGAACCGGAGAACCTCTTGCTGTGAGGCGACAACGTTAAACGCTGCACCACTGTGCCACCCATGATAAACTCTTAAAATGATTATACTTAAACAAGCAAGGGGGATCTCATTCCTACCCCCTTTGCAGACTAGCCATGGATCTATGGAACACAGCTCTAGCTTGCAATCTGGACCTTCAAGCTCAGTTTCTACCAGGGAAGCAAAACTTCCTGGCAGACAGTCTGAGCAGGAACCTTTCAGATCCACACAAATGGATGATGGACACCGAAATATTCAAGATGATAACAGCAGTCTGGGGACGTCCTCACATAGACCTCTTTGCATCCCATCTCAATCATCAACTACAGAATTTTTGCACTAGGACTTTCCACAAACTAGCTTGGAAAGTGGATGCACTATCTTTCAGTTGGAGAAACCTCTCAGGATATGCCTTTCCGCCTCTTTCTCTTCTTCCACGGGTATTATTAAAGATCAAACAGGACAAGCCCAAGATGATAATCTTGTTGGCCCCAAATTGGCCTCGACAGTTTTGGTATCCCACTCTAAAAAACCTATGTCTGGAGCCCCCTTGGGTCTTACCACAAACTCCGAACCTTCTGTCCCAACATCAGGGTCAGGTTGTACACTCCCATGTCAGCACTCTCAGTCTGGTGGCCTGGTTAATCCAGGGCCTTTGATTTCTTCTCTCCTACCCAAACAGGTCATGGATGTCATTTTAGAAGCCAGACGTCCTAGCACTAGAAAATCTTATGCAGGAAAATGGAAAAGATTTTGTTCCTGGATGCAGGCTCAGGATTCTGATCCTTTTCTTCCTAACATTCCTTTAATTTTACTTTACTTGACAGATCTCTTACATAAGGGTCTCTCTTTCTCTTCCATTAAGATACATGCCTCTGCTCTTTCCGCTCATTATAATACAGACCCTCCAATCTTTTCCCACCAGCTCATGAGACAGTTTCTCAGAAGAGCTAAGAACTTAAGACCTCCTAGATCTCTTCCCATTCCTGCTTGGGATCTCAACTATGTTTTGGAAAAGCTCACTTTGCCTCCTTTTGAGCCTGCTGCCTCTTCTGACATCAAGTTTTTATCTTGGAAGACAGCCATCCTGTTAGCCCTAACCTCTGCCAGGAGAGTTTCAGAGTTACAAGCTCTTATGGCTGTGGAACCTTATATTATTTTTCATCAAGACAGGGTCTCTTTGAGGACTAATCCTACCTTCATGCCTAAGGTGGTTTCCAAAGTGGCTTTAAATCAAACTATCCACTTGCCAACTTTTTTCCCCATTCCTCAAAATAAAGGGGAAAGGATCTTACATTCCTTGGATGTACACAGACAACTACCTTTTTGCCTGGACAGAACCAAGGACATCAGAAAATCAAAACAATTGTTTGTTTCTTATGCTTCAGGTTCCCAAGGTAAAGCCATTTCAAAACAGACCATTTCTAAATGGATTGCTCATGGAATCAGATTTTGTTATTCACACCATGGAAAGCAAATCCCAGGGAGTATACGGACTCATTCCACCAGAGCTGCTGCCACTTCTGCGGCCTTCCTCAGGGGAGTTCCTACCAAAGATATTTTGGAAGCTGCAACTTGGAGTTCAGTGCATACTTTTTCTAAGCACTACAGTTTACCTCTCTGCTCTAAGTCTAGGTCAGGCTTTACCTCTGCAGTCTTTCAGGGCCTTTTAGCCACCCCTTCTACTTTATGACCACCTCCCTTTCTTTCTGCTTTGGGATTCTACCCTACAGTCATGACTGCAACAGTGAAACACTATGAACTTAGTACAGTTGTGTACACCTACCATAAATGTAGATGTTCGAGTGTCTTCACTGTTGCAGTCTGGGTTTCCCTCCCTCCTGTCCCCTCTTATTTTTACTTTTGTGTGGCTCCTTTTTTCACCATTCTTCTGAGGTGTATTTGCAAAGGATATGGGACCTTTCTCATTTTGGGACTCCTGACATCTGGGGCAAGAAAAACTGGAGAAGATGGCGTCGGCTGTCAGCTTTGTACTCCTGGCACTCTGACATCAGGGAGCATGGTTGAACAGCCGATGCCGGACCCAGTCTTTGGGATTCTGGCTGACCGAGGACTGCCTGCTGGCAAGGGGAGAACCCTACAGTCATGACTGCAACAGTGAAGACACTCGAACATCTACATTTATGGTAGGTGTACAAAACTGTACTTTATAGTGTGTGTGTGTTTAATAGCATATTTAGCCCATAGTTTTAAGGGTGTATTTGAAATAGTTTTTTGGGTGTGTCTTGTTTTACTGCAGTACCTTTTCTAGAGACTGTATATTCCATTATGGCTGACCAGGATAGGGATAAACATCCTAAATCAGGTTTTAAGAAATGTCCAAAATGTGGACAGAAAATGTCTGTCACTGATAGCCATGTAAATTGTGTATACTGTTTGGGAGCATCGCACCTTCAGGAAAGCTGCTCCATTTTTCATTCCTCGTCTTCTAGGGTTCTTCAGGAGAGAAGGAGAAAGTTAATTGACAGAGGACTAGTCAAACCGTCTTTTCAGGAAGCTTTGAGTGACCAGGACAGGTCTAGTAAATAGTCAAAGTCTTCTAAGGCTGCTACTTCGGAAGTTAAAAAATCAAAGAAACCTTCGACGTCGGCTCCAGTGCCCTCGAAGCTGAGCATCTTGTCTTTTCAGAGACGTTCCCCAGTCCCGGAACGGGTATCCGAGGTACCTAAATCTCCAGTCCTTCAGTCAGTGCCCCCCATCCATTCATCTCAGTCCTCGATTAGCCTTTCCGATTTGGATGTGGATCGTGTGGAGCAGAAGTTGCTGCACGCACCGGAGTTTGCTAAATTTTTATTGGCTCCGACCCAGGTGGTTTCGGAACCGAAGACTGTATTACCATCTACTTCATTTCCTCCTCTGATCTATGCTGGTCCTTCTGAGCCAGAAGAGTCAGACTTGCTGATTGTTGAGCCTCAGGAGCCGACGCCTGCTGCAGTGTCATTGGTTCCATTTACTTGGACTTCCTTGGCGCCGATCAAGGAGTCTTAAGAGCCGACACTCTCTGGTCGGGTCTGGGGAGGATAGTCGGACTGACTTGTCTGTTCCGACTTTGCCTCTCGGGGCTTTGGCTCGGTTGAGCTCGGCTCCTACCTCTGGTTCAGAGCCCACTGTCCCGGTGCCGGGGGATCAATGGTTTCCTCGGATCCAGCAGTCCCTTCTCATTGGAGCAGAGGTGCCTTCGAAGCCATGAGGAGAGTTATGTCTCCCAAGACATCTACATCATCAGGTCCGACTACCTCCTCCCCAAAAGCGCCTTTGTCCGCTTCTGCTTCACATATCCTTTCTAAGCATAGAGACCCAGAGCCTCAGGAAGCCCCATTGGGTGGTCCCTGCTCTTCCGAGACCTTACCAGAAGTTCCCACTGATGAGGTTCCCAGGAAGAGAATCTGTAAGAGGATGCACTTAGATTCCCCGCAGGAGTCTCTCACATCCAATACTGACTTGGATGAATCAGAAGGGTCCCCATGGTCCCCCTCTGAGGATATCTCATTTGCTGAGATACTAGAAATCCTTAGGCAGAGGGGTGACTGGCAGTCCAACCCTACTGAAGACGACTTGGTTCTCCTTAGGGCTTTTGAGTCTCAACCCTCCACCTCATGGGTGTCTCCGCCCTTCGATGAGCTCATGGAGCTGTTCTCATGAAGGGAGTCTCCGGACACCATGGTGCCTGTCCCTAGGAGGCCTAATTAATTTATTTCTGCCCCCCAGGAAATGTCTTTTCTTACAAAGGGAGTGCCAGTTGATGCCATGGTGGTCGCGCCAGCCACCAAAAAGGAGATTTCGGAAACGTCTTCCTCTAGCCATCCTCTTAACAGAGATTCTAGGATCATGGATAGATAAGGGAAGCGCACGTACAGTTCAGCGACTTTTGCACTGCGTTCACTGAACTATCTCACCCATTTTACGAGACTGCAAAGAGATCTTCTTAAAGAGCTTGGAGATACTGTTCAGGGTACAGTAGCTGCAGGAGCTTCTGGAGCTTCAGATAAAGTTGTCTCCCAGCTTGCTACCCTCAATTCCATAGTGAACTCGTCCATGCACCTCATTTCATATGCAGCTGATGGAACGAGTAGGGCAGAGCGGGTACAGGAATTGTTCTTAGGAGACACTCCTGGATGCACTTGTGTTCCTTTGCGGAGCCCTTTAAGTCATCCTTTGTCAACACCCCTTTTGATGGCTCATCCCTTTTCGGGCCCAGAGTTAAGGAAACTTTAACCAGGTGTGAACAGGAAGGAAAGATTCTGTCTGCCGTTGGAGTCTGTTTTTCCACTCCTACCAGACCCTACCCCAAGGGTCAATGAGGAGGAAACGTGGTTCCGAAAAGCCCAAGGAGCCTTTCAGGACACATCTCCAGGGGCAGAGGAGGGGGCAATAATGGAAGATGCTGCCCTCGCGGCAGAGGGGGTCCGCAAAACCAGGGCAACGGAGATCAGTTCTTTAGGAAGCCCTACCAGAGCTCCTGAAAGGAGGCCCGACTGTCCTACTCTGGAGGCAGTTGGGGGTCGCTTATATATGTATCCAGATGCCTGGCTCAAAATAACAAACGACAACTGGGTACAAAGTATCATTTCCAGAAGATATTTCATTCCTTTCATCACACACCCTCCATTGACAACAAAAATCCTGGACGTTCCACCCAGTTATAGGGAACAGGCAACAGTAGAGGTCCAAACGTTGCTAAGGAAAAGAGTCATCCAACCAGTCACAGCAGACCAGATAGGATGCGGAACTTAATCTAGATTCTTTTTAGTTCCAAAAATGACAGGGGACTGGAGACCTATTTTGGACTACAGCAGACTAAACAGATCTGTCAAGAAAGAGAAGTTCCAGATGGTCACACTTCAGTCGATACTTCCCTTTTTAGGGAAAGACAATTGGATGTGCTCAATAGATCTCCAGGATGCATACGACCACATAAAAATGGCCAGACCATCCAGGGATCATCTGAGCTTCTGACTTGGGAGCCAGTCATTACCAGTTTAGAACCCTGCCCTTTGGTCTCGCTACAGCCCCCAGAGTGTTCACCAAATGTATGGTAGTGGTCACGGCTCACCTGAGACATTTAGGATTCCAGGTGTTTCCGTACCTAGACGATTGGCTCCTCACCCTCACCCCCACCACCAGACATCAGCTTATACAAGCCAGGGACACCACTTTTTCTCTCTGCAGTCATCTGGGCATTACAGTCTTCTTCTTCTTGCGGCTTTTTCCCGGTTAGGGGTCGCCACAGTGGATCACCTGTCCGCTCATGATTGGCAGTGGAGTTTTACAGTGTTGAGTTGCCAGCCCGGTGCCCAACCTTCCACAGAAGGCACACACACGCATGCACACACTCACAACTAGGGCCAATTTAGAGTGTCCAATCCACCTACAGCATGTCTTTGGGATGTGGGAGGAAACTGGAGCACCCGAAGGAAACCCACGTGACCACAGGGAGGATATGCAGACTCCGCACAGAGAGCACCACAGCCAAGATTCGAACCGGAGAACCTCTTGCTGTGAGGCGGCAATGCTAACCGCTGCACCACTGTGGCCGCCCAGTCATCTGGGCATTACAGTAAATTCAGAAAAATCTGCCGTGTCGCCATCGCAACATACCATTTTTATCGGAGCAGAATTGGACACCACCACCACCACCACCACCACTTTGAGACTTCCAGCAGAAAGAGTCTTACTCCATCAGCAGGTCCACAATATAATTTCCAAAGACAAGGCTCCAGCATCAGAAGTACTAAAATTGTTAGTCATGATGGCAGCTGCAATATTAGCCATACCATTGGTTCGCATGCACATGCGGATTCTGCAATGGCTGTTATTCACTCAGTGGTCTTACCAAGAGCTCCCAATGTCTCATCTAATAATAATCAAAAATACATGCAAAAAGGATCTTCACTGGTGGTTGACCTCTCCATGTTATGATAGGTTGTCCTTTTGTTCTACACCCACCAGCGGCCACAGTGACCATGGATGCTTCTCTGATAGGGTGGGGGGGGGCATTTTCAGGGAAGAACATCCCAAGGCATATGGACCGAACAGGAGACACATCTGCATATCAATGTCCTGGAAACGAGAGTAGTACTTTTAGTGTTGCAGTACTTCCATGATTCTCTTCCTGTGGGAACAATTGCGATTCAGATGGACAACATGTCAGTGGTCTGGTACTTGAACAAGCAAGGAGCAACCAGGTCCTACCCCCCTTTGTCGCGAGGCCCTAAGAGTATGGCTGTGGGCTACATCCACCCAGCGCTTTCTGTTAGAAATGCACATCTCGGGGAAGTCCAACGTGATAGCAGACAAACTGACCAGAGCAATTTTGTTTCCTCACGAGTGGTCCCTCAAGAAAGAAATAGCGGAGAGAATTTTCCACAGGTGGGGCCAGCCTTGCTGCGACCTTTTTGCCAACCACATGAACCCAAAATGCAGAAGCTACTTTGCCCTGATTCCCCCTCCGGGAGAAGCCCCAAGAGACGCACTCGTACACGTTTGGCCTCCGGGTCTCCTATATGCATTCCCACCAATTCCCTTGATACCCAAAGTATTACAGAAAGCAAAAGCCCTGGGAAGGACCATCATTCTAATAGCCCCTCATCAGCCTTGTCAGATTTGGTTCCCCTTACTTCGACTTCATCATTTGGAGGACCCTTGGATTGTGGACCCAGTTCCAGATCTTCTGACGCACTCATCGGGGGAACTTCATTTCCTCTCTTCAGTCCCTGAAGTTGACAGCTTGGCTGCTCCAGTTCCCAACATAGCCAGGTTCCATAACCTTTCAAATGAAATGCAGCAGATTCTGATATCTTCTCATAAATCCAATACTAGGAAGCTATATCTTAGCAAATGGAAAAGATTTTCTATATGGGCCTCTCAAAATAACATTGAGCCCTATCAAGCCCCTCTTGCCTCCATATTAGAGTTCTTGACTATCCTTTTCAATAAAGGAGCTGCAGCAGCAACAGTTTGGGTTCAACTTGCTACTATTTCTAATTTTCACCTTGGATTTGAAGGATTGAACATAATGTCACACAAACTATCCAAAACCTTTCTCAAAGGGACTTTTCATTTCAGACCACCTTTGAAATCCCCTTATACCCCATGGAATCTAAATTTTATGCTTTCACGCATTATTCTCCCACCTTTCGAACCAGTGTCCTCATATGATTTGAAATATTTGTTATGGAATACTATCTTTTTAGTAGCCATCTGTCCGCAGTGTGTCAGAGCTTCAGGCCTTGTCCATAAAGCTTCCTTATTTGATTTTCCATGCTAACAGTCTTTCCCTGCAAACTAATCCCCCATTTTTGCCCAAGGTTTCTACTGAAACTAACTTTAACCAGGTTATAGATTTGCCAGTGTTCTTTCCCAAACGCACCAACAACTTAGAGTATATGCTGCACAAGCTTGATGTTCATAGACAGCTCAGAATTTTCTTTGGTAGAACAAAAGAGTTCAGGAAATCAGAACAGCTTTTCGTTTCCTTTTCAGAGTCCAGAAAACGTATGCCAGTGGCAAAAACAACTCTGTCTAAATGGTTATCTGATTATATTGCATTTGTTTATTCAGCTGCTAATAAGCCCTTACAACACAAAATTAAGGCTCATTCTACCAGAGCAGTGTCTACATCCTCTGCCTTTTCTGCTAGACTTCCTATAGACAGCATTTGTGCAGCAGCCACTTGGTCAAGACCTCATACCTTTGTCACTCATTACAAAGTTGACAGGGCCTCCTTTGGGTCTACTGTCCTGAAAAACATACTCCCGTGAGCCACCAGAGAAAGATGGTGCTTGGGATGCTACCCATCTGTAAGAATGAACGGCGAGATAGAACAACTTCACATAAAGAAGTTATGTACTCACCATAACGTTCCATGTGAGTTGTTCATCTCGCCTTCATTCTTACTTCCCACCCTCCTACCCCCCTCCAGGTTTTTTGAGGACCGAGATTCTAGATTCTTCCTGGTTACTCAATCCTTCTACTTTTCTCTTAAAGAGTGACAGAATGACACATGGTATTATTATACGCCGAAAACAAAAGCTGAGGTAACTTAAGGTGCATCATGGGATAGGGACTGGGCCTCGAGCTGTCTGAAGACCTTGAGCTTTGTAGTAGGCCGACTCAGAGCAGAGTATCGGCTCCGAACCCATCTGTAAGAATGAAGGCGAGATGAACAACTCACATGGAATGTTATGGTGAGTACATAACTTCTTTTTCTTTTCCATTTTGCTTAAATATACTTCCCCGAGCTTGTATAATACCCCTTCCATGCTCAGATGTTTTATTTTGAACTGAACCATTCATAACTTTACATTTTGCCTCTTTCACCGCAGTCAAATCATACCCTCTTTCTAAGAACATCTCTTTTTAATTTTAAATTGTTATTGATTATTGTTATTAGTAATAATAATAATAGTAGTGAGGGATAGTACTGTACAAGGAGTTAAATTTAGATGGCATTGAGAGTGTGGTAGTTAGGCCAGGATGTATTATATTATTTAGTGATGATCAAAAGTGTTGCTCTTTTTTGATTTTATATTAGAGGTTGGTATAATAAGTTTATCCTTTTTAATGTGATCCTAATCAAGATTTCTGAGATGCCAAAACATATGAAATGTATTTTGCATTCTGCTTTTATACCAGTCTTCCCAGGCTTTTTGTCTTTGAACCGTGATGCTTTTAGTTTCTTTGGTTAGCTATTGTCCAGGCTTTGATTTGCTACTTTTTATTCGTATAGGGCCAGGCTGTTAAGCATATAAAGTTTTATTACAGTGTGGGGATGGGTGGCATCAAGTGGTGGTGGCTGTGTGCTGAGACCTGTTTTATTTGGCATTTACTTTTCTGATCTCCAGGCAGCAAACCAAGACCTCTGGATAACCAGATCTGTAGATATCTGTAAACTGGGAGTCATTATGAAGTCATCCTCTGATACCAAAACCCTGCAGCAAGAACTTAAACTTGTAAATACTTGGTGTATTTAAAATAAGCTTATGTTTAATGCTAAACAGTGCAATGTTGTCTCGTTTGGTAGACTACCCCTCCCACCTCATATAGCATATACTCCATTCCAAAATGAGAATATTGAGAGACCTGTGGAATTTCATTGGTTGGTAATTCCCTCTCCTTTGATCATCATGTATTGACAATAGTCGTAAACTTTTTCTGGTTAGCACAACTGATGGGAAATATCATCCAGATCTAAAGAGGTCATCATTGATTAGGCAAATTATTCAGTGCAGTGCCAGTTTTCAGATGTACCTCATTAGACATGTCAAATAACTAGAAAGACTCTAGAGGACCCTAACTAAGATCATCATTGGCCTAAAAACCCTAAGCTCTTGGAAAAGAGTGGCAGTACTGTCCCTGCATTCAATTTATTATAGAATTCTGAAGGGAGATCTTACAGGTACATGACAAGATATTGTTACTTGATAAGTCTCAATATGTTTAACCAAATATACATGCTGTTGTGATGCATAGTTTCTGCCCAGCATAACCCGGATATTGTTTCTTTGGGAGTAGTACATAGACTTATCCTGAGCTGTTGGTATTGAAGCAACATCCACTATACCAAATACCAACATATAATACCTTTTCTAATTATAGATGTCCTTCCAAATCACTGTTGCAGTATTCCTTACTCAATGGATTCCCTGACAGGGGTAGCCCAATTTCTGGCCAATTTACCAAAGCTTTAGGATTACTAGTACATTGTACATCACACGTATGCTCCCCGCTCATGACATAGGGCATAAAGTTGATGTACAGACATACCCAGCCCAGAACTTTTTTGCCACCAGTCTGAACACCATCTTTGATCATCAGTCTGAACGTTCTTTCGTCTTACCAAGCTGTTTCAGATAAGTGCCCCATGGGAGTTTTTCTTCTTATGTTTGATTTTTTTTCCCTTTGTTTTGAGACTACGTGTCATCCAGAAAGAGAAAATGTCAGTGTGGGAGACAGATTCCCCGTAAGGGCCATCATGAGCAGTGCTTGATTTGCTTGGGTGCTTCTCACAACCATACACTGTGCCTACAATTTGTTGAGCTTTTTTTCCCTAAGACTCTTCGTAGTTGTTTCTCCTTGTCTGTCTACCTTGAGAACCAATGTCTTAAGTTATTGGTGCAAGGTGCAATGGTCCCATCCCAAGGATCAGCTGTCTGCCAAGAAGAAGGCCAAAAAAGATTCATCCACTGTACTGCCTCCCCCAGACATCTCTCTCTCAAGACTGGTGAAAGCCCGGAGGACTGTCCAGTCATTCTGTGGTATTCCTCTGCTACAACCGTCTTGAAGGCCAGCATGGATCTAGTTTCTCACACATCCTCTGAGACTCTACAGATGTCCATTACAGATGTTGCGGGAGAACCATGGCTGATCATATCCAAGGGACTGAGGGGTGCCCCATAGATTATTGTTGGAGAGGAGACTCCCCCACTATGTTGACTGAGATAGGCAAGAGTCCGAACCTCAAAAGATCTTTAGGGCTGAGGTCCCTTTGAAAAAAAAAGCAGAAAACAAAACATATTTCCTCTGCTCTTAAGGATCCTCAGCTTGAATGGCAGGATTTCATGCAGGAGTTATTTAATACACTCAGGGCTTTGAAGCCCCCTCCATGTGGAGTTTATGTTCTTGCCCTCCCTTGGTCGCCTTCTCTTCTTAAGAGGCCTAGGGAGCAGGACTCTTCTGATGAGGAATTGGTCTCTGAAGAAGAGTCTTTAGTGTATTCCTCTCAGATTCCTTCTCCATTAGAATATAGCTCTGAGGAGGATGACTCCATTGGTCCAGATTCTCCCTTTGAAGAACTTTCCTTTGGGGATACTATATCTCAGATGATGGAATTTTTTAAATGTCACTGTATCCAGGTTTCTGATGTCCAGAAGATGTGTTATGATCTCTTCCAGATGGAGTCTCCTAAGTCTTCTGCTGTCCCTCCTCTCCTTGCTGCATTGTTGGACACTTTTTCAGCAGCTTCTCAGCCCCCAGCACCTAAAAAAACTGATGGGTTTTATAAGGTGCCTGATGACTGTAAGTTTTTTGTACAAATGTCTGTCTGCTGATCCTACTGTTGTTTCTGTTTCTTCAGAACAGAACCTTGTGGCAGACTCTCTGAGCAGGTCCATAACACAGACTCTCACGAATGGGTACTTCACAGGGATCTGTTTCTGGACATTGTCCACCAGTGGTGCACTTTTTGCCTTTTTTCTGAACAGACAACTTCCTCTGTCTTACACTAGAGTCCCATGTCTTTTGGCTTGAAAGGTGGATGCCCTGTCTTTTTCTTGGAAGGGAATGTTTCTTTATGCCTTCCCCCCTTTCTCTCATAATGAGGGTCCTGTTCAAGATAGAACAGGACTCTCCCAAAATCTTGTTGGTGACTCCCTTTTGGCCCAGACAGCATTTGTTCTCTCCTCTTCTGCACCCAGCCAAGGGTAATCACCACAAGTTAGACCTACTGACACAAGACAAGTGGTCTTTCATCCATCCCATCTTGTCCACTCTTTACCTGACACTGTGGGTGTTAGGGTTTTGATCCCTTTTAGGATCATGGAAAGTTACTAGGTTATTGGCCCTGAGGCCCTTATAAGCCTAACCAAGAGTTTAGCCCATGCATAGACAAATCAGCACCCGATGCCCCCTTTCCAGCAGGGACACGGGTGGAATCCCAGGGATGTATTTTCTATTTCCCATCCAGTTATCCAGATTGCACTTAAAAAGGGGTAAAGAGGTACTCTGCTTGATGTGGAGAGGGAGTTTATTCCATAGATAGGGGAGTCTCTGTGACACAAATTTGTCCCACCAGCAAGTCCTATTGATGTCACAGACCAGGTTGAGGCTGTGTCTGTGGGTTACTCGAGTGGAGCTTGACTTGCGGATATGCAGCAGTCCCATCAAGGCTTTGTCCAAGATCATCTTGTATGCCAGACAGAGGTCACCTCTAAGGAGTCTGTATGAAACAGAGTAGAGGCATAGGGCTTTTAGCCTATCTGTGTATGGTAGATTTCTGAGGCCTTGGATTCTCCTGGTGAGGAACCTCTGTGGTCTCTCCAGCTTCTGCATGTGCTTTGCGAGGTACATGCCGAATGGGGCATTGTACTCAATAATGGGCCTTATAAGGGAAGAATACAGGGATGTTTATGACCTCCTTGTCCCTGGATGAGATACCCTTACTTATGAGGTGGGCCATGTAGAAAGCTTTCTGTACAATGGAAGCAACATGGTGGTCAAAAGTCAGGTTGCTATCAATCTGGGTGCCCAAATCCCTCACGACTGACTGCGTGCTTAGAACGTTATTAATGTGATAATTTGTGGGGACATTTATTTATTTATTTATTTATTTTCCAGTTTGATTACCGGGGAAGTCCACTGGGCTCAGAGAGCCCATTTTTAGTGGAGGCCTGGGGAAAAAAGCTCCATGAAACAGATTACAGTAAAGATAGCAGTCCAGTAAAAAATAAAAGTACAAGTACAAATACATATCAAATAATACAAAGCGTGAGCAATACTGCCCATAGTGAAAAAATATTGTGCAGATACATTTTATCAAATTCACACAGTTAAAGTCAAAAGTCAAATGCTATTTACAATATTTACAGTGTGTGAGAGATCGTATGGGAATTGGCTATAGAAGGTTATAGCCAGCTGTAAGGTGCTTACGAACTCAGGAGGATACCCTCCCAGGGGCTTTTGTTAAAGAGTTCCAGGTAGGGAGAATGCAGTTACATTTCCATTTGGAGGAGAGGTAGGTGTAAAGCTGACTTTTGAAGTTGTTTGTGTTTGACATTGTCCTGTAGTGTGGAAGGAGAGAGTTCCATTTCTTACCTAAGGAGAAGTTGTCCAGCAGGACTTTTAGGTTTGTGGACAGTAATTAAGTTTTGGTGTTCAGATCTGAGAGTTCTGTTTGGGGTGTATGGGGGAAGGATGTTAGTTAGAGCGGGGCATTTGGTTGTATTAAATATTAGTCTCTCTCCCCAAAGGGGATGATGATGCATTCTTTTGTGTTCAGCTTGAGGCCATGTTTCTGGCACCAGTCATTTGTCTGGGTGAGACCCCCTTGGAGAATGTCCAAGTTACTAGGAGAATTGATGACAGCTCCCATCTTGCAGTCATCTGCAAACTTGGTCAGCCATAGCCAATTGGGTTTGGCCTGTACCTCAGAAAAGTATATCCCAAATAGCAGAGGCCCCAAGACTGAACCCAGGGGTACGCCACTCGGTACGGGTCTACTGCTTGAGGTGGCTTCCCCTATTTTTGACTAATTGGGTTCTGTCAGTGAGCCAGTTGGCTACCCATCTGGTAATGTACAGATTGCTGCCTAGTTGAAAGATTTTATCTATTATGCCTGAATGGGGAATAGTGTCAAAGGCTTTGGCCAGGTCAGGGTTGGCAGTGTGCACTGTCTTCCCCTCATCCATGGCTTTGGTGACTGTTTCAAAAAAGTCGACCAAATTTAACAGACATGACCTCCCATTGACAAAGCCAAACTGTGTGGGATCGAGTGTTTGGAGGTTGCCAATGTCCTTGTTTATGAGGTCCATGATAATCTGTTTTATGGCCTTGCAGATCAGGCTAGTTAGGCTTATGGGTCTATAATTTCCAGGATCAGTGGATGCTCCACCTTTCTGTAAAGGGATGACCTTGGCTGTCCTCCATTCAGCTGGGACAAAACTGGTACTCATGCTTTGGCTGAATAGGGCGCCTAATGGTGCTGCAAGTTCCTGCCTGAGTTCATGTAGGATGCAGTCTGGGATGTTCTCAAGTCCCATGGAGGCTGTATTTTTTTGCCTTTGAGAGAGCAGTGATGACCTGATTCCTAGATATAAGGGGAAGGGGGCAGGTACTGGAAATGTCCTGATTTACTGATGGGGGAGACAGAGGGGTGAAATTTTCACTGAATGTGTCAGCCAGCAAGTTTGCTATATGTATGGCATTTGTATATGTGGTGTCCTTGACCATCAGTTCTGAACAGATCTGGGTGCTACCTTTGAGATTACGGGCATATGTGAAGAAGGCCTTATGATTGTCTCTAGTAGATGTGGCCAATTTGGACTCAAAGTTTGCTTTGGAGGATTTCACTAGTGCTCTTATTTGCTTGTTTAGGCTAAGGAGAGATCACTTCCAATTGGGCACCTGCTCCATCTTGGTCCTGGTCAGCAATTTTTTTCTTCTGTTATAGAGTTTATTTATTGCAGATGTCCACCAGACAGGTTTTACTCTTCCTTGCAGAGGATGATTTAGTCCTGTCAAGTATTCCTGCTACCATGTGTCTATATAAATGTTCGTATAGTAATTTGGTATAGTTTTGGATACTGGTGCCAGTTCCTAGAGAAGGGGAGGGGGCTGTGAAGCTGTTTATACCATCACTCAGGAGGCTGTAATCAGCTTTGGAGAAGTTTTTTTGATTGGCCGTAGCTAGAGGGGGTCGGGGGAGATGGTGACTTCAAACGTGGCCGCTTTATGGCCGGATATTACAAGGGATGATGATACTGCAGGGGGTGCTGCAGTGGCTACTTATGTTGGTTTATACCAAGTCCAAGATATTATCACCTTCTGTGGGGGTATCGACTAGCTGTTCCAAAGCATTTGCATTTACAAAATCGAGGAATCTCTGGGTATTTGTGTTCTGGCAAGAGTAGTTTTTCCAGTCTATGTTTGTCTAGTTAAAGTCACACAGGATCAGGGTAAAGGGTTGAATCTTGATAGATTCGAAGAGGTCTAGATAGGCAGTTTGGGTATCTTTGGTCAGATTTGTGGGCCGGTAGCTAGCTATTATTTGTATAGGGGTCTTGTCAATAGTTAACTGCACCTGGAGTGTCTCCTGTGCGTCATACTGTTTGCCCACCCTGGAGGTGTGTACGTCTTTAATATATATTGAAACTCCACCTCCTTTGGCTTTACTACCCACAGTTTGGGGTCTGAATGTATGATAGGATGAGTAACCAGGTAAGGCTGGGGTGCTCACCGTAGCTTTGAACCAGGTTTCTGTGACCACACAGATGTCAGCATTTTCCAGGGTTAGGAATGCTTGCAATTAGTGCAGTTTCATGTTTAGGCTCCTAGCGTTTAGCAGCATGACATTTAATTTGTGTTTTGCTTAAGTTTTTATGTTGGTAGTTTTAACCACATCACTTTTCCTAAAAAAAGCACTATAGGGGAGGCAAGAGCCTTTGCCAGAATCCTGAAGCCCAGGCGAGACAGATGCAGGCCATCACTGGCAAAGCATCGTGGTCTGTCGATCATATCTTCCCAGGCTGTCAGGAACTGGATCCCCGTGGCATGACACCAGAAACTAAGCCAGTTGTTAAAGTCAGTCATTTTCTGTTTGTATTCAGGCATCATTCTGGGTGATGGTAGAATGCTGCTTTAGGTTAGGGACATACCTGCCTAGGACACATATTCAGTGAGTTCAATCAGGCATCATTCTGGGTGATGGTAGAATGCTGCTTTAGGCTAGGGACATACCTGCCTAGGACACATATTCAGCGAGTTCAATCGTGTCTGTCTGTCTTCATGTAGTCCAGGAACAGTGCAGAACTGTTATACAAGTAAATAAAAAAAAACAATGCAGTACTGATAAGCAAAATAACTACAACCAGTGCAATGCTGATAAGAAACACTGAACAATTAAAGTGGGAAAAATATCCTTATGTAGCTCTGTAATTCAGATTGTTTACGAAGTATTGTCCGTCAGGCACAAATGGAGCTCAACAAGATAAGCAGCGATTCAACTCAAATGTAATATTTTTATACCAGCAGATAAAAGACCCTTCCAAAGTCGCACCCTGAGACAAAGAGATAACACAGGAGCTGTTTGACCAGTTTTAGCTCTCTTGGCCGAGTACACCACCAACTCCCAGTAGGGGCGGGCAACAGCAAAAAACACAAACTATACAAAAATTCAACCACAGATCAGCAATTATATAAATGGAGAGACAGAAAAGTAAACAATTCAATCACACAAATAAATAAATAAAAACAGTGCAGTAAACTAGTGCAGAACAGTTACCTTTTTTCCTGAGGAGGTACTTCGGGTTCAGCAGGAGGCCATTAAATTCACTACAAGGAAACCTTATTTGTCCAAATGGAAGAGATTTTCTGTTTGGTGTCTTACTCGTAACCAGGATCCACTTTCTGTGGAAGTTCCTTTGATTCTGTTTTATTTGTGTGAATTGCTTTATGCTGTGTTGGCATGCTCTTCAGTTAAAGCCCACCTTTCAGCTCTTTCTACTTGTCTCCCTTTGACTTCTACTTAGGCTTCTAGGTTTGAGATTAAATGATGTCTTAAAGGCATCCTTAATATTAGGCCTCCCAGGAATCTTACTTAGGTTAGAATTATAGAACATTTGGGTGCTATTCGGAATAAAAACTTTAGGAGCCCTGTGGCAGAGCATTTTTGTACAGTACATAGGGGTGATTACTCCACATTTTTCTTTAGTGTGTTGGCTAGACCTTTTCAAGTCAAAAGTAGTGAGTTGAAGCAAAAATTGAATGTGCTTGAAAGTAGGATGATTTTAAATTATAGTACTTTGACAAAGGGTTAAATTTAGAGGTAGATTATGCTTAGATTTATATTTATGTATCTTTTTTAGATGCTTATTTTTATACTATGTTTATACTACCAATTGTTTAAAGTGTTAAGAAATGTTTTAATATGTTATGAAATGTTATGGTATGAATATGAGAATAGTTAAAATAGGAAAATGTATCTATTAAATATGCATGGGTCACTTAGATGAAGTTATTGTGAAGTAAAGAAAGTCTACTACCTTTCTACATGTGTTTTTTTTCCTATTTTTGAACTGAAGAGTTTTTGTAATCTTATTCCTCCTTCCCTGGGACCTTAGTTTTGTTCTTGAAAAAATTGACTCAGACCCTTAAACCTGCAACTTCAACTTCCTAAAAGCTTTGTACTTGAAGACTGATGTTCTTCGTGTTTCACTGTTGCAGTCATTACATTTGGGTAATCTACTGGCAGGTTGCCCTCAGTCGGCCTGATTAACAAAGTCTTGGGTCCTGCGTCGGTTGCTGTCCCTTCTTCCATGACGTCAGGTCGTCAGGGGTATAAAACATCAGTCTTTCTTGCCGTGTGGTGCCTGAAGCAGATGCAGTTCACAAGTGCCGGTCGGCCGACTCTTGAAATTTTCTTTTTCGAGTTTCAGAACCAAAGTCTTCAACTAAAAGCTAAGTACCCCATTGGGGAAACATTTTCTTGCTCCTTACCGATGTCAGTAAAAGTTAATAATTATATTACTTGTGGGAAGCAAATACCTCATAAGGATTTTCATTTGTACTGTATTCCTTGCCTAGGCCCTGACCACAATGTGCCTTGATGTCGGATTTGTGCTAAATTTAATCAGCGCACTATTAAACGGCAGTATATTTTTGCTTCTAAATATTTTGGCTCGAGATTTAACTATCCAGAAATGTCATCGGTTAGCAATCCGACTACAGGCATACCTATAAAAAACTCAAAGAAGACAGAGAGAGACCGTCGAGGTCCAAAACCGATGACGAAGCTTCTCCTAAGCCAGCCACTGGTTCGCCGGTACTCTGTGAGGCGCTTTCGCAGCCCCTGATACTACTTTTGATTCGCAGGCCTCTACTGAGACCCATTCGGAGTCCGGTATGCCGCAAGATACTTTAAGTATTGAACCCGTGGATGTCTCTACCTTAGATGGGTCCGGAGCCGCTGAGCAGGCACTGGCTTCTGAGGGCGTTTTCAGGCCTAAAGATTTGTATATTAAACCAACTAAGATCCAAAAAATGCCAGAAATCCAAGTAACACGACTCCACAGCCACCAGGAACAAAAAACAAAAGCTGATGTGAAATTCGAAAATCTTTTATTCAAGTAGGTCCAAGAAGAAATAAACACAAGCGCTTTCACTCAGGATAATCCTGAGCTTTTTCAAGTGAGTACAAAAGCATTTGCTGAAGCCAAACCCTTTTATATAACCATAGGTAACACATTAATTGAAAACAGGTGTTGTCAATCAGTTGTTAGATTCCTTAAAGGGGCTTTGCATTAAATGAAACATAAGGTAAAAGCTTGTATTATTAAAAGTATATATATGTTTGACAGCTGGATTGTGCTTATAAAATTGCAAAACATTAAAAACCCTATTTCAAATATAATAAAATCATATTAAACCAATGCCATCTTCAAAACTAAGGCCAAAAACTACGTCTATGTCTAAAAAACGATGCTTGGGCCACGTGTACAGGCCCCAATGCCTAAAAAACAAATTATCAAAATGGCTGATGATTTAATTACCATGGTCAGGGGTAACCATCCCCCTCCTACTAAGAGGCCTAGGCAAGGCACTGACTATGAATCTTCAGATCAGGTTTCTATTTCTTCTGATTCCTCTTCTGATCGGGAATTGTCTATTCCCACTTATGAGGATTCTGATGCAGAAGATTCCATCCCTTCTGCTTCTCCTCCTGAGAATTTTTCTTTTGGAGAAACCTTGCATACTTTAAGGGAACACTTTCACTGGGAGAGTCAGGATTTCTCAGAATCTAAAAAGAGACTTAGGGATTTCCTCCTTCTTCCTCAGCACAGGCCTTTGGCTATACCTCCTGTTCTAGACATTGTTGATGATGTTTTCTCAGAGTCCAGTATGACTCCTGATTTCCTGCCTCTGGCTCCTAGTAAGCCAGACAGATATTACAGGGTTCCTGACTCCCACAAATTCCTCTTTAAAAACCCTACTGCTGACCCTGAAACCATCTCTCAGGGTCCCAAGGGCGTTAAGGCCTCTACTGCTAAAAATCCTACCCCTTCTGATAGAGATTCTAGGGCGCTGGATAGATGGGGTAAGAAGGTTTACACGTCTGCAACCTTGGCAATCAGGGCTTTAAACTGTCAATTTAATATGCTTAAATATCAACAGCATGTCATGGGTTTACTTAAACAGAAAATGATGTTGATTTCTTACTGTGTGGAAAATAAAGAGTTGCAGGATTTATTGCATTCAGCTGAACAAGTTGGAAAACATACTTTGCAATGGGGTTTTGATTCCTTGGAGGCCTCTTGCAGGGCTGCTGTAACTGGACCTGTGATAAGAAGGCATGCTTGGCTTAAGGAGCAAAATCTGCTTGACCATGTTAAAGCAAATTGCTCCTTTACAACAGGATAGTCTATTTGGTAATAAGGCTGAAGAAGTTTTGAAAAAGATGGAAGATAAAGCTAAATCTATGCAAACTGTAAAATATTTCCTACAAGTCCAGCCACCCAGGTTCAGTAGGCACTGGCCTACTAAGAACTGGTCCTTTCCAGTACTCACTAGAGCCACTCAGGTAGAACCCAGACATTTCAAAGGCTCCAGGTTTCAGTCGCAAGGAACTTGTAGAACAAAGCAATGGGGGTGCCTCCACCTCCAAATCTGGAAGTAACAAGGCACCTTCCTACGGTAAACAGTCTCAGTGACTTTCCACTGCATTCACCAAGCACTTATCTTTTGGCTGCCCCTTTGGGGGGAAAACTGGCACTTCATACACGAAACTGGCAACTGATTACCCAGGACAAATGGGTTTTAAATATAGTATCACAGGGATACAGATTACATTTCCACACATTGCCAATCCAAAACGGATGGCCAGATCTGCCTTCAAATCAGTGGGCAGAGGCCCAGAAACAACTTATGTCCCTCATGAATATGGGGGCTATTCAACCAGTACAAGAAAAGGAAAAGTGACAAGGTTTTTGTTCAAGACTTTTCCTGGTACCCAGAAAAGGCAAATCATGGCGTCCATTTCTGGACTTATCTATTCTGAATACATTTCGGGACATTCCAAAATTCAAGATGCTGGCTCTCCAGCAGTTACTACCTACGCTAGGCAAGGATGCCTGGTTAGTAACTCTAGACTTAAAAGAGGCTTATATATATAAACAACAAAGACTATCAGTGAGTCCCAGCTCTACCTTCCAATAAAATTTATTTCGTTGAACAGTTCCTTCTCTAGCCTCGCCAACAGCCTTTACAGAGTAAAACAGTAAAACTCATAAAACACTTGCAATATATACAAAAAACCAAGTAATCAATCAATTACATAATTAAACTATCAAATCACATAGCTTAAATATATTTAAAGTCATAGTCTTAAACAAGACATTGCCAGTTACATTCTCTGTTCATTCCATGTGGATGCAAAGTCCCAAATTTCATAATCAAAATGCATTCCTTTTGTCTTAACATATTTTTTGCCTATCAACATCATTATAATATAATGGAACATGTTCCAGAACAGACACTTTTATATTCTCAATATTTCCATGGTGCACTGAGTTAAAATGTTCAGCAATAGGACTAGTAATTTTATTATTTTTAACATCTCTAATATGTTCTTTTATCCTATCTGCTAGCATTCTTTTTGTTTCTCCAATATAATATTTGTTACAATCACAGAATATGACATACACAACACCTTTGCTCATACATGTATATTTGCCTTTTGTAACAAAAAATTTTGCCATTTATTTTATTCACTTCATTTACAACATGTTTACATATAGCACATTTTCCACAAGGGAATGTTCCCAAATTCTTCACAACATTTAATTCATTAGTACAAGGCTTTTTATAAATGCTGTGTATCAGAAAGTCCTGTATATATTCCCTTTCTATATGATGTCATTAATTTTATATTTTTCAGTGATGTTATATCTTTTTAATAAAATTCCAATATTCCATAATGATTTTATTACCAATCATAGAGAAGTTAGTGTACTTTGTAACAAAAACATTCTCTCCTGTTCAGTCCCATATTTATTGCTCCTTTGATAGTTATTTTGTCTAGTAGTGCCCTTACTCTGTTTAAAGGCTCTATGCAAGCTATTTTCTACATCATCTGGGTTATACCCTCTATTTTTAAATATCTCAGCCACTTTATAGGCCTCCTAAAAGCCATATTAATATCAGAATTGAGTCTTTTTATTCTCAAAATTCCCCATAGGGGATGGCTGACAACGATGGGGGATGGCAACTATCTCCCACATTTTCCAGCTTATTTCATCAAATTTTCTATGAATACTAGTATATATGGGAAAGCCATTATTGCCCTAAGCGAAATATCCAAGAAATTAACCTGATTTCCTTTGTATGTCACTAAATTTTATACCAAATCTGTTATTATTTAATTCATCAATGAAATTATCTGATGTCTCCCAATCCCCATGACAAATGAAAATTAGGTCATCAATAAATCTAAAATACCTTAGAACATTATTTTGAAAGAAAGGCAACCTATAAAGATGTTCATTTTCAAATAGCCCCATAAACAGGTTAGCATAGGCTGGTGCAAACGCTGCCCCCATAGCAGTACCTGTAACTTGTCTATAGACAGTGCCATTAAATTCAAAAAAAATATTTTTCAAGCAGAATTCCACCAGTTCCAGGACATAATATGTTTTAGGACTATCATTCAAAAAGAATTTTATAGCTTCCAAGCCCAAAATATGGGAAATATTAGTGTAGAGACTCTCTACATCCACCGTAATAAAATACATATTTTCACCCCAATATATATCTTTTATTTTCCTTAGAAAGTCATATGAATCTTGTATATAAGAAGGTAACAACAGAACTTTCTTTATCAATATTTCATGTAACATGATGCAAAGATTATAAGTAAAATATCCAAAAGCTGACACAATAGGCCGACCAGGTGGTCGGTTCAGATCTTTATGAATTTTAGGTAAGCAAAAGAATTTTGCAATTTTTCTGTTCTTTACATTTATTTTTCTATTTATATCCATTTGACTTAGATAGTGTAATCTCACACCTTTCTGTAATAATTTTCAAAATCCTTTTCTGCTTGACATAGCTGATTAATGTTAGTTTTACAATATACATTGTTGTTATCTAGATGTTGCATACACATACTATAATAATCATGAGAATTTAATATAACTAATTTTCCCCCTTTGTCTGCTTGTTTAAAGACTATATTACAGTTTTTACTCAGTTGTTGCAACTTTTCCCATTCCAATTTTGTTAGATTATAAGTATGCTTTTTATTCATAAAGCCCTCTATTTCCTTTTCTAACATTGTATTCAGTAGAGATTCAAAACGTACTGTATTAGAATTTTTACATGGAGGTAAAAAATAGTTATTATCTTTAAGCATATGTGTATTTAATAAGTCATAAGCATTGTTTTCATCTTCACTACCCGATGCACATGAGTAAAAACTTTCTTCACTTTCTGTTTCTGTTTCTAAAAGAGGCTTACCTGCATATCCCAATCAGGGAATCTTGCAGAAGATACCTCCGCTTCAAAGCAGGCTGTTTGCATTACCAGTTCTCTGCACTGCCCTTTGGCTCATCTACTGCACCCAGGGTCTTCATAAAGTGCCTGGCACCAGTAATTGCATTTTGCAGGCAAAGAAATATTCAAATATATCCATACCTGGACGATTGTCTAATTCAGGCAGAAAGCAAGGACACTCTTCTAAAACATCTGGCGTTTGTAAAAAGACTTCTAACTTGTTAGGGTATATCATAAACGAAAAGGAGTCACAACTGGTACCCTCTCAAATAATTACATTCCTGGGTGTAAGCTTAAATACAACTGCCCATATGACTTGCCTTATGCCAGACAAACAAATTCAATTGATGACTTACTTCAAACAGGTGGCCACAAAAACCCAGCTATATCTGCAAGACAAATACTGCAGGCCTTGGGGTTCATGGCCTCCTGCATTCTTCTAATTCCCTATGCAAGACTGCATATGTGGAAACTTCAGTGGTACCTAAAAAGCTTATGGAGCCAACATTGTCACAGCCTGGAAACAATGATTCCTATCATTCCTTGCCTGCAGCTAGAGTTCCTATGGTGGGCAGAGGCCTGCCACCAAAACAAGGGACTGTCATTCATTCCATCCCTGCCGCCCAAACCCTGACTACAGACGCATCAGATTATGCTTGGGGGCGCATCTGGCAGGGAGATGCATTCATGGCCAGTGGAGCCCAAATCAAATGCACCTACATGTCAATCAGAAAGAGATGCTAGCTGTGCAGAATGCTCTGACAGCCTTCAAGGACTATCTTCATCCAGGACAACTACTGATAAAGACAGACAACACCACAGTCATGTGGTACATAAACAAGCAGGGGTGTACCCATTCCTACCCCCTTTGCAGACTAGCCATGGCATTGTGGAACACGGCCTTGACTTATCAAATACATCTACAAGCTCAATTCCTGCCAGGAAAGCAAAATACTCTGGCAGACGAACTAAGCAGAAGTCTTATGGACCCACACGAATGGAAACTGTATCCACAAATCTTCAGCATGTTGACACGAAAATTGGGGAGCCCAGACATAGATCTTTTTGCCTCACCCCAAAACTATCAGTTGGACAAATTCTGCACAAAAATTCATCACAAAAAAGCTTGGAAAGTGGATGCTCTATCCTTCAGCTGGAAAAACCTGTCCGTCTATTTCTTTCCCCCTCTGCCTCTGCTCTCCAAGGTCTTACTAAAAGTCAGACAGGAAAAACCAAAAAATATTCTGATTGCTCCAGACTGGCCTTGCCGACACTGGTACCCGCTCCTATGCAATATGTCGCACCTTCCTCCGTGGTACCTGCCTCAGACACCTTACCTACTGTCTCAGCAGAACTATCAAATTCTGCACACACAGCTCCAAACTCTGAATCTTGCAGCATGGCTAATCAACTAATTTCACCAGTTACATCTCTCAGCAAACTTGTGATGGATGTCATTTTGGAGGCTAGAAGGCCTAGTACTAGAAAATCTTATGCTGACAAATGGAAAAGATTCTGTGCCTGGAACCAGTCACAAGGATTAAGCACAACAATGCCCAATATTCCTCAGATACTGCAATACTTAACTGAGATGCTTCACAAGGGCCTATCTTTTTTTTCCATAAAAATCCATGCCTCTGCCATTTCAGCTCATTACAACACAGTGCCTCTCCTCTTTTCTCATCCTCTGCTAAAGCAGTACCTCAGAGGGACCAAAAATTTAAGACCTCCCAGGAGATCTCCAACTCCTGCATGGGACCTCAATTTTGTTTTGGAAAAACTCACTCTACTGCCTTTTGAGCCAGCTGCTACTGCAGATCTAAAATTTCTCTCTTGGAAAACAGCTTTTCTTTTTGCAGTCACTTCAGCTAGAAGGATTTCAGAACTACAGGCTCTTATGGCAGTGGAGCCTTTTATTATGTTTTACCCGGACAGGGTGGCTCTCAGGACCAATCCATCCTTTATGCCTAAAGTGGTATCTAGTGTGGCCCTTAATCAGACCATTCATCTGCCAGCTTTCTTCCCTAATCCACAGAACAAGGGTGAGCAGAGTCTGCATTCATTGGATGTACACAGACAACTAAGATTCTACTTAAACAGGACAAAATCTCTAAGAAAATCTGAACAATTACTGGTGGCATTTGCTGCAGGGGCAGAGGGAAAGGCTTTTTCAAAGCAGACTATTTCCAAATGGATAAGCCATTGTATTAGTTTCTGCTATATCCACCATGGTAAACCTGTCCCCAAGGGGATCAGATCTCATTCCACCAGGGCTGCATCTACTTCTGCAGCCTTTCTCAGAGAGGTTCCTATCAGAGACATTCTAGAAGCTGCTAACTGGAGCTCAGTTCATACGTTCACCAAACATTACCATTTGCCTCTCTTCTCTAAATCCAGAGCAGGCTTTGCCACTGCTGTCCTGCAGGGCCTTATAGCTGCTCCTAATGCTGTATAAATCTGTCCTCCCAACCATATAGCTTTGGGATTCTACCCAAATGTAATGACTGCAACAGTGAAACATGAAGAACATAGTACAGTTGTGTACACTTACCATAAATGTAGATGTTCGAGTGTATTCACTGTTGCAGTCCTGGTTGCCCTCCCTCCAGCCCCCTGTTTTTTCTCTAACTATACCTCTCATTTCTGTTGCTGTCTTTAAAAGCCTTTTTGGTGTATTTGCTTTTGTTTGGAGGTATATGTTTTGTGTTTTTCATTCTACACACACACACACACACACACATATATATATATATATATATACATATACATATACATATACATATATATATATATATATATATATATATATATATATATATGTATACATATACATATATATATATATATATATATATATATATATATATAAGATATATGTGTGTATATATATTTATATATTTTGCTCCCCATTTGGGGGGCACCTGACATCTGGGGCAAGAAAAACTGATGTAATGGTGTCGGCTGCTAGTTTTATACCCCTGACGACCTGACGTCATGGAAGAAGGGACAGCAACCGATGCAAGACCCAAGACTTTGTTAATCAGGTCGACTGAGGACAACCTGCCAGCAGATTACCCAAATGTAATGACTGCAACAGTGAATACACTTGAACATCTACATTTATGGTAAGTGTACACAACTGTACTTTCTTTTCGGCCCTTTTGTAATTATTAGACTAACAAAACTTTTACATATCTGTATTGTAGATTTTTTCCCTGGGTGATACAGTTTTTTTTAAACATTTTAAAGATATGCAGTAGGTGGATCAAGGACTTGTTGTAGGTGTAAGTGCATGCATGTGTGATGTAGAAGGAAGACCTGACAACTGCTTCCATTTCCCCTTTTGTTTTGTAAACTCTGCAGAATGTGGTGGCTGTCTGTGAGGTCATTCTAGGAGTCTGCTGCAATTCCTGAGAGAAACAGAAGGGCCTTTACAACACTGTTTGAACTCATGTCACATTCCACCCCCCACCCCCCAAACAGTTCATATCACTTTACCCCTTGTCCCTTTAACATAAAGACTGAAAAAAAGAGCTAGATGCATTTGTAAGAATGGAATGTTACACCCCCAGACAGAAGCAACTTCAGATTGGTGTCTACTTGCACTTCCATTTATTTTCCCTAAAACTAGGGATATCCATGCTGAAGTGCATATTGCCAGTCTATGCACCTGAATATATTACACGTTCAAGTCAAGTCAGTATTCCTCTCCTCACTGCAGTAGACTATTTGCATATGCTCAGTCAACCACTTATTTAAAAGCTAGCTCTTTGAAAATTTTCACCAAGTAGCCTTGAAAAAATTCTGCTTAATACATTCTAAAGTTAATGCTGTTGGAAAGATGTGCAATTTTTAGCAGTATTTGTTTTCTGATTTTTCTTTATACTTTAAAAGTTGAAGCTGATGAGAAAATATTCAGTTTTGGTACAGTTTATTTACTTTTTGTTTTTAAGCTCTCCTTCATTCTTTCAAAACTAGCTTTCATTGTCCTCCTGAGAGTTAACTGCTATGCCTTTTAGTACATTAACTAAAAAGTCAGAGTGCAGCATTTGTGTGTGTCTCAGTTGTCTTCCTTATCTTGAGTGCATCAGTTCACCTTTTGTCAGTTACCATTGGATAACTGCTTTCTTCCAACCAAAGCATACTTGAAAGATTCCAGCAGGTGCTTTTCACATTTATCCTCCGTTTTTCAATTTTTGTTTAATTTTTAACCTGTTTCGCCTGATGAAATGAAGGGAAGCAGCACCCTTTATTTATTGAACATTCTTTAGGATTTTGTTCTTACTCAACGCATACCAAGAAGAAATTGCAATTGATTTTTAAATTTATGTAAACAACTTCCTGTACTCATAATCCAGTCCCCATATCAGCTAGATATCTCAGCATAGTTTACTCTTAGAATTCAAGTCAGTTAGCACACAGAAAACATTGATTTCGCCTTCACATTGTTTATTCCTCTAACTTATAGGAGTAGAAAGTTTGTTTGTTTGTGTCTTTCGGCTTTTCCCGGTTAGGGGTCGCCACAGCGGAACTCCGGTCCGCTAATGATTGGCAGTAGATTTTTACGTGCTGGCTTGCCGGACCTAACGCACAACCTTCAACGAAGGAACGCCCATTCACGCATGTCGCCACACAGAAGATGCTCTAACTGACAATCGAACGGGCAACGTCTGTGAGGCGACAGTATGTTTCTATATTATGTTTTACAGTAAAAAAAATGAAGTATTTAATATAAAATATATTTAGTTGTTGGAAATGTTTTTCTTAAGTTTTCTTTCCTCTATTCATTTTCTTCTTGAGTAACCATAAAATATTTGGCTTCATTTGTTAGTTTCTCCCCCCAGTCTGAAACAAGTAGCACATAATAGTGTTGATGCTCTACAGTTCTCCTATTGTTTACCAAGGTCATGTGATTCTTAGTCTTCTTCACAGTTCAAACTTTACCGCCATAGGATATTCGTGTCCAAATCCCAGGTTCCCCTGACTAGCTGTTAGTTTTCTTCCCAGTCCACACTTTTTCGCAGTACTGTAACTGTTTTAAATCCAAGCTTCTCATTGTTCTTCTGGTCATTCCCTGGGCTTCTTCTCTCTCTTCTGCACAAAAGAGTTCTGTTGAAATGAGGGAAAGGGCTTCAGTAGCACGGTCTGTTAGACGTCTCTTATTTGTAGAGAGTTGAGAAGCAAAGTCCCCTTCTCCTTGATGACTGGAGTTCTCCAAAGCCTGATCTACTTCCTAGTGTGTTGTTGATCCACCTATAAAATATTCTGAAAACCTATGAAGTAGCAGTTTGAATCTCATCCCAGTCTCATGACAACTGCATATGACTGGAATAAATGGTATAGCATGAGTAATCATTTTCTGCAAACACCCTGGCAGCACTAGTGGTCAGTACCTTTAAATTTTGCCATAATTATGCCCGAAGCATCTCCTGGTGGTATGACTGTTTCTGCAACCTGAATTTAGAGCACAGATGCAGTGTGCCAAATCTTCCTGTGGAACAACACCTAGTTACTTATTTGTACCTTCATAAATTTAATAAGCTAACTCAAAGCCTTTAACTTCTCACGGATGGCAGGAAACCTCAAACTTTCTCTTTGTGCTGTGTCTTTTAGGTGTACTGTTTTTTTTAGACCTTTCTTCATTTGATGTTTCAGACGCTGCCATTCTTTCCTTCACTTCTCTTTTACTCTTCTTCAAACTGAACAGATGTTCATCGTGTTTCACTGTTGCAGTCATTACTGTTGGGTTATTTTGCTGGCAGGCTACCCGCAGTCGGCCAGAATTCCAAAGTCTAGGTCCAGCGTCGGTTGCATTCGCCTCTTCCCTGACGTCAGTGCGTCAGGGGTATAAAAGATGCAGCCGACGCCATTTTCTTAAGTCTTTCTTGCCGCGCAGTGCCCGAAGCAAAAGCAGTTTGCAAGTGCCGGTCAGCTGACTCCTGATATTTTCAAATCCGAATTTCAGAACCAAAGTCTTCATTAAAGCTAAGTACCCCGTTGGGGAAACTTTTTTCTTGCTCCAGACCGATGTCAGAAAAAGTTAACAATTGTATTTCTTGTGGGAAGCAAATACCTCATAAGGATTTTCACTCTTACTGTATTCCTTGCCTAGGCCCTGATCACAACGTTGCTAGCTGTCGGTTTTGTGCTAGATTTAACCACGCACTATTAAGCATTGGTTTGATTTTGCATTTCATTACTTTGGCCGAAGATTTAATTATATAATGCCGTTGGAACAGCCGATGACCGGAGTTTACAAACAACGCAAAGACAAGGAAAAGGATAGGCATCCGAGGTCCAAAACAGACGACAAGGCCTCCGTTGGGCCAGTCGCCGGTTCTCAGTGAGGCACTTTCGCAGCCCCTGGCGCCGGCTACCTCAGAGCCACAGGCCACTTCTGACTCCCACGTGGAAACTCAAGGTATTGGATACTCGGAAATCATTCCCTCAGATGGGTCCAGAGCCGCTGAGCAGGCATCGGCTTCTGAGGGTGTCTTCAGACCTACACAACTATATGTTAAGCCATCTACAGCTTCAAAGACTAAAGTAGCTCTAAAGACAAAGAAACAAGTACAGCATTCTCCTACTCAGACTTCCATGCCTAAAAAACAGATGCTTAAAATGGCCGAAGACCTAATTACTTTGATCAAGGGTTCCCATCCCCCTCCTGATAAGAGGCCTAGGCAAGAGACAGAATATGATTCTACTGATCAGGTTTCTATTTCCTCTGATTCCTCTTCTGAACAGGATTATTCCATGCTTCCCTATGAGGACTCTGATGCTGAAGAATCCATTCCTTCAGCCTCTCCTCCTGAGGATTATACTTTTGGGGAAACCCTGCATATCATGAGGGAGCATTTTCACTGGGAGAGCCAAGATTATTCTGAATCTAAGAAAAGGCTCAGAGACTTTCTGCTACTTCCTCAGCACAGACCCCTTGCTATTCCACCTATTCTAGACATTGTAGATGTATTTTCAGAGTCCGGCCTGTCCCCTGACTCTTTAGCCCCTGCACCTGCTAAGCCAGACAGATACTACAGGGTCCCAGATTCTCATAAATTCCTATATAAAACCCCGCTGCTGACCCAGAAATTATATCTCAGGGTCCCAAAGGGGTCAAAGCTTCCACTGCAAAAAACCTTGTCCCCTCTCATAGGGATTCTAGGGCTCTGGACAGATGGGGGAAAAAAAGTTTACACTTCTGCTACCTTGGCTGTAAGGGCTATAAATTGTCAGTTTCATATGCTTAAATATCACTAATATTTAATGTCACTGCTTAAACAGAAATTGTTGACAAATACTGAATGTTCAGAGAACAAGGAAATGCAGGATTTATTGCATGCAGCTGAACAAGTGGGAAAGCATACTTTGCAATGTAGTTGTGATTCACTGGAGTCCTCTTGCAGCGCCGCTGTTACAGGTTCTGTTATTAGAAGGCATGCTTGGTTAAAGGAACAGAATCTGCCTGATCAAAATTATTAGATGCTCCTTTACAGCATGATACTTTGTTTGGTACTAAAGCAGAAGAGGTGTTGAAAAAAATGGAGGATAAAGCAAAATCCATGCAGACAGTTAAGGATTTCTTACAGGTACAGCCACCCAGATATAGCAGGAACTGGCCTTCTAAAAATTGGTCCTTTCCAGTGTCAGACAGACTGCAAAGAGGCAGATACAGGCGTCCCAGAGGCAGATCTCAGCCCCAAGGCTCATACATGCCTAAACAATGGGGTGCTTCTACCTCCAAAAGCAGAGAAGGCAAATCACAACCTTACAGGAAACAGTCCCAATGACTTTCGTCTGCCAGATCCAAGCACTTTTCTTTTGGCAGCCCCCTTAGGTGGAGAACTAGCACTTTTTTCATCAAATTGGCAAATGGTTAACCAAGACAAATGGGTCTTGAACATAGTGTCCCAAGGCTACAGGCTCCATTTTCACACCCTACCAAGATCAAAAGGTATGCCGGACCTGCCACACAATCAATGGAAAACAGCTCTGCTCCTGGCAATAACCTCTGCAAGACGAGTCTCAGAGTTACAAGCACTCATGGCTATGGAACCTTTTATCATTTTTCATCCAGACAGGGTTTCTCTGAGGACAAACCCAACATTTATGCGTAACGTGGTGTCCTTTGTGGCCCTCAACCAAACCATTCACTTGCCTACCTTTTATCCAAACCCACAGAACAAGGGTGAGAAAATTCTGCATTCTTTGGACATACACAGGCAGTTACGCTTCTACTTAGAAAGAACTAAAGCTTTCAGAAAGGCTGAGCAACTTTTAGTGTCATATGCTGCAGGATCACAAGGAAAGGCTATCTCAAAACAGACTATTTCTAAATGGATAGGCCATTGCATCCGTTTCTGCTATTTTCAACATGGCAAATCAGTGCCAAAGGGCATTAGGCCTCATTCTGCCAGAGCTGCAGCCACTTCAGCAGCCTTCCTTAGAGGAGTACCAACCAAAGACATCTTAGAGGCTGCAACTTGGAGTTCAGTGCACACTTTCACAAAGCACTACCACTTACCTCTTTACTCTAAATCCAGAGCAGGCTTTGCCACTGCAGTTCTGCAGGGCCTCATAGCCTCTCCTAATCCTATTTAGCCCAGCCACCCATCCTCAGCTTTGGGATTCAACCAGGGGCTGCGAAAGCGCCTCACTGAGAACCGGCGACTGGCCGAGCGGAGGCCTCGTTGTCGGTTTTGGACCACGGATGCCTATCCTTTTCCTTGTTCTTGCGTTTTTTGTATACTCCGGTCGTCGGCTGTTCCGACGGCATTATATAATTAAATCTTCGGCCAAAGTAATGAAATGCAAAATCGAACCGACTCAACCCAAGAGTAATGACTGCAACAGTGAAACACGATGAACATAGTACAGTTGTGTACCTACCATAAATGTAGATGTTCGAGTGTATTCACTGTTGCAGTCCAGGTTACCATCCCCCTTTCTCTTTGCTGGGACTTATCTGTACCTATCTATTCTATACAACCTATGTGGTGTATTTGTTTGTAGCTGAAGGTTATGTGCATGCTTTTTTATGATCATAATTTTTACAGCCTACCCTTTTGGGGGCACCTGACATCTGGGGCAAGAAAAACTGAAGAAAATGGTGTTGGCTGCATCTTTTATACCCTTGGCGCACTGACATCAGGGAAGAGGCGACAGCAACCGACGCCGGACCAGGACTTTGGAATTCAGGCCGACTGCGGGTAGCCTGCCAGCAGGATAACCCAAGTGTAATGACTGCAACAGTGAATACACTCGAACATCTACATTTATGGTAGGTACACAACTGTACTTTCCTCTTTCATACCCTAATATGTCCAAAATCTGTTCTCTGTTTGAAGGAAAGGCCTCTAAATTTAGTTGATAAAAGTACATATGATAACATTTCCATGTAAATATCCTAAATCTTCCACACTGTGTAGCATACATAGAGGCATTACAGATGACCTCACATTGCTCCTTTGTAATTTGTCATTCTTTTTTTCCATCCCAGTGTTTTTAATCTCCTGTATGTTTTTTTATACCCCAATGACATTTTTATTATTTTTAACAAAGAATTGAACCTAACAGAATAAAACCTAGCAATCAATAATAAATGTGAAGAATAATTTATCCAGTGCTTACACACAGCATACTTTGTAATAAATTAGTTGTTGTTGTGTCTTTCAGATTTTCCCGGTTAGGGTCGACACAGCGGAACTCCGGTCCGCTAATGATTGGCAGTTGATTTTTACTTGCCGAGTTGCCAGCCCTGACGCACAACCTTCAACAAAGGTACGCCCATTCACGCATGTCTCCACGCAGAAAATGCTCTAGCTGAGAGTCGAACTGGACAGCTTCTTACTGTGAGGCGACAATGCTACCGCAGCACCACCACCGCGGATTTGAATAAAATTTCAGAATATTACTGCAGAATAACTTTGATCAAGAACAGTTGCCATAGGTAATAGTGGTGACTGACTGGTTTGCTACGGAGTGCCATGTTCCAGAAACAAGAAAATAAGTATAAAATTGCATACAAATAACAAGAGATCATATCATATCACATCATGTCATATATAATAGAGTGTAAAACTAACTTTCTTCAAATTACACTGGTTATCCAGACCATGGTGCCCAAAATGATGATTGAAAGTACAGTATCACACTTGGTGAGGATTGGGGGATAAGCCAAGGTAACTTCCCAAAGACCATATCACATTTTTCTTTATAATTTTCTGTCTAATCTAATCGTAATATTAGTATTTATTTGCAATGCCTTCACCTTTCACAACAAGAGATTCATTTCCTCCACTAGTGGAGATTCTTTTTGCTTCCAAGATCTATTATCACTTTCTTGGCTAGCAACATGACTAAATGGAGGAGTATAAATTCTGGACTCATTGTAGGGTTGTCCAAGTAATGGTCTAGGAAGAAAAGTGATGCACTTGATTGGAATTTTCCAGGCCATAATCCATCACAAAGTTCCTTAGCTTCACTGTAAGTGTTCTGAGACCATGGCTGACCTCAGAAACATGTCTCCATGTTCCTATTGAATCTATGTCGTATCTCCAGCATCTTGGAAGTAACCATAAGTAACATGTGGCTAATTTTAGCTGGTGTATAGAAAAAAATTAAAAAGCACTGCCAGCAGAAGAATCAACATTTCCTTGGACTGGTTGGATGTCTTGGGGGGGGGGGGGGGGGGGCACAACCAACTAGGACCGTGCATCTAAAAGAATAGTAACTCTCTGAGGTCTTTTTCCCCAAACTGACCTGTATTTGTCTGACAGAGCAATCTTAGAAGCTAACAACAACTTGTATACTGTCACCAGGACTCCTTTCTGTTGGGCTCAACCTGTTCAGGGATTCCCCTGCCATCTAATCTATCAGGACTAATCTCTCAGCTGAACCTAACTCAGATCTCACCGGAAGCTTTCATACCAGATTTTGTCCAACTCCTTTAAGCCTGATCTAGTCTTAAAATGCTTCCAATAGACAGGGTCATCAGCTGTTAACAATTGTCCTAGTGCTGTGCCACCCTCCAAAGTCTCAACATTTGAGCCATTTGGAGAGTCACCTGAACTTGAGGGACATCCAGTTTTTTTTTTTTTTGCGCGATCACAGAGGACATCCAAAAAGAAGAAGAGTCTGTGCAATCAGAGGCCCTTTTTAACACATCTTCCAAACTCCTGAAGAATGGGGATAGTCCTACTTCCAGGGAAGTCTCACTTTTTAACAAAGATTGGTAAAGCACATTTAGGTTACCTAGTGTATGCCAGAAAATCTTTCCATTTAGGTATGCAGTCTGACCCACAAGATTTTCAGTCTAGCAGCTTTGCTATAAAGCTCAATATGCAGCAGTGATATACCTCTTAACTCCCTTTCCAGTGAAAACCTAGGTCTCTGTCCCTTCCATACAAAATAAGTCATCATTCTATTTAATTTCATCACTACTGCCCTTTTGGGATTTAATGGAAAGCCTTATGATTAGTAAAGAATCTGATGCAGTTCAAATCATTTTAGTGCCTGAATTTAGTGTTGAAAATCCAAAAAATAACAATGTTCCAGTGTTGACAGACTATATGAAAGTGCCACAGCCCCACTCAGTGATGATGTGAGGTTCACCCCTAAGTAAGTAATTTTGTTTGGTAGATACAGGAAAGTATATTTCTCCGAGTAGCTAGGGCTGGGACATAGTGTACTTTAATAGTTTATTTTTTACTTATTCATCTTGTAACTGGATAATCAATCAAAACTTTCATTGATTTGGAAGGCAGAGTCTAAGTCTGTCTCTGGATTTTACAGATAATGAGAAGGATCATTTGCATACAAAGTCAAGGCATTACATATGGGGCCCATTTTTATTCCAGGGTCTAGATTTGCCCTGCACTGAATGGTAAGAGGTTCAAGTTAGGCCACAAATAGCAAAAAGGACAGAGGACACCACTATTTAGTACCTGTTTCAAATGAGCTTTTGATAGCTGATTCACTGTTTTTATTTCAACTTTGAAGTCCTCTAACCAAATCCACAAATTCCATGAATACCCAGTTCTACTCAACACCCTAGAAAGAAACTCCAAACTATCTTTATGAAATGTCTTTTCTGCATCCAGGCTAACAAAAGGAGAAGGGACTGATTATACCTATCTACATAATCCAATATAAATATTGTCTTAATCAAATTATTGAAGGTAGTATGCCCCTTTATAAACCCTGTTTAGTTAGTGTGAATTATGTGAGGCAGTAATGTGTATAACCTTTTAGCCAGCAGAGTGGTGGAGCTTGTAACTGTGGCTTAAAAGTGAAATGGGGCAATAAGAACCTGTTTGAAGGTAAGCCTTTACCTGGTTTATGGATTGCAACCACTGTGACCATTTTCCAAGATGTCAGTTTGAATTGAGAATCATATTTGAGAGGCCTAACAATTGCTCCACAAAATATTCCTTTGCCATCTGGTAGAATTAAACAGGAAAACCATCCAGCCTGGGGGATTTTCTTTTTGCCAGCTTCTTCATCACCCGGCAAACCTCCTCCCTAGTGAAAGGTGCTACAGAGGAATAGGTATTTTCCTCTGCTAGTTTAGGTATTTCTGTTCCATCTAAATATTGGGATACTTCGACCAGAAGCATATCACCATGGTCATCCTCCACATATATCTGCTTGTAGAACCTCAGTTAAAGCATTTGGAACTGCATGTGGTTGTGAAACATCCTGTAATGTAGGATCAGTTATACCAACAGTCTGTCTGTCAACCTGTTGACTCCACTTCAGAGCAAGACAGCATTCTTAGAGGGGAAAATGTCAGAGACCTAAACTTTTAGTTTTAACTGAGCATATTCCCACTTGAACTTCCAGTTATCATCCAGTTTGGCCCTGCCTGTCTGCCTGGTAAATTGTCCATGCCACTGGAACACTCCTCAGAGTAGCTGTCAGTGAACCCTCTCATAGTATCCTTGTCTGTAGCCCTAGTGACTCTCTCCCTATCCATTATCAAATTAGTAATCAAGCTTTTTTTAAGTATTGAAATACCACCTGTCAAAAAAAGGATGACACCAAAACACCACAAATAAAGTCCGCCACAAAAGTGTCACTATAAATTGATAGGTTTAGTAAGTTAAACACAAAAATGAGAATTGGTGCTTTCGCTCTGCTCAACCTAGAGCTTCCTCAGAGTAGTAAGAAAGACTTAACCATCCCATTTTATACATCCAATTAACATCACATGCTGCATTGACAAATCAAATAATATAATGAATAAAGTACATGTATATTGTTTTAACCTAGGTAATACAAAAATATAAATGTCAGAAGTTAACAATATTAATTTAATATATATTTTTTCAATGTTGAACAATCAACCAACCCTTCTATATCTGCATTGCTTTTCTTTTCAACACACTTTTATGGAACTACTCTGATGATGGTCTAGGTTGGGCAGAGCGAAAGCACCAAGTGTCATTTTTGTTTTTAACTTTTATAATTATTAAACATATCCGTTTACAGTGACACTTTCATGGTGGACTTTATTTGTGGCTTTTTTAAAGTATACCATATATGTGCTTTAAGCAAAATTGCAGATAAACCATTTTAATCTGTTTGTATTAATGTCAAAAGAAGTTCAACCATATTGGATCCTCCATATAAATATACATTTCTTCTTCTAAAGCACCTTTCAGGCAACTCTGTTATATTCAATATCAGTTACAGAGAGGCATCGTCCAATAAAGCAGTTGGATAGATTTGCAGGAAATCAATTGCACATGTGTCCACTGGATACAAGTTTTTTTTCTGTTCTAGAAAACGAGTTGTATCTGTAGGAAAAACATGGGAATGACGGTCTATTAGGTCTACAGCAGCTGAGTGAGTCCACCAGACCCACAGTTTTAGAAAACATTCTTAGAAGTCTGCCTAATGGAGGGATGGGTAGCAATCTTGGGCCTGAGCTAACCTTCTCTGTTCCCAATACAATATTCCATTCCCGAGCCCAGATGTTCAACCCCTGTTGAAACACCATTCATTCTTTAAGCATATATGACAGACCCCTCTGGACTGTGCTTGGGAGAATGTAAACCCCTACTAATATTATGATTGCTCCCCTTGTAAGCAGACATACCTACCCTTCATCTTCTTGGGTACCCTGAATCTCCAGTGTAAGAGTTTTTATTTATATAGTATCACCATTCCACAGTGTCAGCCTTGGTGATAAGAGGAAGAAGCCCCCAACTTGTATCCCTTTTTACTCAAATTGAAATGCTGTGATTAATTCAAATGTGACTCCTGAAGAAACACCACATCTGAGTTTAATTTTTTCAAATAAAAAAATGTCCGTTTTAACCGGGTGGGAGATCCCACTTACATTCCAAGAGATAAACTTAGCGTGCATCAAAGAGGGACAAGAAATGAGGCTTAGAAACTAAACTACCATAGATGAGTATGACCTTGTCAGAGACTTGTATATAATAAGATGTTTCTTTATACATCTCACATCAAAAAGGTAGCAGTACAGACTGAAGTAAAACCTGCACAGGAAATTTGACTTCATAAAATTACTCGAATCTTCCATAGTAACGAATCTTCCATGGTTCAAAAAAAAAAAAAAGGATAAGTAAACCCACAACATACTTACAGCCACCCACTCAACCACCAAAAAAACAAACACATCTTCCAAGGTGAAAGCTTTAATTCTGATGGTGGCAGAAGCCAACCTTCATAACCTGTTTGGGGAGTGAAACTAAGAGCATGTTGAAAAATAAGAAAAAGCAGAGAAATAAAGCTATGATGCTTGGCTCGCTTAGAATGCCTTCAAATTCCCATTTATCAAATTTCAGAGAAAAGATACCAGTGCCTGTACCTGCTACAAAGAGAGAGAGAGATTATACTATCCTTTCCGCTGAGGCACATATTTTTTTCTATTCAGATTAGTGATCAGTAGTATCCAACATCACCTGTTTCTTCCGAGTTAACAGTCCAAATCAAGTTAACGACTTCGGAATGTCAACTTTGCCCATAATCGGAAGAAAAAATTAACACATATTTATACCCCGCTCAAGATCGGCAGCAAACAAGCCCATAACACACATCCACTTTGCTTTAGGAGCTGATATATTATAGACACCATGCAAAAATCAAGCAACAAAACACCATGAAGACTTTTTTTGTTTCTTTTGCCACATCACTGCCTTTGTAGCATTAGTACCTGCCTTTCTATGGTCTGACATCCTTCTTTGAAAAACAAAAAATGGCTGTGGCAATAAGGCAGATGTATGAGGTGTCAATGGGTGAGGATTCTGCTTTTGTGCTGCCATATTGAAAGAAATCCCAGAGTCTTGATTGGCCTGTTGCTTGCCACAGGGAACTTTAGTAGCAGCCTCCTCTGGGAAGTACAACATCACCAGCCTGCCCAACAAGAATACTTGATGTAGGCTAAATATAGTAAACTAACACCAACCTTTCTGCTTGCATTGCATCATAATGGGTCTGAAATAAGACCTACACTTCCTAATTTCCCACAAAAAGCCCTACTTACAGAAGACCCGATGAGTAGTTTTTCTCCCTGGTAGCCAAAAAGATGTAATCACCCTTTCATCAGATTATATGTTGAAAAATGTGCTTAATTAGGTCTTGGCATATGTGCTTGCAGTGCTTGAAGGTTAAAAGCACTGTGAGTCTCTTCCATGATCTATTCTTCAGATTTCAACCCAGTCCACTCCTCCATCATGTTTTTATTAAAGTCCATGCAGACTCTGCCCTACATTGACTCTGGTACACCAGCAAATCGAAGGCTGTTCCTCTTTACTATGTCTTCTTAGTTGACCTCTGTGCCTGAAAAAAATCCATCCTAATTTCTGTGTCATCTAGACTTTGTGCAACACCTACTAGCTCAAGTAAGTCTGAAGTATTATCAATGTGGGTTCTGTGTACTGTAATAAGAGTTAGTCTTTGGTAGTTTAGCCATTATCAGTGTGAATTTATCCTCACTTATTCCAGCTGTTTGGCTGTCCAGTGCCATAGGTCTCGACCTGGAGAAATTCCCGGTTGTCTTCTCTAAACACTTGTTCTGGACCGGGGAAACACACAGCCACACTGGGACTTTCTCTTTGTCTGATGTTCTTCGTGTTTCACTGTTGCAGTCATTACATTTGGGTTATCTGCTTGCAGGTAGCCCTCAGTCGGCCTGATTAACAAAGTCTTGGGTCCTGCGTCGGTTGCTGTCCCTTCCTCCATGACGTCAGGTTGTCAGGGGTATAAAACATGCAGCTGATGCCATTACATCAGTCTTTCTTGCCGTGCGGTGCCCAAAGCAGAAGCAGTTCGCAAGTGCCGGTCGGCCGACTCCTGAAGTTTTCATTTTCAAGTTTCAGAACCGAAGTCTTCATCTAAAGCTAAGTACCCCGTTGGGGAAACTTTTTCTTGCTCCTTACCGATGTCAGTAAAAGTTAATAATTGCATTACTTGTGGAAAGCAAATACCTCATAAAGATTTTCATTCACACTGTATTCCTTGGCTAGGCCTTGACCACGACGTACCTTGCTGCCGGTTTTGTGCTTTATTTAATCAGCACAATGTCCGTCATCGGTATATTTTCACCTCTAAATATTTTGGTTCTCGGTTTAATTATCCAGAAATGTCATTGGTTAGCCATCCGACTACCGGGATTCCGAAAAAACGTAAAGATAAAGACAGAGACAGGCCGCCGAGGTCCAAAACTGCAGACGACACTTCAACTAAGCCAGTCGCCAGTTCGTCGGTACTCAGTGAGGCGCTTTCGCAGCCCCTGATACCTGCTGCTTCTGATTCGCAGGCTTCTACTGAGACCCATTCTGAGTCCGGTATGCTACAAGATGCTTCAACTATGGAACCCGCGGATGTCTCTACCTTGGATGGGTTTGGAGCCACTGTGCAGACACCGGCTTCTGAGGGTGTATTCAGGCCTATGGACGTGCATATTAAACCGACGCCTGCTTCTTTACTTAGGCCTAAATCTCGATCCATACCTAAAAAACCGATGCCCAGGCCACATGTTCTGGCCTCTATGCCTAAAAAATAAATTATAAGAATGGCTGAAGATCTAATAACTCTAATCAGGGGTAGCCACCCCCCCCCCCCCTTCTTAGAGGCCTAGGACTGAAGTTGATTATGAATCTTCTGATCAGGATTCTGTTTTTTCTGATTCTTCTGATGATCTGCATTTGCCCTTATCTACTTATGAAGATTCTGATGCAGAGGACTCCATTCCCCCTGCTTCCCCTCCTGAGGATTTTTCTTTTGGGGAAATCTTACATACTTTAAGGGAGCATTTCCCCTGGGAAAGTCAGGATTTTTCTGATTCAAAAAAGAGGCTTAGGGATTTCCTTCTCCTACCTTAGCATAGGCCTTTAGCTATTCCTCCTGTACTAGACATTGTTGACAATGCTTTTTCAGGATCTAGTTTGGCCCCTGATTCCCTGCCTCCTGCTCCCAGAAAACCTGACTGATACTACAGGGTCCCTGACTTCCACAAGTTCCTTTTTAAAAATCCTATTGCAGATCCAGAGACTATTTCACAGGGGCCCAAGGGCATTAAGTCTTCTACTGCTGAAAATCCTACCCCTTCTGATAGAGACTCCAGGACGCTGGATAGATGGGGTAAGAAAGTTTACACTTCTGCAACCTTGGCCATTAGGGCTTTAAACTGCCAGTTTCATATGTTAAAGTATCAGCAACATGTTATTGGACTGCTTAAACAGAAAATGTTGATTCCTGACTGTGTGGAAAATAAAGAATTAAAGGATTTAATGCATTCTGCTAAACAAAAGTTGGAAAACAAACTTTGCAGTGTGGTTTTGATTCATTAGCGGCCTCTTGCAGGACTGCTGTTACTGGGTCTGTGCTCAGAAGACATGCTTGGCTTAAGGTGCAATCTTTGCCTGATCATATTAAAGCTAAATTGTTGGATGCTCCTTTAAATCAAGACTGCCTGTTTGGCAACAAGGCTGAAGAAGTTCTTAAAAAGATGGAAGATAAAGCTAAATCTACAAGTTCAGCCTCCTAGAGTTAGTAGGCATGGGCCCTCTAAGAACTGGTCCTTTCCAGCCCCTTTCAGGTCTTCTCAAGCCAAACCCAGACAGCAAAAAAAACCCAGATTTCATTCCCAGGGGAGACACAGAACTAAGCAGTGGGGGACCTCCACTTCCAAATCTGGGAATAATAAGACTCCCCCTGTGGTAAACTGTCTCAATGACATCCTTTTAAAATTTCCAAGCACTTATCAACTGACTGCCCCTTAGGGGGGAAAGATTGCTCTTCATGCAAAGAATTGGGAACTCATAACCCAGGACAAATGGGTTTTAAATATAATATCCCAGGGATACAGATTTCACTTCCGCACGTTGCCAACACCAAGCAGGTGGCCGGAGCTACGCCCAAATCAGTGGGCAGAGGCCGAAAAACAAGTACTTTCTTTCTTAAGCGTGGGGGCTATTCACCTGGTACCAAAAGAGGAAAAGGGACAAGGTTTCTACTCAAGACTTTTCCAGGTACCCAGAAAAGACAATTCATGGCATCCTATCCTGGACCTGTCTACTCTAAACACCTTTTTGGAGATCCCAAAATTCAAGATGCTGACTCTTCACCAATTACTTCCTATGCTAGGCAAACATACTTGGTTGACAACTCTAGATTTAAAAGAAGCATACCTGCACATCCCAATCAGGGAATCTTGCAGAAGATACCTACGCTTCAAAGCAGGCTACACGCACCATCAGTTCTCTGCACTGCCCTTTGGCTTATCTACTGCGCCCAGGGTATTCACAAAGTGCCTAGCTCCAGTTATTGCATTTTGCAGGCAAAGAAATTATATTCAAATATACCCATACCTGGACGATTGTCTAATTCAGGCAGAAAGCCAGGACATACTTTTGAATCATCTGGCTTTTGTACAAAGGGTTCTAACTTGTCTGGGGTACACCATAAACGAAAAGAAATCACACCTGGTACCCTGTCCACAAATTATATTCCTGGGAGCAAGCTTGAATACAACTTCCCAGATGACTTACCTCATGCCAGAGAAACAAATTCATTTGACAACCTACTTCAAACAAGTGGCCACAAAAACCCTGCTATCTGCAAGACAAATACTGCAAGCCTTGGGGTTCATGGCCTCCTGCATTCTTCTAATTCCATATGCAAGACTGCATATGAGGAAACTACAGTGGTATCTAAAGAGCCTATGGTGTCAACATTCTCAGGATCTAGAAACAATGATTCCTATCGTACCTTGCCTACGGTTAGAGTTCCTTTGGTGGGCAGAGGCTTGCCACCAAAACAAGGGACTACCTTTCACACCACCCCCTGCTGCCCAAACCCTAACAACAGACGCATCAGACTATGCATGGGGGGGCTCACCTGGCAGGGAAGTGCAATCAGGGCAAATGGAACCTAAGTCAAATGCACCTGCATATCAATCAAAAAGAAATGTTAGCTGTACAGAACGCTCTGACAGCCTTCAAGGACCACATTCTTCCAGGACAACTAATGGTAAAGACGGACAACACCACTGTTATGTGGTACATAAACAAGCCGGGGGGGGTACACATTCTTACCCCCTCTGCAGACTAGTCATGGCATTGTGGAACACAGCCTTGAGCTACCAAGTGCACCTACAAGCTCAATTCCTGCCAGGAAAATTAAATACACTGGCAGACGGACTAAGCAGAAACCTCATGGGACCCACACAAGTGGAAACTAGAACCAAGGATTTTCAACATGTTGACAAGCAAATGGGGGAGGCCAGATATAGACCTGTTTGCCTCTCCCCAAAACTACCAATTGGACAAATTTTGCACAAGGACTCCTCACAAACAAGCTTGGAAAGTGGATGCTCTGTCCTTCAGATGGAAAAACCTATCAGTCTATGCCTTCCCCCTCTGCCTCTCCTCACCAAAGTACTACTAAAAATTAAACAGGACAAACCAAGGATGATTTTGATTGTTCCAGACTGGCCGTGCCAACAGTGGTACCCCTCCTGCGTAGTGGGTCAGTGTTATCCCCATGGTACCTGCCTAAGACTCTTTTCCTGTTTTCTCAGCAGGAGAACCAGATTCTGCACCCTCAGCTTATAACACTGAACCTTGCAGCCTGGCTAATTACATAATCTCTCATTTAACATCCCTCAGTAAGCCTGTGATGGATATCATTTTAGAGGCAAGGAGGCCTAGTACTAGAAAATCTTAAGCTGAAAAATGGAAAAGATTCTGTGCCTGGAACCAAGCTCAAGGGATGAGCGCAGCAGCACCCAGTTTACTTCAGATTTTACAATACTTAACTGAGATGCTTCACAAGGGCCTGTCTTTTTCCTCCATTAAAATCCACACCTCAGCCATTTCAGCTCATTATAACACAGAACCTCCTCTCTTCTCTCATCCACTGCTCAAGCAGTTCCTCAGAGGGGCCAAAAATTTGAGACCACCCAGGAGAGCTCCAACCCCAGCCTGGGACCTTAACTTTGTCTTGGAAAAACTCCCTCTACCTCCTTTTGAGCCAGCTGCTACTGCAGACTTAAAATTTCTTTCTTGGAAAACAGCCTTCCTTTTAGCAATCACTTCAGCTAGAAGGCTATTTGAATGACAGGCCCTTATGGCTATGGAGCCCTTCATCATCTTTCATGCGGACAGGGTGTCCCTCAGAACCAATCCATCCTTCATGCCCAAGGTGGTATCCAGTGTGGCTCTTAATCAGTCCATTCATTTGCCAACCTTCTTTCCCAATCCACAGAATAAAGGGGAACAGATACTGCATTCCTTAGATGTGCACAGACAACTTAGATTCTACTTGGACAGGACTAAACCTCAAAGGAAATCTGAACAACTGCTGGTGGCATTTGCTGCAGGGGCAAAGGGGAACACTATTTCAAAGCAAACCATTTCAAATGGATAAGCCATTGCATTCATTTCTGCTATAAGCACCATGGAAAACCTATCCCACAGGGGATCAGACCTTACTCCACCAGGGCTGCATCTACCTCTACAGCCTTTCTCAGAGGTGCCCCTTACCAGGGATATCCTAGAAGCTGCTACCTGGAGTTCTGTACATACTTTCATCAAGCATTATCATTTGCCAATTTTCTCTAAATCCAGAGGTGGCTTTGCCACTGCAGTCTTGCAGGGCCTTTTAGCTGGCCCTAATGCTATCTAAATTCCTCCTCCCAAACATAGCTTTGGGAATCTACCCAAATGTAATGACTGCAACAGTGAAACACAAAGAACATAGTACAGTTGTTTACACTTACCATAAATGTAGATGTTCGAGTGTGTTCACTGTTGCAGTCCTGGTTACCCTCCCTCCAGCCCCCTAACTTCTTTTTGACTATATCTCTACTTTCCTTTACTATGCTTAAAAGCCTTTTTGGTGCATTTGCTTTTTTGTTGGAGGTATATCATTGTACTTTTTTATTTAATTGCTTCCCATTGGGGGGCATCTGACATCTGGGGCAAGAAAAACTGATGTAATGGTGTCGGCTGCATGTTTTATACCCCTGATGACCTGACATCATGGAAGAAGGGACAGCAACTGACGCAGGACCCAAGACTTTGTTAAGCAGGCTGACTGAGAGCTACCTGCAAGCAGATAACCCAAATGCAATGACTGCAACAGTGAATACACTCGAACATCTACATTTATGGTAAGTGTACATAACTGTGCTTTCTGTTTAGATGCTTCATACGACCATATGTCTTGCGAGATTTGTCCCTAAGACATTGAGGAGTCTGGTTTCTTCCCTAGTGATTTATCTTGGGAACCAATTACTTAAATTGTTCGTATTGGATACCGTGGAAGGATCTTGATGGCCAAAGGGCCGCCCATCTATGAAGAAAAAGGCCAAGAAAGGTCTGATTCCTCAACTGTATTGCTTCCATTGGACGTCTGTCTTAAGGCTGATGAAAGCCCATAGAAGTGTCTGGTTTCTTTCTCAGATTCCTCTGCCATGACCACTTCAGAGGCCACCATGGACCTGACACCAGGCACGTCCATGGAGGTTTTGCAGACATCATCTGTGGATGTACAGGGGGAACTGTGGCTGGTTATTACTGAAGGGCCTTGGGATGTTCCTTAAATTTTAGTTAGGGAAGAGGTCCCTACTACCTTTACTGAGTGCCATCAGGGGTCACAGCCTCCAAAGTTTTTCAAGGCTGACATCCCACTCAAAAAAAAGCAGAAAACTAAACATATTTTGCTTGCTGCCAGAGATCCTCAGAGTGAATAGCAGAACTTCACTTAAGGCTTGTTTAATACCCTTATGGCTCTCAAGTCTCCACAGGGTGTTTCTGTTCCTGGTCCCCCCCCCCCGGTCTTCTTCTGCCTCTCTTAAGAGGACTAGGGAGCAGGATTCTTCTGAGCAGGATGTTGCCGATTCTGACGAAGAGTCCCTGACTTGTTCCTCCCATAATGTTCACCGTGTTTCACTGCTGCAGTCATTTACTTGGGTTATCCTGCCATCAGGCGGGCCCGTAGTCAGCCTGAGTTCCAAAGTCTTGGTCCAGCATCGGTTGCTGTCTCCTCTTCTCTGACGTCAGTGCGCCTGGGTATGTAAGAAGCAGCCGACGCCATTTTCTTCAGTTTTTCTTGCCGTGCGGTGCCCGAAGCAAAAGCAGTTCGCAAGTGCTGGTCGGCCGACTCCTGAGATTTCAAATTCGATTTCAGAACCGAAGTCTTCAGTAAAGCTAAGTACCCCATTGGGGAAACTTTTTCATGCCTCAGACCGATGTCAGTAAAGTTAATAATTGTATCTCTTGTGGGAAGCAAATACCTCATAAGGATTTTCATTCTTACTGTATTCCATGCCTAGGCCCAGATCACGACATCACTAGTTGTCGGTTTTGTGCTAGATTTAACAAACACACTATAAAACGTCGGTTTGATTTTGCTCACCATTACTTTGGCTGAAGGTTTAATTATACAATGCCCTCGGAACAACCGACGATTGGAATGCACAAAAAAAGCAAAGATAAAGATAAGGAAAGGCATCCGAGGCTCAAAACTGACGACAAAGCCTCCTCTAGGCCAGTCGCCGGTTTTCAGTGAGGCGCTTTCCCAGCCTCTGACACCCGCTACCTCAGAACCACAGACCGCGACCGACTCCCACATGGAGGTGCCTAGGCCTCTGGATACTCAAGACGTTGAGCCAACAGAGATTAACCCTTCAGATGGGTCCAGAGCCGCTGAGCAGCCATCGGCTTCTGAGGGTGTTTTCAGGCCTACTCAACTTACCATTGCAACTACAGCCAAGACTAAGCCTACATTAAAGACAAAAAAGCAAGTGCAGCATTCACCTGGACAGGCCTCCATGCCTAAATAACAGATGCTGAAGATGGCCGAAGACTTGATAACTGTGATCAGGGGTTCCCATCCCCCTCCTGATAAAATGCCTAGGCAGGATACTGACTATGATTCCTCTGACCAGATTTCAATATGTTCTGATTCCTCTTCAGACCAGGGATATTCTTTACCCCCTATGAGGATTCAGATGATGAATAATGAATTCATTCAGCCTCTCCTCCTGAGGATTACTCTTTTGGGGAAACTTTACATACCATTAGGGAGCATTTCCATTGGGAGGGCCAGGATTACTCAGAATCCAAGAAAAGGCTCAGAGACTTTCTTTTACTGCCTCAGCACAGGCCCCTTGCTATTCTGCCAGTGTTGGACATTGTGGATGATGTGTTCTCTGAATCTAGTTTAAATCCTGATTCTTTACCCCCAGCTCCAGTCAAGCCAGACAGGTACTACAGAGTCCCTGACTCTCACAAATTTCTTTATAGAAACCCTGTTGCTGACCCAGAAACTATTTCCCAGGGTCTTAAAGGGGTCAAAGCTTCCACCGCTAAAAATCCAGTTCCCTCTGATAGGGACTGTAGAGCATTAGACAGATGGGGAAAGAAAGTTTACACCTCTGCAACTTTTAGCAGTGAGGGCTCTAAATTGCCAGTTTCACATACTTAAATATCAACAATACTTACTGTCTTAATTAAATCAGAAAATGAGTACAAATGCAGAACAACCTGATTATAAGGAAATGCAGGATTTATTGCATGCAGCTGAACAAGTGGGAAAGCATACTTTGCAATGTGGTTTTGATTCATTAGAAGCTTCTTTTGTAGAGCAGCTACAGGATCTGTGATTCGAAGGCATGCTTGGTTAAAAGAACAAAGTTTACCAGATCATGTTAAGGCAAAATTATTGGATGCTCCTTTGCAGCAAGATAATTTATTTGGCATTAAGGCTGAAGAGGTATTAAAGAAAATGGAGAATAAGGCAAAATCTATGCAAACAGTGAAGGATTTCTTACAGGTACAGCCTCCACGATTTAGCAGAAATTGGCCTCCAAAGAATTGGTCCTTTCCAGTGTCAGACAGGCCACAAAGAGGCAGATACAGACCCCAAAGAGGCAGATCTCAGCCACAAGGCTCTTACAGACCACGACAGTGGGGTGCTACAAACCCAAAAGGAGGTGAGGACAAGTCACAACCTTACAGGAAACAGTCCCAATGACTTCCCCCTTCCAATGCCAAACTCTTCACTATTGGCAGCTCCCTTAGGGGGGAAACTAGCACTTTTTTCTCAAAACTGGCAAGCAATCACCCAAGACAAATGGGTGCTGAATATTGTGTCTCAAGGTTACAGGTTCCACTTTCATACTTTACCAAGGCTAAAAGGAATGCCAGACCTGCCACAAAATCAATGGGCAGAAGCACAAAAACAAATCACAGCTCTCATGGACATGAGAGCTATTCAAAAAGTACTACAGCAGGAAAAAGGACAAGGATTTTACTCAAGATTCTTCTTGGTACCCAGAAAGGACAAAGCCTGAAGACCCATTCTGGACCTTTCCACTCTAAATACTTACCTGGATGTTCCGAAATTCAAAATGCTGACACTACAACAGCTCCTTCCCATGTTGGGCAAGAAAGCTTGGCTTGTTACTTTGGACCTCAAATAGGCATACCTGCATGTCCCTATCAGACAAAATTGCAGAAGATACCTCAGATTCATAGCTGGTTCAATGCACTACCAAGTCCCTGCACTGCCCTTTGGCTTATCTGCTGTGCCCAGGGTCTTTACCAAGTGCCTGGCACCACTAATTGCATTTTTCAGACAAAAAGGAATTCAAATATATCCATATCTGGACGACTGCCTGATTCAAGCAGAGAGCAAGGACATTCTTGTACAGAGAGCAAGGACATTCTTTTACAGCATCTGGCGTACGTAAAAAGATTGTTAAGTTGCCTAGGGTACACTGTAAACAGAAAGAAATCAAAACTAGTGCCCTCACAAGAGGTAATATTCCTGGGTGCCAGCTTAAATACAACGGCCCAGATGGCTTATCTCATTCCAGACAAACAAGGACAACTGACTCAGTATTTTCAGTTGATGGCAACAAAGTCCCAACTCCCTGCAAGAAAAATTCTGCAGACCTTGGGATTCATGGCATCCTGCATACTACTAATTCCATATGCAAGACTGCATATGAGGAAATTACAATGGTACCTAAAAAGTGTTTGGTCTCAACATTCTCACAACCTGGAGACCGTAATACCACTAATTCCCTGCCTACAACAGGAGTTTCGATGGTGGGCACAGGCATGTCACCTCAACAAGGGTCAGCCTTTTACTCTTCCCACAGCCAGGCAGACTTTAACAGCAGACACCTCGGATTACGCCTGGGGAGCACACATGGCAGGAAAATTTATTCAGGGCAAATGGACCACAGACCAAATGCATCTTCACATCAATCAAAAAGAGATGCTGGCAGTACAAAATGCCCTTACAGCTTTCAAGGATCTTCTACATCCAGGACAATTACTATTAAAGACAGACAACACCACTGTAATGTGGTACATAAACAAACAAGGGGGCACTCATTCTTACCCCCTATGCAGACAAGCCATGACCTTGTGGAACACAGCTCTAACCTACCAAGTACATCTGCAAGCACAATTCCTGCCAGGATAGAAAAACACTCTGGCAGACGACTTAAGCAGAAACATCATGGATCCTCACGAGTGGAAATTAAACCCACAAGTCTTCAGCATGATGATGCAAAAATTGGGGTGCCCGGATATAGATCTTTTTGCCTCACCACTGAATTACCAACTACAAAAATTCTGCACAAGGACTTATCACACACAAGCATGGAAAGTGGATGCTCTTTCGTTCAGCTGGAAAAGTCTAAATGTTTATGCCTTCCCACCTCTGCCTCTCCTTACAAAGGTACTCCTAAAAGCCAGCCAAGAGAAACCACAGATGATTCTGATTGCTCCAGATTGGCCACGCATGGAAAGTGGATGCTCTTTCATTCAGCTGGAAAAGTCTAAATGTTTATGCTTTCCCACCTCTGCCTCTCCTTACAAAGGTACTCCTAAAAGCCAGCCAAGAGAAACCACAGATGATTCTGATTGCTCCAGATTGGCCACGCCAGCATTGGTACCCAATCTTAAAGAACTTAGCTCAAGGCTCACCTTGGATTTTGCCTCAAATTCCACACCTTCTGACTCAGCAAAACAATCAGATACTGCACAGTCAGCTCAAAACCTTAAACCTGGCTGCATGGCAGATTCTTTAGCCAAACAGACAACTTCTCTCTCTAAAGCTGTTATGGATGCCATTTTGGAGGCTAGGAGGCCTAGCACCAGGAAATCTTATTCAGAAAAGTAGAAGAGATACTGTGCCTGGAACCAGGCACAAAACCTTGATCCACTGGTCCCTAACATTCCTCAGATACTACAATACTTGACTGAGATGCTGGACAAAGGACTATCCTTCTCATCCATTAAGATTCACGCTTCTGCCATCTCGGCTCATTACAATACAGATCCTCCTATTTTCTCCCACCCATTGCTAAAGCAGTACCTCAGAGGGGCTAAAAACATAAGACAGCCCCGGAGAGCACCAACACCAACTTGGGATCTCAGTTTTGTTTTGGAAAAGCTCACTTTGCCTCCTTTTGAACCAGCCAGTTCAGCAGAGTTAAAATATATAGCATGGAAAACTGCTCTGCTTCTGGCAATAACCTCAGCATGAAGAGTCTCAGAACTGCAGGCACTAATGGCAGTGGGGCCTTTTATCATTTTCCACCAAGACAGGGTTTCTTTAAGAACAAACCCTACCTTTATGCCTAAGGTGGTATCCAGTGTGGCTCTTAACCAAACTGTTCACTTGCCAACATTTTATCCAAATCCCCAGAATAAAGGGGAGAGACTTCTACATTCCTTGGGCATACACAGGCAATTGCGCTTCTACTTGGACAAAACAAAAGCTTTCAGGAAAATCTGAACAATTGTTTGTATCATATGCTGCAGGGTCACAGGGAAAGGCTATTTCAAAGCAGACCATTTTAAAGTGGATAGAACACTGTATCCGGTTCTGCTACACACAACATGGGAAACCTGTACCTAGTAATATTAGACCACATTCCACCAGGGCAACTGCCAGTTATCCTGCCTACCTTAGAGGAGTACCTACCAAAGATATCTTGGGAGCTGCGAATTGGAGTTCAGTGCACACCTTTACCAAGCATTACTATTTGCCTCTTTATTCTAGATCCAGAGCTGGCTTTGCCACTGCAGTGCTGCAGGGCCTCATAGCCACACCAAATCCTCTATAGAGCCAGCCACCCAAACTCAGCTTTGGGATTCTACCCAAGTGTAATGACTGCAGCAGTGAAACACGATGAACATAGTACAGTTTTGTACCTACAATAAATGTAGATGTTCGAGTGTCTTCACTGCTGCAGTCTAGGTTACCCACCCGCCAGCCCCTCTTTCTTATCTGGGGCTAACCTATTCTACCTATGTGGTGTATTTGCTGGTTACTGAAGGTTTTATTTTTATTTATTATTTTATTTATTTTACATTTGTTGACCGGGATAGTCCGACTGGATGCATGTCCATTTTCAGTGGAGGCCCGGGGAGAAAAGCTCCAAGGGTAAGCAGATATAGCATTACATAATACCAGCATTACATATTACAAACAGACTGTTTACAGAGATTACATAGGTAAGCAAGTTAAACAAGTTCCGCAGGTTAAAGTTAGTCCTGAGCGCAAGTCAGGATTAAATTAAATTACACAGTAAACTGGTTAACAGATTTTTACACATTCTAGAGAGAGTTAGCCAGGCTTGATACATTGACATAGCCAGTTAAGTGACAAATGTTGTTTGAGTCTAGTTTTAAATTGACCTAAGGTGGAAAGTAAGGTAATAGCTGGAAGAGAGTTCCAGGATCTACTTACAGAGTTTGCAAAGAGAGAATCACCGGCTGTGTTATTAATTTTGCTAGTCTGAATTAGTAGTTTGTTAGAGGATCAAAGTGGTCTTGGATTGTTATAGGGGGTGATAATATTTTTAAGTGCAGGAGTATTGTCCGGATTATAGAGGGTTTTATAGGCCATAATCAGTTGGTTATACTGGATTAGGCTGGGTGGTTCAAGCCTCCCAAGCTGATTTAGATTGATGCAATGATGTGTCCTAAAAGGCAGCCCAGTGGCAAACCTGGCAATGTGGTTGTACAAATTGAGAGTTTGTCTTGTTTAAATTTGAGAGTAGAGGGGATGCATACAGAAGGGTTGAAAGAAGGTGAGAGTGAGCTATGGCAATTGTAGCTGGAGGGGTTAGGAAGGCTTTTATTCTGTAAAGTGACCCTAGTTTTTTATTGATGGTTTTGATAGTTTGGTTAACATGTAGGTCAAATTTTAGATTATTGCCTATGATGACACCTAATAGTTTTGTAGATGGGTCAGGGGAGATTATTGTGCCATCATTTGATTTTATGGTAAAGGTGAAAGCGGTAGACCTACGTGTTGGTGAAAATAACAGTATTTTAGTTTTTTTTGGGATTTAGGATCAGACGATGTTCAGAAAGCCAGTTTTCTATTGTATTAAAGGTGGTCTGGGTAGCTGACCATAACTCTACTAGAGATGTGGCTGAGCAAATCAGAGTAGAGTCATCAGCATATTGGATACAGCTGACTTTTGGGATGACAGTATAAAGGTCGTTAATGAAGATGGAGAACAGCAAGGGCCCTAGTATAGAGCCTTGTGGTGCTCCAAGGGTGTTAGGTAGAAGGTTAGAGAGTTTGTTCTGCCAGAGGACTATTCAGGTAGGATTGAAACCATTGGAGGGCTCCAGTATCTAGACAGAATGTTTGCAGGGTGTGGATTAAAAGTTGGTGCTCAACCATATTGAATGCCTTGGAAAGATCCAAAAAGAGGGCTGCGGATATATAATTATTGTTGCGATTATGGTTTATGGTGTTGGTAAAGGCTAGGAGGGCTGAAGTAGTGCTGTGATGAGGACGGAAGCCATGCTGAGTGTCTGCCATAAGGCGATTCTGGATTAGGTGTTGCATGAGTTGTGTATGAATACATTTTTCCATAGTCTTTGCAAGTGGAGAGAGTATAGCTATTGGCCTATAATTGGAGAATTCAGTAGAGCTGCCTCCTTTGTAAAGTGGGATTACATAGGATATTTTCCAGATGGTGGGAATTTTAGCTTCTACTATGGTTCGATTGATTAGTATTGAGACGGGGTAAGCAATAGCATCAGCTGATTTTTGTAGGTACTCGGTAGGGAGTTGATCAGCAGAAAGTGTAGTGGGTTTTAATTTTTTGATCAAGGTACGGATAAGTGAAGTGGCGACTGGTTGGAAGCTGAGCAGTAGGTTTCTAGGGGTGCTACTTTCAGGACCAGGGGAGCTAGGAGGTAGTTGGCTAGCTAGGGCTTGAATTGTCTCAGTAAAGAATTGGTTAAAACTACAATTTAGTACAAATACAACTACTAAAATGTTTACCTTTCTGTATGTTTTATTAGCAATATGTATTGCCTGCCATTTTTGGGGGCACCTGACATCTGGGGCAAGAAAAACTGAAGAAAATGGCGTTGGCTGCTTCTAATATACCCCTGGCGCACTGACGTCAGGGAAGAGGCGACAGCAACCGACGCCCAACCAAGACTTTGGAATTCAGGCCGACTGCGGGCCTGCCTGACGGCAGGATAACCCAAGTGTAATGACTGCAGCAGTGAAGGCACTCGAACATCTAGATTTATGGTAGGTACAAAACTGTACTTTCCTTTGCCACTTGCCGGTGGTTCTGAGGTTGAAGAATCTGTCAGTCCTGACTCTCCTTTTGAGGTTATTTCATTTGGTGGTACTGTTTCCAGATTGATGGAATTTTTCAAATGGGGCAGAGCTCAAGTGCCTGATATTCAGAAGAGGTGCTATGAGCTCTTACAGTTGGAGTCTACTAGGCCATCTGCTGTTCTTCTGTTTCTTGCTGGATGCTTTTTCTACTGCTTCTTCAGGTTCCTGATTCTTAACCCCCTGCACCCAAAAAACTGATAGGTTTTATAAAGTGCCTAAGGACTGCAAGTTACTGTATAAGTGTCCCTCTGCTTACTTCTGTTTGGTGTCAGTGGCTTATGATGTTCTTCTTCCGGCTTTTCCTGGTTAGGGGTCGCCACAGCGGAACTCCAGTTCGCTAATGATTGGCAGTAGATTTTTATGGTGCAGAAGAGCCAGCCCGATGCCAACCCTTCAACGGCCTTCCAAATTGTTGCCTTCCACTAAATTGCTGCCATATGATAAGGGTAAGCAGAACCATAGAGAGACTGGATAAAAAGCTGTATACTCTGCTACCCTAGCCTTTAGGGCGGTTAGCTGTCAGACACACATGACTAAGTATGTTCTGGCTATTCTCTCTAGAGCCTATCAGGCTATTTCTGATCTCCTTGATTCTGAGGTGAAGACCTCTGCTCTTCCTTTGCATGGGATGTCCACCCAAGTAGCTCACCATTCAAGTAAATACAGCTGTGATGCAGCTGATTGTTCATCTAGGGCTGCTGATTTTGTATCTGTTCTAAGGAGGTATTCCTAACTCAGACTTCAGCCTTTACCTGATGATATCAAGTCTAAACTGATAGATGCACCTCTGGATAATAAACATTTTTTGGTGCTGCTACTGTTGCAAATTTGTTAAAGTCCCTGCAAGAAATAGGCAAGGCCTTACAGGAGTTAATGCATATTTTTGGTTTCCCCTGTGCCCAAGTTTCAGAGGAATTTTCCTAATAAGCCTGCCTTTGTCCATAGACATTTGTACCTTTCTCCCAAAGGTAAAAAGGGTGATAGAAGGGCTCCCCTTGCTAATGCTACCCAGACACCTCCTCCTACTCAGAAGCCTCATTTTCCTGACAAACCAGGTGCTGTCTGGCTATCCTGTTCTTCTCAGTCACATTCCTCTTTCTCTTTATCTTTTCCTGTCCCTTCCTATTTGGGTAAAAATCACCCAAGACTCCTGCGTTCTTTCCATAATTCACCAGGATTATTACATGGTTTGAACTGCCCCCCCCCCCCCTTGGGCATTCCTCAGCCTCTGCCCGTTTTTCCAGAGGTGCTTCAAGGCTTGTTGGCTCAAGGAACAATTCATGAGGTTCCAATTCCTCATGGGGGGGAAGAGATTTTACTTCAGAATGTTCTTGGTCCCCAGAAAGAAGGTACCTGGAGACCCATTCTGTATCCTTCTGAGCTAAACACCTTTTTGAAGGTCTCTTCCTTTTGGATGCTTTCCCTTCAAACCTTGTTTTCTTTGCTACTTCCTCAGGCTTTTCTAGTTTTCATGGATCTCAAGGATGTTTATCTACACGTTCCTATTCATCCCTTTTTCAAGACGTTTTTACATTTCTCTTTTGATTCCTGTTATTTTCAGTTCTCTGCTTTGCCCTTTGGCCTCTGTACTACCCCCAATGGTCTTCACGAAATTCCTCGCTCCTATGATTGCTTTCTGCAGGCTAAGGGGGATACAAGCATTTCCCTTCCTGGACGACCTGCTTATTCAGGCCTCCTGTCTAGGGATCTTACTTCAACTGTACATTTTACCCATTTTCTCTTGCAAAGCATGGGGTTTACTGTAAATTTCCAGAAGTCATTCCTGACTCCTTCTTAGAGTCATGTTTTTCTGGGTTGCAAGATCTAAACTGTTCAAATGCTGGCATCCCTGCCTCCTCCCAAGGCCTTAACAAGTGCCGGTCGGCCGACTCCTGAGATTTTCAAATCCGAATTTCAGAACCAAAGTCTTCATTAAAGCTTAGTACCCTGTTGGGGAAACTTTTTTCTTGCTCCAGACCGATGTCAGAAAAAGTTAACAATTGTATTTCTTGTGGGAAGCAAATACCTCATAAGGATTTTCACTCTTACAGTATTCCTTGCCTAGGCCCTGATCACAATGTTGCTAGCTGTCGGTTTTGTGCTAGATTTAACCAACGCACTATTAAGCGTCGGTTCGATTTTGCATTTCATTACTTTGGCCGAAGATTTAGTTATATAATGCCGTCGGAACAGCCGGCGACCGGAGTATACAAAAAATGCAAGAACAAGGAAAAGGATAGGCATCCGTGGTCCAAAACCAACAACGAGGCCTCCGCTCGGCCAGTCGCCGGTTCTCAGTGAGGCGCTTTCGCAGCCCCTGGCGCCCGCTACCTCAGAGCCACAGGCCGCTTCCGACTCCCACGTGGAGCCGACTGGGCCTCTGGATACTCAAGGTATTGGACACTCGGAAATCATTCCCTCAGATGGGTCCGGAGCCGCTGAGCAGGCATTTGCTTCTGAGGGTGTCTTCAGACCTACACATCTATATGTTAAGCCATCTTCAGCTTCAAAGACGAAGACTAAAGCAGCTCTAAAGACAAAGAAACAAGTACAGCATTCTCCTACTCAGACTTCCATGCCTAAAAAACAGATGCTCAAAATGGCCGAAGACCTAATTACTTTGATCAGGGGTTCCCATCCCCCTCCTGATAAGAGACCTAGGCAAGAGACAGAGTATGATTCTTCTGATCAGTTTTCTATTTCCTCTGATTCCTCTTCTGAACAGGATTACTCCATGCTTCCCTATGAGGATTCTGATGCTGAAGAATCCATTCCTTCAGCCTCTCTTCCTGAGGATTATTCTTTTGGGGAAACCCTGCATACCATGAGGGAGCATTTCCACTGGGAGAGCCAAGATTATTCTGAATCCAAGAAAAGGCTCAGAGACTTTCTGCTACTTCCTCAGCACAGACCCCTTGCTATTCCACCTGTTCTAGACATTGTAGATGATGTATTTTCAGAGTCCGGCCTGTCCCTGCTAAGCCAGACAGATGCTACAGGGTCCCTGATTCTCATAAATTCCTATATAAAAACCCCGCTGCTGACCCAGAAACTATATCTCAGGGTCCCAAAGGGGTTAAATTTTACACTGCAAAAAACCTTGTCCCCTCTGATAGGGATTCTACGGCTCTAGACAGATGGGGGAAAAAAAGTTTACACTTCTGCTACCTTGGCTGTAAGGGCTTTAAAGTGTCAGTTTCATATGCTTAAATACTGATATCAGCAATATTTAATGTCACTGCTTAAGCAGAAACTGTTGACAAATACTGAATGTTCAGAGAACAAGGAAATGTAGGATTTATTGCATGCAGCAGACAGGTTCTGTTATTAGAAGGCATGCTTGGTTAAAGGAACAGAATCTGCCTGATCATGTTAAAGCAAAATTATTGGATGCTCCATTACAGCATGATGCTTTGTTTGGTACTAATGCAGAAGAGGTGTTGAAAAAAATGGAGGATAAAGCAAAATCCATGCAGACAGTTAAGGATTTCTTACAGGTACAGCCACCCTGGTTTAGCAGGAACTGGCCTTCAAAAAAGTGGTCCTTTCTAGTGTCAGACAGACCACAAAGAGGCAGATACAGGCGTCCCAGAGGCAGATCTCAGCCCCAAGGCTCATACAAGCCTAAATAATGGGGTGCTCCTCCCTCCAAAAGCGGAGAAGACAAATCACAACCTTATAGGAAACAGTCCCAATGACTTTCCTCTGCCAGATCCAAGCACTTTTCTTTTGGCAGCCCCCTTAGGGGGAAAACTAGCACTTTTTTCATAAAATTGGCAAATGGTTACCCAAGACAAATGGGTCCTGAACATAGTGTCCCAAGGCTACATGTTCCATTTTCACACCCTACCAAGGTCAAAAGGTATGTCAGACCTGCCACACAATCAGTGGCCAGAGGCACAAAAACAAATTACAGCCCTCATGGACATGAGGGCCATTCAACAAGTACCACAACAAGAGCAGGGGCAAGGATTTTACTCCAGACTTTTCCTGGTGCCCAGGAAGGACAAAACCTGGAGACCAATACTGGACCTGTCTATACTAAATAAGTTTCTGGAAGTTCCAAAATTCAAGATGTTGACTCTACAGCAGCTACTGCTCATGCTGGGCAAGAAGGCTTGGCTCGTAACTTTGGACCTAAAAAAGGCATACCTGCATGTCCCAGTCAGACAGTCTTGCAGAAGATACCTCAGATTCATAGCTGGCTCAATGCACTACCAATTCTCTGCACTGCCCTTTGGCTTATCTACTGCACCCAGGGTCTTCACAAAATGCCTGGCACCAGTAATTGCATTTTGCAGACGAAGAGGAATTCAAATGTATCCCTACTTGGACGACTGGCTAATTCAAGCAGAGAACAAAGACATTCTTATAGAGCATCTGGCATTTGTAAAAAGATTACTAATCGGCCTAGGGTACACAGTAAACGAAAAGAAATCAAAACTAGTGCCCTCTCAAGAGATAATATTTCTGGGTGCAAGCTTAATTACAACTGCCCAGATGGCTTACCTCACGCCAGACAAACAAAAGCAACTGACTTCTTACTTCAAGAAATTGGCAACAAAAACCCACTTATCTGCAAGCAAAATTCTGCAGGCCTTTGGTTTCATGGCATCCTGCATTCTACAAATTCCATATGCCAGACTGCATATGAGGAAACTACAATGGTATCTAAAAAGTGTTTGGACTCAGCATTGCCACAGCCTGGAGACAGTAATTGCACTCATCCCCTGCCTGCAACAGGAGTTTCGATGGTGGACACAGGCCTGTCACCACAACAAGGGTCTGCCATTCAGTTTACCCACAGCCAGACAGACACTGACAACGGATGCATCAGATTATGCCTGAGGGGCCCATATGGCAGGAAAATGTATTCAGGGCACATGGCCTGCAAACCAGATGCATCTTCACATCAATCAAAAAGAGATGCTAGCTGTTCAAAACGCCCTGACAGCTTTCAAGGACCTGCTTCATCCAGGGCAGCTACTGATAAAGACAGACAATACTACGGTCATGTGGTACATAAACAAGCAGGGAGGTACACATTCCTACCCCCTCTGCAGACAAGCAATGACCTTATGGGACACAGCATTGACTTTTCACGTTCACCTGCAACCACAATTCCTGCCAGGAAAAATAAATACTCTGGCAGACGAACTAAGCAGAAACCTCATGGATCCCCACGAATGGAAACTGGATCCACTAGTCTTCAGCATGATAACAAGGTAATAGGGATGTCCAAACTTGACAATCAAAAAATCCAAAAAGGAAGACCGGGGAGCAAAATGTCTTACTCCGAACCACTACGTTTATTCAAAACACGCTAAACTTAAAACAAATTAGAGAGACACGCTGAACTCAAAGCATAGATGCTCTTTACACATGCGTTTTCGTCTGTACATTATCAGACTTTATCAGATGAACAATAAAGATATCACATTCCTTTTATACTCTGACCAGTGAATCAATTGGTGTCCATAATTAAATAATTTAATAATACAAATTCTCCCATAAGCATACGTAGCTATATGCCTATAAAATCTATATGGCTTTGGGAAGTGAACGTATAGTTTTAATAGACATATAGCTACGTATGCTTATGGGAGAATTTGTATTATTAAATGATTTAATTATGGACACTAATTGATTCACTGGTCAGAGTTTAAAAGGAATGTGATATCTTTATTGTTCATCTGATGAAGTCTGGTAATGTACAGACGAAAACGCGTGTGAAAAGAGCGTTTATGCTTTGAGTTCAGCGTGTCTCTCTAATTTGTTTTAAGTTTAGCGTGTTTTGAATAAACGTAGGGTTTCGGAGTAAGACATTTTGCTCTCCGGTCTTCCTTTTTGGATTTTTTGATTGTCAAGTTTGGAGTTACCTGCCTACCACCGCTTTTGTTGGTTCAAGGTAGTAGGGATGCCCAGACATAGATCTATTTGCCTCCCCTCACATCTGCCAGTTGCAGAGATTTTGCACAAAGATTTATCCCAAGCAACCATGGAGAGTGGACACCCTATCCTTCAGCTGGAAACATCTAACAGTATATGCCTTTCCTCCACTGACTCTCCTTCCCAGGGTACTCCTAAAGGTCAGACAAAAGAAGCCAAAAATGATACTGATTGCACCAGACTGGCCATGCCAGCACTGGTACCCAATCCTAAAGAGCTTGTCTCAAGGTCCAGCATGGATATTGCCTCAAACTTCTCACTTGCTGACCCAACAAAAGAATCGGATTCTGCACAGCCAACTAAGGACCTTAAATCTGGCAGCATGGCAGATAATGTAGCCATTCAGAACACCCCTCTTTCAAAAGCTGTTATGGATGTTATCTTGGAGGCCCAGTACCAGAAAATCTTATGCAGAAAAATGGACGAGAGTCTGTGCTTGGAACCAGGAACAAGGCATTGAAACGTGTGTACCAAATATCCCTCAGATTTTACAATACCTAACTGAGATGCTGAACAAAGGCCTTTCTTTCTCATCATTTAAGATTCATGCCTCTGTCATTTCAGCCCATTACAATACGGAACCACTTATCTTTTCTCATCCCTTAATAAGGTAGTACCTCAGAGGGGCCAAAAACATTAGGCCTCCAAGGAGAGCACCAATTCCGGCCTGGGACCTCAATTATGTTTTGGAAAAACTCACACTGCCTCCCTTCGAACCAGCATCAACAGCGGATATAAAATTCTTATCCTGGAAAACAGCTCTGCTCCTGGCAATAACCTCTGCAAGACGAGTCTCGGAGTTACAAGCACTCATGGCTGTGGAACCTTATATAATTTTTCATCCAGACAGGGTTTCTCTGAGGACAAACCCAACATTTATGCCTAAGGTGGTTCCAGTGTGGCCCTCAACCAAACCATTCACTTGCCTACCTTTTATCCAAATCCACAGAACAAGGGTGAGAAAATTCTGCATTCTTTGGACATACACAGGCAGTTACGCTTCTACTTGGACAGAACTAAAGCTTTCAGAAAGACTGAGCAACTTTTAGTGTCATATGCTGCAGGATCACAAGGAAAGGCTATCACAAAACAGACCATTTCTAAACAGATAGGCCATTGCATCCGTTTCTGCTATTTTCAGCATGGCAAATCAGTGCCTAAGGGCATTAGGCCTCATTCCACCAGAGCAGCAGCCACTTCAGCAGCCTTCCTCAGAGGAGTACCAACCAAAGATATCTTAGAGGCTGCAACTTGGAGTTCAGTGCACACTTTCACAAAGCACTACCACTTACCTCTTTATTCTAAGTCCAGAGCAGGCTTTGCCACTGCAGTTCTGCAGGGCCTCATAGCCTCTCCTAATCCTATTTAGCCCAGCCACCCATCCTCAGCTTTGGGATTCAACCCAAGCGTAATGACTGCAACAGTGAAACATGATGAACATAGTACAGTTGTGTACCTACCATAAATGTAGATGTTCGAGTGTATTCACTGTTGCAGTCCAGGTTTACCCACCCACCATCCCCCTTTTCTTTGCTGGGACTTATCTGCACTTCTCTATCCTATACAACCTATGTGGTGTATTTGCTTGTAGATGAAGGAAATTTTATTTTTGTGCATGCATATTTATTGGCATATTTTTATCAGCCTACCAATTTGGGGGCACCTGACATCTGGGGCAAGAAAAACTGAAGAAAATAGCGTCGGCTACATCTTTTATACCCCTGGCGCACTGACATCAGGGAAGAGGTGACAGCAACCGACGCCGGACCTACACTTTGGAATTCTGGCTGACTGAGGGTAGCCTGCCAGCAGGATAACCCAAGAGTAATGACTGCAACAGTGAATGCTCTCGAACATCTACATTTATGGTAGGTACACAACTGTACTTTTTTTATGCCTTCCCTCCCCTTTCTCTCATTCCAAAAGTCCTGTTCAAGATTAAAAAAGGATGATCTCAAAATCTTGCTGGTGCCCAGACAGCATTGGTTCCCTCCTCATTGTTATCTTGCTGAGGCAGTCATCAAAGGTTACCTCACAAGATGGACCTACTCACACAAGACAAGAAATCTCTCATCCATCCCCACCAGTCTACACTTCAACTGACATTGTGGGTGATACGGTTTTGATCCCTTACAGACACCTTTACTTTGAGGATGTGCTTTGGGTCCTGCAGGAGGGCAGGAAATCAACTGCTAGGAAATCTTACTTATCCAAATGGAAGAGGTTTTCTGTTTGGTGTCTTTCTCATAACCTGTATCCACCTACTGTGGATATTCCTTTGGTTCTGTCTTATTTGTGTGTGAATTGCTCAATGCTGGGTTGATCTCATCTTTTAGTAAGGCCCACTTATCAGCTATCTCAGATCATCTGCCGTTTGACTCCCCCTTTAGCCTTTCAATTTGAAGCTATATAGTTTCTTAAAGGTGCCCTTCACATTAGGCCTTCTAGGAAGCCTGCCCCTCCTTCATAGGGCCTTAATTTTGTTTGAGAAAAATGAATTCAGGCTCCTTTTGAGTCTCACATTAGGCATCCCAGGAAGCCTGCCTCTCCTTCCTGGGACCTTGATTTTGTTTGAGAAAAACTGACTCAGGCTCCTTTTGAGCCTGCTGCTTCAGCTTCCTTACAGCATTCTTCTTGGAAGACTGTTCTCCTTTTGGCCCTTTCTTCTGCCAGTTTCTGAGCTGCAAGCCATTATGGCTCTTCCTCCTTTTTCCATAAGGACAGGGTGTCCCCTCACACTAATCATTCTTTTATGCCCAAGTGAATTGTCTCTTAAGCAGTCTATTCATTTACCCACTTTTTCTCTTCTCCACGTCTGCTAGTGAGAAGGTTTTGCACACCTTGGATTTGTATAGATAACTCGTATATTATTTTGATAAGACTAAAGCTTTTTGCAAATGTGATCAGCTTTTTCTTTCTTTTCATCCTCGGTCTTTAGGTTTGGCTGTTTCCAAGCAAATAATTTCTTCTTGGATATCTAATGCCATTTCTTTTTGCTATTCTTTTCATGGAAAGAACCTTCCTCCTTCTGTTAATGCTCATTTCACCAGAGCTCTGGCTTCTTCTTGTGCTTTTTTCAAGAGTTTGGATACTAATTCTATTCTTGAGGCAGCAACCTGGACTTCTGTGCGTACCTTTACTAAGTACTATAAATTGGATGTGATTTCTAAGACCAGAGCTGGCTTTGACAGGGCCAGTCACCATGACTTCCTAGAGAGCTATGCTGGCCCTTCCTCCTCCCAGTCTTCTTCTTGAGCTTTTCCACTCTCCCTATTGTAAAGAATATTGCAACAGTGATATGGAAGGACATAATACAGTTGTGTAAAATCTTAACAAAACAGTAGATGTCCTTGAATTCACTGTTGCAGTATTCAATCACTCCCTCTCCTCCCCCTGGTCTTTTTTTCCTTATGGATGTGTTTGTTACCTATTTTTATCCTTAAACTGACAATGTTCTTTGTGTTTCACTGTTGCAGTCATCACATTTGGGTTATTTGCTTGCAGTAGCTCTCAGTCGGCTTGATTAACAGTCTTGAGTCCTACGTCAGCTGCTGTCTCTTCTTCCATGACATCAGGTAGTCAGGGGTATAAAACATGCAGCTGACGCCATTACATCAGTCTTTCTTGCCGTGCAGTGCCTGGAGTAGTAGCAGTTCGCAAGTGCCGGTTGGCCGACTTCTGAAATTTTTGTTTTCTAGTTTCAGAACCAAAGTCTTCAACTAAAAGCTAAGTACCCCGTTGGGGAAACCTTTTTCTTGCTCTAAACCAATGTCAGTAAAAGTAAATGATTGCATTTCTTGTGGAAAGCAAATACCTCATAAAGATTTTCATTTGTACTGTATTCCTTGCCTAGGCCATGACCACGACATACCTCGCTGTCGATTTTGTGCCTTATTTAAAGAACAGACTATCCGTCGTCTGTATATTTTCACTTCTAAATATTTTGGTGCTCGGTTCAATTATCCAGATATGTCTTCGGTAAGCCATCCGACTACCGACATTCCAAAAAAAACGCAAAGATAAAGACAGAGACAGGCCGCCTAGCTCCAAAGCTGCTGACGACACGTCTCCTAAGCCAGTCACCAGTTCACTGGTACTCAGTGAGGCGCTTTCGCAGCCCCTGATAACCGCTACTTCAGATTCGCAGGCCTCTACTGAGACCCATTCGGAGTCCGGTATGCCACGAGATGCTTCAACTGTGGAACCTACGGATGTCTCTGCCTTGGATGGGGCCAGAACCGCTGTGCAGGCACCGGCTTTTGATGGTGTATTCAGGCCTACTGACTTGCGTATTCTTCTTCAAGGCCTAAAACTAGAACCATGCCTAGAAAACTGACTCCCAAACCACATGGTCAGGCCTCTATGTCTAAAAAAACAAATGATAAGAATGGCTGAAGTCCTTATTACTTTAATCAGGGGAAGCCAACCTTCCCCCTCTAAGAGACCTAGGACTGAGTTTGCTTATAATACTTCTGACCAGGATTCTGAAATTTCTGTTTCCTCTGATGACCAGGATTTACCCTTATCTACTTATGAGGATTCTGATGCTGAGGACTCTGTTCCCTCTGCTTCCCCCCCAGAGGATTTCTCTTTTGGTGAAGCCTTGCATACTCTTAGGGAGCATTTTCATTGGGAAAGTCAGGATTTCTCTGATTCTAAAAAGAGGCTTACGGATTTCTTACTCCTGTCCCAGCACAGGCCTTAAGCTATCCCTCCTGTACTAGACATTGTTGATGATGCCTTTTTTGAATCTAGCTAGGCCCCTGATTCTTTACCTCCTGCTCCCAGAAAACCTGATAGATATTTCAGGGTTCCTGACTCTCACAAGTTCCTTTTCAAAAATCCTACTGCGGATCCTGAGACCATTTCATAGGGACCCAAGGGCATTAAAGCTACTACTGCCAAAAATCCTACCCCTTCTGATAGAGACTCCAGGGCGCTGGATAGATGGGGTAAGAAGGTGTACACTTTTGCAACCTTGGCCATTAGGGCCTTAAACTGCCAGTTTCATATATTAAAGTATCAGCAATATATTATTGGACTGCTTAAACAGAAAATTATGTTGATTCCGGATTGTGCTGAAAATTAGGATTTACAGGATTTAATGCATTCTGCTGAACAGGTTGGAAAACATACTTTGCAGTGTGGTTTTGATTCACTAGAGGCATCTTGCAGGGCTGCTGTCACTGGGTCTGTACATAGAAGGCATGCTTGGCTTAAGGAGCAATCCTTGCCAGACCATGTTAAAGCTAAATTACTGGATGCTCCCTTAAGTCAGGGCCATCTGTTTGGCAACAAGGCAGAAGAAGTTTTTAAAAAGATGGAGGAAAAAACTAAATCTATGCAAACTGTTAAAAGATTTCTTACAAGTACAACCTCCAAGATTTAGTAGACATTGGCTCTCTAAGAATTGGTCCTTTTCTGCCTCTTTCAGGCCTTCTCAGTCCAAACACAGATCCAGCAGAACACCCAGGCTTCAGTTCCAGGGTATGCACAGGACTAAGCAGTGGGGGGCCCCCACTTCCTAATCTGGGAGTAGTAAAACTCCCCCTATGGTAAAACTTCCAAGCACTTCTCAACTGACTGCACCTTTGGGGGGAAAGATTGCTCTACATGCAGAAAACTGGGAACTCATTACCCAGGACAAATGGGTTTTAAATATAGTTTCCCAAGGATACAGATTTCACTTCCACATTTTACCAACCCCATACGGTTGGCCAGATCTACCTCCAAATCAGTGGGCAGGGGCTCAAAAGCAAGTACTCTCTCTCCTAAGCATAAAGGTTATTCAGACTGTACCAGAAGAGGAAAAGGGACAAGGTTTCTACTCAAGACTTTTCCTGGTACCTAGAAAGGACAATTCATGGCGTCCTATTCTGGACCTGTCTACTTTAAACACCTTTTTGGTGATTTCAAAATTCAAGATGCTAACTCTTTACCATTTGCTTCCTATGCTAGGCAAAGATGCCTGGTTGGCAACACTCGATTTAAAGGAAGCATACCTGCACATCCCAATCATGGAATCTTGCAGAAGATACCTATGCTTCAAAGCAGGCTAGATGCAGTATCAGTTTTCTGCACTGCCCTTTGGCTTATCTACTGCGCTCAGGGTATTCACAAAGTGCCTAGCTCCAGTCATTGCATTTTGCAGGCAAAGAAATATCCAAATATACCCATACCTGGACGATTGTCTAATTCAGGCAGAAAGCCAGGACATACTTTTGAATCATCTTGCTTTTGTACAAAGGGTGCTGACTTGCCTGGGGTACACCATAAAAGAAAAGAAATCATACCTGGTACCTGGTAATTACTGAGGTCTGTTCACATGGAATTTTATTTCATTTGTCTTTGTGGAACTCTACTTCTTTTGTGAATTGATACCTGGTACCCTGTCAACAAATTATATTCCTGGGAGCAAGCTTGAATACAACTTCCCAGATGGCTTTCCTCACGCCAGAGAAACAAATTCACTTGACAACCTACTTCAAACTGGTGGCCACAAAAACCCTGCTATCTGCAAGGCAAATTCTGCAAGCCTTGGGGATCATGGCCTCCTGCATTCTTATAATTCCATATGCAAGACTGCATATGAGGAAACTACAGTGGTGTCTAAAAAGCCTATGGTATCAACATTCTCAGGAACTAGAAACAATGATTCCTATCATACCTTGCCTACGGTTAGAGTTCCTTTGGTGGGCAGAGGGCTGCCACCAAAACAAGGGACTGTCATTCACTCTACCCCCTGCCACACAAACCCTAACAACAAACGCATCAGACTATGCATGGGAGGCTCACCTGGCAGGGAAGTGCATTCAGGGCAAATGGAACCCAAGTGAAATGCACCTGCATATCAATCAAACAGAAATGTTAGTTGTACAGAATTCTCTGACAGCCTTCAAGGACCACATTCTTCCAGGACAATTAATGGTAAAGACGGACAACACCACTGTTATGTGGTACATAATTAAGCAGGGGGTAGCCATTCTTACCCCCTCTGCAGACTAGCCATGGCACTGTGGAACACAGCCTTGAGCTACCAAGTACATCTACAAGCTCAATTCCTGCCAGGAAAGCTAAATACACTGGCAGACAGACGAAGCAGAAACCTCATGGGCCCACACGAGTGGACACTGGAGCCAAAGACTTTCAACATGTTGACAAACAAATGGGAGAGCCCAGATATAGACCTGTTTGCCTCCCCCCAGAACTACTTTTGCACAAGGACTCCCCACAAGCAAGCATGGAAAGTGGATGTTCTGTCCTTCAGCTGGAAAAACCTGCCAGTTTATACCTTTCCTCCTGTGCCTCTCCTCTCCAAAGTACTACTAAAGATCAAAAAGGACAAACCAAGGACGATATTGATTGCACCATACTAGCCACGCCAAAACTGGTACCCCCTCTTGCACAGTGTGTCACTGTTGGCCCCATGGCACCTGCCTCAGACCCTTACCCTGTTGTCTCAGCAGGAGAACCAGATTCTGCACCCTCAGCTTCAAACCCTGAACCTAGCAGCCTGGCTAATTACCTAATCTATCCTTTACCATCCCTCAGTAAACCAGTGATGGATATCATTATAGAGGCAAGGAGGCCTAGTACTAGAAAATCTTATGCTGAAAAATGGAAAAGATTCTGTGCTTGGAACCAGTCTCAAGGGATGAGCACAGCAGTGCCCAACTTACCTCAGATTCTACAGTACTTAACTGAGATGGTTCACAAGGGCCTTTCTTTTTCCTCCATCAAAATTCACGCCTCAGCCATTTCAGCTCATTATAACACAGAACCTCCCCTCTTCTCTCATCCACTGCTCAAGCAGTTCCTCAGAGGGGCCAGAAATTTAAGACCACCCAGGAGAGCCCCAACTCCAACCTGAAACCTTAACTTTGTATTGGAGAAACTCACTCTTCTTCCTTTCTAGCCAGCTGCTAGTGTATATTTAAAATTCCTTTCTTGGAAATTTTAGCAATCACTTCAGCAAGAAAGGTATCTGAATTACAGGCCCTTGTGGCAGTGGAGCCTTTCATCATCTTTCATGCAGACAGGGTGTCCCTCAGAACCAATCCCTCCTTCATGCCCAACCCATTTAACATAGCGAAACAGTTTGTAAAAAGCAACGGAGATCTTGCTTTCTCCGTTGCTTTTCAAACAATCTCGCTATGTTAAATGGGTTTAACATAGCGAGACAGCTTTAAAATAAGCAACAGAGATTCTCCGTTGCTTTTTTTAAAGCTGTATCGCTATGTTAAACCCATTTAACATAGCGAAACAGTAAAAAGCAATGGAGATCTTGCTTTCTCCGTTGCTTTTGCCCACAGCTCTGATGTACTGCATAGATGCGCAGTACATCAGAACTGCCACGGAATACCAGACAGCTGCGGAAGGGCAGCAAGGAGGCATTATACAATGCCATTATTTAAGAAAAGTAATTATTTTTTTTCTTAAATAATGTCATTGTATAATAGCAATAACCCACTTCTGGGTGGTTGTAATGCTGGATTTACCCACGGTTGGCTTTGTTTGGTCCCTCGGGACCAAACCACGCCAACCGTGGGTAAATCCAGCATTACCCACACCCAGGCGTGGGTTATTGCTATATTGGATAGTCCTAAACTTACTCTGTCCAGTAGGACTAATCAGCTTATTCTAGCTTACTCTTGCTTTCTTCCATTCCCAAAAAATTCTTATAACTCTCTACTTTTGTCCACAACTTTTCCTTTGGCTGATAAACGTATGCCTGACATATGTACAATACCAGTGGAACTAAAACATTTTCACTGCTTGTATTGTACTGCCCATGTTCATAGCGCTTAGTTTTCATCCTCTTGTTTTTTCAGTAATGTTCTGCTTAGTCTCTCATATCTCGATCTTCCATAACAGAATCCCTTTTAATCCATACCTCTAAGTAGTTCACATTTTCTTGCCCATGTAAGTAATGGATATTGGTGAACTGTTACAAGTTTAGGCACATAATTGAATACTATAGCATTTCTTTTGCTTTACTATTTTAAACCCTGAAAGTACTTGAAACTGTTTTAAAATATTCAACAGCACCCTAATGTCAGATTCAGGGTTTGTCAAGTACAGGATGTCATCCAAAAACAGCTATGGATACCTAACCATTTATATCCCTGAATTTGTGAATCCGTTATATTTTTAACTTAATGCTCCAAGTCTGTAGCAGTTAGGAGAAGGGAAAGATGGCATCCTTTCCTGGCCTTTCTATTCAATGTTTTGTCAGACTTTTTGTGCTATGTGTAAAATGGTTAATATACTTGCATCTCACCTAGTAGCGAAAGACCACAACATTATATATATTAACTTTATTCTTTCCAGCCTTTTATATTTGTTATGGAGTAAATCCAGTAATAAGTACAACTAAGACGGTTTCTTTTTAATATCACTAATATTTCAGCAGTTACTGATACAACTCCCCTCTCCTTGTATTTAAAATATGTCTGACTTCATAATGATCAGAAATACTTTACAAACTGTCATGCAGTTTTCATCAGGAAGCTTTTATACAGATATTAGTAAGAACAAAAGCTTTTGTTCTTGCATGATGGGTATATGCACTACAGTTCTCCCACCAGTTTAATACAGCCAATAAAATGTCACTCTCTTTCATCCGCTTCTTGCAGAACTGCATTTCACATTACTTAACTGGATCTAGTTGTATTGATACTTTCAGTTCTCTCACTCATTCTTTAATTCATTATTGCTGGTACTTTGTGATCATCTTAGTCCCCCAACACTGGTCTCTATTACAAGTCTAAAGCACTCCTGATTCTTCTAGTCAGCTTCTGAGCTGTTTTCTCTTGCTCTAGCATTTTCCTTTGGAACAATGAAAAAGGTTTCAGTGGCAAAGTCTCTACATGAACTTTCTTGTTGTCAGAAGATTGAAAAGCAGCATCCACTTCACCTTGCTTAATCACTTATTTATTTCATTCTTTCTTTCACTGTGTGTTCTGCATCCAAAAATGTTTTTACTCTTTCAAGAAAAAAATATTTTGAAGATTTCCTAGCTATAGCAACTTGAGTCTCTCACCTGCCTTACAACATAATCTTGATTTCTGGGACAAACTTGTTTGTCTTCTGCCAGGCATGCAGGCAGTAATAATTTTCTGCAAATACTCTGGTGTATCTACTTTTTTATGCTTTTCCCATCTGTCACTTTTTGGCAGGAGCACTTCTTTCCACTGGTATGATTGCATCTTTACTAATGTAGGTCTTGGCTGCTTTTTGATGGCCAGATTTGAGCATAGACAAGATTCACCCTCTCAGTTTGCTGTGGAGTAACAGTCCATTTGCTTATTTGTGTTTGTATGAAATTAGTGCAGTCTGTTCCTTCCTGTTTTGAATCAGAAACATCACGATCTTAAAATGATTTTAAAAATATTTTTCTTACATGACAGTATAACTTGCATCTCAACTAATGCTGTCTAATGATCCAGAATTTAAAATCATCATATTTTTAAGCCCTCACATCTATTACCTCAGTAATTACTTTACTGATTATAAGAAACTGTTTTAAACACAAATGTTTATGATAGTTTTCATAGTAAATATTTCATAATGAATACTTCATGAGTATTTCATTATTCAGATGTTTATGAAATATTAAATATAAACCATGCTTTCTTTTGCACTAAAACTTAAATATTTACATAAAAAGTATTATAGTTATGGAATATAAAGAGAATAATAATGAACTATTAGATGTATGTTCCTACTCAAAATGTTGTACAACAGGACTTTTTTGTGACCTGTTTCTTATATCTCTGGGGACATACTTTTGCCTTCATTTAACAGTTTAGAAAACAAACAGGGATGCACTGATAACCATTAATATGATTTGGAGTAGTGTCACTGTATTTACACACACATACTATATCCTTTACATTCTTACCAGAATAATAACAAGGATTGGGATATGCATGAACCAACTTGTTCGTAATGCTAGGGGAATTCCTATATGAGATTTTTAAGGTACAATGTAAGTTCATACCTAACACTTGATCTGAAGATGTTACGTTCCAACGCTTTTTAAAAATGTGTGCCACACCATCCGCAAAGTGGGTGTAACGTGTTGCAAAGTATATTTCATTAAACCCAGCTGAGCTCCCTGTATGATTTCTTTCTCTCACATTAGGATTCACCACTACATCTTTGTACCTTATTCAGAAAAGAATATAAATGTTCTACGTTATATCCCTTATTTTTCAGTCTCTGAAGTGTATGAGTTTGCCCTTAAAAAGTCCCGATATTGTAAAGAATTTATCAGATGAGTGCATGTGCCACATTATCAAATTAATTTGTGACTGTGATTGCAAGTAATTCCTACAGTTTGACTAGCCTGAACCTAAGCCTCTATAGTCGCTACCGACTGTGGTGCGACACTGCCCTGAGGCATCAGTGTTTGTAATTAGTGCAACAGTTAATAACTGGACTTTAATAGTGGCTGATAATACCTGACAGGGCCTATTAACACACCTTTTGATGTAGAGGCCATTGCATTATTGTTCTGGACATCTCAGACGGACTATTCCGCTTACTTTATACCCACATTGTTTATCTACATTGGTTTCACATTTAATTACAGGGAACTGTTCATGGTCGTTGCTTGAACTGTTCTGTAGCTGCTTTAGCCCTTACAAACACTGGCGCAATACGCCAGCTCCACGTGTCTGTGCAAACCTCTCATTGCCCTGGAAGTCGCTACCCCATGGTGCTCTACAAACACATTGTTATTCTGCTTCTACAGTATTAATAGTTGAAGTCTGCTTAGTTTTTACATGTTTTTAGTCATAAAAGTTTATTGTTGATTGACGATACTTTTAGCATAACATATTTTTTACCTGCCTAGTAATACTCATATGTATTGCATTGTGTGTCTGCTACTCTGTGACTAACTCTTACTCATCTCTCCTCCTGTCTCCAGTTATTATTGCCCTGTTTTTCCCTTGGGACCTGCCTGGGTGGATACATTCAATATACTAAGGTCACCTACCTCATCCAAACATTTTTGCTTAGGCAATATACTGCTCTGCTGCCTCAAATCCCACTTGGACATTGGAACAAGTCTCCCAGAGGATACTAAGAAAGTATGTGTGTGTGTTAATACTTGGGCCTCCACTGATTAGAACTCCATGTATTTGTTAGTTATTCAAGCTATCTCCCTGCCAGGACAGCCAGCAGCCTAGACACTTTCTCTTATCTCCCATCCACTTCTATCCCATCTCTTCCCTGGGTTTCACCAGCTCTTCCTTATTTTATCCCACTCAGCCCCTAGACCTACCTAGTTGGCCTAGTGCATTCTCTGCATTGACCTCTAGAGGGCGCCCCCTCCCCACTGTCATTACTTTTCTCTCACTTATTTCTTTACTCTGCCAATATCTTCATTCTTACTTTCCCATCCATATTACATAAAGTATTCCTTACTTACCCTGCCACTACTTACTCTCCTCTAATCTTTGCTCCACTGATAGGCTCTCGATCCTCTCCTGGTTTCTTCCCGCTCCGTTAAGCCTCTGGCTCACTCCGCTCCCTACCCTGCCCCCAAATCCCACCCGCCCCCAGTGCATCTAGCTATATCCCTCTTGTTTCCACACCCACTTTTTCTCTACACCAATCTCCCTCCAGCACCGTGCCACACCCCGTCAGCCTATTATCCAATTTCAAACCACTCCCACAGGCACTACACTTCAATACATCCCACTTCTAACACACTCACTCACCTATCTACCCTAATAACACCCAGCTCTACTCCCACACCTCTTTCTACACTTCTTTAGTAAAATCCTTCTTATCCCTTCCACTATACCATATATATTGACAATTGCATCACTCACTTTCTAGTAACCCTATCAACATGCCTACATACCCTTATTCCATCCTATGTCTTCTATCACTTTCTCTTAAACTATCATACCTCTATCACCTCACCCAACCTGTCATTTCTTACCACCCACAACTTTACCACACTACTTACCACCTGAATACCCCATTCCCACAATCACACTATCCCATCTCTCCCAATCTTCACCCAATAACACAACTCCTCACCTTCTCATTTAAACTTCTCACCACTCAGAAATACTCTATCCCCACAACAAATAAACACCCCTTAATCATCTCAGATGACCCAAACCATCTTAATACTCTAATCAACTATCTTTCAAACCCCATCTTCCATCTCTTTATCTGCCTATTATCGGGTGATGTTCACCCTAACCCCGGCCCCTCCTCCTCCTCCTCCCCACATAAGCCTATATACTTTACTTCTCTAAACTCACAAAGTATAGTGAATAAAGTCCCCACCCTCCACGCATGGCTCTCACATAACAAACCTGATATACTATCTATTTCAGAAACTTGGTTAAAGCCCTCCATAAGAGATTCTGAAATTACTCCACCCAGCTACTCAATCCTTAGAAAAGACAGGACCCTAAAGAAAGGAGGTGGAGTTGCCCTCCTTTATTCCTCCTCCTTGCTAGTTACCCCATATAATAAACCTACCCCAACATTTAACAATGCTGAACTACTCCTCTCTCTCCTCCAAATTAACAAACACAAAAACATTTGCCTAGCATCCCTCTACATTCCTCCAGGTGACAATATTTCTACACTTGAAAACATCCTCTCCTGGCTCTCAGATAATATTAACAACGAAACCATAATTCTTGGAGATGTCAATATTAACTGGGCCTCCATCCAGTCCCCAACCAACCCTCTTAACATCAATCTATACAACTTCTCCCAGCTAATCAACAACATAACCCACCCTTCTAAAGACCCCTCCAGTGGCACCATCCTTGACTGGGTCCTAGTATCACACCCCCACTATTTTACAAACAGCGGTACTCTTCCAGACCCTCTTGGTGATCACCTGCCTACTTTCACCCACCGACTCCCCTGCATCTCTAATCGCACCCATAACTACATCACTACCCGTAATGACAAATACTTTAACCCTTCAATTTTCATTGATTCCCTGAAAACTATCAACTGGAACAACCTAAAAACGCTGCCCCTAGAAGAAGCTGTTTCCCTTTTTAACTCCACATTTCTAGGAATACTTGATTCCCAAGCCCCTCTAAGAACAAAAAGAATAAAAACTAACACAGCCCCCTGGCTAACCAAAACTACTCTCTCTACCATGAGGCTTAGAGACAAAGCCTGGGGACTCTATCTGAGAAACAAGACACCAGACAAACATATTGCATATAAAACCCTTCGTAATAAAGTAAAAAAGCTAATAATCTCTGATAGACAAACATACTTCCTCACACTCCAAAACAACAATAAAACCAACCCCGAAAGATTCTGGAAGGGAATTTCCACCCTCCTCAACCCCAGCAAACCACCCACCCCTACCCCAGACCCAAACATCCAAGACCTAGACTTAGCTATTCAATTTAACTCCTTTTTCATCGACTCTATTAGTAAACTCACCTCTTCCTTCTCATCCTCCCCCCCACCATACAACACACCCCCTCCTCCTATCACAATCAACCCTACCCCCATCTCCACTTCACATGACCCATCTTCCACTTCTTCCACTACTAGTACTTCCCCATCAACTGAACACTTCTCAAACTCACCATCTCCACTTCCCTCTCTTTTCACTTTAAAACCTGTATCTACTACCACTATTAAGAAACTCCTCCAGAAATTAAAGCCATGTACTAATGCCCCTGATAACATTCCTCTTATTTCCTACACATAGCTGCAGATGCCATTGCCTATCCCATTAGCATTCTAATAAACCGTTCCATCCAAGAACACACCGTGCCTACACTGTGGAAGCAAGCATTCATTATCCCCCTTCATAAAGGAGGCAACAACTATAACATCAATAATTTTCGTCCTATTGCTATTCTTTCCCCCATTTCAAAACTTCTGGAAAAGTGTGTTCACCTCCAACTCTTGCCACATCTCTTAGATAACAACCTGCTAACCCCTACTCAACATGGATTCAGGCCAAACCATAGTACCATGACTGCCCTTTTATCGTTTCTTGAGACTGTCAATAAAGCACGTGATGCTGGACACATTGTCTCTACCCTACTTCTTGACCTATCCAAGGCCTTTGACACCATCTCACACAACCTGCTTTTAACTAAACTATCAAAACTCAACCTCTCTCCCTCTTCCATAAATTGGTTTTCTAGCTATCTGTCAAATAGACACCAAGCAGTCAGATGGAAGAAGGCTACTTCCCCATTCATTAGCACCCCCACTGGTGTTCCCCAAGGATCTATTCTGGGCCCCCTCCTCTTCAATATATTTGTCAATGACTTTCATCAATCTATCCCTTTTGCAAACATCATTCAATATGCAGATGACTCTACAATTATCTGCTCTGCCATCTCCCCCTCACTACTCCAAAAACTTACTCAGCAAGCCTTTTCAATAACTGAACACTGGATGAAAATAAACCACTTAGCACTCAATGCCTCCAAAACAAAACTTATGGTTTTCACCCCTTCCAAAGCTGCCTCCTTCAATACCAACTCCTTCACAATTACCAGCCTAAATAACACACCCCTAGAACTAGTCTCTGAAACTAAGCTATTAGGAGTACTAATTGACAATAGACTTAGTTACAATTCCCATCTACTACTAAATATAAAAAAAACCCATCAAAAACTAGGCATGCTCTACCGTCAGAACCAATACCTCACAAATTCCTCCAAAATCGCACTCGCTTCCTCTTTTCTCATTCCCTCCCTTCTCTATGGTGCTCCACTACTGACTAATCTTCAGGCCTCCTTAAAAAAACAACTTTCTTCCTGCTATAACAAAATAGCCAAATTCGCTAACAGCCACAGGTCCTCAACCCACCATTGTTCTTCCTTCAAAATTAAACTGGCTTGAATTACCAAACCAGCTTACATATATTCAGTTGACTTTCGCTCATAAGCTCATTTCCAGTCCTTCTCTTTGTCCCTCTCTGTCTTCTGCCTTCAGAATGCACCTACCTAACAGAGTCTTAAGGTCTAACAACCAAAATCTATTAATAGTACACAAACCATGTCATCCCCAGGCAAACACTTACTATCTTTTAACCTTGCCCGACTATGGAACTCACTTCCTCCATCCATTCGTACTATTACTAACAAATACATGTTCAAAAAATCACTTCATACATATCTAATATCCCAATGGGATTGTTCTTGCTCCCTCCCCTCATAGATCTGCAACATTCCATCTCCCCTCACACGCACCCTACTAAAGCCTATGTTTCCACACTATAATTATTTAACTAAGACCCTCTGAGCTTCCTCTTCAATAACTCCCCTGATTGCTTATCTCAATACTGTTCTAAATTCTGAATGTTTCTCAAATTTATGCCTATAAGTATTAATGTTTTACCTCTACTGTGCATAATTGTCTAGTAATTTTAGCATCTATTTAATTCTGTCTATATCACAGTTTTTCTCCCCATCTTTAAATGTTTTCTCAAATTCAAGCCTAAATGTATTAATTTTTATCTCTACTCTGTATAATTATATTGTAGTTAATGTATGTACCTAATTTTTGTCTATATTGGAGCTTTTCTCCCCAGGACTCCATTGAAAACGGGTTCTTTTGGCCCAATGGACTATCCTGGTAAACCAACTGCAAATAAATAAATAAATAAATAAATAAATAATTCTGGTCTGACTATAAAGAGGTTGCCTGTAAAAACTCCATGTAACTGCTTAGTTTATATTGTATGGGAAAAACTGTACAACTTGTGTGAGAATGTGTTTTAGAGTGTCTCAGGCATAAAAGAAATAAGCCACGAAGAAGCCCTGTTTTTAAAAAGCAGATACGCATAATAGTTACTTATTAATTTTTTATATTGTACAAGTGTAATGTGTGAGTATTTCTGAAGTCTGACAAATTTCCATGAACCTTCAAGTATGTTTTTGGTATTAGTGTTGGCATAGCTAGCCAGATTCAAAGAAATGTAGCTGAAGAGTTTTGTTTCAAGTGAAAGTAAAAATATATATATATATATGAGAGAGCAAGATTTATGAGCAAATCCATTGTGATTATAGTCATTTTAATGTTAAAATGAGAATATGAAATCTGGACTGAAATAAAGATGTTTTATTTGAAAATGATGATCTGAAAATAGCTTGTTATTGTATGTAGATGTGCTACAGGAGATATACCCAAGAGAGGGTTATGTAAACTGCAAAATATAACCTCAGCAGACCAAAAAATAAAAGGAAAATGAAAATGCAACAGATGATGCCATTATAAGTTTAATTCTAGCACCTGTAATGTATATGTTCTAAAGAGCAAGAACCTCCACTGAACTGTCCAATAAAAAAGTCACATGAAACACTAATCCCATTACTGGTAACCCCTTAAAGTTAATAGCCGATACATACTTTGTCTGCTTTACAACTACTCTACATGTACTGTTCATCTTGTGAATCAAGCTTTCAGTACTGCTGGAACTTTTCTTGGGTCATGTGACACACTCCATCTTGAGAGTCTCCCTTTCAGCTCTGAATCTCAGTACTGCTGGAACTTTCCTTGGAGCATGTGACACACTCCATTTTGTGAATCTGCTTCTCAGTACTGCTGGAACTTTACTTGGAACATGTATCATTGTCAAAAATGGCATGATCTATCCAAATGTGAAAAACATGGCAAACAGCTCAGGTCAGAAGATCAGTCTTGCTGATGAAGCAGATCATGAATCATTACACGAGTGATATAAATTCTGTTCAATATACCGAGCTTCTGGTATGTCAAATGGGCAATGTACATGACGTTTCTGTTTCATTTGTCTAGAAATGAATGTTACATTCTTTACTTTGTTGAAAGGAGGCAGTTTCTGACCGTTTTTGATACCTGATGGCCTGAAAAAGTACCATGAAGATCATCACTTCAGATGTTTGATTAAGCATTGCATTACATTGCATTCCATGTCGCTAAGTCTAGTGTAAAACACCACACTTTTATTTTGGACAGAGTTCTAACTGAGCATCTTGTTTTATATTTTTTGTGATGCATTCTTGCTCTGTGTTTACTTACTGAACACTTGTTGAGCCCACAAGTAAGTAATATTTTTGACTTGTGCTCTGTCACTTGCATTTTTTGATTTGCATTCATTATTTATATACTTTTGCCACAGCTTTTATGTAACTGATCCACTGCAGGGCAATTTTTTTTATCATGTTTGTAATTGGATATCATGCAGAATTTATTAGGGACATATTTCATGGTTCTTTTGACGCTCGCGCCTCATTTTGTTTTTCCTGCTTTTCTTGTCTCCATTCTAATACACCAACTGATTCTAATTCTTCATTAAGGTCTTCATGTGAGCCAGTGTAATTTAACTCATTCTGCCTTTGTTGTTTTATTTACTGTTATTTTTTTCTCATAGCAAACTATGAAGTATATTGGGTATTTTGCCATTTTTCTTCTAAGAGCTCTTAATTCGCTAACACGTAACATATTTTGTTCTCTGTTTACATATCACTCAGACTTCTGACTTATCACTGCAGTACTCCGTCAGCAAAAGAAAAAAATGAAATGCATTGGGCACTTGGTGAATATATAGCTGTTTTTTTCCCTCTGTTTCACAGTAACCATGAAACTTCTGGATCATAACAGCAGTGCACACCACCCCCACCCCCCCTACAAAAAAAAAAAAATAAATACATATATATATATATATATATATATACATACACACACACACACACACACACACACACACACACACACAATGCATGCATTGGACGCTTTAAGTACATCTTACTTTGTGATATGCAGAAACATGGTACCATAACTTTCTCAGGTATCTCAAATGATCCACCACAGTAATGAATTGAATTTCTGGATCCATTGTTTTCAGAGAGCCTTCCTGGAGTATGTAGCTGAACCGTTTCCCAATAAATGAAACAGACTGTCCTACATTTCAGGTTTCAGATGTTCATCGTGTTTCACTGTTGCAGTCATGACTGTAGGGTTCTCCCCTGCCGGCAGGCAGCCCTCGGTCGGCCAGAATCTCAAAGTCTGGGTCCGGCGTCAGCTGTTCAGCCACGCTCCCTGACGTCAGAGCGCCAGGAGTACAAAGCTGACAGCCGACGCCATGTTCTCCAGTCTTTCTTGCCGTGCGGTGATAGCAGTTCGCAAGTGCCGATCGGCTGACTCCTGACAATTTTTTCTGAACAAACTTCAGTCCGAAGACTTTCTTCTCCTACTCAAAGCTAAGTACCCCGTTGGGGAAACTTTTTCTTGCCCTAGTCCGATGTCAGAAAAAGTTAATAATTGTATTTCATGTGGGAAGCAAATATCTCATAAGGATTTTCATTCTTACTGTATTCCTTGCTTAGGCCCTGACCACGACATAGCTAGTTGTCGGTTTTGTGCTAGAGTCAATCAACGTACAATTAAACGAAGGTACGATTTTGCATTTCATTACTTCGGTAGGCGTTTTAATTACAAAATGTCATCGGATACGGTTCCGGCTACCGGAGTTCACAAACGACGCAAGGACAAAGACAGGCCTCCGAGGTCCAAATCAGACGATATCGTTCAAGCAGAGCCAACTTCGGGTTCGGCCGTCGTCAGTGAGGCGCTTTTGCAGTCCCTGTTGTCGGCCATTTCGGAACCGATGGCCGAAACGGACTCCCACGAGGAGCCAACTAGGCCTTTGAATATTACTGTTGCAGGACCTTCGGACAATGCTCCTTCAGATGGGTCTGGAGCCGCTGTGCAGGTACCGGCTTCCGAAGGGGTTTTCAGGCCTACTCAGCTTCTAATAAAGGCAAAGCCAAAGACAAAGGCAAAGACTCCTTCCAAATCAAAGACTGCAACACAGGCCTCTTCTGAACCGGCACCCAAGTTACAGAAACAGTTACTTAAGATGGCGGAGGACTTGCTTACTATGATTATAGGGGTTCACATCCCCCTCTAGATAAAAGGCCAAGGCAGGATGTTTATTATGACTCTTCTGATCAGGCTTCTGTTTCTTCAGTTTCTTCTTCTGACCAGGAATATTCTTTCCCTCCTTATGAGGATTCTGATGCTGAGGAATCCATTCCTTCAGCTTCTCCCCCTGAGGACTTCTCTTTTGGGGAAACTTTGCATGAAATGAGGGAACATTTCCACTGGGAAGGACAGGAGTATTCGGAATCTAAGAAAAGACTAAGGGATTTTCTTCTTCTTCCCCAACATAGACCTCTGGCTATTCCTCCTATTTTGGATATTGTGGATGATGCTTTTTCGGAGGCTAACTTAACCCCTGACTCTTTTCCTCCAGCTCCTATTAAGCCTGACAGATATTACAGGGTTCCTGATTCCCACCAGTTTTTATACAAGAACCCTACTGCTGACCATAAAACCATTTCTCAGGGTCCTAAGGGAGTTAAGGCCACTTCTGCTAAAAACCCCATTCCCACTGAGAAGGATTCCAGATCTTTAGAAAGATGGGGCAAAAAAGTGTACACTTCTGCTACTTTATCTATTAGGGCTTTAAACTGTCAGTTTCATATGCTGAAATACCAGCAATTTCTCCTGTCTGTTTTGAAGCAAAAGCTAACTTCCATTTCCGCCTGTGCAGATGATAAGGAATTACATGACTTAATGCATGCCACTGAACAAGTTGGGAAGCATGGTTTACACTGTGGATTTGATGCCTTGGAGGCTTCTTGTAGGGCTGCTGCCTCTGGCACAGTAATTAGAAGGCATGCATGGTTAAAGGAACAAAATTTGCCAGATCAAGTAAAAGCTAAATTATTGGATGCTCCTGTTCAGCATAATGTTTTGTTTGGATCTAAGGCTGAAGAGGTGATTAAAAAGATGGAGTACAAGGCAAAATCCATGCAAACAGTTAAAGATTTCTTACAAGTACTGCCACCCAGATTTAGTAGGAATTGGCCTACTAAAAACTGGTCCTTTCCCAATTCAGACAGGCCTCAAAGGGGTAGATACAGACGCTCCCGAGGAAGGCCTCAAACACAAGCCTCTTATAGACCAAGACAGTGGACTGCTTCCACCCCTAGGGGAGGAAGAGGACAGGTCGCAAGCTCATAGGAAACAGACTCAATGACTCCCTCTGTTGGGCTGCAGGAACTTCTTGCCTGGAAGCCCCTCTCGGAGGAAAACTTTCTCTTTTTCACCAAAATTGGACTCATATAACCCAAGACAAGTGGGTTCTGGATGTGGTTTCAAGAGGTTACAAATTCCATTTTCATACCCTACCAAGGCCAAGCGGATGGCCAGATCTTCCAAAACATCAATGGACAGAGGCCTTAAACCAGATGGAAGCTCTCTTTGCTATGAAAGCCATAGAACTAGTTCCACTTTCAGAGATGGGACAAGGTTTTTACTTGAGGCTCTTTCTAGTCCCCAGGAAGCAAAATTCATGGAGACCCATTCTGGATCTGTCAGTCTTGAACACTTTTCTAGAGATACCAAAATTCAAGATGCTTACTTCTACATCAGCTACTTCCAATGCTGACCAAAAATGCCTGGATGGTAACTTTAGATTTAAAGGAGGCATATTTACACATTCCCATCAGGCAGGACCGCAGAAAATACCTCAGGTTCAAGGCCGGATCGAGGCACTTTCAATTCTCTGCACTGCCCTTTGGATTGTCTACTGCGCCCAGGGTCTTCACCAAATGCCTGGCTCCAGTAGTAGCTTATTGCAGACTCAAGGGAATTCAAATTAACCTTATCTGGACGACTGTCTTATTCAGGCAGACAGCAAGGATGTCTTACTCCAGCATCTACAGTTTGTTCAGAATCTTCTCAAGTTCCTGGGATTCACTGTAAACATAAAAAAGTCAAATTTGACTCCCTCACAACAGATAATTTTTTTGGGCGCTTCTCTAAACACAACAACCCAGATGGCATTTCTGACATACGAAAAACAGTTACAGCTGGCTTCAACTTTCAAAACCTTGGCAACTTTAACTCAGCTATCTGCAAGGAGATTCCTGCAGGCTTTGGGTTACATGGCCTCCTGCATCCTTCTCGTACCATATGCAAGACTACATATGAGGAAAATACAGTGGTACCTAAAAAGTGTATGGTCTCAGCATTGCCACAGTTTAGACATACTGATCTCCATCCTGCCTTGTCTTCAAAAGGAGTTCCTTTGGTGCTCCAAGCCATGTACTCTAAACAAAGGAAAACCCTTCTGCCTGCCTCCTGCCACTCAGATACTAACCACGGATGCCTCAGATTATGCCTGGGGAGCCCATTTTCTGGGCAACTGTCTGCAAGGCCTTTGGACAAAGGATCAGAAGCACCTGTATATCAATTTAAAGGAAATGTTAGCCATTCAGAAAGCCCTATTGGCCTTCAGGAATCTTCTACACCCAGGACAACTACTGATACGGACAGACAACACCACAGTTATGTGGTACATAAACAAGCAAGGGGGATCTCATTCCTACCCCCTTTGCAGACTAGCCATGGATCTGTGGGACACAGCTCTAGCTTGCAATCTGGACCTTCAAGCTCAGTTTCTACCAGGGAAGCAAAACTTCCTGGCAGACAGTCTGAGCAGAAACCTTTCGGACCCACACGAGTGGATGCTGGACACTGAAATATTCAAGATGATAGCAGTCTGGGGATGTCCTCACATAGACCTCTTTGCATCCCACCTCAATCATCAGCTACAGATTTTTTGCACCAGGGCTTTCCATGAACAAGCTTGGAAAGTGGATGCACTATCATTCAGTTGGAGAAACCTCTCGGGCTACGCCTTTCCGCCTCTACCTCTTCTTCCACGGGTATTATTAAAGAGCAAACAAGACAAGCCCAAGATGATAATCTTGCTGGCCCCAAATTGGCCTCGACAGTTTTGGTACCCAACTCTGAAAAACCTTTGTCTGGAGCCCCCTTGGATTTTACCACAGTCTCCAAACCTTCTGTCCCAACACCAGGGTCAGGTTCTACACTCCCATGTCAGAGCTCTCAGCCTGGCAGCCTGGTTAATCCAGGGTCTTTGATTCATTCTCTCCTACCCAAGCAGGTTATGGATGTCATTTTAGAAGCTAGACGTCCTAGCACTAGAAAATCTTATGCAGGAAAGTGGAAAAGATTTTGTTCCTGGATGCAGGCTCAGGATTCTGATCCTCTTCTTCCTAACATTCCTTTGATTTTACTTTACCTGACAGACCTCTTACATAAGGGTCTCTCTTTCTCTTCCTTTAAGATACATGCCTCTGCTATTTCTGCTCATTATAATACAGACTCTCCAATCTTTTCCCACCAGCTCATGAGACAGTTTCTCAGAGGAGCTAAGAACTTAAGGCCCCCTAGATCTCCTCCCATTCCTGCTTGGGATCTTAACTATGTTTTGGAAAAACTCACCTTACCTCCTTTTGAGCCTGCTGCCACTTCTGACATCAAGTTTTTATCTTGGAAAACAGCCATCCTGTTAGCTCTGACCTCTGCCAGGAGAGTTTCAGAGTTGCAAGCTCTTATGGCTGTGGAACCTTATATTATTTTTCATCAAGACAGGGTGTCTTTAAGGACAAATCCTACTTTCATGCCTAAGGTGGTTTCCAAAGTGGCTTTAAATCAAACTATTCACTTGCCAACTTTTTCCCCACTCCTCAAAATAAAGGGGAAAGGATCTTACATTCCTTGGATGTACACAGACAACTACATTTTTACCTGGACAGAACCAAGGACATCAGGAAATCAGAGCAATTGTTTGTTTCTTATGCTTCAAGTTCCCAAGGTAAAGCCATTTCAAAACAGACCATTTCTAAATGGATTGCTCATGGAATCAGATTTTGCTATTCACACCATGGAAAGCAAATCCCAGGGAGTATAAGGACTCATTCCACAAAGAGCTGCTGCCACTTCCGCTGCCTTCCTCAGGGGAGTTCCTACCAAAGACATTTTGGAAGCTGCAACTTGGAGTTCAGTGCATACTTTTTCAAAGCACTACAATCTACCTCTCTTCTAGGGCAGGCTTTGCTTCTGCAGTCTTGCAGGGCCTTTTAGCCGCCCCTTCTTCTTTATGACCACCTCCCTTTCATTCTGCTTTGGGATTCTACCCTACAGTCATGACTGCAACAGTGAAACACGATGAACATAGTACAGTTGTGTACACTTACCATAAATGTAGATGTTCGAGTGTCTTCACTGTTGCAGTCTGGGTTTCCCTCCCTCCCTCCTGTCCTCTCTTATTTTTACTTTTCTGTGGTTCCTTTTTTCACCATTCTGCTGAGGTGTATTTGCAAAGGTTATGGGACCTTATTCATTTTGGGACTCCTGACATCTGGGGCAAGAAAAACTGGAGAAGATGGCGTCGGTTGTCAGCTTTGTACTCCTGGCGCTCTGACGTCAGGGAGCGTGGCTGAACAGCCGACGCCGGACCCAGACTTTGGGATTCTGGCCGACCGAGGGCTGCCTGCCGGCAGGGGAGAACCCTACAGTCATGACTGCAACAGTGAAGACACTCGAACATCTACATTTATGGTAAGTGTACACAACTGTACTTTCTTAGTACTGTTGTGAGGCCATGTAGCATAAGAAGTTTGAAGAAATATTGGAGACTGACATGATGTGCTACGTGCTATTCAGATTACTTAGTGTGGGCAGTGACATATACGAAAACCAAGCAACCTGATTCTTGTACAGTACTCTGATCAGTGTTAATAAGTACCATATGTTACATCTGTTGTCTGCTGGTTCCTTTGACCTAGTAGTTGACAAATTCATCTGTGGGTAATCTCCCTTTCTAATGGCTCTGCCTTCCTCCTTTTGGTGTCCTATTCATGTTAACCTGCATTTTGAGAGCCTTTTTTCTTGAGGAGTTGGTCTTCATCCCTGAGTAAATTCTTTCTCATTCTGGTAACTGGTGATGCAGGAGCTAAGATGTATGACAGGAGCTGCCTCTCCTATGAGCAGTGCTGAGTTAGTCATACTGGTAGTTTGGACTACTTGTATCCTTTGATTGGGAGTCTGCTGTTGCCTGCACTCATGTTGGTTAGGTTCTTTTTACCAAAGGGCATTGTGTCCAATTACTCTTGCTGTAGTTGTTTGCTTCTCTTTAGGAGTAGCTACCTTCCAAGCCTGCTTGAACTGCCTCTAACAGGCTTCAGTGCTACAGCCCTTTGGGCCCATGATACTCCTTTCCTAGCCAGCCTTCATTGCCCATGATCTCCATGTCATGCATGCTGAGTAGACATTCCTTAGTTTTATTGTTTCTTGCTGATGCTGAAATGGCTGATGAACTTCTGCTTTCCAACCACAAGACCCTTCTAGAAGGTCTTCAGTATTAGTATAATACAATAAAAATGAATTCCTGTCAAATCAGTTTGAGGGAAGAGTATCCTCCTCAGTGATCAGAGACACCCTTCCGCTGGATTTCCATTTAAGTAGAGCAAGTATGTACTTTTGTATCACATACTAACAGTGGGGTTTTGGAACTTCATTGTTCTTAATTTGCAGAATGATGCTTCCAGCTGTAAGGGGCAAACTGTCACGTACATGAGGAAATTGGGCTTATGTAGTTGATGTGTCTGGTAGCTAGCACAGAGGATTATAGCTGTGAGCTGTTAGTTTCTTTCTGTAGTTCAAGGATTTTATTCCCTTAGCCTCCATTTGCCTACGGTGTGACTGAAAAAGTCACTTAACCAAACAGTACTTTTTGGTTTCCTCCAAAAAGAGAGACTTGTGTCCATTGGGTTTACAGAGTTAGCAGATAAATTTGTAACATTGCAGAGTCTATCATTATGGGCACATCTGTTTGAGAGTACATGGGCTTCAGGAAAAGAGATGGTGAAAGCTTATTGGTGGAAAGGGTAATCCAAACCATAGGGCCCATCAAGGAGAGCCTTCTTTGTAGATTAACTGATATGGTAAAAATATAATTCTTATGTGCCAGTTGCCTTATTTTCCCCTCTTCTGCAAGGTGTAGAGCAGTGTGTTTTTTACTAATTGGATTCTTTAAGTATTTTCTAATTGCTGTGACATCCAGTTTCAGTAGGCAGACTAAACTTCTTATCTTGATCTATTAGAAAAAAGTCTGTGCAGCTCACAGCGATGAGCTGCAAATTAAATGGATTCAGAGATCTACTAAGGGCCATTCTTCCACAGGAGAAGTTTCTATTGGTTCTTCAGTGGGTCTTTTATTCTTTTGACTGTGTGTGGTCAGTGGTACATTCCCTTCTTTTAGGTAATTCAACCCATTGGATGTTTGTTACAAGACTGTGGATGTTCTTCCAGTCGTCCAAGTGCTACTAGTTGGAGTCAGTCTGGTTTCTTAGTACCTTTTCTTCCTAGCTGATTGCTGTTAAATTGGGAACACTGTTGTATTATTGCGCATTTGTATGTGTTATTCACTATAACAGTAAATGATTAAAAGTGTCCTCTCGGTATATTAGTTTCCCTCCCTACATCCCCTGTAGATGTTCATCATATTGGTCACTGTTGCAGGAGCATTAGCTGTATGGTTTATATCCTTTATAGGCTGTAACAATCATCCTGTATCCTATTCTTTAGGACACCTTCCACTTACCCAAACCATTAGTTAGCTCGAGCTAAGCTGACTAAAAGACAGGTTTGGGCACCAAGCCCTTCAGAATTTTCCTGTCACCAAAGAGTGTGCTCCTCTGCTGACTTTCGAGGATCGATGGTGAGGTTGTGCTGATGCTCTTCATGTTTCACTGTTGCAGTCATTACATTTGGGTAATCCTGCTGGCAGGGTGCCCTCAGCCGGCCTGAATTCCAAAGTCTTGGGTCCTGCGTCAGCTGCTGTCGCCCCTTCCCTGACGTCAGGTCGTCAAGGGTATAAAAGAAGCAGCCGACGCCATTTTCTTCAGTCTTTCTTGCCGCACAGTGCCCGAAGCAGAAGCAGTTCGCAAGTGCCGGTTGGCCGACTCCTGAGATTTTCATGTTAGAGTTTCCACATATTATTATTATAGGCCTTCCACATATTTTTTGTGTTTAAACTTACAAAGTATTTTAATCTAGGAAAGTGTTTTTATTGACTGTCATGCAGTGTTACTGTACTTTTAAACGAGAGTGTACTTTTGTTTCTGACAGTTTAAAAAGTTAATTCAACACATTCTAGAACTGTTTTTTTTTTTCTGTGGATAAAATGTGTTTAAATTACTTTTGGGGTGGTAAAGTGTATTGGTGTGTTTTTTTTTTTTACTGGGAAAGGGTTACTTTTGTACTACGTTTAAATTTTACCAGCTTTTCCTGCTTAGATTCCCCGAAAAAAAAGCACCATTTTTGGCTTGACAATGGAATAAACTACTGGTCTCATGGTCTGTCCTTTTTCCAGCCACAAAAAGAAAAGGTTAAATAATATACCACAGCAGGCTAGCAGTTTGTCTTATCTGCAGGTTAGTGACTCTGCTTTGGCCAAAGTTGGTTCTTCAGACAACTCATCTTTTCCCCATGGATCTCTGTGGTGTTGTCCATAAAGCCACTATGGACTGAGGGTTGTCAATGTCCTCTGCGTCTTTTGGGTTCCCTTCAGTGGGCAAGGGAGAGACACTCTTGTCGGTTTATTGAATAGGGAGAGGGAAATGGCCCCTGTTTAGCCAGAATGTTGCGCCCATCCTTGTGTAAGCTGTTGCTGCATTTAATAATCCTGTTTGTCCCAAATGTCCTATTAAAAAGAAACCAAAAACTAATCATCTCTTTTCTTCTGCACCAGTTTCACTGAACAGGAGTGGTTTATTATATCTGGTACATGGTTGTTACAACAACAACAACATGGTCTTGTACAGGCTGTTGACTCTTCATATCAGGTGATTTCTGGTAGAAAAAAGGGATTCCTCGTCCTGAAATTCTAGAAATTGAATCTTGAGAGTAATGTGATGGGACATATATTTTTCCCCTTTCAGATTTCTGATTCGTCTCTGTGGAGAGCATGTTTTCTGAATCTCCATGTCAAGAGTTCTGTTTCTCCGAGTCTGTTTCTGGAATGTGACAGTGTTTTCAGTGGGAGAACCCTGAAGTTTCTCAGTCTCTTAGAAAATACTATGAACTGTTCCAACTGGAATTCTCAAAAAGAACCTCCTTCATTCTCCCCAGTGCTGTTCTCATTGGCGGGTGTGTTTGCCACAGCCTGTGGTTTTCCTGGTGGCTAGCCTGCTGCAGCTAAGAAAGCAAATAGAATGTAAGTTTCTCAGCATTTCAAAATTTTATACACTTATCCCACAACTGATCCAGCAGCTGTAGCTCTAGTTAATCCAGGTGCTACCAAACATTTTAATTGTAATTCTTCCTCTTCTGACATGGTTGGTAGAACGATCAGTCTGGGAAAAGAAAAGCTTATGCTTCTGCCACTTAAATTTTTAGAATTTTGAATTGTCAGGCTCATATGTGAAAGTTCATTCTAATTGTGAAAGTATGAGGAATGTTTTATATGCAGTTCCCTCCTCTGAGGAAAACTGTATGTGGGGTTCACTTTCTTCAGTTAGTCAGGTCACTGTTCATTGTTTAACGTGTTTATGACTGTGCAGGTATTACATCTAGGGTAGATGTCCTTCATGGATGCATCTGCAGTCATAACAACTGGGTTGTCCTGTCGTCAGGCAGCCCTTCGGTCGGCCGGATTCCAAAGTCCGGGTCCGGCTTCGGCTGATGTCGCACTTCACCCGACGTCATCTCTGTTGGTCTTCAGGTATAAAGGCATCAGCCGACACCATTTTCCTCAGTCTTTCTTGCTGCGTGGCGCCCGAAGCAGAAGCTGTTCGCAAGTGCCGGTCGGTCAGATCCAGAGATTACTACTTCCGAATACTACTTCGAAGACTTCTAAAAGCTAAGTACCCCGTTGGGGACTCTTTCTTGCCTCAGCCGATGTCAGAAAAAGTCAATAACTGTTTAACTTGTGGGAAACAAATACCTCATAAAGATTTCCACTCTTACTGTTTGCCTTGTTTAGGCCCAGACCACGACGTAGCAGCCTGTTCAGCCTGTGCCTCATTCAACCGACGAACGCTTAGGCGTCGGTCGGAGTTTGCTGAACAGTTTTTCGGCTCAGATTTTGCGTACATTATGCCGTCGGATCCTCCGACTACCCAGACTGTTAAAAAACGCAAAGAAAAAGACCGACACTCGCGGTCCGCGGTTTCGGCCGAAACCATGGTTAAGCAAACCGCAAGTGTCTCGGTTTCGGCCGAAACTGAGAAAACTGATCAAAGCACAGCTGAATCAATGACTACTACTGAGGGTCCTGCTACCTTACTTGAAACGGCCTCAGAAATCTTACCTACAGTGGTTACTAGTGACTTATCAGACACCATCCCTTTGGATGTCTCTACCCCAGCACGTGGTGCTGCTAGGCCTCCTGCAGCCATGTCTATTAAGGCCTTTGCCAGGGCTAAAGCAGCCAAATCTACTAAATCAGTGCCTGTTAAGCCCCCCTCAACTAGGCCCACTTCTAGTTCACAAATGCTTACTCTGGCAGAGGATTTAATATCCTTAATTAGGGGATCTCAATCTCACCCAGACAGGGCCTCTCAGCCCCCAGAAAAGAGACCTAGAGCAGAGCCCCCCGAGCCTGTGTCCTCTGATGATTCCGCGGAGGACTCTGATATTACAGACCAGCCAGAGGCTCATTTCTCCAATTATGAAGACTCAGATGCTGAAGAATCCATTCCAGCTGCTTCTCCACCAGAAGAATTCTCCTTTGGGGAAACCTTACATGCCATGCGAGAACAATTCCAATGGCAGGAACAGGATTTCTCAGATTCCAGAAAAAGACTTAGGACTTTTCTGCACCTACCCCAACACAGGCCTTTAGCTATACCTCCTGTCCTCTCTGTTGTGGACGATGCATTTAATGATGTCTGCACTGCACCAGATTCCTTACCTCCAGCCCCTGTCAAACCAGACAGATTTTACAGGGTTCCAGACACTCATCACCACTTATACAAGGCCCCACTTGCAGACCCCGAAACCATATCCCAGGGGCCTAAGGCAGCAGCCTCGACCACAGCAAAAAACCCTATTCCTTCTCAAAGGGAAGCCAAGTCTTTAGACAGATGGGGCAAAAAGGTTTACACCTCCGCTACTCTCTCAGCTAGAGCTTTAAATTGTCAGTTTCACATGATACAATACCAAGAGTTTATGCTTGATCAGTTAACTAAAAGCTATCCTCTGATGACTCTATAGATAAGAAATATATATTAGAAATGGTAAATAACATACAACAGGTTAGTAACCATTCCTTAAAATGTGGCTATGATGCACTGGAGGCTTCATTTAGATCAGCCATGACTGGCACAGTGATAAGAAGACATGCATGGCTGAAGGAACAGGTCTTACCGGATCATGTTAAAGCTAAGTTATTAGATGCACCTATGGATAAGGCCAGTTTGTTTGGTACACCTGCCCAGCAGGTAATGAAGAAAATGGAAGAAAAGGCAAAATCTGTACAAACGGTTAAAGATTTCTTGCAGGTTCAACCCCAAGGTTTAGCAGGAACTGGCCTGCCAAAAATTGGTCCTTTCCTGACTCCACAAGATCCCAAAGGGGCAGGAATAGACGTCCCAGAGGCAGAAATCAATCCAGAGGGGGTGCCTACAGAGGACGACAGTGGCAAGGTAATAACAGAGGCACAGACACAGCCACTGCCACTACAACAGCACAGTGACTTGATTCTAACTCCGCCTACCAGGGAACAAATAGCAGCACCATTAGGCGGAAAATTAACCTTATTTTCGAAAAACTGGCACTATATCACAAAAGACAAGTGGATTCTGCAAACCATAGACCAAGGATACCGGTTCCACTTCCACACTTTACCAGTCAAAAGAGGAATGCCAAACCTGCCTCCAAATCAAAAAACAGAAGCTCTACAGCAGATAATGCAACTAACAAAGATGAGAGCTGTGGAAAGAGTGCCAATAACAGAACAAGGCAAAGGATTCTACTCCAGACTATTCCTAGTTCCAAGAAAGGAAAAAGCTGGAGACCTATTCTCGACCTGTCCATCTTAAATACATACATCATTGTCCCAAAATTCAAAATGCTGACCCTCCAGCAACTTCTTCCCATGCTGGGCAAGGAGTGCTGGCTGGTAACTCTAGATCTCAAGGAGGCATACCTGCACGCCCCCATACGACCAATTTGCAGAAGATACCTCAGATTTCTTGCAGGATCAGAGCACTATCAATTCTCAGCATTGCCCTTTGGCTTATCTACTGCGCCCAGAGTATTCACAAAATGCCTGGCATCAGTAATCGCCCACTGCAGACTACAGGGAATCCAAATTTATCCATACCTGGACGACTGTCTGCTACAGGGGGACAACAAAAGCAAGCTGACAACAGATTTACAAAGGGTCATTTACTTGCTACAAGCACTGGGATGCACAGTCAATTTACAAAAGTCAAGGCTGATACCATCCCAAACAAGGACATTCTTGGGCTGAATTGGACACAGTAAAACAAATGGCATTCCTAACTGCAGAAAACAAAAAGAACTCCCTCTTTACTTCTTGGCACTAACAAAACAGAACAAGCTAACAGCAAGAAAAGTTCTATAGGCCTTGGGCTTCATGGCATCCTGCATAATCTTGGTTCCACATGCCAGACTACATATGAGAAAACTACAGTGGTACCTAAAGAATTTATGGTCCCAACACAGGCACAGCCTAGAAGCAGAAATTCCTCTAATCCCATGCCTAAAACAGGAGTTCCTATGGTGGGCTCAAGCATGCCAGTCAAATCCAGGCCTACCCTTTCACAACTATCAAGCAAGCCAAACCATCACAACAGACGCCTCAGACCTAGGATGGGGGGCTCACATGCTGGACAAATGCGCAAGGATTGTGGACACAGGACCAGCTCCATTTGCACATCAACCTAAAAGAAATGCTGGCAGTAAAGCTGGCAATCCAAAAATTCAGACCATTCCTCAAAGCAGGACATTTGATGATAAGGACAGACAACACCACAGTCATGTGGTACATCAACAAACAGGGAGGCACTCATTCATACCCCCTATGCAGAATGACTTTGGACCTTTGGAACCTGGCGCACAGCTACAACATCCAGTTACAGGCAATATTCGTACCAGGAAAGGAGAATACTCTAGCAGACATGTTAAGCAGAACCACCTCGGATGCTCACGAATGGATGCTACACCCGGACATCTTCAAGGCCATCTCAAAGAAATGGGGAATGCCACAGATAGATCTATTCACTTCCCCTCTCAATCACCAGCTCAAAAAATTCTGCACAAGGACATTCCACCCACTTGCATGGAAAGTGGACTCGCTCTCCTTCAGCTGGAAAGGTCTGACAGCATATGCATTCCCACCTCTTCCCTTGATACACAAGGTATTACTAAAAATCAAGGAGGAACATCCAAGGATAACCCTGATAGCTCCAAACTGGCCAAGACAACACTGGTACCCATTGCTGAGGAGCATGTCTCGGGACAAAATGTGGCCAATACCCCCGATGCCTTTGATGTTAACCCAGAACAACTACAGCATCATGCATCCAAACCTAAAAACTTTGCAACTGACTGCATGGAACATCACATAGCAGCAACTAATCCAGAGCTTTCCCAAAGGGTTAAAGACATTATCCTTGAAGCCCGCAGACCTTCAACAAGAAGGAACTATGCAGGAAAATGGAAAAGGTGTGTCATTTGGAGTGCTGAAAGAGGAAAAGATGTGTCCAATATAGACATTGCTAACATTCTGGAGTATTTGGCAGAGCTTCTACATACAGGCCTGTCCTATTCCTCCATCAAGATACATGCATCAGCTATTTCAGCAGAATACAGCTTTGATCCACCTGTCTTTTCACATCCTTTACTCAGGCAGTTCCTCAGAGGGATCAAGAATGTAAAACCTCCTAGGAAACCACCATTGCCAGCTTGGGATTTGAACTTTGTGCTGGAAAAGTTGACACACTCACCTTTTGAACCAGCAGCAACAGCAGACCTGCAGCATCTATCGTGGAAAACTGTTTTCCTACTGGCAATAACCTCAGCAAGAAGGGTTTCTGAACTTCAGGCCCTAATGGCAGTACAACCCTTCCTAATCTTCCACCAAGATAGAGTGTCCATGAGGACTAATCCTACATTTATGCCTAAGGTGGTATCCAGAGTGTCTTTAAACCAGGCAATCCACCTACCTACCTTCTTCCCAAACCCACAAAACAGAGGGGAAAGAATGCTGCATACCTTGGATGTACATAGACAGCTACGCTACTACCTGGACAGAACAAAAGTAACAGAAAACTGACCAGCTGTTTGTAGCCTATGCAACAGGAAGGGAAGGAAAAGCGATTTCCAAACAGACAATCTCCAAATGGATAGGAAATTGCATACGATTCTGTTACTCCTTTCATGGAAAACCAATTCCACAGAACATAAGGCCTCATTCTACAAGGGCAACAGCCACTACCACAGCCTTCTTACGAGGAGTGGCAACCAAGGACATTATTGAGGCGGCTACTTGGACCTCCGTGCATACATTTGCCAAGCATTATAATTTACCTCTGTATTCCAGATCCCGAGCAGGGTTTGCCACTGCTGTACTGCAAGGGATCCTAACCACACCGTAATCTATTCTTCCTCCTCCCCTAGTTGGCTATGGTATTCTACCCAGTTGTTATGACTGCAGATGCATCCATGAAGGACATAGTAGTTTTGTACCTACCATAAATGTAGATGTCCGAACTGGATAGCATCTGCAGTCAGGATTACCTCCTCCTTCCCCTCTGTGGTACTCCTAGGGTATTTACCCTCCTAATAGCTAGCTGGGGGGGAGTCTCTTATGGTGTATTTGTTTGTATATATGTACATACATGCTTATTTTTTGTGTTTGCCTTCTATCTTTTTGGAAACATTGGCATTTACCCAAAATTTAGCCTTCCAAGAGGGCAACTGGCATCTGGGGCAAGAAACACTGAGGAAAATGGCGTCGGCTGATGCCTTTATACCCGAAGACCAACAGAGATGACGTTGGGTGAAGTGCGACATCAGCCGAAGCCGGACCCGGACTTTGGAATCCGGCCGACCGAAGGGCTGCCTGACGACAGGACAACCCAGTTGTTATGACTGCAGATGCTATCCAGTTCGGACATCTACATTTATGGTAGGTACAAAACTGTACTTTGCCACAGGTACTGTGTTGAGGAGGTCTGGCTTACTCATTCTCAAAACCTCCCAGAAGATGTAAAAATGATATTTTACATTATCCATTGGATAGAGATTTAGTTTGTGGATCCTCTCCTTCTGAGGTTATAAAATGTGATGAAAGAGTAGGTCATGCATCTCAGCTGTCCAGGTTTTCACAGAATGTTTAGATTTTTCCTCTCATATTTTTGGTCTGTTCATCATACAATTTGTGGTTTTCTGGCAAATCACTGATGATTGAAGTCACTGAATGACATACATTTGAGTTTCAGACTTCATATCCTTCGGAATATGCAAGCTAACACAAATCCTGTTATTCTTTCAACTTTCTAAGTTTGTAAGAGCAATATTTAGAATTTTACCCTATTTTAGGGCCTTTGTCCACCCATAATTTTAGACTTTGTCCAAATTTCTTGTGTTAACAGGGAATGATTTTTCTGTCCTCCTTATCTGATTTTTCCAAGGGATTTTCTACTCCATTGTCCAGTTTTGACAAGAAACAAAATAAACAGTCTCCACTGGTAAGCAGACATTTAAATAACAGTGGCATAGAGGTTCCAAAAAGAAAGCATGACCCCCCCAGAACAAAGGGCAGCCAAATAAGACAGAATGACTGTATAAGGGACCTTGCTTCCTTTCCCTGGCAGTCCATTTTCCCTTCCAGAAAGTCTGAATCTCCATTTCTCTCTCTAATATTGCATTGTTCCAGACAAATAGGTTCTGAGACTGATTCAGCAGGTTTACAGGGAATTATTCCACATCCACCCCCCCCCCCCCACACACACACACACACACATACACACACCTCTGTTACTCCTGTCCTACAAGCATATGTTGTCTTGGGAGTAATAGAAATTGGTCCTCTTCCTTAATGGGAAAAGGTTTTTAGTTAGGAATGTTTCTGGTACCATCCAGTTCTGGATCTTTATTTCCTAAACCAGTATGTGAGTGTCCACATTCAAAATGCCTTAAATTCACTACCTGTTACCACTTTTTCTTTATTTGAGCAATTTTGAAACTTTAGATGCTTGTCACACTCCTGTCCATCCAAACTTCAGATGTTTTGTAACTCTGGATGTAATTGTCAGTTCTCTGTCTTACCCTTTGCACTATCCAGTACTCCAGAAGTGTTCACAAAGTGTCTAGCTCCTCTCATAGCACATTGTAGTTTACAGGGTATCCACATTTCTCAATGTTTACATGACTTGCTTATCTTTGCAGAGTCTTTTTCAAAGTTTTCAGAATCTCTGACTTGGGTGAGAGATTTCCAATGCAGGCTGAGATTCCATGAGAACAGTCAAAAATACTTTTTGGTTTCATCACACATGATTGTGTTCCTGGGGTGTCTGATAGACACCTCAGTGCAAAGAGCTTTTCTTCCACAGGAAAAAATAGATCTATGCTCAGGGGTTTTCTAGTCAGACTTTTGTCATTGTGAGTGAATGTCTTAGGATTCTGGGTCTCGTGGTAAATATGATTCTTACGATTCCTCTGGCAAGACTGCATATGAGAAAGATTCAGTAGTATCTGAAGTAATTTTAGTCCAAACACCAATACTCGTTTTTGTTTTTGTAGGTGCCAGTTCTGAGGTTTATCATAAGAGAAATCACTTGGTGGAGACACCAAATATCCTTGAAGCCAGGTCTCCTCTTCTCCTCTCCTGTATTCCTCCATAGCAGCCAGTCACCACAGATGCCTCAGACTTTGCTTGAGGAACAGTTCAAAGAGGATAAAAGTGCAAGGTATCTGGGAAACCAAAGACAGTCACAAGTACATGAATATAAGAGAGATGCTTGCCCTTATCAAGGCACTCAACTCCTTGAATCATCTCTCGTCCCCATTACAACAATTTGCTGCTAGCAGTACCACAGTGATGTGGTAAATAAACAAGCAAGGGGGACCAGATCTTACCCCGTGTGCAGACAAACCATGTTAACATGGGAAATAACTTTTAAGGGCAGTTCCACTCTACAGGTGTCCTTCATTCCGTCATTGCAAAAGTGTGTTGCAGACAACCTGAGCAGGGTAAAGGCAGACCCACAAGAATGGAAACTAGTTTATGGTGTCTTCCAATATTTGATCCATCTATGGGGAGTTCCTCAAGTACACATTTTTGCCTCTACTCTGAACAATCAGCTGGCAAATGTGTACTCCAGGACTCCATGCAAGAAAGCCTGGAATATAGATACATTTTCTTTACTTGGACAAGAATGTTGCTGTATGGTGTTCCACCCCTTCCACTGATGTCCAGGATACATCTAAAGATTCTGAAGGAATCCTGCAAGATGTTGTAGTGACTCCCTTCTAGCCCAGGCAGTGGTGTTTTTCCCTTCTTTTGGAATTGGCAGGGGCAATTACCACAAACTTCCTCACAGACTGGATGTACTCATGCAAGAACTGGGGTGTTTGATGCATCGCAACCCTCAAACAACTTCATATGGTTGTCTGGATGATAGAGTCTTAATACCTTTTAGGCAGCTGTTTACTGAGAATGTGCGGCACATGTACTAATGGAGACAAGAAAGCCTGCTACTAGAAAGTCTTACGTACGCAAATGGAAAATGTTTTCCAGTTGATGCCAACATAACCAGCACCAATTCAGACATATTATTTATGTGGTTTTATAATGTTTGTTCAAGTTACTTTCCTACGGCCTGTCTTATTCCTCTGTCAAGGTTCATTTGTCAGTCATTTCAGATGTCTACCCTTGGATCCCATTCTTTCAAGGCATTCTCATATCAAAATACTTTTAAAAGGGTTATTGCATAAGACTTCCATGAAAACTGGTAGCTCCTCATTTTGTGATAAGAAAAGCCAACAGTTGCTCCATTTGAACCACCTCATCTGACCAACTTGAGGTTCTTAACATGGAAAACAATTTTACTGATTACTCTGACCTCTGCAAGAAGAAAATTTGAATTGCAAGTTCTTATGGTGGGTCATCCTTGTCTCATTTTCCACAGAAAAAGGGTTTCTTTGAGAACTGATCCAGTTTTTTTTTTTTACCTGAAGTGGTATCCGAGTTTGCTTCTAAGACAAACTATCCATCTCTGTGTGTTCTTTTCTGAAACCAAAAATGAAGGAGAAAGGGTACTTTATAACTTTGATGTGCATATATATCTCTGGTACTATCTTGGCAGAACAAATTATTTTAGAACTACCAGTCAGTTAATTTCTTGTGAAGATAAGAAGGCATAACCTGTATCAAAGCAGACTTTTTCAAAGTGGCTGCCTCAGGCTATTACCTTTTGTTATTCCCACCACTACAAAACTGTCCCAGTTGGGTCAGTTCACACTCTATCAATGTCTTGGCTTTATTTTTGGCTGTTTGGAAAAGATTGGACTTGAAATTTTTTAGAAGCAGCAACTTGGTCCTCTGTAGATATTTTTACAAAGCACTACAAGCTAGATTCCTTTTCCTGGTGTAGGGCGGGCTTCGCTGGGACCATTTTCTAGGGATTCCTTGATCTTTCCACCTTCCACTTGTTCTAAGCTATGGTAATCTACCCATATAGTTGAGGCTGCGACAGCAGTGATTAGTGTACTGAACATTACAGTTATGTAAGTAAAGTTACCTTAACAGTTTGAATGATCACTGCTGCAGTAGCCCCTCCATTCCCCTTGGGTTTTTTTTTTTTTGTTTGTTTTTATGTCAGAATGTAGGCATTTGTTTTTTTTTTTTTTTTTTTTTTATAATTATTCCTAGCAGTGTCCTCTCAGGGCTGAGCCTCCCTCCCTCAGTTGACAAGAAAACTGTGAATGGCTTGGTCCTCAAACCTGTCTTTTAGTCAGTTCAGCTCAATCTAGCTAATGGTGTGGACACGGGGAAGGTGCCTGAAGCTTTGCAGCTGCCTAGCTGTTATATCCTTTGCAGGATGTAATCTGGATAGCTTAGGCTACTCATCATTGATCATTTGAACATCTACTGCTATGGTAGGTTTGCTTACACAACTGTACTTTCTTGTACATTTATATTTTTTCTGTGTTAGTCTAGTTTTATTGGAATAAGTACATTTGTGTGTCATTTAAGTTTTGTCTGGTCAAGACTGCATTTAGCTACCTCATCAGGATGATTGCAGATGAGTCTGTCATTTAGGAAAAGGTTTTAACAGTAAGGAAAATAGTGATTGGAAAATGTGCAACAATGGTTAGCATGTGGTCAGCCACTAAAGAAGTATAGCTGAGCACTTCGCTTTTTTTGCTGGCTGGAAAAAAGTCTGCTTTGGCTAAGTATATAAATAATGACTGAAATCTTCACTGAAGTATTTGGTATGTGGTCAGCCTCTCCAGCAACGTGGTAGATTTGCCATTTGCATAGACAAGTTCCTAATGACAAGAAAAAAACACTGAGTGTCTTATGTGTTTATCAAGATCTAACTTAGAATATCTGTAGCTGCAGAAGTATATAGGATTGACACCACCAGCATTAGGACTGCTTGACACTTAAACCTTTCTCAAGTTGCCATCCCCACCACCTTACTTCCATAATGCAGCACAAACATAGTATGCTGTGGTTCCTTCCCACTTTAATTTCTCAAAATCTTTTGGGTTTCTAATACCATGATGGGAATGAACCCCATTCCTAAGTCAAAGTACGATTAAAGTTCATGAAATTAGTGTTTCAATCTTTGATGTTAGCAAAAGTGCTCTTCGCAGCACCCGCAGTCTGCCCAGTTATGACTCCTGCAATTCGTACAGGGTTACATGAATTGATAATGCATCTAAATATGATTGTAGATTCGTTTTTATAAGACCTATTGCTCCTACCACTGTTGGAGCTCTCTGGATATCTTTTTTCCACATTGCTCTCGTTTCTGACTGAAGTTCCTGATATTTTATGACTTTGTGTGTCTCTCTCTGTGCAACACACTGTAGTCACTGCGTGTGGCTATTTCAATGAACAATGCTACTTTTATCTTCTTTTCATGGACCACTATATCTGTTTTTCTATTATCTATCTTTTGAACTGTTGGTAATGGGTGATCCCATGTGATGTAAACTTCATAATTTTCTATGATGCTTTCTAGCTGATGTTTCTAGTGTTTTTCATCCACTTCAGTACCATAATGTTTGCACAATTTCCAGTGCAACAGTCTTGCCACATTATTATGCCTTTCAGTATACAGTCCTTCAGCTATTAGTGTATCACATCTAGCAACAAGGTGTGTAACTTTCCAATTTGTTTTTACAAAACCTACATTTGTCTGTTCCTCCCACATGTTCAATGGACTTTGTAAACCAATGTGTATGCAGCCCACTATCTTGGACCACCAATATTAACCTTTTCTTGGTTTGAATTTGCCTCCCTCAACCATTCCTGCGTTCGTTCCTGATTAACATGAGGTTCTTCCAGAAGTTTTCTATACTTGCAGTTATATTTATGCATTTTACACATTTCTTGCCTTCTCATTTGGTCCTTCACCGTATATTCTTTTGTTTGTTTTTTGCACATTCAGTTGCTGTCTGAGTTTTATCTACTTCTGGTTTGATTTCCATTCCTGCTTGACACCACTATGCTTCTGCTAGATTAAGCAGGGAAGTCACCTTTGATTTATTTTCCTTGTGTTTCAAAACTTTCACTACATTTGGGTTTTGTGATGTCAGCAGATATGTGTGGAGTCCCACGATTGCAGATCTGTACATATAATAAATTTCAAGGAGGCCCATCCCTCCTTCGGAATGGGGAATATATAATCTTGGTATGCACTAATTTTTATAAATCATTTGGTGAGAATGAAGCATCCTTCTTGTTTTCCTATCTAATCTGTCCAACACGTTTTGGGGCCAATCAATCACTCCAAAGCTGTAAATTAGGACAGGAAGAGCAAATTGGTTTATAGCCTGGATTTTGTTCCTAGATGTCAGCACTGCTTTCAGGATTAATTTAAGTCTTCTGAAGTATTCCTTACTAAGTTTTATCGTGTTTTATTGTTGATCCTTCATCAATTCCCAAATAGTGATGCACTCCTTCTTGCTCAAGTTCTTTTATATCACATTCTTGTCCCAAACTGATATTTTCTTGGTGCTGCAGCTTTCCTGCTTTAAAGTTGCTTTTGCACATTTATCAAGACCAAATGACATTCTTATATCATCTGAAAAAGTTTTGACAACTTCAGCTGTACTTTCAGTTCCTCGTCTGATGAGCTGTACAGTTTTAAATCATCGACAAAGAGAAGATGAGAAATCTTTACACTTTGTTGTTTTGTAGGAGCCATGGCCTAAGCTAAGTAGACAGCTTAATGGGCTAAGGGCAAGGCAGAACAGCAGCGGTGACAGAGTCACCCTGGAATATCCCCCTTTGAATTTTTATCTATTGGATAATAATCTGTCCTTTATCATGGCTTAATTGCAAAGTGGTTTACCAATGTTTCATGGTCACTGTAATATAGTCGAGATCAGTGTAGGGTGTATCTTATACATTTTTAATCACTCTTTTATCCATGAATGTGGGATATTATCAAATGCTTTTTTGTAGTCAATCCAAGCCATACTTGATTCTTCCCCTTTTTATAGTTCTCCACTATGACTTTATTTAACAACAAGTGATGCTTTGTTCCATATGACTTTTTTATTGCCCTCTTGTTCTACTGCCTTAGTTGAGTTTTCTTCTAAATCACTGTAAACTCTGTCAGCATCAATTCCCATGTACAGTTTACATGTCGTCTGAAGGCAAGTTATTGGTCTATAATTTTAGGGTAGCTTGCTGGTTCACTCTTAAGTAGGAGATTTGTTTTTCCTGTTGTTAACCAGGTTGGTGTCTGTTTGGGGTGTGCATATAAGTAGCTCTTACTTATGGCTAAAGTTAGATACTGCATCTGGGCCTGGGGTTTTCCATTTAGAGGCTTTTCTTAACTTTGTTTCAGTCTCCCTGGCTGTTACTTCATCCCATTTCATATCCTGTACCTTTAAACCTCTTATTTTTTCTTTAACTTCTTCTATCCATTTAACATCTTTGTTATGTTCCAAGGATGCTCTCATAGATACTTCTCCAAAATGTATCTAGTTGTTCTTTTTTTGGTGGTCATTCAATTACTTTACCTTATTTCCCAATTCTCTATAAAACTTTTTTTGGGTCATCAATAAATTGCGTATTTTGTACTTTTCCTTTATATGTATCTTCGTATCTTCTAAGATGTTCTTCGTGTTTCACTGTTGCAGTCATCGCATTTGGGTTATCCCTGCCAGGGTAGCACTCAGCCGGCCCGAATACCAGAGACTTAGTATTTCTGCGTCGGTTGCTGTCGCTTGAAAACTGACGTCAGGTCGTCAGTAGTATAAAGTAAGGCAGCCGATGCGATTACATCAGTCTTTCTTGCCATAGAGTCCGAAGCAGAAGCAGTTTGCACGAGTGCCGGTCGGCCGCTACCTGAGTTTCGTCTACCGAATTGAAGCTGAAGTCTTCTAAAGCTAAGTACCCCATTGGGGATCCTTTTTTCTTGCACTAACCAATGTCAGAAAAAAGTTAATAATTGTCTCGCCTGTGGAAAACAAATGCCACACCGACACCTCCACTCTTACTGCGTCACTTGTTTCGGCCCCGACCACGACATCCCTTGTTGTCGCTTCTGTGCTTTGTTCAATGACAGAACTATCCATTGTCGGGCCCTTATTGTAGCCAGATATTTTTGCTTATAATCCTCGAACTCTGATAGGCTTCAGTAAGCCATCCGACAGCAGATCTTCTGAAAAAAACATAAAGACAGAGACAGACCTCACACGTCCAAACCTACCAACAATGCTTCTGTTACGCTGGTCGTCAGTTCTCTGGTACTCAGTGAGGCGCCTTCACAGCCCCTGATGCCCGCTTCCATTAATTCGCAGGCCGCTACTGAGACCCTTTTGGAGTCCGATATGCCGAAAAACTCTTCTTGGACTTAGGATCCTGCGGTCGTCTCAACCTTGGATGGGTCCAGAGCCGCTGAGCAGGCACCGGCTTCCGAGAAAGTCCTTTGCACTACCGAATCTCGACACAGACCAACGTCTTCTTTCATGACTACTGAGTTTCTTAGGCCCAGGGTACGAACCACACCCAAGAAACTGACGACCCACTCAGGCGCCTGCTACCTTGCTCAGTCTCAAATGCTCAAAATGGTGGAAGACATTATCATGCTAATAAGAAGAAGCCAAGCTACCCCCTCCAAAAGGAAAAGAGATCTATCCCCTGTAGTTTTGTCTGAACAAGAGTCAGATGAATCTGATGCATCCGAATATGAAAACATGCAACCCCTCTCCACTTATAAGGATTCTAATGCAGAGTATTCCATTCCTGCAGTCTCTCCCCCAGAGGATTTTTCCCTTGGGGAAACCCTGCATTCCTTAAGGGAGCATTTCCAGTGGGAGAGTCAGGACTACCCTCAGTCTAAAAAAGAGACTCAGGGAATTCCTAGATCTTTCACAACACAGACCCTTAACCATCCCCCCAATCGTGGATGTTGTGGAGTATATTTTCCTCGAATCCAGCTTGACTCCTGACACCCTTCCTCCTGCTCCCAGAATACCAGACAGATACTACAGAGTCCCTGACTCACACAAATATCTTTTTTAGAAATCCTACTGCTGACCCTGAGGTCATTTCTCTAGGGCCAAAAGGGATTAAAGCAACATCTGCTAAGAATCCCACTCCCTCAGACAGGGATTTCTGAGCATTGGACATATGGGATAAAAAAGTATACACTTCAGCTACTCTTGCTATCAGGGCACAAAATTGTCAATTCCATATGCTGAAATATCAACAACATACACTGGAACTCCTAAAACAAAAATGTCTTCCTTTCCTGCTTGGGCAGAATGTAAAGATTTACAAGAGTTAATGCATTCTGCAAGTCAAGTTACTAAACACACCTTGCACTGTGGTTTTGATGGCCTAGAAGCTTATTTCAGGGCAGCAGTCACTGGATTTGTAATTAGAAGGCATGCATGGCTTAAAGAACAGCCCCTGCCAGACAATGTCAAATCTACATTGTTGGATGCCCCCTTGCACAAAGATACCTTATGTGGCACTAAGGCAGAAGAGGTCTTAAAAAAGATGGAAGAAAAAGCAAAATCTATACAAACTGTTAAGGATTTCTTGCATGTCCAGCCCCCTAGGTTCAGCAGGCATTGCCCTTCCAAACACTGGTCCTTTCCAGCTCCCAGTAAACAGGCCCAGCAGAGGCGCCGTGGAAGCAGGACCCCCCCCCCCCCCCAGACAGCAGACCCAGGGAATGCAGAGAATGTAGGAGTGGACTACCTCGACTTCAAAATCAGGGAGTTCTAAGCCACCCCCTTATGGTACAAACTCACAATGACTCACATCCTCCACCCCCTCCCTCTGCCCACCTTCACTTACCCCTAGGAGGAAAACTCTCCTTTCACTCAAGCACCTGGACCACCATTACCAAGGAGCAATGGGTTCTGAAAATCATGTCTCAGGGATACAACTTTTCCTTCCACACCCTTCCAACCCCAAAAGGATTCCCATATCTACCACCAAATCAGTGGGCAGAGGCTCAAAAGGAAATCCTTTCCCTGCTCTCTATGAGGGAAATAGAGCATGTTCCTGCAGAACAGATGGGACAATGTTTCTACTCCAGACTATTTCTGGTGCCCAGAAAAGAGGGCACCTGGTACCCTAATCCTCGATCTATCTATTCTAAACACCTTCCTGGTGATCCCAAAATTCAAAATGCTCACACTCCAGCTGCTGCTACGCATGCTGTCCAAGGACGCTTGGCTAGACACCCTAGATCTAAAAGAGGCCTACCTCCACATTCATATCAAGGAATCATGCAGGAAATATCTCCACTTCAGGGCAGAATCTCAACACTTTCAGTTCTCTGTGCTTCCCTTTGGCTTATCTACTGCTCCCAAAGTTTTCTCAAAATGTCTGGCTCCAGCCATTGCCTTCTGCAGACAAAGAAATATTCAGATTTACCCTTACTTAGACGACTGCCTTATTCAGGCAGACAGCCAGGAAAAGCTGCTGAAGCACCTGGCCTTTAACCTTTAACCTCCTTACGGTATTCAATCAGTGAAAAGAAATCCAAACAGGTGCCCACCCAAAGGATATTCTTCCTGGGAGCAAGTCTGGACACAGCATCCCAGATGGCATTCCTTACTCCAGCGAAACAAATTTTCCTGACAAGCTACTTCTCTCAACTAGCCACCAGGTCCCAACTAACTGCAAGGAAGATCCTACAAGCTCTAGGGTTCATGGCATCTTACATGCTACTCATTCCATATGCCAGACTGTATATGAGGAAACTTCAGTGGTACCTAAAGAACCTTTGGTGCCAACACTCTCAAGACTTGGAAACTCTTCTCCTCTAATTTCTTGCCTCAGAAAAGATGGTCCCACAACAAGGGGAATGCCTTTTTCCCCACCCCACCCCTGCTGCCCAGACCCTCACCACAGATGCATCAGACTACGCTTGAGATGCACACCTGGATGGAAGGTGCATACAGGGCCAATGGAGCCCACAGCAAATCCTTCTGTACATCAGTCAAAAAGAGATGATGGCTGTGCAGCATGCCTTGATAGCTTTCAAGCCCTTTATCTCTCCAGGGACGCTCCTGATCAAAACAGACAACACCACTGTGATGTGGTACATCAACAAGCAGGGAGGGACTCGCTCCTAACCTCTGTGCAGGCTGGCCATGACCCTTTGGCACACAGCCTCTGCCATGCAGCTGTACCTGTTAGCACAATTCCTACCAGGCTCCCTCAACTCTCTGGCAGATCAGTTAAGCAGAAATCTTCTAGACCCACATGAGTGGCAACTCAGCAGAAGTAACTTCACCCTAATAACTCAGAAATGGGGAACCTCAAAGGTAGATTTCATTGCCTCCCACACCAACCATCAGCTTAGCAAATTCTGCACCAGGGTGCATCACTTGGAAAGTAGATGCCTTGTCCTTTCCCTGTGTCAGTCTCTCAGTCTATGCCTTTCCTCCCCAGGGTACTGCTCAGAATAAGGGAGGAAAAACCAAGGACCATTCTTATAGCTCCAGACTGGCCCCAGCAGCACTGTACCCCTTGCTGCGCAGCCTGTCCCTGCTGCCCCTGTGGCATCTTCCTCAGATTCCAAACCTCCTGACCAAGAGGGAGGGGGAATTCATGCATCCCCAATTGCAAGCCCTCAATTTGGAAGCTTGGCTTATTCCCTAACCCTGAACCAATGTGCCAACCTCAAGTAAACAGGTTTTGGATGTTATCCATGAGGCCATACGTCCTGGCACCGGTCTTATGCTGACAGATGGAAAAGGTTCTGCACCTGGATCCAGGCTAAGGGAGCCAACACAGCACAGCCCTCCCTCCCTCTCATCCTGAATTACCTTGCTGACCTACTACACAGTGGCCTCTCTTTCTCCTCTATTAAAATTCATGCCTCTGCTATTTCTGCTCATTTTCCCACTGAGCAGCCAGTTTTCTCACACCCTTTGATCAAACAGTTCCTCAGAGGGGTTAGCAACTTGAGGCCACCCAGAAGAGCACCAACACCAGCTTGGGACTTTAATTTTGTTTTGGAAAAGCTCTCCCTTCCCCCTTTCAAACCAGCTTCTTCTGCAGAGCTAAAATTTCTCTCCTGGAAAACAACATTCCTTCTGGCAATAACTTCAGCCAGAAGAGTCTCTGAGCTGCAAGCACTCATGGCTGTGGAACCCTTCATCATCTTCCATGCAGACAGGGTATCCCTCAGAACAAACCCATCCTTCATGCCCAAAGTGGTTTCCATTGTGGCTCTCAACCAATCCATTCCTTTGCCCACCTTTATCCCCAATCCCCAGAACAAGGGGGAAAGGATTCATCACTCTCTAGATGTATACATACAGCTCAGATTTTATCTAGACAGGACTAAATCCTTCAGAAAGTCTGATCAACTGCTGGTTAGCTGTGCTACAGGGGCAGAAGGCAAAGCCATCTCCAAACAAACCATTTCAAAATGGATAGCACACTGCATCTATTTCTGCTACAAACAGCATGGAAAGGCTACTCCCAAGGGGGCCAGGACACACCACCAGAGCAGCCTCCACCTCTGCAGCTTTCCTCAGAGGAGTCCCCACCAGGGACATCCTGGAGGCTGACACCTGGACATTTACCAAGCATTACCACCTGCCTGTCTTCTCCAAATCCAGGGCAGGGTTTGCCTGTGCAGTCTTGCAGGGCATCCTAACCAGCCCCTAGATGTTCATCGTGCATACAGCTGCAGTCATAACAGATGGGTTCTCCTGCCGTCAGGTGGGTCCTCAGTCGGCCGAATTCCAAAGTCTAGGTCCGGCGTCAGTTGTCGTCGCTTCTTCCCTGACGTCAGTGCGACACGGGTATAAAGGAACCAGCCAACGCCATTTTCTTCAGTCTTTCTTGCCGCGTGGTGCCCGAAGCAGAAGCAGTTCACAAGTGCCGGTCGGCCAGCTCCTGAGATTACGAAAATTTGGAAACCAAAGTCTTCTTAAAAGCTAAGTACCCCATTGGGGAAACTTTTCTTGCCTCAGACCGATGTCAGACAAAGTTAATAATTGTATTTCTTGTGGGAAGCAAATACCGCATAAGGATTTCCATTCCCTCTGTATACCTTGTTTAGGCCCAGATCACGACGTCTCGGTCTGTCGCTTTTGTGCTACATTCAACAAACGTACTATTAAGCGTCGGGCGGAGTTCACCCAGCATTATTTTGGAAAAGCATTTAACTATATTATGTCGTCGGATACTCCGACTCCGGTTTTGTCTAAAAAAACGCAAAGATAAGGACCAACACTCGAGGTCCGCGGCCTCTACCGACACCACGCCAAAGCCGACTACACATGGTCCGGTTCTCAGCGAGGCGCCTACGCAGCCCCTGACTACCGACGACACTTCTTTGACGGTGTCTCCTGTGCCCGAGGTCGCAGGCTCCTCGGCCCACACCCCGACTACAGATACTGAAGCCACTCTTGGCATTGAAACTCAGAATGTGGACAGGTCCACCTCCACTCAAGGTGTCTTCAGGCCTTCCTCTTCTTTCTCCATCAAGGCTTTCACTAAGTCTAAAGCAACCATGCACTCTAAGAGACCAGCTACACAGGGCCCATCTCCAGGCCCCATGCCTAAGAAACAGATGCTTAAAATGGCTGAGGATTTAATAACTCTTATCAGAGGTTCTCAGCCCCCACCGGACAAAAGGCCCAGAGTGGAGGAAGATTCCCCCTCCTCTGATCAGGGCTCCATTATTTCAGAGCACTCTGATGATCTGGAACATTCTTACTCCCTTTGAAGACTCTGATGCGGAGTAATCCATCCCTTCTGTATCCCCCCCTGAGGATTACTCATTTGGGGAAACTTTGCATACCTTAAGGGAACACTTCCACTGGGAAGGCCAAGATTATTCAGATTCCAAGAAAAGGCTTAGGGAATTTCTCTTGCTACCTCAGCACAGGCCTCTGGCTATACCTCCTGTCTTGGACATCCTAGATGATATTTACTCGGAGGCCTGCCTTAACCCGGACTCTCTACCTCCAGCTCCAGTTAAGCCTGACAGGTACTACAGGGTTCCTGACTCACACCAATTTCTATACAAAAGCCATGCTGCTGACCCAGCAACCATCTCACAGGGCCCCAAGGGAGTTAAGGCCTCCATTGCTAAAAATCCATTACCTTCCGAGAGATTCCAGATCCTTAGAAAGGTGGGGAAAAAAGGTATATACCTCGGCTACCTTAACCATGAGGGCCTTAAACTGTCAGTTTCATATGCTAAAATACCAACAGTTTTTGTTATCACAATTGAAAAGTAAAATGTCACAACCTGAACAACCAGACTTGAAGGAGTTGCAGGATTTGATGCATAGTGCAGAACAAGTGGGTAAGCATACCTTACAATGTGGTTTTGATGCTCTAGAGGCTTCATGTAGAGCTGCTGTTACAGGATCAGTCATACGTCGGCATGCCTGGCTCAAGGAACAAGCCTTGCCTGGTCATGTGAAAGCTAAATTAGTAGACGCCCCTCTTCAAAAGGATGTACTATTTGGTGCTAATGCTGAGGAGGTATTAAGGAAAATGGAGGAAAAGGCTAAATCAATGCAAACTGTGAAAGATTTTCTATAGGTACAACCACCACGTTTTAGTAGAAATTGGCCTTCCAAAAACTGGTCCTTTCCTGCCACGGACAGACCCCAAAGAGGCAGATACAGGCGCCCGAGGGGCAGAGGACAATCCCAAATATCGTTTGGAGGCAGACAATGGCAAGCTCCTACACAAAGAGGTGGTGAGGATAACTCGCAATCTTTCAGAAAGCAAATCCAATGACTTTCCCCTTTGCATGCCAACCAAGTCTCAAATGGCAGCCCCCTTAGGAGGAAAGCTGGCATTATTTTCAAAAAAATTGGCATATTGTCACAAAGGACAAATGGACCCTGGACATTATAAACAGAGGCTACAAATTCCATTTTCACACCCTTCCAAAAATGAGAGGCATGCCAAACCTGCCACACAATCAAAGGGCAGAGGCACAAAGGCAAATTACAGATCTCATAAACATGAAATCTATTCAAGAGGTACCTACGCACGAACAAGGTCAAGGTTTTTATTCCAGGCTATTTCTGGTACCAAGGAAGGGAAAAGATTGGAGACCTATTTTGGGACCTATCCATCCTAAACACGTTTCTACTCGTACCAAAATTCAAGATGCTCACTCTACAGCAACTTCTTCCCATGCTGGGCAAGGAGTCTTGGCTGGTAACATTGGACCTCAAGGAGGCATACCTGCATGTCCCAATCAGACAAAATTGCAGAAGGTACCTCAGATTTCTTGCAGGTTCAACCCATTATCAATTCTCTGCATTGCCCTTTGGCTTATCTACTGCGCCCAGAGTATTCACGAAATGCCTGGCATCAGTAATTGCCTACTGCAGACTTCAAGGGATGCAAATATACCCCTATTTGGACGACTGCCTGATCCAAGTGGACAGCAAGCACATTCTTCTGAAACATCTGGCTTATGTAATAATGTTGTTGAACTCTCTGGGATACACAGTCAACAAAAAGAAATCAAGGATAATACCCTCTCGGAAGATAATTTTCCTGGGTACCAATTTGGACACAAACACCCAGATGGCCTACCTCACGCCAGAGAAGCAGGGGCAACTAATTCAATACTTCAGAACACTAGCAAATTGCACCAGGCTGACTGCAAGGAAAATCCTGCAGGTTCTGGGATTCATGGCATCTTGCATCTTACTAATCCCATGTGCAAAGCTGCATATGAGGAAACTACAATGGTACCTGAAAAACATATGGTCTCAACACAGCCACAGTTTGGAAACAATAATACCACTAATTCCATGTCTGCAAAAGGAATTTCTGTGGTGGGCTCAAGCATGTCAAACAAACACAGGTCTTCCATTCAGCAAGCCTCAAGCAAATCAAGTCATCACAACAGACGCCACGGACTACGCCTGGGGGCCGCACTTGACAGATCGGTGCATTCAGGGCAAATGGTCCCAAAAAGAAAAGCACCTTCACATCAATCAAAAGGAAATGCTAGCAGTAATAAATGCTATTATAGCTTTCAAGGACCTTCTACAACCAGGTCAACTATTGATAAGAACGGACAACACCACAGTTATGTGGTACATAAACAAACAGGGAGGAACACATTCTTACCCCCTATGCAGACTGGCCATGTCACTTTGGAACATGGCCATGGCCTTACAAATGGAACTACAAGCACAGTACTTGCCAGGCAAGGAAAACACGCTGGCAGACAACCTAAGCAGGAATATGACAGATCCACACAAATGGAAATTGCATCCAAAAGTTTTTAGAGAAATAATCCAAGAATGGGGAAGGCCAGACATAGATCTCTTTGCCTCCCACAAAAATCATCAATTGACAAAATTCTGCTCAAGGATTTTCCATCCAAAGGCCTAGAGAGTGGACGCTCTCTCTTTCAGTTGGACATCAATGACAGTTTATGCCTTCCCACCTCTTCCTCTGCTGCCCAAAGTTCTATTGAAAACCAGAGCAGACAGACCAAAGATGATTCTCATTGCTCCGGACTGGCCAAGGCAACACTGGTACCCACTCCTGAGGAGCCTGACGCATTCCCCACCATGGACCCTGCCTCTAATACCTCTTCTTCTGACTCAGCACAGCTTCAAAACTCTTCACAGCCAGCTAAAAACACTCAAGCTAGCCGCTTGGAAGATTCCTTAGCATCACACCAGGCCCTACTCTCCAAGGAGGTGCAGGATGTCATTTTGGAGGCCAGAAGGCCATCAACTAGAAAAGCTTACTCTGCAAAATGGAAACGTTTTTGTGTCTGGAATGAGAAAAAGGGCCAGGACCCTGGAAAACTGAATTTACCTCAAATACTACAATATTTGGCTGAGCTGCTAAGCAGTGGACTTTCATTCTCCTCCATCAAAATCCATGCCTTAGCCATTTCTGCAGAATACAACACTGATCCACCTTTATTCTCTCACCCTTTCTTAAGACAGTTCCTCAGAGGGGCTAAGAATTTAAGACCTCCAAGGAAACAACCAATACCTGCTTGGGATCTTAATTTCATTCTGGAAAAACTGACCTTGCCTCCCTTTGAGCCAGCTGCCTCATCAGATTTGCAATATTTGTCCTGGAAAACAGCTTTCCTTCTGGCTATCACCTCAGCTCGTAGAGTTGCAAAACTACAGGCTCTCATGGCTGTCCAGCCTTTTATCATCTTCCATCAGGACAGAGTTTCCTTACGAACCAACCCGTCCTTTATGCCTAAAGTGGTATCCAGGGTAGCTTTAAATCAGGCCATACATTTACCTACTTTTTACCTTAGTCCTCAAAACAAAGGGGAGAGATTACTACATTCCTTGGACATCCACAGACAACTGCGTTATTATTTGGACAGGACAAAGCCTTTCAGAAAATCAGAACAGTTCTTTGTGTCCTATGCGGTAGGAGCTCAAGGAAAGCCAATTTCCAAACAGACAATCTCAAAATGGATAGCCCACTGCATACACTTTTGCTATTCCTTTCATGGCAAAACTGTACCTACAGGCATTAGAACTCATTCCACCAGTGCCACAGCCACCTCTGCAGCCTTCCTCGGAGGAGTTCCTACCAAGGATATTTTGGAAGCAGCCACTTGGAGTTCTGTGCATACCTTCTCCAAGCACTACAACCTACCATTATACTCCAAATCTAGAGCAGGCTTTGCCACTGCAGTCTTGCAGGGCATTTTGGCTCCTCCTAGTTCCACCTAGTGCCTACCACCCCTTTCTTAGCTTTGGGATTCTACCCATCTGTTATGACTGCAGCTGTATGCACGATGAACATAGTACAGTTTTGTACCTACCATAAATGTAGATGTTCAAGTGCTAATACAGCTGCAGTCCAGGTTTCCCTCCCTCCTTCCCCTCTTGGGACAGGCCTATAGGCTAACACATCCTCATACAACCTGATTGGGGTATTCATTTATGATGTATTTGCTTGCAACTACTGTATTTTGATTATATTGCACTGCATTATTACACAAATTTTATGTATTGCCTTCCTTCTGGGGGCACCTGACATCTGGGGCAAGAAAAACTGAAGAAAATGGTGTCGGCTGGATGTCCTTCAAGGATGCATCTGCAGTCCTAACATATGGGTTGTCCTGCCTCAGGCAGCCCTTCGGTCGGCCGGATTCCAAAGTCTGGGTCTGGCCTCGGCTGATGTCGCACTTCACCCGACGTCACAGCTGCTGGGGTATAAAGGCATCAGTCGACGCCATTTTCCTCAGTCTTTCTTGCCGCGCGGTGCCCGAAACAGAAGCTGTTCACAAGTGCCGGTCGGTCAGATCCAGAGAATTTCTACTACCGAAGACTTCTAAAAAAGCTAAGTACCCCGTTGGGGACTCTTTCTTGCCTCAGCCGATGTCAGACAAAGTAAATAATTGTTTAACTTGTGGGAAACAAATACCTCATAAGGATTTCCACTCTTATTGCCTTCCTTGTTTAGGCCCAGACCACGACGTATCAGCTTGTCTAGCCTGTGCTTCCTTCAACCGACGGACGCTTAGACGTCGGTCAGAGTTAGCAGAAGAGTTTTTTGGTCCTGCTTTTGCATATAAAATGCCGTCGGAGACTCCGACTACACAATTAGCTAAAAAGCGCAAGGAAAAGGACGGACACTCACGGCCCGCGGTTTCGGCTGAAACCACGGTTAGGCCAACCGCGAGTGTCTCGGTTTTGGCTGAAACCGAGTCCTCGGTTCTCCCTTCGGCCAAAAGCATGCCATCGATAACCGAGGCCACACAGGCCATGGCTGAATCGGCTTCAGAAATTACTACTGCAGAAACAGGCCCCCAGGATTTGTCAGACACTATCCCTTTTGACATCTCTACTCCTACACGTGGGGCTGCTAGACCCCCTGCTTCTGTGTCTATCAAGGCCTTTTCCAGGGCTAAAGCAGCCAAAAGTTCTAAGGCCTTGCCTACAAAAGCCCCCTCTCACAGGCCTACCTCTAGTTCCCAGATTCTCAGCCTGGCAGAGGATCTTATTTCTTTGATCAGGGGATCCCAACCTCACCCAGACAGGGCCTCTCTACCTCCTCCAGATAAGAGGCCTAGGACTGAACCTCCGGAGCCTGTTTCTACAGACTATTCCTCCGATGGCTCAGATATTTCTGACCATCAGGCAGGCCCATATTCACCTTATGAGGATTCTGATGCAGAAGACTCCATTCCTTCTGCTTCCCCTCCTGAAGAATTTTCTTTTGAGGAAACCCTACATTCTATGAGGGAACACTTCCAATGGCAGGGCCAGGATTTTTCAGATTCAAGGAAAAGGCTAAGGACCTTTTTACATTTACCACAGCATAGGCCTTTAGCCATACCTCCTGTACTACCGGTTGTTGATGATTCATATAATGATGCCAGTACTGCACCTGATTCTCTCCCTCCGGCCCCTGCCAAACCTGACAGATATTACAGGGTCCCGGACACTCACTGCCACTTGTATAAGGCTCATGTGGCAGACCCCGAAACCATTTCTCAGGGCCCTAAGGGTGTTGCAGCTGCCTCTGCCAAAAACCCTCTTCCTTCTGAAAGGGAATCTAGAGCATTAGAGAGATGGGGTAAAAAGGTTTACACATCTGCTACTCTTTCGGCCAGGGCCTTAAACTGTCAATTTCACATGATTCAGTACCAGGAATTTTTGTTAGACCAGCTAAATAAAAAACTGTCCTCTCCTGACCCTATAGACCGTAAGTCCCTTCAGGATTTGGTACATAATTCTCAGCAGGTCAGTAATCATTTTTTAAAATGTGGCTATGATGCACTGGAGGCTTCCTTTAGATCAGCTATGACTGGAGCGGTGATTCGAAGGCATGCCTGGTTAAAAGAGCAATCCTTACCAGACCATGTTAAGTCAAAACTCCTAGATGCTCCTATGGAGAAACAAAGTTTGTTTGGCTCCCCTGCACAGGAGGTTCTAAAGAAAGTGGAGGAAAAAGCAAAATCTGTCCAAACAGTCAAGGAATTTTTGCAGGTCCAACCACCGAGGTTTAGCAGAAATTGGCCTTCGAAGAATTGGTCCTTTCCAGAAACCTCCAGAGCACAGAGAGGCAGAAATAGACGCCCAAGAGGCAGAGGTCAATCTAGGAGTGCCTACAGGGGTCGTCAGTGGCAACCTGCCAACCAGAGAAGTGCTGCCACAGCTACGACTACAACCACTTCCACTGGACAGACACAATGACTTGGCTCTGATTCCGCCTACCAGGGAACAACTGGAAGCACCCTTGGGCGGAAAGCTAGCCTTATTTTCAGACAACTGGCATTGCATTACAGGAGACAAATGGACTTTACAAACAATAGACAAGGGCTACAGGTTTCACTTACACACTCTACCAAAAAAGAGAGGAATGCCAAACCTACCACCAAGCCAAAAAACAGAGGCTCTAAACCAAATCATCAACTTACTAAGGATGAGAGCAATAGAAAAGGTACCATCTATGGAACAAGGCCAAGGATTTTACTCCAGACTATTCCTTGTACCAAGAAAAGAAAATCAATGGAGACCTATTCTCGACTTGTCCGCACTGAACACATACCTCATTGTTCCAAAATTCAAAATGCTGACCCTCCAGCAACTTCTTCCCATGTTGGGCAAGGAGTCTTGGCTGGTGACTCTAGATCTCAAGGAGGCATACCTGCACGTCCCTATACGACCAGATTGCAGAAGACACCTCAGATTTCTTGCAGGATCAGAGCATTATCAATTCTCAGCATTGCCCTTTGGCTTATCTACTGCGCCCAGAGTATTCACGAAATGCCTGGCATCAGTAATTGCTCATTGCAGGCTTCAGGGAATTCAAATTTACCCGTACCTGGACGACTGCCTAATACAAGCGGACAACAAGACAAAATTGACAAAAGATTTGGCCAATGTCATACAACTGTTTCAAGCCTTGGGATACACAGTCAACATTCAAAAGTCAAGGCTAGTGCCATCCCAAAGGATAACATTTTTGGGTGCAGAACTGGATACAACAACTCAGATGGCCTTTCTCACAGAGGAAAAACAAAAGCAACTACCAGTCTATTTCATGGCATTAACAACTCAAACTCAGCTCACTGCAAGGAAAATCCTGCAAGCCCTGGGTTACATGGCATCCTGCATAATATTAATTCCACATGCCAGGTTGCATATGAGGAAGTTGCAATGGTACCTAAGGAATGTATGGTCTCAACACAAGCACAGTCTAGAAGCACAGATTCCAATTATTCCATGCCTGAAAAAAGAATTCCTGTGGTGGGCTCAGGCCTGTCAGATAAACAAAGGATTGCCTTTCCACAAACCACATCCAAGCCAGACCATCACCACGGACGCCTCAGACCTAGGCTGGGGGGCGCACATGGAAGACAAGTGCATACAAGGCCTATGGCCCCAAAACCAGCAGAATCTACACATAAATCTAAAGGAGATGCTGGCAGTGAAACATGCAATCCAGGCATTCAGACCACTCCTCCAACAAGGTCTCCTACTGATAAGGACGGACAATACCACAGTGATGTGGTACATCAACTAACAGGGAGGTACACACTCATACCCTCTATGCCGGATGGTGATGGACCTGTGGAATTTGGCCCTGGATCTCAACATTCAACTGCAGGCCAGATTTGTACCAGGAAAAGAAAATTCACTAGTGGATACCTTAAGCAGAACTACCACAGATGCTCATGAATGGATGCTGCATCCAGATATTTTCAAATCCATAACAAAGAAATGGGGAAGGCCAGAGATAGACCTGTTCACCTCCCCACACAACCACCAATTGAAGAAATTCTGCTCAAGAGTATACCACCCACTTGCCTGGAGGGTGGACTCCCTTTCCTTCAGCTGGAAAAACCTGACAGCATATGCATTTCCACCTCTTCCTTTGATGTACAAAGTCCTACTGAAGATCAGAGAGGAACAGCCAAAGGTAATCCTGATAGCTCCAGACTGGCCAAGACAGCATTGGTACCCGCTACTGAAAAGCATGTCTCGGGCACACTCATGGCCTCTACCTCTATGTCCATTACTTCTAACTCAGAACAACTACAAGACCCTGCATCCAAATTTGAAAACACTGCAGCTAACTGCTTGGAATATTGCATGAAACAAAATCAACCAGACTTGTCTCAGAGGGTTAAGGACATTATCCTGGAGGCTCGAAGACCCTCCACAAGGAAAACATATTCAGCCAAATGGAAAAGATTCCTCATTTGGAGTGCAGCAAAGGGAGAAAATGTCTCAATGGCAAAAATAGCACACATCCTGGAATACTTAGCAGAACTGTTCCACAATGGCCTATCCTACTCCTCCATTAAGATTCATGCATCAGCAATTTCAGCAGAGTACAACATGGATCCGCCTGTCTTCTCTCATCCTCTACTCAGGCAGTTCTTGAGAGGAATCAGAAACGTAAAGCCTCCAAGGAAACCATCTCTACCTGCATGGGATCTCAACTTTGTGCTGGAAAAATTAACACTTCCCCCTTTTGAACCAGCAGCAACAGCAGACTTACAGTACTTATCTTGGAAAACAGCCTTCCTGCTAGCAATCACTTCAGCAAGAAGGGTATCTGAATTACAGGCATTAATGGCAGTCCAGCCTTTCCTTATCTTCCATCAGGACAGAGTGTCTCTGAGAACTAATCCTACTTTTATGCCAAAGGTGGTCTCCAGGGTATCATTAAACCAAGCTATTCATTTACCTACCTTTTTCCCCAACCCACAGAACAGGGGAGAAAGACTATTACACACATTGGATGTGCACAGACAATTGCGCTACTATCTGGACAGAACTAAGGTCAGCAGAAAAACAGACCAGCTTCTGGTAGTATATGCAGCAGGAGTGCAAGGAAAAGCAATTTCAAAACAGACAATCTCAAAATGGATAGGAAATTGCATTAGATTCTGCTACTCTTTTCATGGAAAGACGACAACTGAAAATATCAGGCCTCACTCCACAAGAGCTACAGCCACCACTACAGCTTTCCTACGAGGAGTGGCTACCAAAAACATTTTAGAAGCTGCTACTTGGAACTCCGTGCATACATTTGCCAAGCATTATAATCTTCCTTTATACTCCAGATCCCGAGCAGGTTTTGCAACTGCTGTTTTGCAAGGGATCTTAACTACACCATCCTTATCTTAGTGCCTCCTCCCCCAGTTTGGCTATGGTATTCTACCCATATGTTAGGACTGCAGATGCATCCTTGAAGGACATAGTACAGTTTTGTACCTACCATAAATGTAGATGTCCGATAGGTATGCATCTGCAGTCAGGATTACCCACCCTCCTTCCCCTCTGAGGTATTCCTAGGGTACTTACCCCGCTTTTAGCTAGCTGGGGGAATCGATTATGGTGTATTTGTTTGTATGTATATATATATATATATATATATATATATATATATATATATATATATATTTTACTCTCTACTGTTTGGAATTATCTGCATTTATCCAAATTTAGCCTTCTTAGAGGGCACCTGGCATCTGGGGCAAGAAACACTGAGGAAAATGGCGTCGGCTGATGCCTTTATACCCCAGCAGCTGTGATGTCGGGTGAAGTGCGACATCAGCCGAGGCCAGACCCAGACTTTGGAATCCGGCCGACCGAAGGGCTGCCTGAGGCAGGACAACCCATATGTTAGGACTGCAGATGCATACCTATCGGACATCTACATTTATGGTAGGTACAAAACTGTACTTTCCTTTATACCCCTGTCGCACTGACGTCAGGGAAGAAGCGACGACAACCGACGCCGGACCTAGACTTTGGAATTCGGCCGACCGAGGACCCGCCTGACGGCAGGAGAACCCATCTGATGTTCATCGTGCATACAGCTGCAGTAATCACAGATGGGTTTTCTGCCATCAGGCGGGTCCTCGGTCGGCCGAATTCCAAAGTCTAGGTCCGGCGTCGGTTGTTGTCGCTTTCTTTCCTGACGTCAGTGAGGCAGGGGTATATAAGACACAGCCGACGTCATTTTCTTCAGTCTTTTTTGCCGCGCGGTGCCCGAAGCAGAAGCAGTTCGCAAGTGCCGGTCGGCCAGCTCCTGAATTTACGAAAAATTGGAAACCGAAATCTACTTTAAAGCTAAGTACCCCGTTGGGGAAACTTTTCTTGCCTCAGACCGATGTCAGAAAAAGTTAACAATTGTATTTCTTGTGGGAAGCAAATACCGCATAAGGATTTCCATTCCCTCTGCATACCTTGTTTAGGCCCAGACCACGACGTCTCGGGCTGTCGCTTTTGCGCTACTTTCAATAAACGCACTATTAAGCGTCGGGCGGAGTTTGCCCAACACTTTTTTGGTAAAGCCTTTGGTTATAAAATGTCATCGGAGACTCCGACTACCGTTTTGTCCAAAAAACGCAAGGACAAGGACCGACACACGAGACCTGCGGTCTCCACCGACACCACGCCAAAACCGGCTACACGTGGTCCGGTTCTCAGCGAGATGCCTATGCAGTCCCTGACTACCGACGACACTTCTTTGGCGGTGTCTTCTGTAACCGAGACCGCAGGTATCTCGGCCCACACCCAGACTACAACCACCGAAGCCACTGTGAGCGTTGAGCCTCCTAATGTGGACAGGTCCACTTCCACCCATGGTGTCTTTAGACCCTCATCTTCCTTTTCCATTAAGGCCTTTACTAAGTCCAAATCAGCCAGGCATCCCAAGAGGCCTGTTGCACAGGGCCCATCTCCAGGCCCCATGCCTAAAAAGCAGATGCTAAAAATGGCTGAGGATTTAATTACCCTTATCAGGGGTTCACAACCCCCTCCAGATAAGAGACCCAGAGTGGAGGAAGATTCTCCCTCTTCTGATCAGGGCTCCATTTTTTCAGAGCATTCTGATGTAGAGGAACACTCTTACTCCCCTTTTGAAGATTCTGATGCAGAGCAGTCCATTCCTTTCTGTATCTCCTCCAGAGGATTTTTCCTTTGGGGAAACCTTGCACACCTTGAGGGAACACTTCCATTGGGAAGGCCAAGACTTTTCTGATTCCAAGAAAAGACTTAGGGAATTTCTTTTGTTACCTCAACACAGACCTCTGACGATACCTCCTGTCTTGGACATACTTGATGATGTTTATTCGGAGGCTTGCCTTAATCCGGATTCCCTGCCTCCTGCCCCAGTCAAGCCTGATAGGTACTACAGAGTTCCTAACTCTCACCAATTTCTTTACAAAAGCCATAGTGCTGACCCTGAAACCATTTCTCAAGGCCTCAAGGGAATGAAGGCCTCTACGGCTAAGAAAACATTACCTTCCGAAAGAGAGTCAAGATCCTTAGAAAGGTGGGGAAAAAAGGTATACACCTCGGCCACCCTAGCCATGAGAGCCTTAAATTGTCAGTTCCATATGCTTAAATATCAGCAGTTTCTGTTATCACAATTAAGAAATAAAATGTCTCAACCTGAACAACCAGATTTGAAGGAGTTGCAGGATATGATGCATATTGCAGAACAAGTGGGTAAACACACCTTACAATGTGGCTATGATGCCCTAGAGGCCTCAAGTAGAGCTGCAGTTACAGGATCAGTCATTCATAGACATGCCTGGCTTAGGGAACAAATCTTGCCTGATCATGTGAAAGCTAAACTACTAGATGCTCCTTTACAAAAGGATGTGCTATTTGGTACTAATGCTGAGGAGATACTACGGAAAATGGAAGAAAAAGCCAAATCTATGCAATCTGTCAAAGCTTTTCTACAGGTTCAACCACCACGTTTTAGCAGAAATTGGCCTTCAAAAAACTGGTCCTTTCCAGCCACGGACAAGCCCCAAAGAGGTAGATACAGGCGCACAAGGGGCAGAGGACAATCACAAGGATCATATAGAGGCAGGCAATGGCAAACTCCAGCACCAAGAGGTGGCGAAGACAGTGCACAACAATACAGGAAACAAACCCAATGACTTCCTCCTTTCCATGCCAAGCAAGTCTCAGCTGGCAGCCCCTTTGGGAGGAAAGCTGGCATTATTTACAAGAAATTGGCATATTGTCACAACAGACAAATGGATCCTGGACGTTATAAACAGAGGCTGCAGATTTCATTTCCACACTCTTCCAAAAATGAGAGGCATGCCAAACCTGCCACACAATCTAAGGGCAGAGGCACAACTACAAATTTCAAAGCTCATAGACATGAAAGCTATTCAGAAGGTTCGTACTCACGAACAAGGTCAAGGTTTTTACTCCAGACTATTTCTGGTACCAAGGAAAGGAACCGACTGGAAACCCATTTTGGACTTATCCATCCTAAACACATTCTTACTCGTACCAAAATTCAAGATGCTCACATTACAGCAACTTCTTCCCATGCTGGGCAAGGAGTTTTGGCTGGTAACATTGGACCTCAAGGAGGCATACCTGCATGTCCCAATCAGACAAAGCTGCAGAAGATACCTCAGATTTCTTGCAGGTTCAATCCACTATCAATTCTCTGCATTGCCCTTTGGCTTATCTACTGCGCCCAGAGTATTCACGAAATGCCTGGCATCAGTAATTGCCTACTGCAGACTTTAAGGGATACAAATTTACCCTTATTTGGACGACTGCCTGATCCAAGCGGACAGCAAGCACATACTTCTGGAACATCTGGCTTATGTAACACGGTTACTGAATTCTCTGGGATACACAGTCAACAAAGAGAAATCCAGACTAACACCATCTCAGAAAATAACTTTCCTGGGTGCCAATTTGGACACAAACACTCAGATGGCCTATCTTACGCCAGAAAAACAGGGGCAACTAACTCAGTACTTCAAAATACTAGCAAATTGTACCAGGCTTACTGCAAGGAAAATCCTGCAGGCTCTGGGCTTCATGGCATCTTGCATTCTTTTAATCCCATGTGCAAAGTTGCATATGAGGAAACTTCAGTGGTACCTAAAAAACCTATGGTCTCAACACAGCCACAGTTTGGAAACAATAATACCAATAATTCCATGTTTGCAAAAGGAATTTATATGGTGGGCTCAAGCATGTCAAACAAACACAGGTCTCCCATTCTGCAAGCCTCAAGCAAATCAAGTCATCACAACAGACGCCTCAGATTACGCCTGGAGGGTGCACATGGCAGACAGGTGCATTCAGGGCAAATGGTCCCAAAAGGAAAAGCACCTTCACATCAATCAAAAAGAAATGCTAGCAGTGATAAATGCAATTACAGCTTTCAAGGACCTACTGCATCCAGGACAATTATTGATAAGAACAGACAACACCACAGTAATGTGGTACATAAACAAACAAGGAGGAACACATTCATACCCCCTGTGCAGACTAGCCATGACACTTTTGAACTTGGCTCTGGAATGGCAAATCGAACTTCAAGCACAGTACCTGCCAGGTTTGGAAAACACGCTGGCAGACAATCTAAGCAGAAATATGACAGATCCACACGAATGGAAGTTGCATCCTGAAGTGTTTACAAAGATCATCCAAGCGTTGGGAAGGCCAGACATAGATCTCTTTGCCTCCCACAGGAATCATCAATTGGAAAAGTTCTGTTCAAGGACCTTTCATCCAAAGGCCTGGAGAGTGGACACCCTTTCATTCAGTTGGGCAGCATGGACAGTTTACGCTTTCCCACCTCTGCCTCTTCTGCCCAAGGTGCTCTTGAAAGCAAGAGCAGACAGACCGAAGATGATACTGATTGCTCCAGACTGGCCAAGACAACACTGGTACCCACTCCTGAGGAGCCTAATGCATACTCCTCCCTGGTCCCTACCTCTAATGCCTCTACTACTGACTCAACACAGCTACAAAACTCTTCACAGTCAGTTGAAAACACTCAATCTCGCTGCATGGAAAATTCCTTAACACCACATCAGACCCTACTCCCCAAAGAGGTGCAGGATGTCATTTTGGAGGCCAGAAGGCCATCTACTAGAAATGCTTACTCCGCAAAATGGAAACCGTTCTGATCTTGGAATGAGAAAAAAGGCCAGGATCCTAGAAAACTGAATTTGCCTCAGGTATTGCAGTATCTAGCTGAACTACTGAACAGTGGATTTTCATTTTCCTCCATAAAAATCCATGCCTCAGCCATTTCTGCAGAATTCAACACTGATCCACCCTTATTCTCTCACCCACTCTTAAGACATTTCCTCAGAGGGGCTAAGAATATAAGACCACCAAGGAAACAGCCAATGCCAGCCTGGGATCTTAATTACATTCTAGAAAAATTAACATTGCCTCCCTTTGAACCAGCTGCCTCAACAGATTTGCAATATTTGTCCTGGAAAACAGCTTTCCTTCTGGCCATTACTTCAGCTGGTAGGGTATCGGAACTACAAGCCCTCATGGCTGTGCAGCCCTTCCTCATCTTCCATCAGGACAGGGTTTCCCTTCGAACCAGCCCCTCTTTATGCCTAAAGTGGTATCCAGGGTAGCTTTAAATCAAGCCATACACTTACCTACCTTTTACCCCAATCCTCAAAACAAAGGGGAAAGGCTGCTACACTCCTTAGACATCCATAGACAGCTACGTTATTATTTGGACAGAACAAAGCCTTTCAGGAAAGCAGAACAACTCTTTGTGTCCTATGCTGTAGGAGCTCAAGGAAAGCCAGTTACCAAACAGACAATTTCAAAATGGATAGGCCACTGCATACGGTTTTGTTACTCCTATCATGGAAAATCTGTCCCTACAGGCATCAGATCCCACTCCACCAGGGCCACAGCTACCTCTACAGCCTTCCTCAGAGGAGTTCCTACCAAAGATATTTTGGAGGCAGCCACTTGGAGTTCTGTGCATACCTTCACAAAACACTACCATCTGCCTTTATATTCCAAAACTAGAGCAGGCTTTGCCACTGCTGTGTTGCAGGGCATTCTGGCTGATCCCAGTTCCACTTAGTGCCTACCACCCTGTGCGTAGCTTTGGGATTCTACCCATCTGTGATTACTGCCGCTGTATGCACGATGAACATAGTACAGTTTTGTACCTACCATAAATGTAGATGTTCGAGTGCTAATACAGCTGCAGTACAGGTTACCCTCCCTCCTTCCCCTCTTGGTAAAGGCCTAGGGCCTAACCCCTCTTCATACAACCTGATTGGGTTATCCTTCTATGGTATATTTGCTTGCAACTACTGTTTTTTTTGATTATATTGCATTGCATTTATATAAATATAATTTATGTATTACCTTCCTTCTGGGGGCACCTGACATCTGGGGCAAGAAAGACTGAAGAAAATGGCGTCGGCTGTGTCTTATATACCCCTGCCTCACTGCCGTCAGGAAAGAAAGCAACAACAACCGACGCCGGACCTAGACTTTGGAATTCGGCCGACCGAGGACCCGCCTGACGGCAGAAAACCCATCTGTGATTACTGCAGCTGTATTAGCACTCGAACATCTACATTTATGGTAGGTACAAAACTGTACTTTATGACTGCAGCTGTATTAGCACTCGAACATCTACATTTATGGTAGGTACAAAACTGTACTTTGCATTGACTGCCTCCACCCTTTTCCTCAGCTTTGGGAATCAACCCAAATGTGATGACTGTAACAGTGAAACACGAAGAACATGGTACAGTTTTGTACACTTACCATTAATGTAGATGTTAGAGTGTATTCACTGTTGCAGCCCTGGTTTCCTTCTCTCCATCCCCCTTTCTTCTCTTTCTGCTTTTAATACCATTCTAACTTGTGATTCTCCTTAACTTACAAGGGACATTTTGGTATTTATTTTCCACTGGTGGGGTTTCTTCCCCCAGACCCTGGCCTCCTACTTGGGGGCTCCTGACAGGTTAGGGCAAGAAAAACTGATGTAATGGCATCGGCTGCCTTACTTTATACTACTGATGACCTGACGTCAGTTTTCAAGTGACAGCAACCGACACAGAAATAGTAAGTCTCTGGTATTCAGGCTGGTCGAGGGCTACTCTGGCAGGGATAATCCAAATGTGATGACTGTAACAGTGAATGCACTTGAACATCTACTACATTTATGGTAAGTGTACACAACTGCAATTTTTCCACCTGTGCTGAAATTTTTAGTTTATTTATGATAGTGCATGATAGATCTTTGTCTGTTCTAATACTGAGCATTGCTTTTATCACATCTTTCTTAGTATTTTTGTTCAGCTGTTCCCTCTTCCATAGTCCTCTAACAGTGACCCTTCCCTCTTCCATAGTCTTCTAACAGTGACCCTTGTCTTAACTGCTTTATAGTTTTCTCTATTCGATATTTCCATGATTGTATTCGACCCTCCTTTCCTTCACTACTCTGTGTTCTTGTGGTAGAACTTTATCAGTTATTAATTTAGCTGCTCAGTAATGTATCCTTTTTACTTCTGTTGTATCACATGGATCACTATGAACAGTCCTAATTACTGCATTCATTTTTTTTATCAGAATTCTGTTTCTATCATTGATCTTGATGCATCTGTCCAGGTCTATTAAATCAAGCAACTCTTTTCTTAACACGTTTTCTTCAAAACTGAGGGCACATCCCTTGTTTTCCAATTTCTGCAGGCATTCTATAGAAGATTCTATAGCTTCTTCATGTAGCACATTCTCTTCAGTTTCATCCTGTGCCATCCGTTGCTCTATCATATGGGAACTCACTGGCCTATCACCCCTCAACATTGACCACATCAGAGTTTCCACAGTTTCCTGTTCCTTCCCTTGCTGTCTAGCTTCATGTGAATGTTTATGCTGGTTTCTTGTGGAAGGCTTCAGATTATCTTCATATGGCACCTGACCAGTTGCTTCCTGTTCCACTGGTTTCCCTACTCTATCCTGTTCTGGTGCTTTCTGAATTAGATTTTCTACACTGAATCTTTCACTTTGCAGGTACTCCACAACCTCAGTTTTTATGTTTTTAACTTCTTCATTATTAATCTCCTTTTCTACTTTTCCTCATTGTCTTCTCATTTTTTGTATTGTAACATTTTCCAAGTCTGGATTCCTTTGCCTGTATTTCTCTTCAGATATCTTTGGTGCCGCCCTTTTTGTATTGGTTAGTTTTGCTTTCTTCTTTGCATAAATATTACACCATATTAAATCTCTTTTTGCCTCACAGCAAGAGGTTCTCCGGTTTGATTCTCGGCTGGGATGCCTTCTGTGCGGAGTCTGCATGTCCTCCCTGTGGTCGCGTGGGTTTCCTCCGGGTGCTGTGGTTTCCTCCCACATCCCAAAGACATGCAGTAGGTGAATTGGACACTCTAAATTGGCCCTAGGTGTGAGTGTGTGCATGTGTGTGCCTTCTATGGAAGGTTGGGCGCCGGGCTGGCAACTCGACACCATAAAAACTCCACTGCCAATCATGAGCGGACAGATGATCCGCTGTGGCGACCCCTAATCGGGAAAAGCCGGAAGAAGAAGATTAAATCTTTTTTTCTTTCCCATGTCCATATTTCTTCTTCATATGCTTCTCTATCTTCCTGTTTCTCCCTACTTTGGGGACTCGCTCCATCCTTTTGTGATGTAACCTGTGTTAGACCTTCCCACTTTTTTAATTTCTCCAAGTCTTTTGGGTTTCCTAATACCATGACGGGAATGGACCCCTAGTCAAAATATAATTAAAGTTCATGAAATTAGTATTGTTTCAGTCTTTGATGTCAACCAGTAGTGCTCTTCGCAGCACCTGTAATGTGTCCAGTAATGACTCCTCCTGCAGTTCGTATGGAGTTGCATGTATTGTTAACGTATCTAAATACGATTGTAAATTCTTTTTTATAAGATCCAATGTGTTTCTATTCCTATGTTGCTGTATACTTGTGGGATTTCCTGCCCTCAGGTGACTCATACATTGGCTGCTATGCAAAAGCTTCGGCTTGGCTGTTGCAGCTGCGTGGGACGTCATACGTAAGGCCATAAACCAGGGGCCTTAAATGTAATGTCTGCATGCACAATCCTCAGAACTTTTCAGCCGCAGACCGACACATCGTGTGTTCACTCCTTCATATTAGACGTTTCAATAAAGCTAAGTAACCCGTTGGGATTTTTTCTTCATATATGATTGTTATTGCTTAGGTTTGGTTTGTTGTAGCAATTTATAGCTGATGTCAGGTAGAAAGGGTAAATGCAGTGCAGGTAGATCCAAGTCCAGTTAAAACTGGGGCTTCCACTCCAGCCCATCCCCCCAACCCAGGTAATGCATACAGATGGCTCAGATTCAGAGTGGGGAGCAACAGTGGCATCTTACAGGGTTCAAGCAACCTGGCAGCCTTCTTTGAGGGCCAAACACATCAATGTGAGGGAAATTACAACAGTCTTCTTAGTTCTAAAAACCTTTACCCCTCTGCTTCTACCAGGGGTTCTTCAAATAGTAACAGACAACACCACTGTAATGTGGTACCTCAACAAACAGGGGAGGGACAAAGGCATATCAGCTGTGCAGACTAACCCTGCTGATATGGGATCTAGCCTCTCGCCACAACTTGTCCCTGCAGGCAACCTACATTCCCTCGCAGGGCAACAAGCAAGCAGATTTTCTAAGCAGGACATCCTCTCCACAACACGAATGTATACTGGACAGGACTGTCTCCTTAGATATTGTCCACCAGTGGGACACTCCTCAAATAGACCTGTTCGCCTCCTCCCAGAACAGGCAGCTGCAGACCTTCTGCTCAAAGACCTACTCCTCTCTAGCCTGGAGAGTAGACGCTTTCAACATCTCTTGGGAGGGGAAGTTTCTTTATGCCTTCTCCCCCTTTCCCACTGATTCAGAAAGTCCTCCAGAAAATCAGGAGAGACAAACTGAAAATCTTGTTAGTGACTCCTTACTGGCCAAGGCAGCACTGGTTCCTCATACTTCACAATCTATCCAAGGGCAATCACTACAAGTTACCCTACAAGGTGGACCTCCTGACACAAGAAAAGGGAGCACTCATCCACAGACACTTGCAGATGTTGTCCCTGACATTGTGGGTGATAAACTTTTGATCCCATTCATACACCACTACTCAGAGAATGTGCTTTCAGTCCTGAGGGAGGCCAGGAAACCTACAACAAGAAAATCATACCTAGTTAAATGGGAAAGATTTACTAAGTGGTGTCTAGACAAAGAAAAGGACCCTTGCATTGCTGATCCCCCCCCCATGTGTGTCAACTGATAAAAAGTGGACTTTCCTGTTCTTCAGTGAAAGTACACCTTTCTGCAATATCAGCCTGCTTGCCTCTTGACCCTCCCTTGCTAGCCAGGCTCGATTTAAAACTCTTCCTTAAAGGGTGTTACACATTAGACCTCCAAAAAAGCCTATTCCTCCTCCCTGGGACCTTAACTTCATCCTGGAAAAGCTTACACAACAACCATTCGAACCAGCTGGGACAGCTTCCCTTCAGATGTGTACATGAAAACAGTCCTACAAGTGGCTATCATCTCAGCCTGAAAGTTTCAGAGCTACAAACCTGAATGGCTCCCCCTCCATACTATATTCCACACAGACAGGATAACCCTGAGAACTAACCCCTCCTTTATGCCCAAGGTGGTCAACGATGTGTCGTTAAACCAATCTATCCACCTTCCCACCTTCTTTCCCTCTCCCACCAATGAAGGGGAGAGGATACTTCATTCCCTGGATGTACACAGACAACTAAGATTTTACCTGGACAAAACAAAATCCATTAGGAAATCAAAACAACTCTTTGTTCCTTCCATCCCAGAGCATTGGGCAAGGCAGTCTCCAAAGAAACCATCACGTATTGGATCAGGAAAGCCATCTGTCTTTGCTACTCCCACCATGGGAAAAATCCCCCAGTGGGAGTAAAAGCCCATTCCACCAGGGCGGTGGCCACCTCCAAGGCTTTCCTAAAAGGTCTGGATACGTCTTCTATTATGGAAGCAGCCACATGGTCCACTATCCACACTTTCACCAAACACTACAAGCTAGACTAGGTCTCCAGAGCACGTGCAAGATTTGCCAGGGTAATCGTACAGGGTTTTGTAGAATCTTCTTCTGCATCTGCCACCCTTTCATCCAACTAAGCTGTGGAACTCTCCCACAACAAGAATACTGCAACATAGGAATAGAAGGACATAGAATAGTTGTGTAAAATCTTACCATAACCATAGATGTCCTTCTCTTCCATGTTGCAGTATTCCTTCCCATCCACCAATAACCCCCTTGTCATTCTCCTTTTCATCCCAGCATGTCCCTAGGTTCTAATATCTTACACCTTTCACCCTGGACCTATCAATTATACAGCAGGACCCCAGGGCCCCGTACCTGACACCACTGGCACCTCCTCCTGCTGGACCTTCTACTCTACCTGCTGAGCTTCAAGTTCTGAGGATTGTGTGTGTAGACGTCACATTTAAGGCTCCTGGTTTATGGCCTTACGTGTGACGTCCCATGCATCTGCAACAGCCAAGCTGAAGCTTTTTTATAGGAGCCGACGTACGAGCCACCTGAGGGCAGGAAATCCCACAACAAGACTACTGCAACATGGAAGAGAAGGACATCTATGGTTATGGTAAGATTTTACACAACTATTCTTTGCTCCTACTACTATTGGAAGTATCTGGGCATCTTTCTTCCATGTTGCTTTTGTTTCTGTCTCCAGATCCTGATATTTTATGACTTTGTGACTCTCCGTACGCAAGACATTGTAGTCACTGAGTGTGGCAATTTTAATGATCAATGCTACTCTTGTCTTCTTTTCTTGGACCACTATGTCCGGTTTTCTAGCATCCCTTTTTTGAACTGTTGGTGATGGATAATCCCATGTGATGCAGACTTCTTCATTTTCTATGATGCTTTGTGGCTGATGTTTCCAGTGTTTTACGGCCACTTCACTACCATAATGTTTGCACATTCCCCAGTGCAACAGTCTTGCCACATTATTATGCCTTTCAGTATACAGTCCTTCTGCCATTAGTATGTCGCAACCAGCAACGAGGTATGCTGCTGTTTCCAGTTCGGTTTTACAGAACCTACATTTGTCTGTTTCTCCCACGTTCATTGGACTTTAAAAAAAACAATGTGTATGCAGCCCACTATCTTGGGCCGCCAATATTAACCTTTCATCTCTTGGCTTGAATTCGCCTCTCCTTAACCATTGTTGTGTTCATTCATGATCAACATGAGGTTCTTCCAGAAGTTTTCTATACTTGCAACTATATTTATACTTTTTCCACATTTCTTGCCTTTTCACCTGATCCTTCACCTTATATTCTTTCTGTTGTTTTTTTGGCACATTCATTTGCTGCCTGATTTTATCTACTTCTGGTTTGATGTCCATTTCTGTTTGACACCAATAAACTTCTGCTAGATTAAGCAGAGAAGTCATCTTAGATTTATTCTCGTCATGTTTCATGTCAGCAGATGTGTGGAGTCCTACGATTGTAGAGCTATACACACAATAAATTTCAGAGAGACCCATCCCTCCTTTGGAACACAGAGTATATACTCTTGGTATGCACTGATTTTATAAATTATTTGGTAAGCATGAAGCATCCTTCTTGTTTTCCTGTCTAATCTATCCAAAAAAGTTTGTGGCCAGTCAGTCACTCCATAACTGTATGTTAGGACAGGAAGAGCAAATTGGTTTATAGCTTGGATTTTGTTCCTAGATGTCAACGCTGTTTTCAGAATTAGTCTTCTAAAGTTTTCCTTATTAAGTTTTATTCACATTTGTTCATGTTTTGTTGTTGATCCTTCATCAATTCCCAAGTATTTATACACTCCTTCTTGTTCAAGTTCTTTTACATCACATTCTTGTCCCAAACTGATGGTTATTTTGTCCATATCTCACCTTCGTTCTTGCTGTTTGGGTTCAGAGCCGATCCTCTGCTCCAACTCATCCCTTTACTATAGCTCTAGAGCTTTTACTGGCTCAAGGGCTAGCCCCTATCCCAGCATGCCTAGTGGCAGTTACCCCTATCTTGTTTGTCGCTTGCAGCATTGAGATTGTGGATACTGGCTCAGGCTAAGTGTTTTTTTCTCTTATTATATTTTTGAGCAAAATTTCTAGTTTAGCTTAGCTAATTTGTTAACTGTATTTGTCCTTAGCATTTCTATCTATCCCTATCCCATCTGAGTGACTTGTTTTTGTGCAGATTAACAGTTTTTTTCTCTCTGGCCTTTCCCCTCTTTCAAACCTGTTTAAATTAGAGGGTGGTTCTTCTCCTTATTGGCTTTTCTTTAACTTTTAAGCAGTTGCCATTTGAGTTAGAGACTCTCCTTAGTTGGGGAGTTTGCTTTTTAATTTAGAGGCTCCCCCCCTTCTCTTTTTTCCCTGTCTGTTAAAAAAAAAAAAAAAAAAAAAAGGATATTTTTTGTCTATTATTATCATAGTTTTTTTTTCCTCTTAGTCTAGCTATACATAGTGCTATTAATAGTGTTATTGCATAGTCTTCTTATTAGCAGTCTATAGCCTTAAACATAGCGTTGTTCTCTATTATGTCCAAGGATTCTGCCAGGAATTCGAAACCTTTGTGTTTCAAAAAATGGAACTCGTGCTGCCAAAAGATGTCCCTTACTGATGGGCATAGGAGTTGCGTATACTGTTTAGGACCTGTTCACCTGCAGGACTCGTGCTCTATCTGCCATGCCTTTAGTTCACGAGTCCTGCAGGAGAGAAGAAACAAGCTAATCTTGAGAGGTTTACTGAAGAGCCCCTTTGATGCTGCTGTGGAGGGGACTTAGCTAAAAAATCAGACAAAGTCAAGCCTTCATCCTCTTCGGCTCCGAGTTCGGAACCATCTAAGGACAACGATAAGCCACAAGCTAAGTCGGACCCGACCTTCGGTTCCGACAAAACATCTTCACCTGCGGCTCCATCTGTGTTTTCAGAGCCAGTAAGTTCCCATAAGTGTTCCAGGTCTCCTGCCTTGGAACCAGTGTGAGCTGCTCCACAGTCTTCATTATTACAATGTGTGGTGTGCAGTCATCAGTCTTCAACCTATTCCTTTCGGTCATCCAGGAGCCTCTCAGATGTTAATGTGGAGAGGGTGGTAAAGAGGCTTCTTAGGACACCAGCATTAGCCAAAATACTTTCGGGCCCATCCCAGACAGAAATGGTGCTGACAGTCCAAATAACACCTGTCTTGATTCTTCCTCTGACTCCTTTGAGTTCAGAGCCGGAGTGTATGGAAGTCGTAGTCGTGGAACCATCAGTTCCAGTAACCTGCTCTGGTCTCAGTGAGACCCTTTTGTAGGATGTCCACATTGTTAGGAGTTTCGATTATGGCTCCTAGTTTGCAGTCATCTACAAATTTAGTTAGCCAAAGACCTTCTAAGTTAGCCTGTACAGCAGAGAAGTAGATATCAAACAGGAGAGGACCCAGGATTGAACCCTGTGGTACTTCATTTGTCACTGGTCTGAAGTCGGATTTGGAGTCTGCTACTTTCACAGTGTGGGTTCTGTCAGTAAGCCAGTTGGCAACCCATCTTGTGACATAGCGATTTATACCTAGTTTAGTGAGTTTATCTATAATTCCAGAGTGGGGGATGGTGTTGAACGCCTTGGCGAGATCTAGATAGGCTGTGTGAACTACTATACCCTCCTCTATCGATTTGATGACTACTTCAAAGAAGTCTGTCAGGTTTAGGAGACATGATCTGCCTTTTACAAACCCGAACTGTGTGGGGTCCAGAGTTTGGAGATCTCCAATGTCTTTTGTTTATGAGTTTCATGATGATACGTTCCATGGCCTTGCAGACCAGGCTCGTCAGGCTAATGGGGCGGTAGTTCCCGGGGTCTGTTGTGGCCCCCCCCCCTTTGTGGAGTGGGATAACCATCGCGGTGCGCCATTCAATGGGCACAAAGCCTGAGGTGAGGCTATGATTGAACATGGTACTTAGGTGGGGTGCCAGTTCATTCTGTAGTTCGTGTAGAAGGCAGCCTGGGATGTTGGCAGGTCCCATGGATGCTGTGTTCTTGGCTTTGGAGAGTGAGGTTTTTACCTGTGCAGCAGTGATTACAGGAACTTTGCATTCTTCCTGTATAAAGATGGGTCCTTTAGGGGGTGAGAGGGGGTAAAGTTAGCACTGAACCTATCTGCCAGGATGTTGCCAATATCAGTTGGTTCTGTATATTTAGTGTCATTGTGCTGCAACTGGAGGATATCATCTTGATTCCGTTAGGGATAGCATGATCCATGCACTCGTGTAAGTGCTTATAAAGTGCATTTGTGTAGGATTCAGCAGTCGTACCTCTATTGTCCATCTGCATGGGTGTTGTGAAGTTTGCCACTTCTGTCTTAAGAAGCATGAAGTTGGCTTTGGAGAAATTTTTTACAGTTGTTTTCCTAATTGGGGGTGGGAACGGGATGTGGATGTCTAGGGTGATTAGCTTGTGGTCAGATCTGACCAAGGAGCAGCTGACCTCTGGTGTGGAACACCGGTCACCCATGTTGGTGATGACCAGGTCTAGGATATTGCTGCCCCTGGTGGGGGTGTGGACAAGTTGATCCAAGGCGTTGGAGTTGATGATTTCCAGAAAACATTGAGCAAATGAGTTGGTACATGAGTACTTTTCCCAGTTAATGGTAGGGTAGTTGAAATCACCCATTATTAGTGTTAGGTTGTACCTTAATATTTTCCAGTGTATCAAGAAAAGAGAAGTGGGAATCCTGGGGCATGGTGGGGGGTCTGTAGCAAGCTACAATCTGGATTGCGGTTTTGCCTAGAGTTAGTTGAACTTGGATAATCTCGGATGCATTATACTGAGCAACTAGCTTGGAGGTGTGGATATCCTTAGTGAATATGGACATGCCTCCACCTGTAGTGTTTCGGTTTGGGTTTAGTGGCCGAAAGGTGTGGTATGAATTATAGCCTCGTAATGCAGGGGTGCTCTCTGGAGCTTTGAACCAGGTCTCTGTCACTGCACAGATGTCATTGTTCTCCATTTTAAGGAATGCCTCGAGTGAGTGCATTTTGAGGTTTAGACTTCTAGCATTGAGTAGCATTACCCTCAGATTTTGCTTGCTTGTACCTGTTACGGTGGTGAATTTGTCATTTGAACCTTTCCTAAAAAAGGCACTATAGGGGTGTCAAGAGCCTTTGCCAGTATCCGGAATCCGAAGGGCGACAGGTGCAGGCCATCTCTGGCATAGCAGCATGGTCTGTCGATCATGTCATCCCAGGCAGACAGATACTGGATTCCCTTAGAATGACACCAGAAGCTTAGCCAATTGTTAAAGTCAATCATTTTGTCATTGTACTGTGGTATCATTCTGGGTGATGGCAGGATGCTACTCAGGGCTAGGGTCATACCTGCCTGGGCTACAAGATCAGAGAGCTCCTCCATGTCTCTTTTCATGTCCAGGGAGGTACGTCTTAGGTCATTCACACCAACATGGGCAATGACAGAGTCATATTTGTAATTGTTGTGGAGTGACCTGAGTGCGTACGTTATGTGGCAGATCCTGGCACCTGACAAGCAGCTGACAAGTAACTTATTCCTTGTTTAGCCTGGTGAGTGGAACATCAGTGTGCCTGATTATAGAGTCACCTATGACTAGAGTGTTGGGTACATTATGCCTTATGGGCTGTAGTTGAGGGGCACACTGAATATGTGGGCTATGTGTCATTTGGGTTGTGTTGGGAGGTGGAGGTTGCTTGCATTTCTGCTTTGGAGGTCTCTGTTGTTTGGGCAGGTTATTACTGAGAGCCTCTGCGAATGTAGGTGTGTGTTTTGTGCTTCTGTGTGTGTGTTTTGGTGGTGTAGGTTTTGAGGGACTATGTGATGAGTGTGGTGCGGTGCAAGTGTTTACCTTCTCCTCTTGACTGTCTAGTCCAGTCTTCGTTGAAGAGATCTTTGCTTCCAGTTTGGCTATATAAGTGCATCTCTCACAGGTCGTAGTGTTGGGTGGTAGGAGGAGAGGGTTGTCTGTGTACATGAGGCAATTGCTGCATTGTCCCAAGATGCCCAGATTCATCAGGTAGACATGAGAAAATACCAGGAGCTGATCTTTAGACATGCCTGAATAGGTACTTATTTATTAAGTACTAAAAACTGTTTTCCTCTAGAAAAGTTGATTGCTGTAGTAATTTGTAACTTAATTAGTGCTTACAATGAGTTCTGAACAAGTGCTGAGCTCAAAGAAACAGATTTGAGTGCTAAAACTTAAAAGCTGGCTAGTTGCAAGGGAAAATTTGAAGAACACACTTTATGGTGCCAGGAATAGTTTAACCCTAGTTAAGTGAGAGGGAGGGATCAGTAGCTCACAAACAGTCCTGGACACAGCACACCACCAAGAAGGAATTAGCTGAAACTTCTTCATTTGTCCATCCACCAAATAAAGTCTTGTATAATGGACAGATACGGGAAGCGTATGTTTTCTTCAGCAACCTTTACACTTAGGTCGCTGAACTATTTGTCCCATTTTACAAGGCTTCAAAGGGATCTCCTCAAGGAGTTAGGAGATACCTTACAGGATCCTACAGCTGCGGGAGCGTTGGACAAGGCGGCTTCTCAGCTTGCGACCTTGACTTCAGTGGTTAACTCTTCCATGCGGCTCATTTCTTATGCAGCCGATGGGGGGAGCAGGGCAGCAAGCACAGGGGTAGCCTTCCGCAGACACTCCTGGATGCTCCTTTGTCATTTTGCGGAGCCCTTCAAGTTTTCCTTTACCAATTGCCTCTTTGACAGCTCGTCCCTGTTCGGGCCTCAGGTAAAAGAGACTCTCACCAGATGTGAACAGGATGGCAAAACTCTCTCTGCCATGGGAGTATGTTTTTCTGCTTCATCTAGGCCCTACCCTAAAGGCCAGAAGAGTGTGAAAATGTGGTTCCAGGAATCCCAGGAAGCTTTGCCTGACACACATGGAGAATTTTCCTCCAGGGGCAGAGGAGGAATTAACAGAAGACGCCAACCTTGAGGCGGGGGGGGGGGTCCCGCAGAACCAGGGAGACAAAGATACCTTCTCTGGTAGGCCCTTCCAGCGTTTCTGAAGGGAGGCCTGACTGTCCAACTCCAGAGACTGTCTGGGGGAGGTTATCCTTGTACCCAAAAGCCTGGCAGACAATCACAGAAGATACATGGGTACTAGCTATAATATCTGGAGGTTATAATATCCCCTTCTCACTACCTCCCCTATCAAAAAGACAATACTCTATCCCAGACGTTGCACCCAGTCTTCAGGATCAAGCAAACCTAGAGGTTCAAAGGTTGCTAACATAGAGAGTCATCCAGGAAGTCCCTGCAAACCAAATGAGATCCGGAACTTACTCAGATCTCAGCAGGCTGAACAAGTCAGTCAAGAAAACAAAGTTCCGAATGGTAACACTGCAGTCCATTCTTCCCTTTCTGGACAGGACAATTGGATGTGCTCCAGCAATCTAAAGGATGCGTACTGTCATATAAAAATGGACAGACGGTCAAGGAGAGATCTACGCTTCTAGCTGGAACCAGTCACTATCAGTTCAGAGACAACCAGCAAAATGTCCAAGATGAACTGTAGATAACTCGAAAAACAACACGAATTCCAACTGATATAATTTATTAGAATGTAATTGTCGTAGCGCCTCTGCCACAACAACCTTCAACGAGCACAAAAATTTAATGAAAACACACTCCCCATATATATAATAAATAATCATTTAATTAAATACAATTAAAGACATGGTAAAAACTGATAGTCATGAAATTTAAAGTGAACATCACTAAATAGCAACTCCATTTAAGCACATTAAACAATGAGAACAAAAACTAAAGCAAACATCTCCAGTTTACTTCTTTATTTAAACCCATTGGTGATAATGTATTAAATTTTAATATAAAAACAGTTTCCTTATAAAGTAAAATGTTTTTAAGTAATTTTTATCCCCCTTCTTAATAAAAACTTGTTCTAGAATGGTAGCTTGTACACAGCCCCCAGGGTGTTCAAATGCATGGCAGTAGTTGCGGCTTACCTGAGGCATCAAGGATTCCAGGTGTTTCCATATCTAGACAACTGGCTCCTTACTGCCACCACCGAGCATCAACTAATCAGGGCAAGGGAATACACAGTCTGCTCTTGTTCTCAACTTGGGATCACCGTAAACTGTGAAAAATCTGCCTTGTTACCTTGTCAGTATATTACCTTTATAGGGGCAGATTTAGACACAAAGGCCATGATAGCAAAGCTGCCTCAAGAAAGAGTATTAACGATCCGTCGCCAAGTTGTCATGCTGTTCAAATGAAAGAGGATTTAAGCAAGATTTGTCCTCATGGTCCTGGGTTCTATAGCGGTGGCAATCATTCTGGTCCCTATTACTCACTTTCACATGAGAATTATACAGTGGCCTCTCTTTGCACAATGGTTATTCCAGGATTTACCCATGTCACATCAGATTCTGATAATGGAATCCTGAAAAAGAGATCTGGAATGGTGGCTTCACTCCCCTATGGTGACAGTAGGCAGGCCGTTTTTACCCCCCCCCCCCAACCTGTAGCCACAGTGACCACAGACACTTCCCAGATAGGGTGGGGGGCATTATCTGGGACAGACTATTCAAGGGACTTGGCAGGAACACGAGTACCACTTGCACATCAATGTACTGGAGATGAGAGCGGTGCTCCTGGCATTGCAAGCACTTCAGGACTCTCTACCTACAGGGACTATAGCAATTCAAACAGACAAATATGTCAGTAGTATGGTACATCAACAAAGAGGGTGAAACCAGGTCTTATCCCTTGTGTCAAGAGGCCCTACGAGTTTGGCAATGGGTGATGTCTTCCCAACGCATTCTGGTTGCAATGCCCATCCTGGGGAAATCCAACGTGATAGCAGACAAGCTCAGCTGGGCTATCCTGATGCCCCACGAGCGGTCCCTGAAGCTGGAAGTTGCAGATTTGATTTTTTGCAAATGGGGCCAGCCATGCTGTGATCTGTTTGCCACCCCCTTCAACAACAAATGCAGCAGCTACTTTGCCCTAGTCCTACCACTGGGACAGTCACCCGGGGATGCACTTGTTCACGATTGGCCCCCGAGACAGCTTTATGCCTTTCCATCTTTTCCCCTGATACCCAAGGTTCTTCAGAAAGCACAGTCATTGGGTTGCAAGTTAATCCTCATTGCCCGTTATTGACCTCGTCAGATATGGTTCCCATTCCTTTGGCCCCACCTGCAAGGGGAGCCTTGAATACTGGACTCAGTGCCAGATCTTTTGAGACATCAGTCGGGGACTCTCCATGCTTCCATTCAAACTCTCAAGTTCACAGCTTGGTTTCTCCACTTCCGGTCTTAGCCAGGCTTCCCGATGTTTCTCTAGCAGTTCAACACATTTTGATTTCCTCCCATAAGCCTGACTTTATGCTAGTAAATGGAAGAGGTTCTCTTGTTGGGCAGGCAAAATCAGGTTGATCCCTTTACTGCTCCCATTTCAAAGATTCTTGAATTTCTTGCTGAAACCTTTGACCAAGGAGCAGCTGCAGCTACTGTCCGAGTTCATTTGGCTGCCATTTCAAATTTCCATATGGGAGAAATGGGTTCCACTATCATGTCCCATATGTTATACAAGGCATTCCTAAGAGGTACTACCCTATTAAGACCTCTGATAAGAGAATCTCTTCTCCCCTGGAATTTTAGTTTAGTTTTAGACCCTCTGAGTCTTCCTCTCTTCGAACCATCTGCTTCTTGTCCGCTCACATTTCTGACTTGGAAGACCCTTTTTCTTGGTTGCAATTACCTCAGCTAGAAAGGTTTTAGAATTACAGGCCTTATCTATTCATCCCCCGTACCCTATTTTCCATAAAGATCGGGTTTCTCTCAGAACCAACCTCTCCTCCTTACCCAAGGTATGTTCTGACTACAATTTGAATCAATCCATAGAACTTCCTGTGTTCTTCCCCAATCATGGCAACACGGCAGAGTATAAGCTTCATCAATTGGATGTTCATAGACAGTTATGTTTGTATTTACACAGGACCAAGGAATTTAGAAAATCTGATCAATTGTTCATATGCTTTGTGGATGGTTGTGCGGTCTCAAAGGTGACTTTATCAAAGTGGCTTTCAGACACTATAAAATATGTCTACGATTTGCATAATCAAAAACTTCCAGGGAAAATTAAAGGGCACTCAACAAGGGCCTTATCTACCTGTATTGCCTTTCAAGCCAGATTGCCTTTGGATTTGATCTGTGCAACAGCTACATGGGCTAATCCTCATACCTTTATCACTCATTACAAAGTAGATGTGACCTCCCGGAACAGGGCATCCTTTGGTTCCACGGTCCTGAAGAGTTTTTTTCCAGTGAGCCACCCAAGAATCAGGTGCTGGGGACGCTGTCCCAAACAGCAAGAAAAAGGCAAGCTATGGACAACATAACATAGAGGTTTTGTATTCACCATAATGTTCCATGTTTGTTGTCCTTGATCTTGCCTTCTTTCTTTCGTCCCTCTTTCCTTCCCCCTTCTTGGAGGATCAAGAGGAATCCCTTGTTTTATTGGCTATACTGGCTGGGTTTCCTTTAATACCATACCTTATGGTTAGTCTCAGTCTACTACTTACACTATTGTGGAGGGATCACACCTTTATATGTAGTTGTCACCGTTTATGTAAAGTAGAGTATATCTCGTCTATTTATATGGTCTAGTGTTGGGTTATCATAAACGAGATCTGGGTAACTACCACTAGGCATGCTGGGATAGGGGCTAGCCTCGAGCCAGTAAAAGCTCTCAAGCTGTAGTATATGGCCGAGTTGGAGCCGAGGATCAGTCCGAACCTAAACAGCAAGGAGGAGGGCGAGATCAAGGACAACAAACATGGAACGTTATGGTGAGTACATAACTTCTTTTTTCCTGGCGTTGCATTTTTCCTGCTTTAAAGGTTGCTTTTGCACATTTATCAATAACAAATGACATTCTTGTATCATCTGAAAAAGTTTTGACAACTTGCAGTTGTGCTTTCAGTTCCTCATCTGATGAACTGTACAGTTTTAAATCATAGACAAAGAAAAGGTGAGAAATCTTACACTTTGTTGTTTTCTAGGAGCCACATTATAGCCATGGTCTAAGCTGGTGAGTAAACAGCTTAATGGATTAAGGTCCAGGCAGAATAGTAACAGTGACAGAGGCACCCTGGAATATCCCCCTTTGAATTTTTATCCCTGGGATAAGAATTTGTCCTTTATCATGGCTTAATTGCAAAGTGGTCTGCTACTGTTTCATGGTGCTGTAACGTAATTGATCAGTGTGGGATGTATCATACATTTTTAAGCACTCTTTTATCCATGAATGAGGGATAATATCAAATGCTTTTTTGTAGTCAATCCTTGCCATACCTAGATTCTTCCCCTTTTTACAGTTCTCCACTATGACTTTAACAAGAAACGATCCTTTGTTCCATATGACTTTCTTTTATTGCCCTTTTGTTCTACTGCCATAATTGAGTTTTTTTCTAAATGACTGTATACTCTTGTCAGCATCAATTCCCATGTATAGTTTATATGTTGTCGGAAGGCAAGTTATTGGTCTGTAATTTTTAGGGTAACTTGCAGGTTCACTCTTTAGTGGGAGCATTGTTTTTCCTGCTAGCCAGGTTGGTGTCTGTTCTGGGTGTGCATATAAATAGCTCTTACTCATGGCTAATTTTTTGTGCAAAGATGTTAATACTTTTAACTGGAAGTTAGGTACTGCATCGGGGCCTAGGGTTTTCCAATTAGAGGCTTTTCTTAACTTTGTTTCATTCTCTCTAGTTGTAACTTCATCCCATTTCATGTCCTGTACCTTTAAACTTCTTTCTTTTACTTCTTTATCCATTTAACATCTTTGTTATGTTCCACAGGATCTTCATAGATACTATACAAAATATATCTATTTCTTCTTTTTTTGGCAGTCTTTCAATTCCTTTTATTTATTTCCCAGTTCTTAATAAAACCTTTTTGGGTCCTCAATAAGTTGCTTATTTTGCACTTTTCCTTTATATTTATCTTTGTATCTTTGAAGTTTTTCCACCTGTGCTGAATTTTTAGTTTATTTGCGATAGTGCATGATAGATCCTGGTTTGTTCTAATGTTGAGCATTGCTTTTATCACATCTATCTTTGTGAGCATTTTTGTTGATCTGCTCCCTATTCTATAGTCTTCTAACAGTGACACTTCTTGTCTTAATTGCGTTATAATTTTCTCTATTTGATATTTCCATGATGGTATTCGATTTCTCTCCTTCCTTTCCCTCACTACCCTATGTTCTTGTTGTAGAACTTTATTTATTTATTTATTTTACATTTGTTGACCGGGATAGTCCGACTGGATACATATCCATTTTCAGCGGAGGCCCGGGGAGAAAAGCTCCAAGATAATTCACATTGAACATTTAGTAAATGCTAGTTTCAAGCAGATTACAGTCATAAGCAATATCAACATTTAGCACATTTACATTCAGGTTTAAGACACACTGAGCAGCAGTTATGCAATTGACCCTTCCTGAAATGGAGTGGTAGAAAAAAGTTAGAAGTAGTTAAAGGTGTAAGGCACCTAAGAAATAGAGAGGTCACTAGTCGGGGTTAGTGCAAGGACATAACCAATGAGTTTTGAAGTATTTCTTGAGTTTGTTTTTGAACTGAGTTAGTGAAGGTTCTAAGGTCAAGTCAGCCGGGAGTCTGTTCCATATTTTGCCAACAGAGTTGGCACACAGAGAGTCCCCAGCTAAGTAGTTGGATTTGTATGTTTGAACTTGGAGTCTAGTGGATGATTGCAGTGGATGGGTGCTGGTGTAGGGGCTGATAACATTTTTTAGTGCAGGTGTATTTTCTGGTTGGTAAAAGACTTTATTAATTTAACTGCACAGTAGTATACCCTGTTTACTTCTGTTATATCACATGGATCTCTATGAACAGTCCTAATTACTGTGTTCATTTGTTTTATCAGTCTTCTGACTTTTTGGGTTTTATTAACCTTCTGCAGTCTATTTCTTTCGTTGATCTTGACATTTCTGTCCATGTCTTTTGCAGTCTGCAGTCTGTTTCTCTCATTGATCTTGATATATCTATACATTTCTGTTAAATCAAGCAACTCTTGTCTTAACTCATTTTCTTCCAAACTGAGGCCACATTCCTTGTTTTCCAATTCCTGCGGGCATTCCATAGAAGATTTTATAGCATCTTCCTGTAGCACATTCTCTTCAATTTCATCCTGTGCCAGCCGTTGCTCTATCGTATGGAAACCCAGCGGCCTATCACTCCTGAACATTGACTGCATCAGAGTTTCCACAGTTTTCTGAACCTTCCCTTGCTGTCTAGCTTCAAGTGAATGTTTATACTGGTTTCCTGTGGAAGGCTCCAAATTATCTTCATATGGCACCTGACCAATTGCTTCCTGTTCCACTGGTTTCCCTACTCTATCCTGTTGTGGTGCTTTCTGAATTAGATTTTCTACACTGAATCTTTCACTTTGTAGGTACTGCATAACCTCAGTTAATATTTTTTTTTAAGTTCTCCATTACTGATCTTCTTTTCTACTTTTCCTCTTTGTCTTCTTATTTTTTGTATTAAAAAGTTTTCCAAGTCTGGATTCCTTTGCCTGTATTTCTCTTCAAATATCTTTGGTGCTGCCCTTTTTGTATTGGTTAGTTTTGCTTTCTCCTTTGCATAAATATTACACCATATTAAATCCCTTTTTCTTTCCCATGTCCATATTTCATCTTCATATGTTTCCTGATCTTCCTGTTTCTCCCTACTTTGGGGACTCACTCCATCCTGCTGTGATGTAACCTGTTAAGCCTTCCCACCGTGAAAGACCTTTGATGCTGTTGAAGACTCCACGATGTTCTTCATCTCACATTGCTGCAGTCCTTACATATGGGTAGTCCGCTGTCCTCGGTCGGCCCGAATACCAAAGTATTAGGCTGACGTCGGTCAAGGCGCTTAAAACTGACATCAGGACGTCAGGGTACAAAAGCGCATGACCGACGTCATTTCCTCAGTCTTTTTTGCCGCATGGTCCGATGCAGAAGCAGCGTTGCAAGTGCCGTTCGGCGTTCTGAAATTTTTCGAATTCGGAGTTTCAGACCGAATCCAAGTTGGCTAAGTACCCCGTTGGGGAATATTTTGTTTTTTTCTTGCCTCAGTGTTTTACCGGATGTCAGAAAAAGTGAATAACTGTATTTCTTGTGGGAAACAGATACCGCATAGGGATTATCATTCTTTGTGTATTCCTTGTTTGGGGCCTGAGCACGACGTTGTTGGGTGTCGCTTTTGTGCTAGGTTCAATAAACACACTATTAAGCGAAGGTTAGATTGTGCTAGGCTGGTCTTTGGGAAGCGGTGCAATTATAATATGCCGTCGGATTCTCCGGCCGCTTCTGCGAAGAAGCGCAAAGACAAAGCAGTTAAACCCAGGCAAGATGAGTCGTCCGTTCTGGACGCCGGTTCTTTAGAGGCTTCAGTGGAACCGGTGGTTCTGACGGAGACTTCTCTGGAGTCTCAGGGGGAGACTTTGATTTTGCAGGAGGTGGTCTCTCAGGAGGCAGGTCAGGCTGAAGGGGCTTCTCAAGTTACTGTACTCCCCTCCCTTCCTAGGGTGGTTAGGCCTTCTCCTTCTGTTTCCAAGGCTTCTCCCAGAGGCAGGCCAGTTTTAGCTTCTGTTGGTGCCACTCCTAGTTCAGCAGGGTCTGTGCCTAAGAAGCACATGCTTAAAATGGCAGAAGATTTGATTACTCTGATTAGAGGTTCTTTGCCCCCTCCTGATAAGAGGCCTAGGGTGGAGCCAGAGTTGGGAAGTTTTGAGCAGGCTTCGGATGTTTCAGAGTCTTCAGCTGAAGACTTGCAGGAGTACTCTCCTTATTCTGATTCTGATGCAGATGATTCCACTCCTTCTGCTTCTCCTCCAGAGGATTTTTCTTTTTCAGAGACACTACATTCTATGAGGGAACATTTTAAGTGGGAAGGTCAGGACTTCTCTGATTCTCGGAAAAGGCTTAGGGAATTTTTGCTGTTACCCCAGCATAGGCCCTTGGCTATACCCCCTGTTCTGGATGTTGTGGAAGATGTGTTTGCAGAGGCTTCACTTAATCCTGATTCTCTGCCTCCTGCTCCTGTTAAACCGGATAGGTATTACAGGGTGCCTGAGGCTCATAAATATCTTTATAAGAGTCCTAGGGCGGACCCAGAAATTGTTAGTCAGGGACCTAAGGGTGTCAAGGCCTCTGTTGTAAAAAATCCGGTTCCTCTAGATAAAGAAGCCAGAGCTTTGGATAGATGGGGAAAGAAGGTCTATACTTCTTCTACCTTAGCTATGAGGGCTTTGAATTGCCAGTTTCATATGTTGAAATATCAAAACTTTCTTCTTTCTCAATTGAAGTCTAAGGTGGATGCTCTGGCGGAAGGCATTGAGTGTAAAGAATTACAAGATTTGGTGCATGTCTCTGAACAGGTGGGTAAGCATTCATTACAGTGTGGTTTTGATGCTGTGCAGGCCTCGCCTAGGGTGGCTGCCACTGGTTCAGTTCTTCGCAGGCACGCCTGGCTGAAGGATCAGAATTTATCTGACCATGTTAAGACAAGGATTTTGGATGCTCCTTTGCAGTCTGATGTGTTGTTTGGTTCACCTGTGGAGTCAGTCTTGAAGAAAATGGAAGACAAGGCTAAGTCTATGCAGGCTGTTAAAGATTTTTGCAAGTTCAGCCTCCAAGTTTAGTAGGAATTGGCCTGCTAAGGGGTGGACGATCCTTCTTATGATTCTCAGTCTAGGGGTAGATCTAGACGTGGTAGGGGCAGAGCTCAGAGTTCTTTCAGGCCTAGAACAGGGAGTTCACCTGCACAATCTTCGGGTGAGGGCAGGAGCCAGTCCTTTCATAAACAGGCCCAATGACCTACTTTTTCAGCTGCCAGATCCTTCTTGCCTGGCAGCACCTTTGGGAGGAAGGTTAGCACTCTTCAAAGAAAATTGGATGTTGATTACCCAAGACAAATGGGTATTGGATATCATACACCAGGGTTACAAGTTTTATTTCCATACCTTGCCTCCTTTCAAAGGCATGCCGGACGTTCCTCCTCAGCAAAGGCTAGAGGCTCACAAACAAATTTCTCTACTACTTCAAATAGGGGCCATACAACCGGTCCCTCTGCCAGAAGTGGGCCTAGGATTTTATTCTCGCCTGTTTCTAGTACCAAAGAAAGGAAACACGTGGAGACCAATTTTGGATTTATCTATCCTCAACACATATCTGGACATTCCCAAGTTCAAAATGTTGACGTTACAACAGCTTTTACCTCTGCTGGGCAAAGATCACTGGATGGTGACTCTGGATCTCAAGGAAGCTTACCTTCATGTTCCTATCAGGCCCAGTTGCAGGAAGTATCTGCGTTTTCGGGCTGGGACTTCACATTATCAGTTCTCTGCATTGCCCTTTGGCTTATCTACTGCCCAGAGTGTTCACGAAGGTTCTGCCTCCAGTGGTAGCTTTCTTCAGGCTAAGAGGAATACAAATCTATCCTTATTTGGACGATTGCCTGATTCTGGCCCAAGAAAAGGACGAACTTCTTCATCATCTACAGTATGTGATGGCAGTGTTAAGATGCCTGGGGTATTCTGTGAACGAAATAAAGTCCAGTCTAGTACCCTCTCAGGACATGTGCTTTCTGGGTGTGAGACTGAATACAGCATCCCAGATGGCCTTTTGACCCCGGACAAACAAAAGAATCTTTCTCTTTACTTCCACCAATTGTCTCGTCAGTCCAGGCTGACTGCAAGGACAGTCCTTCAAGCCTTGGGGTTCATGGCATCTTGTATTCTGGTACTTCCCAATGCCAAACTGCATATGAGGAAGCTACAGTGGTATCTCAAGAATGTATGGACACAGCACTGCCAAGATTTGGACACTGTCATTCAGATAATACCTTGCATTCAAAAGGAATTTTTGTGGTGGGCTCAGGAATGTCACCTAAACAAGGGACTCTCTGTGACCCGCCAGAGGCGAGTCAGATTTTAACGACAGATGCCTCAGACAAAGCTTGGGAGCTCATCTAAATGGAAAATGGGTACAAGACACGTGGCCTGCCAGACTTCAACATCTACATATCAACTTGAAGGAGATGTTAGCAGTCCAATTTGCATTGATAGCTTTCAAGGATTTACTTCTTCCAGGGCAGGTGTTGATTCAAACAGACAACACAACTGTCATGTGGTACATCAACAAGCAAGGGGAACGATTCTTATCCTCTATGCAGACAAGCAATGATTTTGTGGGAGACTGCTCTCAGTTTACAGCTAAATCTTCAGGCAAGGTTTCTGCCAGGAGCACAGAACTCCTTAGCAGATGTGTTGAGCAGACAAATTATGGATACCCACGAGTGGAAATTGGATCCTCATGTATTTCAGAGATTGACAGTGTTATGGGGAACTCCAGACATAGATCTGTTCGCTTCTCCACTAAATTACCAGCTGCCAAAGTTTTGCACAAAAAGGTTTCATCCCACAGCTTGGAAAGTGGATGCTCTCTCATTCAATTGGAGCAATCTTCACGTGTATGCCTTTCCACCTCTGCCTCTCCTCCCAAAGGTACTGCTGAAGGTCAGACAGGACAAGCCAAACATGATTTTAATAGCTCCAGATTGGCCTCGACAGCACTGATACCCATTACTGAGAAGTCTGATACAGGAGCCTCCATGGCCTTTGCCTTCGATTCCTCACCTGTTGTCTCAGGAGAACAGTCATTTACTCAATGTCAAACTTCATTCTCTACATCTGACAGCCTGGCATATTCTGTTTTAAACCCTGGAGGGTTTCAGCTTCCACAACAAGTTTTGAATGTTATTTTGGAGGCCAGAAGGCCTAGTACAAGGAAAGTTTACGCAGATAAATGGAGGAGATTTTTATTTTGGGGTACAGAAAAGGACTTTGATGTTTCTAAACCTAATTTAAGTGTTGCGCTTCAATACCTTACTGAGTTATTGGACAAAGGTTTGTCCTTCTCCTCTATAAAGGTTCATGCTGCAGCAATGTCTGCTCACTATGACTGTGACCCACCATTATTTTCTCAGCCTTTGTTTAAGCAATTCCTTAGAGGGGCAAAGAATATAAGACCCCCACGTAGAGCTCCTACTCCTGCTTGGGATCTCAATTTTGCGTTGGAGAAACTCACTCTACAACAGTGGCGGCTGGTGACTTCAAATCACAGGGGGGCTGCAGGAGACGCTGAATGGGCGGGGTCAAAGGGAAGGGGTGTGGTCAACCATAAAGGGGAGGAGCTATGCACAAAACCACAAAAAAACTAACTTTAATTAAATACGCTGCCCTGGGTGGCAAACCATCATTATGAAAGTCCAATCAAGACAAAAATAAGTGTAGAAGAATAAAAATATTTCAATGCATTGGCTGCATGACAGCTTACTTAATATCTAGATGGAAACAAAAGGTTGTGAGGCATGAAAAATAAATTACTTTTTAAATACATTACTGGAATGCCAGTCAAAATCAAGTATAAGAAAAACCAGAAGCACTCAACTCAAACTACTTCTCCTTGCACTGCAGTTCTAATTATAATATATTCAGCTTTATTAAAGTACCAAGCAACATGCTGAAAGTAGAAATCTATGTGATGCCCCACTTGTAAAAATGTTTCTTATCCAAAAAGACCTGCTGCCTGACAACGCTTTCATGGGGAAAACATGATAAAAGTAAAAATGAAAAGCAAACAAGAAACAAGCTCAAGATACATTGCTTAAAGGATTACTGTACAGGTTATGGACCACACATGATTGGCATTCTGTTTAGTTTACGGGTAAAGCCTGTAGAGATGACTGGAAGTCTCCAACAAGTGTAATGAGCTTTTAAAATAATGGAATCCTGTCCTTTAATACCCAAGGCTTATACATTATCTAGTCAAGTATTCTCTGCATGGCAACAACAGAAAGGCTTTCAATGTTGGCAATTCTTTAACAGTATGCTTATTAAAGCTTACTTGCATCTTACGATGTCAGACAAGCTTACCTTATGGTCATTAAAGCATTGCTACTTAAACACAGAGCAACAGGCACTTTGAGTAATAAGCATAAATCAACAGTACAAAAATATGACAGAAACCAGACCATTCTGCAAAATCAAGGACAGATGAAAAGCCACTGTAGTACTTATGCAGTGTGTCCTCCCCATCCAAGGTAGATACAACTACTCCTTGCCTTGCTTGGACACATCCAGAGTCACTACATGGGGAGTGGGGTGCAACAAGCATGTCACAATTTGAAATCTCTCTGGCTGACTGTGATGGCCCTGACACATTTGTCATACCTCTCAACTTCAAGAGCAAGAAATCTGGACAAAGCCATACACAGAAGTGGGACAAAGGCACAACAAGAAGGACAATTTTTAAATATTGCTCTAATAAACTTAGAAAGATAATAGAATAGGTCTTGCATTAGTATGAATTTTCTGAAGGGTATAAAATCTGAAACTCAAATGTCTGTCATTTTCTAACTTCAGTCTTTAGTGATTTGTCACTAATTTGCCAAAAACACAATTTTATGAAAAATGGACCAAAATGTGATGCAAAAATATAAAATAGACACACAATACAGCTTCTACCTGTCAAAGAAGGGACACTTTAATATTAGTACTGCTACCTTGAGCAGCTGACAAAATAAAAGAATCTACATGCATTTCAAGTAATCTATAACTTTGATTATTACAGTTATTTCTTAATTGTAAACCCTCCATGTTTTCTTCCAAAATTGCTATTTTATGGAGGGATTATTAGGGGAAGAGCAACATTTTGAGCCAAAATTGGGGACAGTTGAGAGGTTGGCTATGCCTAATTCTATAAAGCAATTTATTTGCATGTACCTCTCAACCTGTTAATGCAGTAAATCTGAACAAGGCCAAATATATTGGGGCACATATAAACAGTACTAAAAATTGCTCTTGTATAAATTGAGACAGTTGATAGAACGGCTCTTACTTTAACATGCATTTTATGAAGGTTATGAAGTCTGAAACTTATTATTTAGTGACTTCTGGCAAATCATTTAGGAATTAAAACTACAAATTTTATGAACAACAAACCAAAAATAAGAAGCAAAAATCTATTCATTCTTTGAAAATCTGGACAGTTGGGAGGTATAGTTCAGCTGGGCCTGTCTGAGTTTGCTGCCCTTCCCCTGACAAAATAATGGTTGAACTGGAGCCTCTGCAGCCATTCCAATTAACCATTACTTGGCTATTTCACTCCATTTACCATAAACACTAATGTGCATACTGCTTTACTTCAATGATTGGACTTCATTTGAAAGTTTTATTTTGTATTTTACAGCACAAACATTAAGTAATCTGTTAAACAAAGCAATGCAGTCTCACAATGAAAACTTAGCATTAAAACTTCTCTGCCCTTGAAACTCACATTCATTGAAACCCACATTCAAAGAAAATACATTTTGCCAGTGGCAGATAAAGATTAATTTTGGGCTGTTTTCAATCATAGGCCCCTTGCATATGAAACATACATGTGCTCTTTGATACACCTTCCTCATTGTACTAAAATTATATTCCTTGTACAATACAGTACACTTGTTAGAGGGTGTTTTAAATTTGTTTTGAACATTTTCCAGTAAGCAATGAAACAAAACATATGCACCCATAATGGCAAAACTGCCCAGTTGAGAACATTTATCATAAAAAGTCTACTCAGACTTCCACAGTCCACCATTATTAGTAAATATACACAATTCTACAGTCCACCATTATTAGTAAATATGCACAATTCCACAGTCCACCATTATTAGTAAATATGCACAATTCTACAGTCCACCATTATCAGTAAATATGCACAATTCTACAGTGCACCTTTTCAGTAAATATGCACAATTCTACAGTCCATATTCAGTGAATTCAGTTCTTGCCATAGCTGTCAACCTTAGCACAAAACCTGGACGAAGCCAATAATGGGGAATACAGTCCCAAAAATAGGGACAAATTTAAAATATTCATCTTATAAACTTAGAAAATTGCTAGAAAAAAGGTTGTGCTACTATGTATTCTGAAGAACATGAAGTTTGAAATTCAAATGCCGTCAATTCTACTGCGGACAGAACAAAACAATTTTCAGCAGAGACGAGGGATTAATACTGCAGACACGTCTTTGTAAAATGGCAGGGCATCAGAGCAAATCCACACAAACACAGGCAGGAGATGCAGACTCCAAACAGAAGCCACCCCAACCAAGAATCAAACCAGAAAACCTATAGCTGTGAGGCAACAATACTACCACCGCACCATCAATTATGCAAGGAATTAAACATTCAGAAACCTGAAGTCTGAAATTCAAATGCCTGTCAATTTTACTGCGGACAGAACAAAACCAATTTTCAGCAGGGATTAAAACTGCAGACACGTCTTTGTAAAATGGCAGGGCACCAGAGCAAATCCACACAAACACATGGAGGAGATGCAGACTCCACACAGAAGCCACCCCAACCAAGAATCAAACCAGAAAACCTATAGCTGTGAGGCAACAATACTACCACTGCACCATCAAATCTGCAAGGAATCAAACATTCAGAAACCTGAAGTCTGAAATTCAAATGCCTGTCAATTTTACTGCGGACAGAACAAAACAATTTTCAGCAGAGATGCAGGGATTAATACTGCAGACACGTCTTTGCAAAATGGCAGGGCACCAGAGCAAATCCACACAAATACAGGGAGGAGATGCAGACAGAAGCCACCCCAACCAAGAATCAAACCAGAAAACCTATAGTTGTGAGGTAACAATACTATCACTGCACCATCAATTATACAAGGAATTAAACATTCAGAAACCTGAAGTCTGAAATTCAAATGCCTGTCAATTTTACTGCGGACAGAACAAAAACAATTTTCAGCAGAGACGAGGGATTAAAACTGCAGACACATCTTTGTAAAATGGCAGGGCACCAGAGCAAATCCACACAAACACAGGCAGGAGATGCAGACTCCAAACAGAAGCCACCCCAACCAAGAATCAAACCAGAAAACCTATAGCTGTGAGGCAACAATACTACCACCGCACCATCAATTATGCAAGGAATTAAACATTCAGAAACCTGAAGTCTGAAATTCAAATGCCTGTCAATTTTACTGCGGACAGAACAAAACCAATTTTCAGCAGGGATTAAAACTGCAGACACGTCTTTGTAAAATGGCAGGGCACCAGAGCAAATCCACACAAACACATGGAGGAGATGCAGACTCCACACAGAAGCCACCCCAACCAAGAATCAAACCAGAAAACCTATAGCTGTGAGGCAACAATACTACCACTGCACCATCAAATCTGCAAGGAATTAAACATTCAGAAACCTGAAGTCTGAAATTCAAATGCCTGTCAAATTTACTGCGGACAGAACAAAAACAATTTTCAGCAGAGACGAGGGATTAAAACTGCAGACACATCTTTGTAAAATGGCAGGGCACCAGAGCAAATCCACACAAACACAGGCAGGAGATGCAGACTCCACACAGAAGCCACCCCAACCAAGAATCAAACCAGAAAACCTATAGCTGTGAGGCAACAATACTACCACTGCACCATCAAATCTGCAAGGAATTAAACATTCAGAAACCTGAAGTCTGAAATTCAAATGCCTGTCAAATTTACTGCGGACAGAACAAAAACAATTTTCAGCAGAGACGAGGGATTAAAACTGCAGACACATCTTTGTAAAATGGCAGGGCACCAGAGCAAATCCACACAAACACAGGCAGGAGATGCAGACTCCACACAGAAGCCACCCCAACCAAGAATCAAACCAGAAAACCTATAGCTGTGAGGCAACAATACTACCACTGCACCATCAAATCTGCAAGGAATTAAACATTCAGAAACCTGAAGTCTGAAATTCAAATGCCTGTCAAATTTACTGCGGACAGAACAAAACAATTTTCAGCAGAGACGAGGGATTAAAACTGCAGACACATCTTTGTAAAATGGCAGGGCACCAGAGCAAATCCACACAAACACAGGCAGGAGATGCAGACTCCACACAGAAGCCACCCCAACCAAGAATCAAACCAGAAAACCTATAGCTGTGAGGCAACAATACTACCACTGCACCATCAAATCTGCAAGGAATTAAACATTCAGAAACCTGAAGTCTGAAATTCAAATGCCTGTCAAATTTACTGCGGACAGAACAAAACAATTTTCAGCAGAGACACAGGGATTAAAACTGCAGACACATCTTTGTAAAATGGCAGGGCACCAGAGCAAATCCACACAAACACAGGCAGGAGATGCAGACTCCACACAGAAGCCACCCCAACCAAGAATCAAACCAGAAAACCTATAGCTGTGAGGCAACAATACTACCACTGCACCATCAAATACGAGGAATTAAACATTCAGAAACCCTTAAGTCTGAAATTCAAATGCCTATCAATTTTATTTAACATTTTTAATCAGGACAGTCTGACTTGGAACAAATAAACAAATTTTCAGCGGAGGCCCAGGAAGAAATAATGCAGACATGTCTTTGTAACATGGGAGGGCACAAAAGCAAACCCACACAAACACAGGGAGAAGATACAGACCCCACAAAGAAGGAACCCCAGCCAAGAATCAAACCCAAGAACCTGCAGCTGTGAGGCAACAATGCTACTACTACACCATCAAATATCAAGCATTACAACATTTACAAACCACAGATATTATGAGGAACAGATCAGATCAAATATGAGGTAAAAATCTGAAATTTTTTTACAAATGGTGGTGGGTAGGGAACTCAAGTCTTTAACACCTGCATACAGGGTACAGGGTTCAAGCCTGAGGCATTCCCTACCACACCACCATAAGCACCTGGGGCATTTTCACACACACACACACACACACACACACACACACACACACACACACACACACACACACACACACACACACACACACACACACACACACACACACACACACACACACACACTCCAGTAAAGCACAAGCACCATACACAAACTCCAGTAAAGCACAAGCACCATACACAAACTCCAGTAAAGCACAAGCACCATACACAAACTCCAGTAAAGCACAAGCACCATACACAAACTCCAGTAAAGCACAAGCACCATACACAAACTCCAGTAAAGCACAAGCACCATACACAAAGAAAAATAAACATTGTAAATTGAAAGGCACCTTACCTGAATCCTGAATGAATACATCCAGAGTTAACGTCCATACATCCTTCCCGCGCAATACTGAAGACCCGCGAGATCCACATGCTCCTTCCCGACGCCGACGAGATCCCTGAGGCACTGTCCCGAGTCCCTGCTGCTCCTCTTGCAGTCCGGACGCGCCCCATAATCCTGGCGGGTCTGTGCACTGTAAAAGTGCACAGACGCTCCTTGTGTCCCCCTATGGGGACGGCCGGGCTGCCCTGAGCATGGGCACAGATCGATAAGCTGGGACTCGGTCTATGCGCATGCTAAGTCCTAATTTTAAAAAATTTTTTTTATTTTTTCATTTCTTTTTCTTTCTTTTTTTCTTTTTGAGGGGGCTGCAGTCCGGCAGCCCTATGCCACGAGCCGCCCCTGCTCTACAACCTTTTGAGCCTGCAGCATTGGCAGAGTTGAAATATTTATCATGGAAGACTGCTTTTTTGTTGGCCATTACCTCTGCGAGAAGGGTTTCTGAATTACAGGCCCTTATGGCAGTTGAGCCTTTCTTAATTTTCCACAAGGATAGGGTGTCTTTGCGTACTAACCCTTCTTTTATGCCTAAAGTGGTTTCTAGTGTGGCTTTAAACCAAACTATTCATTTGCCTACTTTTTATGCAAACCCCCAAAATAAAGGGGAAAGGATTTTGCACACTTTGGATATACACAGACAGTTGCGATATTATTTGAGTAGAACTAAAGGGTTCAGGCAGTCTCAGCAGTTGTTTGTTTCTTTTGCTTTGGGTTCTCAGGGCAAACCTGTTTCAAAACAGACTATTTCTAAGTGGATTGTTTTTTGTATTGCTTTCTGTTATTCCCATCATGGTAAGGAGATTCCAGCTGGGATTAGGCCTCATTCCACTAGGGCTACTGCCACTTCTACAGCTTTTAAGGGGTGGCTACTAAAGATATTTTGGAAGCAGCTACTTGGAGTTCAGTGCATACTTTCTCTAAGCATTACCATCTTCCACTTTACTCTAAATCTAGGGCTGGTTTTGCCACTGCTATTTTACAGGGCATTTTGGCAGCTCCTAATGCTTTATAGTTTTGCCATCCTCCCTTACCTCTGCTTTGGGATTCTACCCATATGTAAGGACTGCAGCAATGTGAGATGAAGAACATAGTACAGTTTTGTACCTACCATAAATGTAGATGTTCAAGATCCACATTGCTGCAGTCCAATTCTCCCTCCTTCCCCTCTGTTGTTGTAGGTGGTGGTGTGGTTTGTGTTGTACATATTATAAATATGGTTAGTGCACGGGTGGTTGGTTAGTTTTTTGCTGGTTTTTGGCTTTGGCCTTTTTTGTTAGGGCCTTCTGACATCTGGGGCAAGAAAAGACTGAGGAAATGACGTCGGTCATGCGCTTTTGTACCCTGACGTCCTGATGTCAGTTTTAAGCGCCTTGACCGATGTCAGCCTAATACTTTGGTATTCGGGCCGACCGAGGACAGCGGACTACCCATATGTAAGGACTGCAGCAATGTGGATCTTCGAACATCTACATTTATGGTAGGTACAAAACTGTACTTTACTGTCGTGTTTGTTAAGCTGAAAAATGTAGCTTTTTGTCTTTACTTCACTCAGAAGTTATCTACTACCTCTCCCATAATTTGTATATTCTTTTTAGTGTGTGTGTGTGTGTGTGTGTGGTTTACATTGCATTTCATTTGTATGACAGCAAAAGGGCATAATAAATCTCTTTCATCTTGAAGTTTGCTTAACATTGTGCCACTCTTTTATTCCTGCCTTCTTTTTGAGTAAGTGTCCATATAACAAGGAAATATTTCATACTAATAACGAGAGCCTTGTTTGCGTGGAACTTTTCGTTGACATAAAAAGATGTGTTACCCCTCTGTGGGGTTCAGCGGTACACTAAAAAGCATCTTCAGAAGGGATCTGAAATTATTTGATGTCTGAAAGACATCAGTGCATTGAGGCTTCTATTCTTGAATGACAAATGCCTTTCTTAAGCAAAGATGAGTCCAGAAAATTTGAGACTCTTATTCTTCTTAGGAGACATACTTTAGAATAGCTAGTGGAAGGCATACTTTTTCATATTCCTGCTGCTGGATCTTTATTTTGATTATATTTTAATCGCAGTCTCAAGCCCTGGAGCTGTTCTCTGTGTCTTGGCAGATTTTATTTTCCCCTACTTTTGCAGCACCTCTTCTGGGAACACAACTGGCACCAGCTCCTGTTTTATATTTTCCACCACCCATCCAGTATGCTCCCATCTTCACTCAGGAGATCGATTGGAACGGGCCATTAGATACTACTAAATACTTTGTCAGCAGTACATGGGCATCAGACACTGGCTGTCCACAGTCCATTCCAGCAAACAGCATTTCCACCAGTGGCAGTTCTGCTGAAGTGTAATTATCAGGCTGTGGTCTGCTTGATATCCACTGAACAGGTGTTAGCACTCCATCCCAACTTGTTTGCCTTACTAGTACCCTTAGTGTTTACACACACTATTAATCTTAGCATGTTGTACAGGGAGTTGACATCTGCTTTTTAGCCAGTCCAGTTTAACTTGGTAACTGCTTTTTTCTGGCAGACTTGCCTCCCTCCCCCATCCTGTATCCTTCCATTCCTGTATGAAATTTTCACTAATCTAGATGGTGGCCCAGCTTCAGCCTCCAAGAACATGCGACACATCCTGGCACTGCCCAGCCAAGCGTGTTGAACATTCTTTACAATCTCACTCTGACTGAAAGGCAAAAGAGTCTGTCTTACTCAGTGAACCACCAGGACAATCTGTCCAAACTTCAAGGAACATAGGAGGAAAAGACAATTCTCCATATTCATCTTCCACTCAGGATGACCCCAGGTACTGGCAGATATTAATACTGAAGTGTGTGTTAGGGAAAATGATTCATTGATGATTTGTTATCCCTTCAGAAGAAACTTCAAAAGTCTTGCTGGTCAAAGAGCAGTCATCTTAGGTAGTTTCAACCCTATAGTTCAGCAAACTTAACATTCTCTTACCATAGCCCCAGCCACTAAGAAAATGGATGTTACATTCTGTACCCTTAGGAATAGGTCTTTCTGGGTGCTGACTCCAAGATGAATGTGCAGGTGTTGAGATGGTTTTTGATGATGCAGATTAGTCTGGTAGCATGGATGATCTGGCTGTGCTTTATATCTTTATTCAAACATCTCAAAGAGGCCTGTTTACCCTTCAAGTCCCCCTGCTGTTTGGACTTGAAATGCAGGATTACTTCAAGCTTATGAAAATGAAAGGGCAAAAACTTAAAACTACAGGTGAAAAGTCCCATCCTCAGCAATAGCTGTTTTCCCAATCACAGACGAGTCTTCAGAATTTCTGCCAAAAATACAAGGGCCTACAGAAGGATTCTCAAAAAAAAAAAAAAAAAAAAAAAAAAGGGTTATCCTTGCCCAAAAGATAGGGTCCTTTTTAACTCTGGAATGGACCTCCAAGATGGCTGTAGACAGACAGATGCAGATCAGCTAGCAGTATTCTAGACCCCCAAACCATCCTCCCCAAGATCAAGATTGCTGGAAATATGTGCTGCTTCCACACTTAAGATTGTATCACCTTCACAAACAATCCATTTCTATGGGAGGAGGTAGCCAAAGGCTTTCTTATAAATTTTTCTTCCCTCCTGCTTAATCTCGTTAATGCCAAAAAGCAGCGAGAAGAAAGGATTTTTTACACTTCTTGAAAAAAGAGCCGTCCAGAGTGCCTTTTCAGACCAGAAAGCAGAAAGTATATGGATATTATTCCAGATTGTTTAGTCCCATACAATTCTTAGACTTGAGGCCATTTCTGGACCTATGTGGCCTAATAATGTGTAGTTCTGAATATTTCTTTTGCATGGTCACCCTTCATTCTGTCTTCCTCTGTTACCCAAGGATGACCATGGTGTCGTCCAGGAAAATGATGCTTTGTGTCAAATATTCCATTCTGTGGAGATGAATCATGCGGAATCACACTTTGACAGTAATGTACCTTCCAGCTTTCATAAAGCCCTACCTTATATACCAAGACATGCTGAGCATTTTCAAACCCTCATGAGAGTTTCAGATATTGCTTCCATGATTCCATTTACCTGTAACCTTGGGGATCTGAAGCAAATTGCCGTCTGTCTCTCTCTCTCTCTCCTCCTGTATTCCCCATGTAAGGTTTCACATGAGTGGATATTGCCAACTCTGTGGTTGTAGGATTCTAGTCCACTAGATTCTGTCATTAGGATACCCAAATCCTACACATGATGCCTGCAGGAGAGATTGAATATTCTAGTATGTTTGAGACACCTCCTCCCAAGACCGTCTTTACTATGACTGCCCTCTAGTATGGGTTCATAAGTTCATTACAGTGGGCACAGGGAATATTATTCAGGATAGAATATACATTTTTATCTGTATTCTGGAAGTTAGAACAATTGTACCTCATACTCCATGCAATGCAGAAAGGTTTACTGCAGAAATTCAGTCTTTATTCTTTTACACAACACAACAGTTGGCTTTGCAAATTACAAGAAGGGTGAAAGGGGTTAAAAGGTGCACACAGTAATAGTTAATATCTCATCTGATGTTGTAAATCTTTATTCATTCCTTACTGATAGGACTTCGGTTCCATCCTCGGAACCAACACGGCCGTTTCCAAGTTCATCTCAGCTAAGACCTAACCATAATGCCCCTCTCATAGTCTTTTCAGATCTCGTTTGCCGCGTTCCTCGTCAGACGTGCCAAGCCTTCTCTCTCAAAGCTAAGTGTAGAGTTTTGTGTAAGTTTATCTCAATATCTTACTTTTTAGTCAGTTTTTTGCTAATTTTCTTCTCTCATCTATAGACTCCTCTACGTCTTCTATTTCCTACCCTCTACCTTTGGTAGTTACTTTTATACCATTGTTGGTACTGTCCCTCTCTCCTACCTTTGGTAGGCCCTCTTTCTTACCACTGTGGTATTTCTAAGTACCATTGTTGGTACTTATATATTTATATATATATAAAACTTTTCTCTCTAACTCTGCTGCTGTTGTTTTTTGACTGTTTACCTTGTCAGCTTAGATTAGTGTGGTGTCATTATGTTTGAAAAAGCTAAATTGGGGTTTAAGCAGTGCGATAAGTGCGCACGTAAGATGCCCAATTCAGACGGTCACGCTCGGTGCATTTATTTTTTGGGCATTGACCTTATAAATGCCTCATGTGATATCTGTTCCAGTTTCAGTAATCGCACTCTAGCTGAGCACATAAACAAATTGATATTGAAAGGTTTGATGAAAACACCTTTTTCAGAGGCTGTCTCTGGGATAGAGGTCTCACCACCTCATAAGGCTAAAAAAACACAAAGAGAAACGGAGTCCCTCGGTTCCTACATCTCTGTCCATTTCAGAACCGAGTTGACACCGAGCTTCTCTGGCACCTTTGTCGCAGACAACCTCGGCACCAGTGTCTATGTCTTCTCCCTCGGTGGGTCCTCTAATTTTGACTTCTATTATGGTACCAGCTTCGGCACCATCGTCCTCGGTGCCGTCCTTGGTCTTGAGACCGTCTTTGACTACCATACCCGCTTTGGCACCATCCTCGGCCATGGTGCCGATAGCTTATATGGCTCCACAGACAATGACCCCGTCAGTTCCAAAGGTTGAATACCTTCCCAGAACCAGATATTCTCCAACTTACAACCCTATTTCGGGGCCCAATTTAGCCCCTTTCTTGAAAGACCTAACTCTCCTTCAGCAGTCTCCAACAGATCGGAGCCTTTCAGAACAAGATGTAGTGCGGGTTGTGGACCAGCTTCTGGCAGCTAAAGGATTGCCTACCCCTGCTAGGTCTTCTGTCCCCTTTGGAATGGAACCTTTCACGGCATACTCACTAGTATATCCTTCTCCAGCCTCTTCCCGGGCCCCGGAGACTTTGGTACTGATGACCACCCCGGTGCATACTGTCTCTGCTCCAACTGCAGAGGTTCCCCTGTCAGCACCGATTACTCTTGGCGCATCAGCTCCATTGGAACCGGTGCACTCTCGGAGCAGTGATTGGGCTGTTGGCACCGTGGTTCCTAGTTCGGTGCCTATTTTTTCACTGGGACCATATATGGCCACGGCTCCACTGACAGCTACCAGTCCTCTCGGAGCTCCTCACCTGGAGGCGGGCTCCTCAGGCTGGGGTGTGACCCCAGTTCCAGGCTCCCATCCCTCTTTGGGCGAGCCTGTTTTTCAGGTGATGGAAAGGGTCCTTGCCTCAACAGGCTCGCAGTTAGCACCAGTGTCATCGACACCAGAACCCCTCTCTAGCATACAGCTGTCCCAACCCCCTACTCTAGGATCCTGAGCACGGGACCCGCAAGACCTTCCCTTGAAGGGAACCCTTTCTCTGGAGTCCTCCTCAGAAGATTCCACTGGGGAGCCACCCCGGAAGAAATGGTGCAAGAGGAAGCATCTTGATTCCCTTGAGGAATCTATCACTGAGGACACCGATTGCTATGAGGGATTAGGGTCCCCATAGTCTCCCCTAGAAGTCATCTCATTTGGAGACATTCTCGAGATCCTCAAGCAGAGAGGAGCCTGGAAGTCCTCTAACCCTTCGGTGGAGTCTGTGTTCTTGCAGGCCTTCTGTGTTTGGCCATCTACTTCCTAGGTGACCCCCACCTGCAGATGAGCTTGTAAAACTGATCGTGCAACGTGTCTGGAAGGCCCCGAACAACGTAAAACCTGTCCCCCGGAGGCCAGGCAAAATTTTATCCACCCCCGAAGACCAGCCCAATTGGGCCAAGCAGTTGGTAGTTGATTCCATGGTCATGGCAGTGGCCACCAAGAGGGAACTGGCAGAAGATAGTTCTACTGTTCATCCCCCGAACAGGGAGTCTCGGGCGATGGACAGACTGGGGAAGCGACCTTTGCCATTCGATTGTTGAACTATCTGGCACAGTTCACTTGGCTCCAAAGAGACCTAATTTCTGAAATGTCTAGCTCTTTGGCTGGGATACTGCCTAATGAGGTGCATGACACTGTCGCCTCACAGTTGACTACCATGGAATCTATCTCGAACTCCTCAATGTGCTAGATGTCTCACACCACCGAGGGGGCAGCTCGAGCATCCGCATCAGGCATCGTCATGAGACAGCATGCTTGGATGCATTTGTGTGATTTCGCAGACCCCTTTAAATCTTCCTTTGTCAACGCACCTGTTGACGAGTCTTCACTCTTTGGTCCCAAAGTATGAGACACACTATCATGAAGTGAGAAAGACGGAAAGACCTTGTCTGCTGTAGGCATACGTTTTTCCACCCCCCAGAGATCCTATTCCAGGAACCAGAGGGGAGGAAAACTGTGGTTCAAAAAGTCCCAAGGATCTTTTCGTGACCCTCGTGGTGAGCAATCTCCCCGGGCAGATGGGGCAACTCATCTGGAAGATGCCCCTTTTGGGGCAGAGGGGGTCCGCGTAACCAGGGCACTAGAGATTCCTTCTCCGGCCAACCCTACCAGTGCTCCTGAGCAGTGGCCCAATTACTTTCCTCTGGAAACAGTCAGGGGTCGATTTTCTGTGCACCTACAAGCCTGGCAACTTATCACTACCAATGCACGGGTGCAGAGAATAATATCCAGAGGCTACCATATCCCATTTGATCTTATCCCCAGACCTGTCAAACAAATCCTCGATGTTCCACCCAGTCAGAGGGAGGTAGCAGCCTTAGAAGTCGAAAAGTTGCTAAGAAAAAGTCATCCAGTCAGTCCCATCAGACTAGAGAAGATCCGGTTTTCACTGGAGATTCTTTTTAGTGCCAAAAAAGACAGGGGACTGGAGACCAATTCTGGATCTCAGCTTACTGGACAAATTCATAAAACCTCAAAAATTCTGGATAGTCACGGTACAGTCCATCCTCCGCTTTCTAGGGAAGGACAACTGGATGTGCTCTGTAGATCTCCAGGACGTGTTTTACCACATAAAGATGGACCAGTGCTCCCAGAGATTTCTCTGCTTCCAGCTGGGAGCCAATCACTACCTGTTCAGGGTACTACCATTCAGTATCTCGACAGCCCCTCGAGTGTTCACCAAATGTATGGCAGTTGTAGTAGCTCATCTTCGACTACAAGGATTCCAGGTTTTTCTGTATCTAGACGATTGGCTCCTTACCACCATGACCAGGAATCTTCTCATCTACAGCCTCTCTTACACTCAAGGCCTTGCTCTTTGCTTAGGGATTATGATCAACAAGGAAAAATCTCAAATGTCCCCAACAAAAACACTGGAATTTGTTGGAACGATCTTCGACACAACATCCTGTCAAGCTACCCTTCCTCCTCACAGGCTCTCAAGAATAAGAAGCCAGGTTCAAGTCCTCCTCCAACAGACTTTTGTACCTGCACGCCTTGTACTACAACTTCTGGGTTCTATGGCAGCAACCATTAACTTAGTTCTACTGGTGAGGTTGCATATAAGACTGTACAGTGGCTCCTTTCATCACAGTGGTCGAGCTTAACCCATCCTCTCAACCACTTGATATGCCTTACAAATATTTGCAAGAAAGAAATGCTTTGGTGGATGAAGCCAGAATCAAATCTTTGGTGTCGACTGTTCTGCCTTCCCCAACCCAGGGCCACAGTGACAACAGATGCTTCCCTGCTGGTGGGGGGGGGGGGGGGCATTTCCAGGGAAAGACAGAAAGGGGCACCTGGTCCCCCATGGAAGCCAGTTTGCACATAAATGTCCTGGAATTGAGGGCAGTCCTCTTAGTGTTGCAAGCTTTCCATACATCCCTCCCTTCCGGGATCATTGCAATTCAGTTGGACAACATGTCAGCCGTCTGGTATATAAACAAACAAAGCAGAACCAGGTCTTACCCCCTGTGTCGGAAATCCATGAGAATTTGGCACTGGGCGATAGCTTCCAACCACTTTCTTATAGCAGCACACATTCCCGGGAGTTCCAACCTTATTGCGAACAATCTGAGCAGGAACATCCAGATGCCTCACAAGTGGTCCCACAGTCCTGTAATAGTGGATCAGACCTTCCGCCATTGGGGCAGACCTTGCCGCGACCTGTTTGCTTCCCCTCTAAACAGCAAATGCAGAAACTAATTTGCCCTGATCCCCCCTCAGGGGGAGTCATCTTAGGGATGCTGTGATGCAAGATTGGCCCCTGGGTCTGCTGTATGCCTTTCCCCCATTTCCCCTCATCACAAAATTCCTTCAGAAAGCTCAAAGGTTGAGAAGCAAAGTGATCTTCATTGCCCCTTATTGGCCCCATCAAGTCTGGTTCCCTTTCCTATAGTCTTATCTAATACACAGCCTGTGGATCCTGGATCAATCCCAATGTCTGCTATCTCACCTTCAGGGACTGATTCACCCCCAGTCTCCACAGCCTTAAGCTCGCAGCTTGGTTTCTACTCTTCCAATGATTGCCAGGCTACCTGATATTTCATCTCCTGTCCGTGAGATTCTTCTGGCTTCACACAAACCTTCCACCAGGAAAATGAATTCTAGTAAGTGGGCTAGGTTCTCTACATGGGCCAAAGATCATGACATAGACCCTTTATCTGTGCCTATTCAGAAGAGCCTACAATACCTGACCACTCTTCTACATGCAGGAACTTCATCATCGACAATTACTGTACATTTAGCAGCTATCGCAAATTTTCACAATGGATTTGATAAGTCTTCTGTTAAGTCACACTGTCTGTGCAAAACTTTCTTGAAAGGAGTATTACATGTTAAACCTCCTGTCAAGCCCCCCATAGAACCTTGGAACTTTACTTTGGTGCTTCAGTCGTTAACAAGCCCTCCTTTCGAACCTTCTAATTCATGTGATATAAAATTTTTGTCTTGGAAGACTCTACTTGTAGTAACCCTTAGCTCTGTGAGAAGATTATCTGAGTTGCAGGCCTTCAGTGTCAAGAGACCTTACTTGATTTTCCATAGGGATAGAGTGTCCCTACGTACTGACCCATCCTTCTTGCCCAAGATCATTTTTGGGTTTTCAATTAACCAGTCTATTGACCTGCTGGATTTCTTCCCTTAACATTCAAATAGAGGGGAATATCTTTTGTATACCCTTTTTTTTTTTTTACTTGGACAGAACTAAAAATGAATCAATTGTTTTTGGCCTTTGTGGGACCCAGATTGGGTAAACCTGTCTGCAAAGTGACCCTATCTTCATGGCTTAGAAACGTCATTACCTTTATCTACCATCAGAATAAACTGTCTTTACCTTCCAGAGAAAAGGCTCATTCTACTAGATCGATGGCTTCTTCTGTGACTTTTCATTCCAAAGCCTCTATGGGTGATATCTGCTAGACAGGCACTTGGGTAAGACCTAATACCTTTATCACTCATTACAGATTGGATTTGGCCTCCAGGGGACGAGCATCTTTTGGTTCTTATGGTGCTCAGGAATATCCTTCCTTAGGGCCACCCAGGATTCAAGTAGCTGGGGACTCGGTCCTATCAGTAGGGAATGAATAAAGATTTATAACATCAGCTAAAGAAGTTATGTCTTTCCATAGTGTTCCTTCTGTGTTGTAGATTTTTATTCATTCATTACTTCCCACCCTGCTTCCCCCTGTGTGGACTCCTGGTGGATTTTAGGATCTCCTATTTAAGGTATTTGCTCAGACAGAGCCTTCTAATGTCTCTTTTATTATCTCTATAGTATAAGGGCTGGCAAACTCGATCTGAAGAGACTATGAGAGGGGCATTATGGGTAGGTCTTAGCTGAGAGTATTTGGCTGGCACGAGCTTGGAAATGGCCGTGTCGATTCAGAAGACGGAACCAAAGTCCTATCAGTAATGAATGAGTAAAGATCTACAACGCCGATGGAACATTATGGTAAGACATAACTTTTTTTTTTTTTACAAGGGCAGTGTGGTTGTGAGATTGGGCCTTTCAGACTTATTTGTCTTTTTGTGTTGAACACATTCCAGGGGAGAGAGAGAGAGTTTTCAATTGAAAATTGAGATGAATCCTCCACTTATCCTTAAAATTGTTTGTAATTTGTGTAATTTACTTTTTAAGCTGGTTGGTTGTTTATTTAATCATTGATTGATAATCTGGAAGGTGGCTTGGTACACAGCCCAGGACAAAGCAGAGAAGACTGGATACAAATATATTTAGAGGGACCACAAAAGCAAATGAATGCAAATTTGCAGTAGATAACAATACTGCAAAGTGTACATTGTAGAATATTAGTTATCTTTAAAACTAAAGTAGATTAGTAGACTGTTTGTCCAAAATCATTTTAATACAATAGTCATCTTGGATAACTAAGAATGTAAACATATGTAGCTTAATAGTTTCCAGAGGTTAGATAGATGCATTAGCCAGCATCTTAAAAACACATGAACCTAAACTCTCTCAGAAAATGTAATTTTAGTTTCTCTTAAATAGTGATAAGATCTTGTGTTCCAGTGATTTTATTAGGTAAATTATTCTGTAAGTCAGGTATGTATTAAGTTATTGAAGGATATTTCACAACATACAGTAGAGAGTTATGGTCTGTTTAGATAGAGTATGTTACTACTTAAAAAGTAAGATGAATACTGTAGTAACCGTTGTTAGCAATACTGGGACAATGTCTGTAATTTAACATTATGAAGGTCTGTTTATGAATCAAAAGGTTATGGTAGCAACTGGTATGCACTTTGCTTTGTGTTTTGATCAGCAATAATGTGATGTATTGCTAGAAAGGCGGACAAACCTAAGAATTTTGTTTGCAGTATGTTGTAATAGAGCTGTGGAGTGTGTTGTTATATAAACAATAATTAGCAATGCATATTTCAGTCTTGGTATCAATCAATATGTAAGTGTCTCTTGCTCAATTCGCTTCTATGATAAGAATGTGCAGTCTATTGTATGCTACTTTAAGTCAACTTAAGACTTTGGCATTAGGTGTTAAGTATGGGTTTGGAAGGAGAGTTTCATCATAAAGAATTATGCTCAATTATCTTTGTCTAGTGAAATAAAAGTAAGGTACCTGAGGAGTCTTTTAAGAAGGGATTATGTGTATATATTACTCTTATTTTACTGTCTCAAAACACATAACACTAGATTTGCTTGTATTAATTGTCAGTTTTATTTTAGAACACCAGTTCCAATTGATGCAGAGTCTTGTTAAAGCACTAAGGGTAGTTGAAATGTTGACTTATAACCCTTGATTATTATGATATTGTCATACATGACAAGGTTTAGTGCAGGTCCCAAGATTGGTTGACTATTGCAAGTAGTAGGTGTCCTAACATTGAACCTAGAAGAACTCCTTATGTAAATATTCTGGAGTATGTATAGTAATTGTTTTCTACAACTGTGAAAGATATGTTAGCTAGATAATTTTTAAATTCGTAGGTAACTTAATAATGTCAGTGAGTTTATTGAGTAGTATGTTATGGTTGACTATTTCAGAAAACCCTTTTAAATGAAGAAATGCCACTTCAGTTAACAGACCATTCTCCTTACTGGAGTATATTTGTAAGATTAACATAAATATAGGGGTCTGTGTGCTATAGTTACGACAAAATATTTATCAGTCAAAAGATTGTGTTTTAGAATGTATTACAGAGTTTGTTCATATATAAACTTTTCAAGAATTTTAAAGGGCAGGCATTTGCAGTTTGTCATCTGTATCACTGGAAGGTGAAGCAACTTAAGACAAACAAGTGTTGAGACTTTGCTTGAAAATGGGAGGAATTGTTGTGGTTGAATTTTTGCTTTAAGTAGTCGAAATGTTAATTGTATTTATATTCAGTTTAGGAAGGCAGTTAAACCTTCTCCTTTGATACTGATTTAAAGTAGAAGGGAGGGCCTTGTGTTATTTTATGAAAAGGTAAAGAATGATTATTAACATCTTGTATAGCAAAAATTATGTTTGAAGGGGGGTGAGGAGAGGAAATGTTTGACTTAAATGGATTAAACATGGTAGCATGTAGTGGAGTAGTTGCATTAGGATTTGTAAATATTTTATTGAAGCGCAAAGTCTTTGTGCACGACCAGAACTTTTTAGGGGTGCCAAAAAAAGAGGTTTGCAGAATTTTAAAATGCTGTGCTTTAGTGGTGTTTGTTATAATCTTAGTATAGCGCTTTAGCTGTTGGTAGTTCTGCAGAGTAGTAGACCTTTGTATATTCCTTTTCTTATCTTTCTAGGTCTTGTTCCAATTTCTTATTTATCTTTTAAAGTCTGTGATGATCCAGTAAACATGGCTGCCTATATAATTCTTTTTATAAATGGAAGGCATCCATCATAGACTGGAGAAAGTATATTATGAAAAGCTGATAGGGCAGTGGTTAGGTCAGTTGTGAAAGGCTGTCCAGCTTGATGATTATAATTTAGATACAAGTAGGTTGCCAAAAATATTTGAAAAGGAATGAGTGGATATGACCGAAGGTGGGTGCTTTTGTGTTCTAAGCGACCAATCAGTGAGTATCGGACAGTGGCATTTGAGAGAACTGAAATATTTGCAAGTTTGTAAGGTATGTTGCTTATGATAACATCAGTAAGGCAAAAAGTGCAAGTAGTTTGGTTTACTCTTGTGCAGTCTTTAAATATTTGAACTTGATAAAGCAGCATAGAATCCTTGATAACTTTCTTTTAAGTCTACAGAGCCATTTGATGATGAGATGCCTGTGGAAGATTAACTTGGTGTATTTGAATATTTCTTCTTTCTTTCTTTTTATGCATTTGTTAAGCGGGTAAGCCTACTAGACACAAGTGTCCCTTTTCAGGGGTGACCTAGGATCACTTTCTTTTGTCTGTACAGTATTATAAATCTAAATCTCTTTCTGAGAGGGCAGCAAACTCAATCTGAGAGATTGGAGAAAGAGTGAGGCATTATGGGAGGGGGGAGGGGTTTGAGGCTCTGATCCTTTGTCTGGAAGAAATTGCTGAGTTGGATCCAAGGACGAATCTGAAGACCCATTCATGATGCATAATGAAACGAGACAGCACAGATGCCAAGTTATGGTAAGTACATAACTTGTATTTGTGCATATGCACCATGCAAGTTTATGGAGTATAAAGCTTTCTTTACAATTGTGGAAGTGATGCTGCCTACTGATTCTGTAGTTCTACTGGGTGACATCCATTCTTATGTGGGGAATGATGAAGATGGATGTGAGCATTACTTCTAGATAGGTAATCAGGTGTGGTGGGCTGCATATTCAAAAAGGTGGAAGAGAGGATTAATTTTGTTTAGAGGAATCACACTCATCAACTTTGTTGAGAAAGCATTTGGCAGGTTACTGGAAGGGAGCCAGGCTGATGATTGATTTCTGGTTCATTCATTCATTTAACTTTGTTTACTGGTATAATGCACTGGTTTTGTTCAAAAAGCACAGTGCTGATTGTCATGTCTATCCTTTTGTAGATATTGGAGTGGTCATGGAAATTCAACTGCTTTGTGGACCTAGTGAAGGCATACAAAAGATGTCCTGTGGGAGTTACGACAATGATGTAGAGGATCTTAGTGCCACTACTGTTTACCATTATTTGTCTGTGTTTGTAGAGCAAATGTTCTTGTCTGACTTCTTAGCATTATGCTGAATACATACAGAATTAGTGTGTGGCTCTGGCAAGGGTATGTCTTTTCTTCCCTTCTCTTTATGATTTTCATAGACTTGATATCAAAGCAAAGGAGACTGTTTAGTAGATGAGTGTAGAAGTTTTACTGCAAGTGTTGAACTGGGATATGATGTTGAAGCCTGAGAGGAGTCATGTGATAAAGCCATTGATTTTCAGTTAATTCTATGTAGTCATCCTCACATATGATTACAAGCTTTAAATAGTGTCTGAAATGATGACATCGTGGTTACAAGTGGCAGGAATAGGTTCATAGGTTCATAGGGTCATACTAGGCTATCTGCTCGAGGGCATTTACAAGCCTAGCCCATAGTTTTGTGGCTTACGCCACCCCTTTAGTTTGGGGAACTATGCCCATTATTTTGCTGTGCCTCTGTCGAGCAGTGACACTGAGGTAATCCCTGGGGTATATCTGCGATCTCCTATCCATTGGTCAAGATTTCTCTTGAACAAGGCCAGCGAGGTGCTCTGCCTCACATATACCGGGATTTTGTTCCACAGCATAGGGAGTCTTTGGGTGATGAATCTATCCCTCCAGCACGTCCTGTTGATAGCCGTGTCGAGGTTTAAGTCTCCCGCCCTTGTGGCTCTGATGGATCTAGATTTTTTTTTAGGTGAAGCATGTTCATCAAATCTGGGTTTGACATGGCCTTGTATGTCAGGCACAGGTCACCTCTGAGCAAGCGGTAAGCGACTGAATAGAGCTGGAGTTCTTTCAGTCGGGCAGCATAAGTCAGATTTTTGAGACCCTTTATCCTTTTGGTGAGGAACTTTTGTGGCCTCTCTAGCTGCTGCAAGTGTCGGATCAGATACATTCCGAATGGGGCATTGAACTCAATCATTGGTCTGATGAGTGATGAGTATAGGGAGACTATGACCTCCCTTGATCTAGATGTGAATCCCTTCATGATAAGGTGGGCAATGTAGAAGGTCTTCCTAACTACTTTAGCAATATGGGTGTCGAATGACAGGCTACTGTCAACCTGGGTCCCCAGGTCCCTGATAACTTCTTCTGTGCTCAGTGGATTGCCACCTATATGATAGCTAGGGGTAACCTTGTTTTTCCCGAAGGGTATGACTATGCATTTCTTGGCATTTAACTTTAGGCCATGGCTCTGGCACCAGTTATCCGTTTCTGTGAGACCCTTCTGAAGGATATCTGTGTCAGATGTGTTTTCGACTACAGCACCCAGTTTGCAGTCGTCTGCAAACTTTGTCAGCCATAACCCTCCTGTGTTTGCTTGTACTTCGGAAAAGTAGATGCCAAACAAGAGTGGGCCCAGGACTGAGCCCTGTGGGACACCACTTGTGACAGGCTTTGAGTATGACATGGCGCCAGCAACTCTGACCCTGTGGGTTCTGTCACTCAGCCAGTTTGCAACCCATCTTGTGATGTATGGGTTAACATTTAAGCTGATGAGTTTTTCAATGATACCCAAGTGGGGTATTGTATCGAAGGCCTTCACCAGATCGAGGTAGGCTGTATGGACTGCCTTTCCCTCATCAATGGCCTTGGTGACTGTTTTGAAAAATCAACCAAGTTTAAAAGGCATGATCTGCCTTTGACAAAGCCAAACTGGGTTGGATCCAAAGTCTGCAAATTCCCTATGTCTTTATTTATGAGATCCATTATGATCCTCTCCATGGCTTTGCAGATAAGGCTTGTCAAGCTAATGGGCCAGTAATTTCCAGGGTCGGTGGAGGCACCGCCTTTGTATTGTGGGACCACAGTTGCTGTGCGCCACTCCCTGGGTACGTATCCAGAGGTGAGACTACGATTAAACAGCTGTCCTAACTGTGGGTTTAATTCCTCATTGAGTTCGTGGAGCACACAGCCGGGGACACCATCAGGTCCCATGGATGCTGTGTTTTTTGCCTTGGAGAGAGCAGTTCTTACTTGGGCGTTAGAGATGTTTGGGGGGGCTACAATCGTTTGGTATAGATATCTCTCCTTTTGGGGGGGAGGGGAGAAGTTTGCACTGAACCTGTCAGCCAGTATGTTGGCAATGTCTGTAGGATCAGTAATCTTCACATCATTTTGAACTAATTCTGAGCATATCTGGGAGTTTCCTCCCAGGTTTCTAACATAGCTAAAGAAGGCCTTATGATTGTCTTTTGAGTCTTTAGCTATTTTTCTCTCAAAATTTGCTTTGGATGATTTTATGAGAGCTCTTAGTTTTTTACTTATAGTGATCAAAGGTGTCTTACCTTTTAAGGATTTTGCTCTATCTTGTAGTAGCTTCCTCCTTTTGTTGTAGAGTTTGTTTATGGCTGTGGTCCACCAGACTGGACGCTTGCCTTTGGTACAAAGAGTCTTTGTTTTGCTTGGGATTGCCTTATCCATGCAGTCCTGCAGGTGCTGGTAGAAGGCATTTGTAAGTGATTCAGCGGCTTGAGTACTGTTTTCCGCCGGCTCGGGGGCCTTAAAGGAGACCACACTAGTCTTTAGAAGTGTGAAGTCTGTTTTCAAGAAGTTCTTTACTGTGGTCTTTTTTATTTCAGGTGGGGGTGGGATGAGGACCTCCAGCGAGATTAGTTTGTGATCTGATCTCACCAGTGAGGGGTATACTTCCGGTGTTGAACATTGTGCTCCCATGTTCGTGATGATGAGATCAAGTATGTTTTCTCCTCTTGTGGGGATGGTGACTAGTTGTTCCATGGCATTTGAGTTTATGAATTCCAGGAACTTTTGGGCTAGGGTGTTTGGGCTTGAGTAGTGTTCCCAGTCTATATTAGGGTAATTGAAGTCACCTAGTATGATGGTGTTTGGAGATACATTTATCCCCTCCAGTGTTTTCAGGAAAGCCATGTGAGGTTCCTGAGTTTGTGAGGGTGGCCTGTAACATGCTACAAATTGCAGAGCCATCTTGCCTATGGTTAATTGCACCTGGATGGTCTCCGATGCATCATGCGTTGCCACCAATCTTGAGGTGTGGGTGTCCTTGATGAATATGGATACCCCCCCTCCTTTCTTGGTATTGTCCGGATTTTGGGGCCGGAACGCATGATATGAGGTAAAACCTGATAGTGCTGGGGTGCTCTCAGGAGCCTTGAATCAGGTTTCTGTCACAGCACAGACATCGATGTTCTCCATACTGAGAAGGGCCTCGAGTGCATGCATTTTGAGATTGAGACTTCTGGCATTGAGCAACATTACCCTTAGTTTTTTTCCTTTTTTGTGTTCTAGGGTGGTAGGTTTAGAATTTGAGCCTTGCCTAAAAAAGGCACTATGGGGTGGCAAGAGCCTTTGCCAATATCCGGAATCCCAGGGTGACAGGTGCAAGCCGTCCCTTGAAGCAGCGTGGCTTGTCCAGCATGTCATCCCAGGCAGACAGACATTGGATCCCCTTTGAATGACACCAGAGTTTAAGCCAATTGTTAAAGCTGATCATCTTATTTCTGTATTGTGGCATCATTCTTGGTGAAGGTAGGATACTGCTCAAGTTCAGGGTCATACCTGCCTGGGCTACATAATCAGAGAGCTCCTCAATGTCTCTTTTCATGTAGTCCAAGGAGGTACGTCTCAGGTCGTTTACACCAGCGTGGACAAAGACTGAGTCGTACTTGTACCTGCTGTTGAGAGACCTGAGTGCTTGCGTTATGTGGTGGATTCTAGCGCCCAACAGGCAGCTTACTGTGACCTTCTCCTTACTCGGTCTGGTGAGCGGGACATCAGTGTGTCTGACTATGGAGTCACCAATGACTAGTGTGTCTGGCATTGTGTTTGGCCTTAAGGGCTGTGACTGTTTGACACTCTGACTGTGAGGTCTATGTGTTGCAGGTGTTGTGTTCTGAGGTGGTAGTTGTTTGGGTGTCTGCTTTGGTGGCCTCTGCTGTTTTGGTAGATTTTTGATCAGAGCCTCCGAGTATGTCTTTGTGTGTTTATGTGTATGATTTGAGGTTGTGATGGTACTCTGTGAGACTGGGTTTATAGTGTGTGTGGTAACCTTCTCCTCCTGTCTGGTCTTGCCAGTCCTATGTTGAGAGAGCTCAGCCTCCAGTTTGGCCGTATAGTTGCATCTCTCGCATGTATTTGTGTTTTGTGGGAGGAGGAGAGGCTTGTCTGTGTACATGAGGCAATTGTAACATTGCCTCAATATTCCCAGGTTCACCAGCTGAGCAGGAGAGGACACTAGCAACTGATCCCTCGACATGCTAGAAGGAATAGACAAAAAAACTTAAAAAGAGATTCCGGGGGATGTGGGTGACCGAGAAATGGGGTTTGCCTTTTTGGGGTACTATCTATAACAAGAGTGCTGTATCAAGGTGATAAGTACTGTAGGAGCAAGTGCTAGGCTTTACAGATAGAGAATAGTCTACTTGGAGTCAAGTAGAGATGATCTTTTTAGTTATAGGATACGCTGATTAGATCAGTAGTATAGTTCGAGGAAGGTAGTTTTAAGGGAAAATTTGAAGAGTGGACTTTAGGTAGCCCGAATAGTTTAAACCTGCTTAACCGCCGCTGCCCTAGTGTGCAACGGTGGCAACTCCGCGCTAAAGCGCGCTTTATAGCAGGGGGCTGGAAAAGACAGGAAATGACCCAAAATGGCCAATAAACTACAAGTTACTGCCTTAAACTACTCCTCTAAGGACAAACAGGCAGCTCAGTACTCCCCACTCTCACTGGTGAGTAAAGAAACTTCCCCCTGACCAAACAAGGAAAATGGAGAAACACAGGAACCAAGACAAAGCCCAGGGATCAGCAAAATCTGGTCTCTGGAACACTAGTTAGGAAAGTATGGAAAACAAGGATAGAAACAATACAGTGCAATTGATCACAGAAACCAAAGGCTGCCTAATCATGTACATCTTTAAGCAGATATTTTGGTAACTTATTCCATAGGCAGGGACTACATTGAGTTATGAACCTGTCCTTCAAGCAAATCTTGCTTATTTACTGGAGTAGATTTAGATCCCTTAAGTTAGGTATTTGCAGAGCCACTGGTTTTGTGAAGAAATAGGACGACAAATAAGACTGGGGATTTCATGGCTTGTGTGACATCCCCTCTCTGGGCCAGTAATCATGGAGCCTGAATCCTCACCACTGACACTGGAGAGGATGTTCACTTGGAACAGAAATGGATACACCCAGTATTTCCAGATGCAGGTCTCTGCATCAAGCAAAATTTCCCTTAAGAGCACACAGTGAACACACTCATTCCGGGGGTTGGGTTTCCCCTCTCTCTCCAGATCTCTGTGAAACCAGTGCTTCTTGTCCCTGCTCCAAGTACCTGTCACACGAGTGCACACACCTGGGAAAGGCTGGCACAGATTTACTAGCTATGCCCCCTTCTGCCCAGACTATAAGGTAGTTATACTGCCACCAAACACTCCAAAAGCCAGCTCCTCTAAGGCTCTTACAAGGGTACCCAGTTATACTGAGTTAAATTAGTATTAATACAAATGATAATGTTTGACCAATGTAATAAGGCTTTCAGGAGTGGCCACAGAATCACCAAATAGATATGAGTACTCTCAAAAGTTATTATATTTTCCAAAGGACCAGCCACAATGAAAAGTTTAACAATGTTTAATAAGAAATTATAAAAATAACATGAAAATACTAAGTATCTATTTACAATAAACACCAGAGTTTTAGTCACAGGAAATATTAAAATAACACAGATGAATAGATTCACACAGTTACAGAAAAACAGTACTTAACTAATCTCATTATATTTTCCTGAATGATGTACAAAATTACTATTTCCTGGTTCACTTACCAGAGCAAGGCAAGATGAAGTAGGTGAGGTGTTCTTCCTTGTCAGGAGTGCTTTGAGACTTCAGTCTCACCAGGTATTAAACATCATTTTTAGTGATGGATTACAGAATGATATCACATACATCTGGTCATATATGACTTCTGGTTCCCATGCTACTCCTTTGGCTAGAAGCTGCCAGGATTTAGTATTTGTCTGTTACAATGCATATCTCGGGCTTTGATAAAGTTTATTGCAACATCTGGAAGCTGTAAAACAATTTTAATACTTCTGCTCTTCCTACAGAGACTAACAAACTATGCTTCTTACAGACATTGCATCTCTGGCTTCATTGAAAACTGTGATATAACATCTTTATGGCATAGGCCCAGTAATTTAATTTCAGGATATTTTTCAAAATTAGCTGCAGCTGGACTGTGATAACCTCTTCTTTTTCAGTGTCCTTTGTTACAATATATACATTTCAGCAGTTACAATAATACATGTATGTTTCTTCCTCCGTCCAGCAGGACACACTATTGATACATCTGTAACACAAGCAGCTTTACAAATACATTTTTAACACAGGCATCTGTACAAATCAGTTTGATACACAAATGACATATAATTATTTACAAAATAGTAGCTGGCTGTGCTGGCATATGTTACATATCCACTGCCCTACTTCTTCTCCTGGCATAACTGGCAATGTCTTGCATCATCACAGCTTGAAAACTAAGAGACAGGTCACATAGGACTAGCCAGTAGGCTATTGAATGTAAGGAGAGTCGTGTTTGTCTGTTAGGATAGTTAATGGATTTAAACCCTTTAATTTCTTGGTTAAAAATCATTGGTGCTTTTCAAGTTGAGCAGTATACTTGGATTAGTATATACCAAAGGAGGCATTGTATTCAAAGAAGTGTGCAGTAATAATATGACTGCTTTGGATCTTGAAGATATTCCCTATGAAATTAACTGGGCCAGAAAAAGATTTCCTGACTGTGACTGTGGTGGGAGCATGATGATTGAATGAGAGTTGTCCACATAAGGTCCCAGGTCTCTTATGACTGTAGCTATCTGAAGAGGGTTGCTTCTTATAACATAGGAGGTCAGAGTAGTAGTTGTGGAAAATTTGTGGAAACTACTGTGCTGCACTTTTTTTTGCATTTATATTGAGACCGTTTTCGGCATACCAGGATGTGCATATTCCAGCCCTTGTTGGAACAATTTAGTATCAGTGGATGAATGGCTATTAATGCCAAGCTTGCAACCATCAGCAAACTTGTTCGGCTACATATATGGGATATTGGTTTGAATGTCTGCAAAATAAACACCAAACAGGAGAGGGCCCAGCATGGAACCCTATGGTACCCTGCTAGCTACTGTTTTTCCTTCAGAGAAGTTGCCAACAATCGTCACAACTTGGAATCTGTTGGATAGCCTGTTTGCAATCCAGTGGATAGTGCAGGGGGTTATGTTAAGTTTGGCTTATTTTTTGTTAACACCAGCATAAGGGATAGTGTCAGAAGCTTTGATCTGGTCAAGACATATGTGGTATGCACAGAGTCAGCACTCTCCACAGCCTTTATAACTTTATCAAAGAAGTTTACCAGATTAAGAAGACCGGACCTTCCCTTCATGAAACCAGACTAAGTGCCTGGATTAGGTAAGTTGCTTCTGTCTGCATAAATTAATTCTGCTATATGATGATCTTTATGTTTCACTGTTGCAGTAATAACTCCTTGGGATTTCCTGCTGTGGAAAATCTTGGCTGGTCTGCATACCAGTGGCTTTAATCTCCTCCACTTGGACTGCCAGACTTCTTCCCATCCTCTCTTTAGACATCAAGACCTCAAGGTATAAGGGCCATTGTCAAGCACCATATTCTCCATTCTTTTTTTATATCAGATCCCAGTTATACCTCTGCAGTGTTGCTGGTCTGTCCAAAGCCAGAACTTCAATCACTATAGATAAGTACACCACTAAGATGCCCAGGGTGTCTCCATATGGTAGCAAACCAGGTATGGCCCTGTGGAAGGAGCCTCATGTTAGATTTAAGACGCATTGGAGAGGTTATATTACTGAAAAACAGGTAGATAAAAATAAATAGCTTATTACTGAGTTTGCATGGGGAGTAAAGTAGAATGTGCTTGGGGACTGTTGCTAGAGACAAGGGAGTTCCAGTCTGCCTGACTGTGTGCGCTAGTACTGTGGCCCTCACTAGGGCAAGCTGTTTTGAAAATGGATAAAATGGATGGATGGCAAAGAAATTGAGATATTGAGAGAAGCAATTGTTAAAGTGCATCTGGAAATGAAGAAAAGGCTGGATATATAGAGGTTAATGGGGAAAAAGGGTGGAGAATGTGATAAGATAATGGGTTCAGAATAGAATCCCTACTGTGTTTACCTCAGTTTTTACAGAGGACGATGGTGTGAAAGGTCAAGGAGTGGACAAATCCTAGGATTCCAGGGTGAAAGAAGAGCTTGCATAAGAATGGAGAGATGCAGTTTAACCTTGGACTCTATGCTTATTGACCAGAAGGATTGCACCCTCTCCTGTCTTCATTTAAATATTTAAGGAGCTGACCTTGCTGTGTGAGATAGTGGGATAGAGTCCTGACTGTGCCTCAGGTGGCATGAGTCTGATTAGCAGTCAAGTTAGAAAGCACAATAGAGGTGGCTTTTTCCCAACATGCACAGCTGGAGAATCGATTTGGTAACTCTATCAGCATTTCACAATGCATCTTCAGTTGTAATCAGAGGTTGGTCTTTGGCAAGCACTGCCACTGATGGAAGGGATGTGGGCATGATTACCCAAAGCAGAATGTCAGTAGGTCTGACAGAATGCATGTGGGAGTATGCAAACTCCAGTTGGAGGAGCATTTGTAGCTGCTGTTGTAATGCAGTATCTACATCATCACCAAGGGATGGCTTAGGACTTCTCTAAGAAATTCCTTAATGGCTGCTTTGTCGACCGTCATGTCACAGACTACTGTCTAATAGAGGACAAATGGGCTCCAATGGTTTTTTTGCTTGTACTAATCAAAGGGGCACTGGAGTTGTTGCCTCACTGGGCAAGTGGGCAGCCAGCTACTTGCTTTTTAGCAGGCATGGGAGTATAGGAAAAAAATCACTGTGCTGTCTTCTCTGTGTAAGCAGAATGATCCAGCAGGAGTTGAAGATGAAAGCGATGGTCCTTTTACACAAGGGTGGAGGTGAAAAAGATGCATAGTTACAGGTCTGAGATTGCCATGTGTATGTCTGGAAGTCTTGAAAAGAGTTTAGTAATAAGATAACTAACAGTTGAGCTGCATTATAGACTCACTCAGATAAGGTTATTTTAGGGTGGTAGGAGATATTTATGTGACTGCGTAATGACAGAGTTTGCCAGATGAAACCTTGGGCTGCCTTAATTTCATCAAGATCTTTGATACTCTGTAGCATAAAAGTCTGTTAAGTTAACAGAATATGATGATGGGTTCTAGCTCAGTGAGCTAGAGACAGAATTGGTTGACAGCCAGAAGTAGAGTATGGATGTCAAGGAATATTTACCTGTAGCCACTTTGTGCTGGACATAACGTTAGGGATGGAGTATGGAAATTGGCCTGTTTAAAGTGGGATGTGGTAGTCAGTGATGTTGGAGCGGGTTAGCTAAGGGTATCAGTCAGGATATCATGTGACAGCTTAAGTTGAGTAATAAGAAATGCAGATTGATTTATTTCTGGGAAGGATGTCAGAGATGTATACACACAGCTGGCTTGACAAAATTGAGAGAGACTTTACAGAAGAATTCAGCAGTTACTGTAACTGGTAGGCTAAGTCATACCTAACAGTATGAAAGATCAGTAGCCAAGGGCAGTAGAAAATGGTTTATGTGATTAGAGTTCTAATCTCAATAGATGCTATGGTAATAATTCCACTCTGCAAGGAAGTAGCAAGTCCACTTCTGGGGTATTGCATCCAGTTCTGGTGACCATATAAAGGAAAGGAAATAGTATTAATAGGACGTGTGCAACAGAGAGTAACTAGAATGATAAGGTGGATGTAAGGACTGAGTTACAAGCAGAGGCTGTACAGTTCTGGCACAGTCATACTTGCAAAAAGGAAACAATGTGAGGTGCTTTTGGTATGAAAGAGAGCAAAGTAAGATATGCGGTGGAAAGATGGGGAAGCACTGTAATTTCAGAGAAGAGACAGAGGGGTACTTTGAAAGAATTTGATGACAGCAGAAATGATCAGGATTGTAGAAGGGAATGCTTCTTCATGGAAAGGATAATGGAACTTTTAGCTGTCTTACCAAAGGGGGAAGTAGAGTTTGGAATTATACTTCAGAGGTGAATGGATGTTGGAGGTACATAATGGAAAAATGGGCAGAGTATTTGCCAACTTCTTAGGAGTTTGTTGCATCATTTAGACACTGTCGTCTACATGTAGCACTGTATGCTTACAAGGTCTGTTTTTTTTAAACACCTTTATTAAATTGTCACTTAAGGTATAAGCAAAGCTACATTAACATTTCCATTTACAGACATTATACATCACATCTTTTCTTTCTTTGCAGTTTTCCCAAATTGCTGAATTCTTGCCTTCCCTTAAGCCTCACTCCTTTTCCTGAGCATTGTTTTGCCTGTATTGTTCCCAGTTTCCATTTATTCTGTATAATTTGCTCATTCCTTTTTCTGAAGATCCCTCTTCCAGTTCTTTTTTCAGATGTTCATCATGTTACCCTGCTGCAGTCATCACACTTGGGTTATCCTGTCGTCAGGCAGTCCCGCAGTCGGCCGGAATTCCAAAGTCTTGGTCCGGCGTCGGTTGCTGTCGCTTCTTCCCTGATGTCAGTGTGCCAGGGGTATATATAATGCATCTGACGCCATTTTCTTCAGTCTTTCTTGCCGCACGGTGCTCGAAGCAGAAGCAGTTCGCAAGTGCCGGTCGGCCGACTCTTGAGATTTTCGAAGACGAATTTCAGATCCGAAGTCTTCAATAAAGCTAAGTACCCCGTTGGGGAAAATTTTCTTGCCTCAGACCGATGTCAGAAAAAGTTAGCAGTTGTATTTCTTGTGGGAAGCAAATACCTCATAAGGATTTTCATTCTTACTGCATACCTTGCCTAGGCCCAGACCACGACGTCACTGGTTGTCATTTTTGTGCTAGGTTTAATAAGCGTACTATAAAAAGACGCTTTGATTTCGCATAACACTACTTCGGTAGAAAATTTAACTACACAATGCCGTCGGAGCAACCGACTACCGGCATGCACAAAAAACGCAAGGATAAGGACAGGCAGCCTAGACCCAAGCCAGACTCCGAGGCCTCGGCTGGGCCGGTCTTCAGTGAAGCTCCGACGCAGCCCCTGATTACCACAGATTTGCAACCCGAGACCGCTTTGGAGCCATTGGCGGAGAGTGCTAGGCCGACGCAGCCATTTTGTTTAGCCCCTACCGACGACTCTGCAGAAAGAGATGTTGGTGCTACAGAAACACCTTCAGTTTCTGAAGACATTTTCAGACCGACGACGCTCACCATAAAAACGTATCCTAAGCTTAAGACTCCTATTAAACCTACATAGACTGCACTTCAGTCTCCAGTTCAAGGCCCCATGCCTAAGAAACAGATGCTTAAAATGGCTGAAGATTTGATCTCTATAATCAGGGGTTCCCAACCCCCACCCGACAAAAGGCCTAGACAAGAGGAAGATTATGCCTCCTCTGATCAAGTGTCTATTTCCTCAGGCTCCTCTGGGGACCAAGATTACTCCTTCTCCCCTTATGAAGATTCTGATGCTGAGGATTCTATTCCCTCAGCTTCTCCTCCTGAAGACTATTCCTTTGGGGAAACTTTACACACTATGAGGGAACATTTTCACTGGGAAGGTCAGGACTACTCTGACTCAAAGAAAAGGCTCAGAGAGTTTCTTTTACTCCCCCAGCACACACCACTTGCCATCCCCCCAATTTTAGATGTTGTGGATGATGTTTACTTAGAATCTAGTTTGAACCCAGATTCTCTGCCTCCTGCTCCAGCCAAACCAGACAGATACTATAAGAGTGCCTGATTCCCACAAATTCCTTTATAAAAGCCCTGTTGCTGATCCAGAGACGATCTCCCAGGGTCCCAAAGGGGCTAAGGCTTCTATGGCAAAAAATCCTGTACCCTCTGAAAGGGACTCCAGAGCACTAGACAAGTGGGGGGAAAAAAGTTTACACCTCAGCCACTCTAGCTATGAGAGCACAAAATTGCCAATTTCACATGCTAAAATATCAGCAATTTCTAATGTCTTAGCTAAAACAAAAAATGAGCACACTCCCTCAACAGTCTGAATTGAAAGAAATGCACGATCTGTTGCATGCAACTGAACAGGTGGGCAAACATACTTTACAATGTGGTTTTGATTCTTTGGAGGCTTCCTGCAGAGCAGCTGTCACTGGGTCTGTTCTACGCTGGCATGCTTGGTTAAAGGAACAAACTCTGCCTGATCATGTTAAAGCAAAGCTTCTAGATGCTCCCTTACAGCAGGATGTTCTGTTTGGAATTAAGGCAGAAGAAGTCTTAAAGAAAATGGAGGATAAGGCAAAATCTATGCAGACAGTCAAAGATTTTCTACAGGTACAGCCCCCTCGCTTCAGCAGAAATTGGCCAACTAAAAATTGGTCCTTTCCAGCTACTGACAGACCACAGAGGGGTAAATACAGACGTCTAAGAGGCAGAGGACAACCACAAGCCCAATACAAACCTCGACAATGGGGCACTGCAACACAGAAGGGAGGGGATGACAGGTCCCAAACTACCAGAAGGCAAACTCGATGACTTGCACCTCATCTGGCCAAGCAACACTGTCCTGGCAGCTCCCTTGGGAGGAAAACTCGCACTTTTTTCAGACAATTGGCACATTGTCACAAAGGACAAATGGGTCCTAGACATAATTTCACGAGGATACAGATTCCATTTCCACACCTTGCCAATGAAAAGAGGAATGCCAAACCTGCCACAAAATCAATGGGCAGAGGCACAAAAACAAATTACAGCTCTCATGGACATGAGAGCCATTCAACTGGTACCTACACGAGAGCAAGGCCAAGGATTTTACTCAAGACTCTTTCTAGTCCCCAGAAAGGACAATGCCTGGAGACCAATTCTGGACCTTTCAATTCTAAACACCTTCGTACAAGTACGCAAATTCAAGATGCTAACACTACAGCAGCTTCTTCCCATGTTGGGCAAGAAAGCATGGCTAGTAACGTTGGACCTCAAGGAGGCATACCTGCATGTCCCTATCAGACAAAGTTGCAGAAGATACCTCCGTTTCTTTGCAGGTTCAACCCATTACCAATTTTCTGCACTGCCCTTTGGCTTATCTACTGCACCCAGGGTCTTCACAAAATGCCTGGCACCAGTAATTGCATACTGCAAAGAGGAATTCAAATATACCCATACCTGGACGACTGCCTCATCCAAGCAGAAAGCAAGGACATCCTCTTACAACATCTGGCTTTTGTAAAACATCTTCTAAGTTGCCTGGGGTACACAGTAAACAAAAAGAAATCAAAACTAGTACCCTCACAAAATATGACATTCCTGGGTGCCAGCTTGAATGGCCCAGAAGGCTTATCTGACGCCAGACAAACAACTACAACTGACTCAGTATATTTCAAAACAATGGCAACAAAGACCCTACTCCCTGCAAGAAAAATTCTACAGGCCTTGGGCTACATGGCATCTTGCATACTACTAATACCATTTGCAAAGCTGCATATGAGGAAATTACAGTGGTACCTAAAAAGCGTATGGTCTCAACACAGCCACAGCTTGGACACAATGATATCTCTCATTCCTTGCCTACAACAGGAATTTCTATGGTGGTCACAGGCATGTCACCTCAACAAGGGTCAGCCTTTCACCTTGCCCCCAGCCAGGCAAACTGTGACAACAGATGCATCGGACTACGCCTGGGGAGCACACATGGAAGGACAGTGCATTCAAGGCGTATGGACTGCAGATCAAAGAAATCTGCACATCAATCAAAAAGAGATGCTAGCTGTACAGAATACTCTGACAGCCTTCAAGAACCTATTACATCCAGGACAACTTACAATAAGGACGGACAACACCACAGTAATGTGGTATATAAACAAACAAGGGGGTACACATTCCTACCCTCTATGCAGGCAAGCAATGACCTTGTGGCACACAGCACTGGCTTACCAAGTTCAGTTACAAGCTCAATTCCTGCCAGGAAAAAAGAACATATTGGCAGACGACCTCAGCAGAAACATCATGGATCCCCACGAGTGGAAACTGGATCCACAAGTATTTGCATTGATAACTCAAAAATGGGGCCTTCCAGACATAGACCTGTTTGCCAGCCCCCAAAACCATCAGCTAACAAAATTTTGTACAAGGACACTTCACCATCAAGCTTGGAAAGTGGACGCACTTTCATTCAGTTGGAAAAACCTGACAGTATATGCCTTCCCTCCATTGCCTCTCCTCACAAAGGTGCTTCTGAAAGTCAGAAAGGAGAGACCACAACTGATTCTCATAGCCCCAGACTGGCCACGCCAGCACTGGTACCCACTATTAAGGAATATGGCCCAGGGCCCACCTTGGATTTTGCCACAAATTGCTCATTTGCTCACACAGCAAAACAATCCGATTCTACACAGCCAGCTCAAAACCTTAAATCTGGCTGCATGGCAAATCAGCTAAGCATCCAGTGAGTTCCTCTTTCCCAAGCAGTTATGGATGTTCTTCTGGAAGCTAGGAGGTCCAGCACCAGGAAGGCCTACTCGGACAAATGGAAAAGATTTTGCGCCTGGAACCAAGCTAAAGGCCAAAACACACTTCAGCCTCACATGCCTCAGATTCTACAGTATTTAACTGAGATGTTGCACAAAGGACTTTCTTTTTCTTCCATTAAAATCCATGCATCAGCTATTTCAGCCCGCTACAACACGGATCCACCCTTATTTTCACATCCACTTCTAAGACAGTTCCTCAGTGGGGCAAAAAAAATTAGACCCCCCCAGGAGAGCACCTACACCAACATGGGACCTCAATTTTGTTCTGGAAAAACTTACGCTACCTCCCTTTGAACCAGCAGATCTACAGTTTCTGTCATGGAAGACTGCCCTGCTGCTAGCAATAACTTCAGCACTAATGGCAGTGGAATCTTTCCTCATTTTCCATCAAGACAGAGTTTCTCTACAAACTAATCCTTCCTTCATGCCTAAGGTGGTTTCCAACTCATTACAGCCGAGTGACGTCTCCAGGCGTTTCTGCAGTTACACCCTACTGCTCCTCTAGGCGTCAAATATTGCCTGTTCATATTTGCATTAATAATTCCAAAACCATGTTACATACAAGGTATCGGAAAATTTTATCTTGAAGCATACATGATAGCAAACACAATTGTATTGATATATGACCTCTGTCAATGGGCATTTGTTAAAAATGTAAGGTGATAACTTAAATTTTTAAATGCTGAAACCACGCCCACTAGGGGTTAAAGGTACACACTCAAAAGAGCTCTACTGGAGGGAACCATCCACTTACCCACCTTCTTCCCAAATCCACAGAACAAAGGAGAAAGACTCCTGCATTTCTTGGACATTCACAGGCAAATTCGTTACTACTTGGATAAAACTAAGGTTTTCAGAAAATCTGACCAGCTCTTTGTATCCTATGCTACAGCTTCACAAGGGAAGGCTATATCAAAACAAACCATTTCCAAATGGATAGGACATTGCATTCGTTTTTGCTATACCCATCATGGAAAACCAGTTCCTGCTACCATTAGGCCCCACTCTACCAGGGCAACAGCTACATCTGCAGCCTTCCACAGGGAGGTTCCAACCAAGGAGAATTTGGAAGCTGCAACTTGGAGTTCAGTACACACCTTTACCAAACACTATCACTTACCACTTTACTCTAAGACTAGAGCTGGCTTCGCTACTGCAGTTCTGCAGGGCCTTCTAGCCCCCTCTAACCCTCTATGACTCCTCCATCCATCCTTAGCTTTGGGATTCTACCCAAGTGTGATGACTGCAGCAGGGTAACACGATGTACATAGTACAGTTTTGTACCTGCCATAAATGTAGATGTTCGAGTGTACACCCTGCTGCAGTTCAGGTTACCCTCCCTCCGTCCCCTCTGATCTAACTGGCTAAATCTCTACAAAACCTTCCTGATGTATTTGCTTATAGCTGGAGGGATTTTGTGTTTGTGCTAAAACTTCATAAATTGGTACTAATTACTGACCACCTTTTTGGGGGCACCTGACATCTGGGGCAAGAAAAACTGAAGAAAATGGCGTTGGATGCATTATATATACCCCTGGCACACTGATGTCAGGAAAGAAGTGACAGCAACCGACGCCAGACCAAGATTTTGGAATTCCGGCCGACTGCGGGACCGCCTGACGACAGGATAACCCAAGTGTGATGACTGCAGCAGGGTGTACACTCGAACATCGACATTTATGGTAGGTACAAAACTGTACTTTTTGTAATAGTACATGAAATACAACTTATTTTGACTTTGTCTATTTTCTAGTCATTTCTTTATTGGCAGCCAACAGAATTAAACTTAATTAGGCCTTACTATGTCTAGGCAGTTCAGGTCCCAACTCAAAAATTACATCCTTAGTTATACTCACCCAATATTTCTGACAAGGGTATTTTGCAGAGAATATTTAAAATTGTTAACTCATTACATTCTGAAAACATATGTTCCCAGTTACCTCTTTCTTCCCCAGCTTACTTCCAACATTTTCTATCTACATGAGGAATTTTTTGCAGATCTTAGGGTGTAAAATACTTATACAAACACATCCATGCAAAGATCATAAACCTTCCAGACTTTGTTGCATACTTGGGAGCCTTGTATATGTCCTGTCACTGTTCTCTTGTAAATTGCTTTTCCAGTCTTTCTTCTCAATTTCTTACCTTCACTGATTGATTCTTATAGTTATCATGCAGTAGTTTATATACCCCACTTTTTCTTCTTTCAGCTTTTTCCGGTTAGGGGTAGCCACAGTGGATCACCTGTTCGCGCATGATTGGCAGTGATGTTTTACGGTGTCGAGTTGCCAGCCCAGTGCCCAACCTTCCACAGAAGGCACACACACACACACACATGCACTCAAGCCTAGGGCCAGTTTAGAGTGTCCAATCCCACCTACAGCATGTCTTTGGGATGTGGGAGGAAACCCATGCGACCACAGGGAGGACATGCAGACTCTGCACAGAAGGCACCCCAGCCAAGGATCGAAGCAGAGAACCTCTTGCTGTGAGGTGGCAAAGCTCACCGCTGCACCACCACTTTTTTAACAGCAGTTTCTCTTCTATATTCAACGGACAACTCAACCAGAGCAGATCTTTCACTTAATATTCTTTATCCCTTTCTCTTTGCCTGTACTCTACATCAATCCCTGGTAGGGAAGGCAGTCTCTGGCCTGCAGTCCAAGCACCGTCTTGGCCTCATCCCACTGTATTACCTTTCTATCCCTAGTTATTTCCTCCCAATAGCTGTAGTTGTGGTTTAATAAAGACAGTATCTGCATTTCTCTTTGGTTCCTTGAGCTACTTTTTCTTGATTGACTACTTCCTCCCAATACCTTGGCTCCTTTGCCAGTGTTCTTCATTAAATTCCACCCCCACCCCTTATTTTCTTTACCCCTACTTGCAGTCTTCCAATCTCCTTTCTCCATTCTGGTTTTGGCTTAGTTCTTGAATTTTTTCTGCTACTTTATGACTATGATATTCTGCATGGTTGTTATTATTCTCCTTAAGGATCTGGATTCAAAATCACGCACAAATTCTTGGTTTTCCGTTTCTTGAATTTCCCTTGCTTTATCATCATCCCTTGAATTATGAATTTCTGCTTGTGTTACGTATGTAAGCCTTAGCTATGTAACTCTAAAATATCCATTCAAATCAAGTAATCTTAAACCGCCTTATTCTGTTAGACGGATCAGTTTATCCTACCTAACTGTTGCCCTCTTCCCTCTCCCAGAAAAATTCCTTCAAGTCTTATTAATTATTGTTGACAGCTTCTCCTCTGGTTGTTGAAGATATGCCTAACCCACATATAAAATTAAAGGAACTAAAACATTGTTACTGCTTGTGTTTTACTATCCATATTCATAAACTAGAGCTTCCATTTTCTCAGTTTTTGTATTATTATTTATTTATTTGATCATTTGCTTGATAGTTATTTACTGGGAAAGCCCGAATGTGCCAGAAAGTGCCCATTTTCAGTGGAGGCCCAGGGAGAAAAGCTCTGCAATCACAATATTCCAGAAATCAAGTACAGATATTTTCAATTACAAAGTATCATGTTACATTACAAAACAACGAGTACAAATATTTTAAATTGCAAAGTATCAAGTTACACCACAAAGCATAAGATTGAAATAATGTTGTAATGAGAAAAACATAGATCACATATATCATAGTAGAGTGCAGTGAAAAACAATAACGTGAGTTTAAGGGAATATGTGAGGAAAAATTCAATAGTGATATTCTTTGTTACATAGATTCTTATGTGGTAAATGAGACCCAAGACAATTCTAATAAGATATTTAAAGAGCTGTCAGTGATGACATGATTAGAGACAGTGAGATAAAATTGAGTGCTATCTTAGTATAAATGAGGTGTTCATATTATGATTATAGAAGAAAGAAGGATGGAGTGAAGGAGATTATAAGAAGAGTGCAGGGTAGTTTAGGTGAGTAGGGAGGAAAGGTCTTCAGAGATGAGTTAAATAAGGTAAGGCAGTGAGAAAACAAAAAGGAGTAGAGTTGGAGGCTGGAGAGGATTGTGTAGTGTGATCTAGGTTGAAGGGGTGAGTGAAGTATAGTGAATGTGTTCAGCCAGGGCTGGCACAGGAGTAGGTCCAAGATTTTGTAAGGTATTTTTAGGGAGCATTTAAAGGTGGATAGGTAGAGGTAAGGAGTGCTATTTTTTGCTACTGAGTACAAGAACAGGCTTTGTCCAGGAGATTTATTCAGTTTATTTATGATAGAAGTTTTTGTCTTCTGATCCAAGAGTTCTTTTTGGAAAATACATGTTGATTAAAGGGGTAAGAGCTGCCCAGGCTAATGGTTTGTGTGTGATTTTATATACCGTTATAAGTTGAATGTAGGAGAGATGGAGGGGGAGGTCCAGCCAGCTAAGCGTATGCAGAGGTTTACATTGATGGGTAAAGTAAGATGGAATAGTAGCAAACTTGGCAGTTTTGTTGTAGCAGCTTTCAAGTTTTTTTTTTTTTTTTTTAAGGAAGATTGTAAATTAGTTAGAAATGGTGCTCCATTGTGTAGGGAGGGCAGAAGATGGGTTGTTTAGTGTCTTCCCACATATCATTAGGTGCCATAACAGAAGCCTCTTTAATCCATACTCCTAAATACTTCATCTTATTTTGCCCCAATATATGGGTATTGCTGAACCAATTCATTTTTGTGGGTACATAATTTATGGCTATAGCCTTTGTTTTATCTTCTTATTTTTTTTTTATTTCAATAAGATTTGAAACGGTCTAAAAATGTTTGACAACACTAAGATGTCCTGTTCTGGTTTTATCAGATACAAAACATTCTTGTCTGCAATTAAAGTCAACTTTTCTTGATTACCATACCAGTTATAGTATTGAATTTCTGAGCCCCTTATTTTGTTTGCCAATGGCGCTAAATATAAAGCAAAGAACAAAAGGAGAAAAGAGACGCATCTGTCTTTTTCCTCTGTTCAAATACACCTTCTCAGAGTGGAACCATCCCACTTTAATCCTTGCCTCTGATCCTTTGTGTATCTTCCTAATTAACCATATTATTGTATCCGGGATTGCAAATGCTTCATTTGCCCTACTCAAAATCCCATCTTGGTAAGCTGAATTCTTTCTCTGCATCAAGACCCTACAACAACCGTGATACTTTCTTACATTCTGCTTCCCTGTGGATCATTATTCTAGTAATAAAGCAAAAATAACAGGATGAACCAAACCACAGCAGGTAGCAGATAAAAAAAGAATTCCATTTAATGGTAAGCGCTTTCGCAGCACATCCAGCTGCTTCATCAGATACACAAGAAATGCAATGCCTTACTTTTAAACTAAAAACAACCAAAAAAGTCATGGTCTATAATCAGTGATGAAGCAGCTGGATGTGCTGCGAAAGCACATACCATTAAACTGAATTTTTTTTTATCTACTGCCTGCTGTGGTTTGGTTCATCCTCTTATTTTTGCTTTATTCTTGTTCAGTTGTTGGTTGAACCAATTATCTACATCCCATTTTTGTTTTTCTGTATTTTCATTATTCTAGTAATGTTGTCAAATGTTTGCATCCCATCCACAAAACTATTTCAAGCCATATGTATCAATTTTGGCAACACATTTGCCATTCTTTTAGCTAGTATAGACATCAACACTTTGTAGTCATGGTTTAAAATTGATCCTGGTTTGTATGAAGCTTGGTTTGATCGGTCTTTACTCTCATTAGGTAAATTAGCCACCACAGCTTTCTTCCAAGATGTTAGTACTTCCCCTCCTTTTAAAATACTGTTGAACAAAATCTTCCAGATCTTTATTAGTGTCTTCCCTCCGTAACTTCCACAGGAATATCATCTGTTTATGGATATTTTCCTGAAGATCAATTATACAGCACCATTTTAATCTCAGCATCCTATCTTAACTATTTTTTGTTGAGCCCCATCTACCTCTAACCGTAAAATATTTAAGTCTTATATAAATATTTCCATCTGCGCTTTTCTTGATTTCCACATTTTTACGCTTTATAGAAGTTTTCATAAAATTTCCAAAATGTATGTAATATTTCAGCAGGATTGTTGGCTATTTTTCTTGTTATAGGTTTGCTAATTTTGGCAACAACCTTTCTACTTTCTGCTGCCTAAGTCGTTGTGCTAAAAGTTTTTGTGCTATTGAGTTATTATCAAAAATAAGTTGCTTAACAGCAATCTTTCTAAATTCATGCATATTATCCTGGGTACTCCCTTATTTTCTCTTTAGCACTCTGCATTTGCATCTCTTTTTGTTCTGTGAGATTTCCCTTATTCTTCTGTACTTTAACCTTTGTTGACCTCTCTAAGTAATTCCTATTACTTCTTAATCATGTCTGTTTGTCTTTCATTTCTACCCTGTTTTTGAACTCCCATTTATTAGCTGTAGCTTTTGAAGATATTTCTGTCATCCCTAATAACACTGTAATAGTTTCCATTACCCATTCCGTAAATTCCCCTCTCTTTAACAGGTAGACAGGAAAACACTATTGTCTTATTTTTGCTTCATTACCCTGCATTATTATCTTAGTTTGTATTGGTGAATGAGCTGAACTAGTTATTGAATACTTTCAGTTAAATGCACATGTTCCTGTGTTATGTAATTTCTCATTCGTGTAGCCCGCTTATCGTACAGTGAGAAATGTGTGTCTGAGTTCCTACTACTGAACTCCTATCTTCCATATCAAATATTTTCAGACATTTCTTCAGAAACCAACCCTGTTTTGTTATATTTTCCCTCCCAGGTCCCCCTGATTTATCCTCAGTATTGCAAATTAAGTTCCATTTCCCACATATAAGTAATAGTCCCTGCTGAAAACTAATTATTTCTCCCAAAATTTCCTTAAGCTATGTAATAGCAGTTTTTGTTTGGACTCTAAATGCATGCCAGCATAATCCTCCTTCCTTGCCAGTAGCCCATTACTATCACAAATGTACCATTATTGTCTTTTTTCCTCTTCTGTGACTGTTGGAGCCAGTATGGCGATTAGTATAATTACTCCCCTTTTCCTTTGTCCCTTATTTTCTGATGAATATCTACCCTGAAGCCCATTATTTGCCAAATTCACATATTCATTTCTTTCCACGTGTCCCCTGCACTTTTGCAGTCTGCATTTCTTGATATCATTCAATATTTTTTCGTTTTTGTGTTTACCTGTAAGGCTATATAAGTTTGAAGATAGTTTGGAGAGTGTAACCATTATGATTAAAAGCTATTGTTCCCAAGTATTATACATAAAAGTTTTTTTCTTATTGAGTAGTTTCAACTTTTGTGTTATGTTCACATATTCATGTTTGGAAGACCAATCTTTTATACACAATGTCACATTTATGAAAACATTTTGCTTTAATGGAAACCCCCCACCAAAAATGCTAAATACATTTTCAGAACACCCCAATACCCTATTAACTTAAAACAAACACGCAAAACTTGGACATCTTCAAAAAAAATTAAGTTTAACCCTACAGATAGGAACAATTGCCCCAAATCAACAGCTGCACTCATAGGCATTACCTAACCTAAAATTAAGGTTATCCATGCTAAAGTGCATGCTATAGCCTATGTTATCACTTATATTGATTGCTGTCTGTTCTTTTCTTATGTCTGTTCCTCTCCCAGATTTGAAAAACAGTTTGTTTGCTTACAGAAAACATTTAATTTTAGCCCTTAGAAAAAATTTACTTGCTATCTTTAAATAAAACTAAATTATTCACTCTTCTATTAAATGAATTAAAGGGCAACAATGGGATTCTGTTATTAAATGCTCAAATTCTCTGTCCTTTTTTTCCCTATTAACAGTCCCTGCTATGAATAAACAAAACAGCATTTAAAATATTTTAAATCAACTGTTTCTCTCCAGTATAACAGTACATTATTGTACTATGGTCGTTTCACTTTCAAAAACTTTTATCCCACCCTGGAAAATCTTGCTGCAGTCTCCAGTTCATTGATGTCTTCAAGGCCAATGAATACAGGCAGCTTTCCGGCCAATTCCCTCTCTAAACTGACATGGTCAGAATCGCAGGTGCCATGTCCGAATCCAAACCAGTTACAAGTGGCGTCCCACAGAGCTCAGTTCTGGGACCTCTCTTGTTCGGTATATACTTCTCTGAGGTTCAGGCTAACACGGGGGATTATGGCTGACAAAGTTCGCAGATGACTGCAAACTGGGGGCCATAATCGAATCTCCAGCTGACTCAAGCATCCTCCAAAAGGGTCTCACAGAGATGGATGCTTGGTGCCAGAGCCACGGCCTCAAGCTAAATGCTAAAAAGTGCATAGTCATCCCCTTTGGGAAAAACAAGGTGCCCACAAATTACCACATAGGTGGTAATCCATTAAGTACAGAAGAAGTAATTAGAGATTTGGGGACCAACGTAGATAGTAATCTCTCCTTTGATAATCACGTTGCCAAAGTGGTTAGAAAGACCTTCTATATAGCCCACCTTATTACAAAAGGGTTTGCATCTAGATTAAGAGAGGTCATTGTGCCCCTCTACTCGTCACTCATCAGGCCCATAATTGAATACAATGCCCCTTTTGGGATGTACCTTACCCGACACCTGCAGCAACTGGAGAGACCCCAAAAGTACCTCACCAAGAGGATCATGGGCTACAAACAGATGTCCTATGCAGCTCGACTAAAGAAATTCCAGCTCTATTCAGTTGCTTACCGCCTACTCAGAGGCGATCAATGCCTGAAGTACAAAGAAATGTCAAACCCAGAATTAGTGGACATGCTCCATCCACCTCAAAAAATCCAAGTCCCTTAGAGCTACACGCTCCAGGGACCTAAACCTCAGCACAAAAATAAATAGGACATGCTGGAGGGACAGATTAATTTCCCAGAGGCTCCCCTCACTCTGGAATAGAATCCCAATTCATGTTAGACATAGCCCCTCGCTGACCCTCTTCAAGCGAAATTTGGACGCGTGGATGGGAAATCGCAAATTCACCCCTGGGATCTCTCCTGTGTCCCTGCTAGACAGAGGCACAGTAAACTAATCTTAAAAGGGTACCTTCTGTGACCTACTTTACAGAGGCACAGTAGGCTAATCTAATAGGGAGGCGGAAGCCAAATACACTCTGGCTAGGCTTATAAATGCCCTAGGGCAGATAGCCTAGTATCTACCTATGAACATGACCACAGCCATCCTAAAAACCCACCTATGCTGTGATATCACAGCTCCTTGGTCCTTCCCTTACTCATACTGAAAGTAAGGGCTAGAATAAGAAAGCAGTACATGAGTCAAGTCTCCTTTTGTGAGCTGTCAGTCACAGCAGGTAACAGCTCAAATTACCCTTAGCACTTTAACAGCTAGGGACATTAGGTGTGAAGGGGGTTGGGAGATAAGTTGAAGTACAATTCAGGCTTCACAAAAGACTGCAGTTTAGCAATTCTAAAAAGAAGCAGCAATAAAAAGCACATTGAAAGTCTGTTCTGTGGTATTTTCACAGTTTTTGTTTTAAGTAGTCATTGAACAGCATGAAATGTTACTTAACACTAACTGAAAAACAGCAGTGTATGCATGTAAAATCAATGCAGTGACAGTTGCTTTAAGAAAAAAAGAGGCCTGTGTGATGTAATTTTCTACAGACCAGCACTGCATTGTGGGATACCTGGAGGCAGAATAAACCATCAGGATGAATTCAAGATGCTAAACCCCATGTGGACAGACTCAGAAATTACGTATAAAAATATTTAAAAAACTGTAAATAGTCCCATAGTGGTGTTAAAATGTAGGAAACGCCAAACTGTGATGAAATAAACTTGTTGTTTGAGTCTCTGGGTGTGGTTCTCCTTGAAAGTGTTAAGGCTGACTGTTATTCTCTTCCCATTTCAAACTATATTTTTCACTGAACTGTTTGCACTTGTACCTTTACTTTTTGCATTTCCCTCAGCAAATAATGCTCAGAACTCTGAAGATCAAATGGCTTGCACTTACAGACAGCTTATCTCCATGTAAAAGTTGTCAGCAGTGAATTTTTGTAAAGGTCATTCAGAACTGAACATGTGTCTTCAGCTGCAGACTTCATGACTCCCAGTGATATTTGCTAATGGAGAAAAGTAAGCTAATATCTTTGCAGATCTAAGAAACTTTGCATTTTCATGATTTTTATCATGTATTATTTTCACGCAAAACTGCTTCTAAATACATTTTTTCCAAACATTTTAATTAAATTTACACATATGACAAAGGCAATCTTACATTTATATAAATGAAAATAATACAAAATTATATCATTTTAGTTGCTGTTTACATCACATACACCATTGAAACAACTGTAGTTGTAAACATTATACATCACTTATAAACGATCCAGTCATTGTCAGTTAAGCATTCTGTACCTCATTAAAATCCTACCTCTTAAACCTTATTCCTGCAGTGCATATATTCTTCCCACAAGTCCCATTTTTTTACTATGTAGTTTGCTCCCTCCCTTTTCTGGAGATCCCAATCCTAGTTGTTTTGTCTGTGTTACTATATTTACTATTTTAGTAAAGTTGGTCTAGACTTTGATTTCCATTTTCTGGTAATTGCTATTTTGGCAGCCACCATAGTTAGACTCCGCAAGGCTTTACTTGTGTCTAAGCAATTCTGATTCTGTAGCATAACTCAAAAAAAACCATCTCCCCAGTCAGTCCAGTCTGCTTACCCAGCATTTCTGACAGAGTGGTCTGCAGGGAATCTGAAAAGTCTGCCAACTCATCACACTTCCAGAAAATATGTTCTCAGCTACCTTTTTCTTTCCCGTCACACCTCCAACATTTGCTATCTGCCTGAGGAAAATTTATTTGGAGTCTACTTGGGGTATAAAAATACCTAAATCTCAAAAGTCTGCCAACTCATCACACTTCCAGAAAATATGTTCTCAGCTACCTCTTTCTTTCCCGTCACACCTCCAACATTTGCTGTCTACCTGAGGAAAACTTCTTTGGAGTCTACTTGGGGTATAAAAATAACTGTAAACACTTCCAGGCAAAGATCCTAAATCTTCTAGACTTTGTTGCATATTTGGGAGATATACATCTATCCCTCCATTGTCTCTTTGTGAATTGCTTATCCATTCTCTCTTCCCAATCCTTTCTAAGCTCCTCTGATTGAGTCTTACAATTGTCATGCAATATTTTATATGCTTTACTAATTATTCCTGTTTTAACAGTGGCTTCTGTTCTAGATTCTATTAAAAACTCTACCAGTGCTGGTCTCTCATTTAGGGAGCCCCCTGTTTCTTTCTCTTTGCCTATACTCTGATATCGATCCTTGATAAGGGAAAGCAGTCTGTAACCTGCAATCCAAATAAATTCTTGGCCTCTTCCCATTCTATTACCTTTCTAGTTATTTGCTCCTAATACCTTGGTTCCTTTGCCAGTTTTCTCTAATAAATTCCAGGCCCCTCTTGCCTGTTATCTCTATCCCTGACCACAGTCAACCCTGTCTGCAAAGTCTCTTTTCTCCATTCTCATGCTGGTTTACTTCATAGAATACTCACTGCAATTTTATAACTATAATACTCTGTCTGATTTTGGTTGTTCTCCTTAAGAGTCTGCATCCAAAATCCCAATCTCTCCTTATTTCCTGAGCTTCCTCCCTGTGTCAGCATCATTCCTTTCCACTTTGAATTATAATTTGCTGCTTGTGCTATGTATAAGAGCCTTAACTGTGTTGCTGCAAAATATCCCCTCGAATTAGGTAATCCTAGTCCACCTTGTTCTATTGGTAGAATCAGCTTATCCCACTTGACCCTTGCTATCTTCCCTTCCCAGATAAAATCCTTCGAGACTTATTGCTATCCACAACTTCTCCTCTGGTTGATAAAAGTATGCCTGACCTTTGTATAAGACTAAAGGGACTAAAAACATTTTAATGGCTTGTATCTTGGTGTCCATATCCATGTGCTTACAAAAATATTTGATCTGATGTTGTCTGTTCAGTCTTCATTAAACCTGTGGGAACCTGTGGGTTTCGGTTTCAAGCTCAGAACTGACACAGCCATCAGCAAGCTTAGGATCCAAAGCTATAGCTGCTCCCACCCTACACATACTGCTTAGCTCCTCTGAGATGTTTGCCGTGATCAGCTAGAACTCCTCCGCTAGTGTGTTTTTGGGTCGTAAGTGACTAAATTTTCTCTGTTTTTTTCTTTACCTTTTTCTCCTACCTTATTTTGCTGTGTAAAAAAAAAAACTAGATTAGTTAGTTGCTCTTTAAGTTTTATAGTGAGCTGAACCCTTTTGCCCTTGATTGTCGTGACTGTCTTTCTCTCTCCTCCTTTTCCTTCCCTTTTCTTTCTCATCATGTCAGAGAACTCTGACAAGCCAGTAGGTTTTAAAAAAATGCACTTCCTGTGGGCACAAGATCCCTGTATCTGATGCCCACAGGGAGTGCGTTTACTTTTTGGGTCCTGCCCACCTACAAGTAGATTACTCTTTCTGTAAGGCCTTTCTCCCTCATGCTCTTGCAGGTAGATGTAATAACTGTGTTCTCAGGGGGTCTTATCCCTCCCTCCTCCTCCTGCATTTGCTTCGGTTTCAGGGGCTCAATCCCCCACCAAGAAGTCTAAGGAGGCCAGGGACCATAAGAAACAGTCCCCAGACCCCTCTGTGTCATTGGCGTCAGAGCCTCCTAAGAAGGCCCTGAGATGTCAGGCCACAGTTCCTTGGCCCCAGTTCTGGTCTCTCTCTCTGCCCCGTGCCCCTGCCCTCCCCATTTGGGGCAGACCCTTGGCACCAAGACTGCCCTCTAGGGTCATTTCACCCAGGCACCACTCGAGACCCTCCTCTGTATCCTCGTCCATTAGGTCCTCTGAGAGCCTGTCAGAGAACGAGGTGGACAGATTGATGAGGAAGTTTCTCCGTACATGGATCCAGATGAGGGTCCTCTCAGCTCCATCCCTGGTGGGATCTGTGAGTAGAGCCTCTCCCTGTAGGATTATCTCTCCTTCTCTATACTTTGGTTACTATCAACAAAGTGAATCAAGCTTACTCTAGGATAAGAGGCATTATTGAAGATCTATTTTTGGAAAGGGTCATTGACATTGACCATTACCATATCTTGACGGTGGTGGCCCCTAAGCTCCCCGTCTTGTTTGGTATTCCTAAGATTCACAAATCCACTAGAGACCCACCTTTCCGCCCGATTGTTGATGGCCGTGGGTCTATTACCTATGCGTTTGCCAAACTAGTTGACAACATTTTGAAACCACTGCTAGAACTCCAGTCACAAATTTGTAAAGACTCGGGGGGGGGGGGGGGGTTTCTTGCATGACAATAGGGACTATCCCTGTTAGTAGTGTGTGGTGGTTTCTAACTGTTGACATTAAAGACCTGTACACTGTTATTCCTCAACAGCTTGGCACACAGTGGGTAAGTGAATTTCTTAGGAACAAAAAGGTCAGTGATGACAATGTTTACTTGGTTGAAACACTACTAGAAATTGTTTTGAGTTCTAACTTTATGCTGTTTGAAGGTAATATTTACCTCCAGCGTTCTGGTGTAGCAATGGGTTCACCATGTGGGGGCAGTTTTGCCAACTGTGTGTTGGCATACTGGGAAAAGACATTCCTTTTTTCTGACATTGTACTCAATGATTGTGTCGCCTGGTACACTAGGTACCAGGACGACATGTTCATATTGTGGAAGGCGGATCCCTCTTTGGTCCCTTCCTTTATAGAAAGGATTTCTAACATGACCAGCTTTTTAGAATTTACTTACAATCTACAGGAACATCGTATTAGTTTCCTAGACATTTTGTTGACTAAGGATTATGTAAATCAAAGCCTTAGGAGTGAGATTTGCAGGAAACCCACTTATTCTAATGCGTTCCTTTACTACACTAGCAGCCATCCCAAACATCAGAAAAGAGCGGTCGTAAAAGGGCAGATGGTTAGGGCCGCTAGGATGGTTTCAGATCACAAAGAATTTGTAGTTGAATGTGAGCGTTTAACTGGCATGTTTATTAATAGAGGGTATCCTTCAGGCCTTGTTCTTGACATAAAATCAGAAGTCACCAATAAAAGGAGTTTAGGTTTTTATAAACCAATTTTGTCTATGGTTAGACATGCCTCACGTGGTGACAACATAGAGAACAGTGTTTCACTTAAGAAACAAACAGCCCCTTTTGCTACTAGATTTTTGTGTACCTTTAGTTTAGACCATTTGGCTATTTCCAAAGTGCTAAATAAGAATTGGTCCTTGCTTATTGAAGACCCTTATTTACTTAATAAGTTTGGTGACAGCCCTAAAGTTACCTTTAGGAGAGGGCAAAATTTGAAATCATTGTTAGAGGTTAAACCAAAAATTATGAGAGTTCACAAGATAGGCATGACAAAGTGTGGGTCATGCAAGCAGTGTAAACATGTGTGCATAGATGCTAAGATTAGGCTGAGAGACCAGGTCTATAAAATTAATGGCAAATTCAATTGAGAGACCAGGGGCGTTGTTTATGCGGCTAGCTGTCAAAGATGCAACGCATTTTATATCGGTAAAACTGAAAGGAAAATCAAGCAGCGCATCTATGAGCACATATATGCCATAGCTAGAGGTGATCATAACAACGCCCTTGCTAGACATATTGGTTATTGCCCTGATCATTTTTCAAGTTTACAGTTGTGAATAAAGTTGATTGTGACTTTAGAGGTGGTCCTTGGCAAAATCTTTTGGAAATCTGTGAACTTTTCTGGCAGATTCGCACAGCCGCCTATGTGTACCCAGGTCTGAATGACCATGTGTCTATCAGTTGTATATTAAAGAATTTGTCTTTAAAAAGATAATATGGGTAGGTTGAACATATGTTTTTATCGTTTTTATAGTTTTAAGCTTATAGGTTTAATGAGAAGTTAATTGGATCGGCGATTATTTAAGATTATAATAATCTTTTTTGTGTTGGTTTTTAATTATGGTGCAGTAGGATTTTAGTTTGTTATACTTGCACCTTTTAGGACGAAAGTACTTTGTTTGCTGGTGCTAGTAATAGGAACACACGCCCTTATGGGTCTATGTGATTTGTTAGTTTGAACACACTTAATTAGCATAATTGATTGTATAAAAATGTGGTTGTTATTCAGAGATGTAAAACTTTTTTGTCTGAGGAAGGAGCGCCATTGACTTCTCCGAAAGCGTGTGCTTACTTCATTAAATTTACATTTTTTTATTGTCAGCCTTGGACTTGTGCTTTCTACAGCTCATTCGTTTGGTTAAACTGTCTCTGGTGTGCAGGAACTCTTTTTTTGTGGTGGCATCATGACCCACAAGTATCTCAGGGTCGACCTTTCATTCTTCCCACCCCCATCGCCATGTTGACCACGGACTCCTATTTGGGGTGAGGGGGGTATTACCTGGTTTGAACAGTCCAAGGCACGTGGACTCCCCAGGAGACCAGTCTACATGTCAGTGTCCTAGAAATGAGGGAGGTTCTTCTAGCATTGCAAGCCCTTCACTCCCTTCTTCCTCTGGGCACAATTGCGATTCAGACCGAAAGCGTGTCTGTTGTGTGGTACTTCAACAAACAAGGTGGAAGTAAGTCTTATCCCCTTTGTTGAGAAAGGATGACAGTTTTGCAGTGGGCTCTCTCTACCAACTGCTTTCTAGTTGTGATGCACATTCCAGGAGAGAACAACATATTGGCAGACAGGCTCAGCAGAGTTCTTCTGATGCCTCATGAGTGGTCTCTGAATCAGTCAATGGCAAACCAGATCTTCCTCAGATGGAGTCAACCCTGCTGCGACCTTTTTGCCTCTCCTTACAACAAGTGCAGCAGGTACTTTGCCCTGATCCCTCCTCAGGGACAGTCACCAGGATATGCTCTAGTCCATGGTTGGCCTCCCAGTCTACTCTATGCCTTTCCTCCTTTCACCTAATTCCTAAATTTCTTCAAAAAGCACACAGGTTGAAGAGCAAAGTGAGTCTCATTGTCCCTTTTTGGCCTTTGGTTCACCTTCCTTTGGTCTCACCTAGTTTGCCCTCTGTGGACCCTGGAACCACATCAGGACTTTCTGTCTCATCTGTTGGCAAATTCACCCAGATCTTCACAGTTTTTATTTTTTTTTATTTTATTTATTTTACATTTGTTGACCGGGCTAATCCAACTGGATACATGTCCATTTTCAGTGGAGGCCCGAGGAGAAAAGCTCCAGTAAAAAAAACATCTTAAAGACATATTAAAAACATATTAAAAACATCCTTGGAAAAAAGCATAGAGATATATCATACAACTATTAGAAAATAAACATTAATATAAAATGATGCATCCTCAGATTAACAAAAATTTACAATTTACATATTTTGATTTGTAAAAATTTAAAAATACCAAAACATAATTTAAAGAAAGCACCGTTAAAAAGTTAAAGAATCGAACATGGAAAGTGGTACTCAGGAATGATAATGTTAGAAATTAAGAGGAAAGATCAGTTTATAGAGAGTTACATAAAGAGGTTTATAGTTCAGAATATTCTGTTTTAAATGAAACAGGAAAATTAGTGAATAACAGTTAGTCAGGGTTGGTACAAGAGCATAACCAGTGGTTAGAGAGGAAATGTTTTAGGTTAGTTTTAAATAGTGGGAGAGAGGTTAGGGTTGTAAGGTCTTGTGGTAATTGATTCCATATTTTACCAACTGAGTTAGAAAATATGGAGTCGCCTGCTGAGTTATATGATAAGGAAGTGTAAATCAACATTTTGTTAGCAGAACGTAGATTCCTCAGGTTATATGACCTTATGAAGGTAGTAAGAATTGGTGTGTTGTTGGGTTGGTATAGGGCTTTGTGGGCAATTATAAGTTGGTTGAATTGTAATTGGTGAGGTAATTCATGCCAGCCTAGTTGTTTTAGGTTCTGGCAGTGATGAGTCCTGTAGGGAGTGTTTGTAGCAAATCTGGCAATATTGTTGTATGATTTAGCTAGTTTAAGGTTATTTTTAGAAAGATTGGTATATATATATATATATATATATATATATATATGGGAGAAGCATATAATAGGGTAGAGATTAGGTGAGTTCTAGATATTGTGGTCCTGGCTTCAGGTGTTAGGAAAGGTTTAATTCTATAGAGGGATCCGAGTTTTCTGTTAACATTCTTTATTGTGGTGTTTATGTGACTGTCAAACTTTATATGATTGTCAATAGTAATACCTAGGAGTTTGGTGGTGGGGTCTGGTGAAATAATGGTACCATTACTGGATATGAGTGTGAAATGAAGAGGGGGAGACCAGTAAGAAGGTGTAAAGAGCAAAAGTTTTTTTTTTTTTTTAGGGTTAAGGAGAAGACAATGGTTAGAGAACCATTGTTCTATAGTGGTGAAAGCTTTTTGTGTGGGAGAATGAAGTTCAGTTTGGGATGTGCCAGAAGAGATTATGGTAGAGTCATCTGCATATTGAATGCAGGTAGAGAGTGGAGTAGAAAGATGAAGGTCATTTATGAAAATGGAAAACAACAGTGGTCCTAAAATGGAGCCCTGAGGGACACCTAGGGAGGTGGGAAGGAGGTCTGAAAGATGGTTTTGCCAGAGAACCGCTTGTTTTCGGTTTTCCAGGTAAGATGTAAACCAGTTCATAGCAGGATTGTCGAGAGAGAGTAACTTCAGAAGGTGGAGGAAAAGCTGATGATTGACCATGTCAAAGGCTTTGGAAAGGTCTACAAAGAATGCTGAGGAAGGAATATTTTTATGCGATTTTTGTTGATACTGTTAGTAAAGGATAACAAGGCTGTGGTGGTACTATGAAATGGCCAGAAACCATGTTGACAGCTTGAAGTTTATGGAGGAGTAGGTGGTTTAGTAATTGTTTGTGGATGCATTTCTCCATTATTTTAGCGAGTGGAGAGAGTAGAGCTATGGGCCGATAGTTGGAGAAATCAGTTGAGTCTCCACCTTTGTGAAGAGGAATAATGTGTGAGATTTTCCAGATAGATGGGATAGTGCCTTATTTTATGGTTCTATTAATCAATATGGAGATGGGATAGGCAATAGCTTTGGCTCCTATTTGAAGGTATTCTGCTGGTAATTTATCAGCTGAGGGGGTAGTCAGTTTTAATTTTTGAAGTAAGGAGGAGATATAGGAGGTGGGTATAGGTTTGAGATGGAAGGGGGGGGGATGGAGCTCGGAGTGGGCAATTTGGAAGTATCAGGTTTTTGTTGATTTGCTAGATTTAGTATAGCGGTAGTAAAGAAATTATTAAAGGCATTTGCTGTTTGTGTTGGACAGTCATGGTTGGAGCCTATTGGATTAGGTGTGGCTACTTTGCCTGGTGATAGTAGTGTGTTAATAGTAGTCCAGAACTTTTATGGTTGTTGAAGGGATGATTGCTATAGTTGAATATAAAAGTTCTTTTTATCTTGTAGGATAGTTTTTTTTTGTTATGTTTCTTTGTTGTCTAAAAGTTTGGTGATCGGTATTATTCCTTGTGGTACGCCATTTTGCCCAAGATTTGTTTCTATTAAGGATTAGTTTCTTAGTATGATTTGAGAGCCATTTGGCTGGTTTAGTTTTCATTCTTATGGAGCGCATTGGGGCATGATGGTCTAATATAGCCAGGAAAGTGGTATTGAAGTAATTAACTGCTTCATGTATAGGGAGAGACTTAAGAGGTGACCAGTTGCATTGTGTAAGTTCAGTTTGAAATAGTTTGTGGTCAAAATGTTTTTGGTACGGACTGTTCTGACTGAAATAGGGATAGCTAAACTTGTTTTATGTCTGATAATATATATTAGAGAGTGGTCACTAAGGTCGTCTGGGAGGGTTCCTGTTGTATATTTTTGTTGTGGGCTATTTGTTAGTATCCAGTCCAGGATACTTTCTTTATTATTAAGTTTATTTGTTCTAGTTGGAGAGTTTATAGCTTGTGAGAAGCCAAACAGGTTGATCAGGGTGGTTGGGTTAGTGTGACTACATAATTTCCAGTCAATATTAAAGTCTCCTAGAAGTATTGTTTCCTGAGGGAGATTTTTAGAAAGCCAGTTTAGTAAGCCTTCTAGTATTGCAATATTTTTACCTGGGGGAAGGTAGGTGCAGATGATGTTAACTGATTTATGAGAGTTAAGCTGCAGTTTAGACATAATTATTTCTACATTATTATCTGAGGGTAGGTTATGATTTATTTTGGTAATTTGTAGTCCTGCTTTAAAGAGAATTGCTACCCCTCCACCTTTATTTTTATTACGATCGTGTCTAAAGATATTATAGCCTGGGGGGAAAATTTCTTTATCTTTTATTGTGGGTTTTAGCCAAGTTTCTTTTAAGCAGAGGATGTCAAACTGCTGAACATCTAGCAGGGCATGAATTTGTGGTATTTTGTTGCAAATACTACGTATATTTAGATGGGCTACTGAGAGTGTTTTGGAAGGTTTGGTTGCTAGTAAAGGGTTTGTTTTGTTTTGGTTGCAGTTAGTGGGGAGTTTGGTTGCTGGTAAAGGGATTGTTTTGTTTTGGTTGCAGTTAGTGGGGGGTGGGGAAGGGTTTGGACCAGGGTTGGGGTGAATGTCTCCATCTATTAAGGAGTGGAGTAGCATAAAGTTGTAGTATTGGAGAGGTTTACAGTGGTAGTCAAGTAATTTTCTATTGCTCAGAATTGAGTATTTAATGTGGATTAGACGACGATATTTAGCTTGATAGTAACTGGGCTTGTAGAGGGCATTGAGAAAGTTTGTAGATAAAGATGGATAAAGTGTTATTGTTTGTTTGTCTGGGATGGTAAGAGTAGAGAGGAGGGAATATTCGTAGGAGGGTAGGAGGTAAGTAGTGGTAAGAGATGTTAGGAGGAAGAGTGCTAGTAAAGATTGGTGTTGGTCAGGCATGACAGAGGAGTGTATAGTAGGTATTAGAGGGGAAGGACTAAGAGCAGGGGTTGACTTATGGAAGGTTAGGCTGGTGTTAGTGGGTGGAGATATATTCCTGCGGGAGTGGTGATAGAAATGTAGGGTGTGGCTAGTAGTATTAGTATGATTGGTTGATGGGAAAGGGGGTGTGTTTATGAGGGTATAAGTTGAGACACTGGGGGCGTGTGGGATTTGGGGGCAGGGTAGGGGAGCGGAGTGAGCCCGAAGGGCGAACGGAGTGGGAAGACACAAGCGAGTGGATTACTAAGGGAGACAATCTGTAGCATGGAGGAAAACAGCAGGTAGGTCAGAGAGTGAGAGAAGTGTAATGGTATATTAGGTTAATCTAGGGAGATAACTACGTTGGGATACAGGAGTGTGGTAAGAGTATTGTATAGCAAGGTCAGGGAAGGAGGGTTGAAAAGGAATAGGTCAGTGTAAGAGACTCTATTTAAAAGACAAGTAAGTAAGGGCTGAAGGAGGTTAGAAAAACAGTGTATGTGGTGTAAAAGACAAAGTAAGTAAGGGCTGAGGGAGATTAGGAAAACAGAGTATGTGGTGTAATTAGGATAGTGGGAAGGTGCCACCTTGTGGCCAGTTGTTTAACTGCAAGGACTGGTTCTTAAGCAAGGGGCTGATAGCAGGAGGGAGAGAGAAAAGATACTATAAGTATAGCAATAGGAATGGTTGAGCAAGATATAAAGTAAGATTCAGCACTAGTAAGGAAGTGGAGATTGGGGGTTATTGGTTGCTGGCTGTCCTGGGTAGGAAGCTTACCTAACGTAGGAGAGTCTTTTAATTTAGAACATATAGAAACAGGACATACTTTCACTGTCTTATTGAGTTGGTTTCTCAGGGAGCTGAAGGGAGAGATCTTAGTTGGTGAACTTGCTGGTCTTCCAGGAGGGTGGTAGACAGGTAGTTAGGTTCTTGAATGTACCAATTAACCAAGCTAGTGAAAGGTAGGAGGAGAGAAAAGATAGTAAGGCTAACAGTGTTAATGTTAGAAAACAAATTCAGATGTATCACATACACTTACAAGTATTTGCTAAAAGCATCAACAGTGTATTCATGTTAAAATTTATTCATGTTAGAATACTTCTAGTCAATAAAATGAAATACACAGATAAATTCAAAGAGGTCTAACAACAGTTCCTATGACATGCTGAAAGCTTGAATATTACAGCAGTGGGAAAAGTTTTCCATACATTAGTTATCAAATGAGGCTATCAGCAAGCCCTACACAAATAGCGGATGTTAAATCCTAAAATACTGACTTGAACTATAATATAATAGGGTAAGTAGAAGCAATATGTGGTTTTGAAAATCAGGTAGTCATTTGTATAAGGCTAATCGGTTCAAGACTGACCTGTGTTCTATGTTAAGGTGAGATTAGCATAGACTTCGTTTATTCAATGTGGGTAAAATCAGAACCAACAACTACGTGCTATTGTGGGAGTACAGTACAATATTAGCCTCTAAGATAAAACAACTACTTCCCCAATTGTCGTTTGACTCTCCTTGGTAATGTGTACAGCGGCAAACAGAAACATGTGCAAATCATCAAAGTTACAATAAGTGGTCTCTGCGGTAGCCTAAATTATCAGAAATTAGTAGCGCAAGTTCAGCATTGCCAAGGTATTAACCTTTAGAGAGAGTACAGTAAATCGAATGATTACATACCATTTTTGTTAGTGTTTAACCCAAAAAGAAGGTATGGCAAAAGAAAGTAATCTTAATTCATTGCCATATGCATGCCGAGGTAAAAGCCTCTAGGGCACGTACAGAGAATAAATATGACAGCTTTACACAGCTAATAGGAACCTAACCAGGGAGAGGTACAGCTACAACTAATTCTAACTTGCGACTAGCTAAGAGAGATAAGACTCAAGCAGCCGTTAATTAGGGCTATAAACAGTAAGCGTTCAGCTGCAAACAATGTGTCCCTAGTTCGAGCGTACAGTTATAACCTTCCTAGGGACTCTAGTTAGATAAATGTGATAGCAGGATAGGTTTGTGGCTGAGTATAAAAAGCTTTACACAGCAAGCATTATAAACTTCAGATAGGACTCTACATATTAAACAAGCAGACTATCTCAATGTCAATTCTATGATGCACACAAAGTATATGCCCAAGTGTAGACGCTAAGTTAGTTAGTTAGTTTACAACTAACTGCATGGTTTTTCCAATTCTGATGATGGCTAGACAATCCAGGGTTTCTTCCCCTGTTCAGAAGATTAGCATTTCTTCTCACAAGTCTTCTACCAGAAAAATGTATAAAAGTAAGTGGAAAAGGTTTTCCATCTGAGCCCAACAGCATCACATTGATCAACTTACGACACCCATTTCAGCAGTCTTGGATTTTCTAGCCGGTCTTTTTCATTCTGGGGCCAGTTTTTCTACTGTAAAATTTCAGTTAGCAGCCATTTCTAATTTTCACATCAGAGAGAATGATGTATCTTTGGCTTCTTCCAGAATTTGCAAAGACTTTCGCAAGGGTACTTTCCTTCTCCTGACCTCCTATCAAACATCCTACTCCCTCGTGAGATCTTAAGTTATTTCTAAAAGCCTTGATTTTGCCCCCCTTTGAACCCGCCACTAAGGCGGAATTGAAATTCTTGTCCTGGAAAACAGTCTTTCTAGTGGCCATTACTTTGGCTAGGAGGGTTTCTGAACTTGGCACTTTCTTTCAAACCTTCTCATCTTATTTTCCATAAAAACAGAGGTACTTTACTACTAATCCCTCTTTCTTACAAAAATTGCATTGATCAATACTATTAATCAGACTGTTAATCTCTCTCTATTATTTCCAAACTTTCAAAATAAGGGTGAATATATCTTGCACCTTTTGGACGTCCATAGACAATTGCTTTTCTGTCAGTATTGGACAAAATCTTTCAGGAAGTCTGATGTTGTTTGTCACTTTCTCAGAATCCAGAAAAGGGAAAGAAGTTATTAAAACTACTATTGCTCATTGGCTAACGAGCTATATCATTTATGTGTATTCTTTGAATAATGTTCCCCTACCTAAACCAGTCGGAGCTCATTCCACGCGATCTATTGCCACTTCCAAGATTTTCTGGTTTAGGGTTTCTTTAGAAGATATTTTTGCACCTGCATCATGGGCAAACTCCCAACACTTTTATTTTGCATTACAAACGTGACATCATGTCTAGGAACAGGGCTGCCTTTGGTTCTGCAGTGCTCTGGAATATCCTTCTATAAGGCCACCCAGATCTATGTAGCTGGGGACTCTGTCCCACAGATATGATGAAGACTGAACAGACATCATCAGATAAAAAAGTTATGTACTCACCATAACGTTCCATCTGTGTTGTCTGCTTCAGTCTTCATCAACCTTCTCCTCTTCCTTGTTTCTGAAGGGCCTGACAGATTATACTAGGAACCTTTGTTCCTCTGTTGAGCCCCTGGGCAACTTTTATGCTTTTTTTTTCTTTTTGGAATGCAGTTTGTTTTTTATAAAAATTTTCCAGCAAACTCAATCTGAGGTATCTCAGAGGAGCTAGGCAGTATGGGTAGGGTGGGAGGAGCTCTAGCTTTAGATCCTAAACTTGCTGACGGCTGTGTTAGTTCCGAGCTTGGAAACTCAACCCACAGTTTCTCACAGGGTTGATTAAGACTGAAGCAGACAGCACAGATGGAATGTTATGGTGAGTACATAACTTCTTTTTTATAGCTTAAGCCAAGGGCATTAACTAATTTGGACATTAACCCTTGTAAAAATAATAGAAATATCATATGTATCCCTATAACATAATCAGTTCATTTTTACACTCTACCTCCCATCCAGCAGCGTGAAGAAACCAAACACTGGAAGACTCACCACAGCACAAAATCCTGTAACAATCCTATAAGGGTACGAAAGTCCAACTTGTAAAATTCAGAGTCTTTTATTGAAAGTACAGCACACAAGGAGATAAGCGCTTTCGCGTGTAGTAACACACGCTTCTTCAGATCTATTTTAACAATGAAACAGTGAGTTTAAATACCCTAAGAAAGCTCAATCAGTATTTTAATGCAAATTAATTAAGCAAATTAATTAAGCAATTAAGCAATTAAATGCTGAACAAGAGCTCCAACTTTAAAGACACCATACATATTTTGATGTTATTAATGAAATCCTAAATATTGGTAGCACAACCACAAAACCTGTAAATAAATATACATATGCTGTACCAACCTACAACATATATAACCTACAAGCAACGGACATAACATATATATTTTTAAAAGATGAATAATAAAATGCATAATTTATATAAAACCATGATAAAATCAACAAATACTAAATACAACACTATCGTACACATGATGAAATGTATAGGCATAAAAATCATGGCTACAAAAACAAATAAGAACCTTCTAATCCACTAAAGGTGAACAGTGAATAAAGTAGGTGCTACCTGCTCTTAAGCACTGATCTAAGGGATACATATTGATTAATGCCTGGTGGTAAATGGGCCCTTAACTTAAAAATCCACTGTAGTTCAATGCTCTCCAATAAATTCATATGGTCACCCCCTCTATTGCTGTGTTTAACTATTTGTAGGACTCTAAAGGTAAACATGTGTGTAGTATATTCCATAACATGTTTCGCTAACGCATTCTGTTCTTTATGTTGTCTAATGTCATAGACATGGTTGTAAATTCTTTGTTTCAATTTTCTCTTGGTGAGTCCTACATAGAACTCCGGGCATGTATTGCAATTTGCCAAGTATATGACGCTCTCAGTATCACAGCAAGCATAAAATCTGGGAATGAATCCAGCAGCCCAAGATCATAGCATATTAACATTAAACTTGCTTTTATCCAGCTCTTTATATCTTGTTATACTGTAAAGCCTTTATTCTTAAAACTAAAAAGTATTTTCTTTAATATCTTTACACACATATACAGCAGTCACTGAAAAGACTTCCTCCACTTTTAAAGTACCCTTGAATGCACACCACAAAACTGCTTTACTAGTGCATAACATGCAGTGTATATCATGAAATGTTTTATACAAATACTAATAGCAAAAATTGTTCTGCTTAGGGTTACTTTTCCCCTTTTAGTGTCCTTTTAAACTTTAATGAAATAAAGTGGGGCATATGCTTTCAACTCCACTCACAAGTTTAACAAAGTCAACAAAAGTCCAGTCTTTTTCAGCTACTTTTTCTTGCAAACCTGTATTTGACAACAGTGTTTTATGCTTTGTAGTCTCCCATTTATTCACCAATTTAAGTGTTGATGGTCTTTTCTTGTTCATCTCCATTTCCCATCACCAGACTGTGGTTCACATCCAAGGTACACCTGATTCTTCTAGTCAACTCCTGTACTTTTTTCTGTCGAGCATTTTCTTTTGGAACATTGGAAAAGGTTTCATTGGCAAAGTCTCTGTATGAATTTTACTGTCAAAAGAATGAGAAGCAGACTCCCCCTCTGTGTGCTGGCTCACTTTTTTTGTTGGATAAACTTTTTCATTTCCTCTTTAGTCTATTCTGCAACAATTTTTATGTTTAATTCTTCAGGAAAAATATTCCGAAGACTTTTGGATACAGCAGCTTGAATCGATTATACAAACACTCTGCTGTCTCCATTTCTCATGCTTTGCCCTTCTGCCTGAGTTTTGTCAGGATCAACTCATTCTGCTCATATGATTACACCTTTACTAATATAGATCTTGGCTGTTTTCTCATGACCGGCTTTGAAGGATACACTTGATGTACCCTTTCAATTAATAAATCCTGCTATGAAACACCAGTCCAGTTGCTTATTTGTGCTTTCATAAAATGAGTACAGTCTGTTCATTCTAGTTTCTCTGGTTCAGTAAAAAATATCAGGTTTTCTCAGCGCGAGCTGTCTTCTAACTCTGTCTTTTTTGAAACACCTCTATTTAAGAAGCCTTATACTCACATTTTTTCCTTCATTTCAGCCTCTGCTTCTGCAGTTTTGTCAGTTCATCTGAACAGCTAGTTAAAACTTCTTCTATTTTTCTAGCCTATTGTTTTATGAGTTTATATACATTCCTTCAGTGTTTCATTTATTTTAATCACATCTGAGTACATTTTATTTTTTCCTCTAAATTACTGTAAGTCATCTCTGTAACCAGTTTGTATTTGTATTGTCCTTATTTTATCATTTTGTTTTAAGAAGATTAACTGATCAACAGAACAAGCTGGAGGGACAGGTTCACAACTCAGAGACTGCCCATGCTATGGAATAGACTTCCCATACATGTCAAGCAGAGTGCCTCACTGGCCTTCTTCAAGAGAAATCTTGATGAGTGGATAGGGAATAGAAAATTCACCCCGGGGATCACTCCAGTGGCTCTACTTGACGAGGCACTGGGAACTAAGGTCTGGTGGCACAATGCCAGGGTAATCCTATGGGCTAGGCTTGTAAAGGCTCCAGGGCCATTAGCCTAGTGCACACTTATGAACTGCTTGTCATACATTTGTGGCTTTGAAAATATAGTAAGAAAGCCATAAACCTTTAAAGGAATATTGTTTTCATGAATGTCCTATCTGTATCTTGTTTTCACCACAAATGTACTTCCCCCTTAAATTTCACTCTGGAAAAAGATGAAGTTGTGAAATATAATGATGTTAAAGTCCTTTGTTTGTGTACATCTGACGAAGCAAAGAATTTTAGAAGGTAGAGAAGATTAATTTTGAACGCAACATGAAATCTGAGGTTCTCATTAATGCTTAAGGAAAACTCCACCTTCTCCTACAGTTTAACTGAACTCCGTACAATATGGTTCCGGTATTGTGTAGGTGCCAGAAACCTGGTTGTACTTTATAAAACTTTTATTTCCTTGCCTTGGAATCAAAAGAAAGAAAAGATCACCCACTTCTTTTTAAGTGTAACTTCTCACATAATTTGCAGAGGAATGTGTCTATGCCTGCACAACATACCACAGACACAGTGAAATTTGTAGTCAAGTACTACTGACAATCTTATTTGGGTAATTAGTCCTGCTGATGTTAGGAGCACAACACCTTCTGTAAAAGAGACAAGAGTTGTGTGAAACTATTTCCATTATCTTTATTGCAGAAAGGAAGAAAACTTACACTGACTCATAGCTACTTCCAAAGTAGCCATGCCTTTCATAGCAAAACAGAACAATTAGATCAGTCAGTGGTTCAAAGGCAGTTATCACCTGTTTTGACAAGTTTACATAAGCAGCATCACAGTACGGAAATGCAAAGCTTTAAACTTTAAACGTTTGTTGTTTATACTGCTTTACATTTTAATATGATTTGAATGTTGTATCAAAGATGTCTGTGTCACTTGGAGAAAAGTCAGAAAATATTTTTCTTGTAATTCTTGTAAAGTATCAACACATTTACCAGAATGTGGGGGAAGTGGACCGTCAATTCATCTTGGACTACAGAAAGATACTTTGAACACATGGGCTGCAATTTAGCTACTTTTTTGGTTGCAGCTTTGTAACTCCTTAGCATACTGTAAAACAAGCTCTGAGACGCACACAGATAACACCCATTCAAGAAAAAGGAAGCAGTTATGTTACACAAAGTATGCAAGATGACAATGACTGACACTAATCCCATTATATGTCAATGGCATGGGAATACACCACGATTTCCTTATGTATGGTATGACTCATATAAAGCAGACTTGAAATGGATTATTGGACAGAGAAAGGCTAGAAGAAAAACAAGATCACATTGATATGCCAAGCCCCACTGGTAGCCATTTTGTAGAAAACGTAACAAAATTCTTTAAGAAGCAGTCAAGAGTGATTTTGAGCTGTTAAAATAGCTCAAAAAATGAAGCCAGAGTGAAAAAAATAGATTTTTTTAGTTCTAAGGTGGAGTTTTGCATTAAAGAACAGGTTAGGGTCACTGACATGCTTCTGCATATACAGATGACAAATATGTGAATGCATTGCCACAAGCATTGCTCCTTTGATTATAAATGGTAAATGTTTTCAGGAAAGCTATTTTTGGTGTAATAGAGACAAGTGGGTATATGAGGAGATTTTGGTTGACAGGGTAAATGTTTGTTGTAATAGAGCTTGCAGACTAAGGTGCTAGCATCCAAACTAGGTGGGCCTTTCTGCTGATACCTTCTTAAAGAAGAATGTTAGTGATTGTAATGTGTATAAATCGTTATTCATTTTCTTTTCCTTCCAGGTCTACAGTTGTATTTTTTTTTTCTTTTTTAAAGGTACCTACCGTTGTTTGCAGCTTGTGTAGAAGAGAGGGTCACTTGAAGAAGGACTGCCCAGAAGACTTCAAGAAGCTGCAGCTGGATACTTTGCCATCTATGACACCTCAGTTCCTAAAAATATTAGATGAAGTTTGCTGTCAGTGCTATGGTATGTTTTAAGATACTTTATTGGTATTACTCAATCATAATAAATATGTTTTAGTTGAAGATGTTTTGCAAACGTGTGTGCTCTTTTATGCTACTGAAGAATATCTGTACCATCACATAACAGAAAAATATTTTATGGACATATGAATTGTAAAAACCAAAGCCATCTCGTGCATAGGCTCTGCACAGGTCCTAGAACTGACTACCACTCAGAGCAGTATCATCGAAGTTGCATGTCTGCGCATTGATATTTTTTTTCTTTTCTTTATCACTTATGTTCTTTCAGTGGATTACTCATAATAAGTGTACCTGATAAGAAGTCCATTTTCCTGCAACCTCTTGATAATGATGTTGCAGGCTTCATGACTGTTTTGAGCCATCCTTCCCACCATGCATCCACTTATGTTGCATACACTTTTTTGCTACCTGAAGAACATCCCCAAACTACCTTGCTGGTGTTTTTACTAAAAAGCTTGTGTGTAAAAAAAAGCAAAATAACATTATTATATTCATATAATAATGTTGTTTTGGGTTTTTTTTTCTTTCTTTACTTAGCCATAGTGATGAGAACTAAAAATTTAGTAACTCTCCTGTCAGAAATTCCTTTTATAGTTTATGGCCAGTTGCGCCTAGGCCCCCTGTTTCACAATGCATACAATTTTACTTATAAAGGGGAGTCCCTGGTGGTCATGTGGGGAGGATCTAGTGCTCTTAGCACTGTGTCCCAGGTCACTTCCCTGTTAGGGAAATTTCAGTGCTTTGTCTGACAATTAATATAAAGGACTAAGGCTATGAGCTGTTAATAAGCTGTTCTCTTTAGTCTTTGATTTCAGCCCCTCGTCTTCCATTTCCCTGCTGTGTGACTTTGTGCCAGTAATTTAACCAGACAGTGCTTTCAGGCAATTAGGAACTTGGACTAGGATCCTCAGTGTCTGCTGGGCTACATGCTTAGTAACTACCTATAAACCTGTGAACCTCAAAAGGGTGTATGCATTTGGGCATTTCCACACACTGATAGGCACAGTCGCATCTCATTCTGTCTTCAAGACTTGTAATATTTACTACTGTTCTCTTTGCTTAGTGTTTTACCAAGATACATGACAAAGACACCATTAAAAACTATTAGGCATTTATTGTCACTCCAAGCTGAAAAGACATCCAAAAACCTGTGATGGGTTTCTCACCTGACATTAAATCAGAATTGCCTTCTGTTTTGCCTGCTGAACAGGTTACTATAGCTTCTACTCTTTCTAAAGATAAGAAATGTTAATCTATCCATCTAATTTTTTAAACCAACGTTGTCCTTTTACAGGTTCACACAGATGCCAGAACCTGTCCTTGCAATCAGTGAATGCAAGGCTTTGAAACCCATTTTGGACAAGTTCTGGTCTGTTGCAGAACATGCATTCACTCACTCGGGTGGTCAGTTTGGAAGATTGATAGGCAGACTACTGCATGTCTTTTTGAGGTGGAAGGAAACTACAGCAACCAGAAAAAATCCCATGGACACAAGGCAACACAGCCCATAATTTCTAAGAAGTTTTTTTAGTCATTCTGCTTTACCTGTAGAAACTTTGTGGCAAAATCTGTAAACAAGACCTGCTAGAAGCTGTCTAGTTCAAAGATTGATCAAGATGGTTCCACAGGTATTGTGCAGTCTATTAAATTAACTACAGTAATAGCAGTAGAATTTGCCAGAAGTGTCTACTAGTTAGTCTCCTCCTGTTGACTGCAGGACATACAATCTGAGGTCCTTTCACTGTCAAGTTCTGCATGGTTCAGGATATGAAAAACTGGTTGAAGCAATTACTGAATCACAAGTAAGGAGCTCTAAAGCTGCTCCCATGTCCTGTCTGACTGAGGCAACAAGGGTGTGTCAGTTTTCCTCCTGGAGCTTCATGTCGTTATGATTTGGTTCATCTGATACTGGACCTTCATTTTCAGATGTTGATGCTGGTGCTACTAATATTTGGTGCAGACATTATGCCAGTCTCCTGGCACCTAACATTTTCAGGCATTGAACCTACTGGTTGTAACAGAGTCAGTTTGAGCACCAGATTTCCTCGAATCACTTGCCTCAATATTGACTATACTGGTATTTTTATTATCATCATTTTTTCTGGTGTTTGTGCCCAGGCACTAGATTGTGCAGTAACTATAAACAACTATTGTAATGGCACCAACACCTATTTTAACAGCCATAGTCCTTTCCTTAATAACTGTTTAAACATGTTAAATATATTCCTCTGTAGGATATTCCATTATCATGTCCAGTCATTAACTGCTTCCTTACGTAGGATTTCTCATATGTCCCTTCCCTACTGTTTTCTTGTTACAATAATGTTAGAATCATCTGATTCTAAGCCTCCTAACAAAAAAGTTTTGCAAAACTCCAGTGAAAGTCCAATATTTAGAATCACTGTTAGACTCTCCAGCAGAACACCTAAATGAGGGAGAATGGGTCAAGTCTCTTCTTTTACTCTTGGAATTACAGTTAAGGCAACAGGAAAGGAGTTGGCCTTTTGACCCTGTTTTGTTTTCTTAGAGAAAATGACATTGTGCCTGTTATCACCATGTGGGTCTCCTTAATGTTCCATCCTTGGTGGACATCTTAAAGGATGTTATAGGAGAACTCGGAGGTGGTTATCTGTCTTCTAAAGAAAATAGACTGCATTTTCTGGCGCCAGTAGAATGCTTAGTATGGAAACAGACTGCTAAGCCAGGTACCACGGTCTGTGCGCCAACTCTGAAAAAGGTTTCTGCTGTGTTGAGATCTAGTTTGTCTGCTGTGACCTTGAGCAAATCATTTTACTAGACATTGCTCCCGGATCGCCCCTGAAAATGGATTGTGTGTCTGTTGGGTCTACCTGCCTAACAAAAGAGTATTATAATACCCTCACTGGACAGGGAGTTCACAACAGTGGAGAAATTTGGGAGGGATATTTTCATGTTCACAACATTGTACTTCTGAGCATTAAAAGTAGCTGATTGATAAAATGGACTAGAGGAGCCATCAGCTGAACCACCAAAATATATATATATATATTTTTTTTTACTATTCAGGCTGAGCAACCTAATCTAACCTAACCAAGTTATTTACAGTATAACAGAATCTCACATATTCTTATACAGATAATTGTGGATGTGACACATGGGTTTTCTTGAGGACACTAAAGTGATATTTTTCGATTTTTCTTTCTCTTAACCTCTCGTGGTTGGTCATGAACTTAGTCAAAGAGAAATGCATGGGTTGGACAAGATCTAACAACTGTAAGGTAAAATTTCACCCTCGTACAGAGGATCCCGCTCCGAATGTCATTTATGCAGCAGGCAGCAGCAGTAGTAGCAATAGCAGGAAAGTGCAGGAAGATGAGAGCTCTGTGTCGGATTTCTGCCAAGGTCACAGACACAGAGGTCAGGGTGTACTATAACCATCAGGAGGCTGCAGTTTGACCCAGTGCAAAATGTAATCTTGAAACTTTGCCAGCTGTCTTGCTTTGGAGGGGAGGGCTAAGGAATCGTTCTTTTTCCATCTGGACAGGTGGAAGAGAGAAGTAATATCCAGTAGGGTTATATTGAAAAATTCTCACCTCTCCTTGAATCCTGTTCTGCCCTTGCTGGGCATACAGATACAAATAGCAAGAAGGAAGCTCTTGAACTTTACTAGAAAAAGAGCCATCTAAGAAGTCAAACTAGACCAGAAAGGCTTTGATTGTTCTTTCTTATTCGTTTTGGTTCCAAGCAAAACAAAGGACCTCAGGCCCATTTTGGCCTCAACACATCCATTGCAAAGAAAACCTTTTGAATGGTGATGGTGCAGTCTAGTCTTTCTTTTGCATCATAGGGAAACTGGATAATGCCCTTCCATATCACTGCAGCAGTATTCATCACCTCTGGGATCTCCTGCCAAGGATAGCCCAATATCCAGCCAGTATACCAAAGCCTTTATTACCTAGGAGTGGCGTATGTCAGAGGTATAGTCCCTGCACAAGCGTAGGGCATAAAGGTGTCATACAACTGCTCCCAGCCCAGAACTTCATTGCTGCCAGTCCGAATACCATTATTAAACTCTGGTCTGAATGCTCTTCAGTATGCTGGTTATACCAAGTCTGCACTTTCATAAAAGTACCCTGTTAGGGTTCTTTTTTCTTTTATTTTATAATGGGTTACATGTCATCCAAGAAAGGGAAATGTCAGTGTGGGAGACAGATTTCCCATAAGGACCTGTCAGACTTTTGTACCAAAGACTTTGCATAGCTGTCTTTCTTCCCTTTCCACTTATCTTGTGAAACAACTCAAGTTTTTAGCCCATGGTACCATGGCAGAATCGGGGTACTGCTGCCACTTAAAAAGAAGGCCAAAAAATCTAGGCCTGAGCCTGCTGCTGTCCAGCCTCCACCGGTCATCTCTGTTGAGGTAGATAAGAATCCAGGGAACTGCTAGGTATTGCCTTCAGTTTCCTCTGCCACAGCCTTCTTGGAGGCCAGCATGTAGCCAATTTTTTGCACCTCCTTGGAAGCCCTGCAAATGTCCCAGCAGACATTGTGTGAGAACTATGTCTAACAGTCTCTGAAGGGCCTAAAAGGATTCCTCAGATCCTTGTTAGGAAAGTGGTGCTGGGTACCTTGATTGAATCCAGGCAGGAGACAAACTATCACACTTTGTCAAAGTGGATGAAACTTTAAAGAAAAGGCAAAAGACTTAAACATGTGGTGCCAGCTACCAGTGGTAAACAAAGAGAATGGCAGAACTTCACACAAGGAATGTTGAATGCCTTGATGGCTTTAAACCCTCTTCAGGTGATTTTGGTTCTGAACTGCCTTGGTCCTCTGCCCCCCAAAAAGGCAAAAAAACCTTAAGTCCATGGATGAGGATGCTGATTCCTTGGCTTACTCCTCTCATTTACCTTCTCATTTAGACTATGAGTCAGAGGAGGAGGAATCTGTTAGTCCTGATCCTCCCGTGGAGGAACTGAATTTGGGAAAACAGTCTTGTGTGTGATGGAGCATTTTAAATGGGATTGCTCTTCAGTATCAGATATGCAGAAAAGGTATGAGTTGTTACAGATAGACTGTCCTAAACCTTCAGCTGTTCTTCCTGTGTTGGCTGCTTTATTGGATGGTTTACTATCACATTGTCGATCGCACTATGTGCGAAACTCAGGTAGTAGAACTGGAATTGCAATTGCTACATTGTCGAACCTTACAATAGCAAACATTTGCTATAGCAAGGTTCGACAATGTAGTGCAGATCGCACTATAGTGGGGATTGGGAAATGTACCCTTTCCTCAGTGTAGTGCAATCTCTGAGTTTGTATATATAAGTAGGGGGGGTGGGGGGACCACCCCCCCAGATGGGGGGTGCAGGGGGCTTGCCCCCTCCCCCTGCAAAAACTATTGTAAAATGTTGAGCAGATTTGAAGACGTACTAAGCGGTCTTTCCTGTTTTGACTATGGCTGTTCGAAAAATGTCAATTTGATGTCCACAATAAAACACCATTCGACAATTTTATTCGGTCATCTGTGTTCCGTACAAACGCATCGGCCATATTATCTTCCGACTAATTTACACTCAGACATGTGATAGCCTTATTGGATACCTTCTCTGCTGCTTGTTTGGCCCCAGACTCCAAACCTCCAGCTCCTAAGAAGCCTGACTGGTTTTATAAGGTGAAAGAATGCCTGCAAATTCTAATATAAATGCTCTCCTTCTGATCCAGCTGTGATTTCTGTGTCTATGGATAAAGCCCTGTAGATTATTGCCCTCTTGTAAGCTCCTTCCCCTCTGATAGGGACAGTAGAGCTATGGAGAGGATTGGGAAGAAAGTGTGCATTTCTGCTACTTTAGCCTTTAAGGCTATAACTTGTTAAACCCATATGACAAGATATTTCATCTCTTCTTTCCCATATTGGGAAAATTGTGTCTGATATGCCTGACTCAGAGGGTAAGGCCTCAACTCTGTCCTTGTTGTGTACCATTTCTTAAGCTGCCCATCACTATGTAAAATGCATGCCATGATGTGGCTGATGCCTCTTTTAGGGCAGCTGCCTCTGGCTCCATGATGAGGTGCTATTCCTGGCTTCACCTTCAAGCCTGACTGGATGATATTAAGGTAAAACTTCTGGATGCCCCTCTGGATAACCAAAATTGGTTTGGCACTGCTGTGGCAGAGCTCTTTAACTTTGCAGGATCATGGAAAGGTCATGAAAGATTTGAAGGATATCTTTGTCTCTCCCATTCCTAAGTTTCAGAGAAACTATCCTAATAAAACTGCCTTTTTGCATTGACTGCATAGGCAGTCTTCCAAGGGTAAGAAGGTTTCTAAGCACACTTTTTCTGATAAGCCTACTCAAACATCTTGACCCCAAAAGTCATCCTTCCTGGTAAGTCTGCAGCCATCTGACTTTTTGCCTCTCAGCCAGGTTCTCTTGTTCCTCAGGCTTTCTCTGTCTCTCCCAGTTTAGCAAAAAAATACCCACAGACTCTTGGGTTCTGTCCATTATCAGACAGGGTTACTTTATGCCCTGGAAAACCCTTCCTTCCTTTTCTGGTATAACCCTCAACCTTTAACAGAACAGCTTCCTCTTTTTCCAGGGGTGTTGCAGGGTCTTTTGGACCAGGGTACCATTTATCCAGTTCCAAAGAATGAAAGGGGTTCAGGATTTTACTCTATGATGTTTTTGTTCCACAGGAAAGAGGGGTCTTGGAGACCTGTTCTGGATCCTTCATTTCTGAACACTTTTCTCAAAGTGCAATCCTTCTAAATGCTTTCTCTTCAGATTTTGTTTCCTATCTTGCTTCCATAAGGCTTTTCTAGTTTCCCTGGATGTAAAGGACGCTTACCTTCATATTCTTATCCACCCTCAATTCAGGAAATTTTTGTGTTCTTTGATTCTTTGTTTCATTTTCAGTTCTCTTCTTTGCTTTTTAAGCTTTCAACAGCCCCAAGTGTGTTCACAAAATGCCTAACTCCAGTAGCTGCCTTTGGCAGGCTTCAGGAAACTTGGATATTTCCTTGTCTGGAGGACGTCTTGCTTCAGGCCCCATCCCAAGACAAGCTATTGTAGGATCTTCTCTTTTACCCAGCTTTTATTACACAGCCTGGGATTCACTGACAACTTTAAGAAGTCAATGCTGACTCCATGTCAGAATCACATTTTTCTAGATTGCAGTATCCAAACTGTTCCAGTAGTAGCCTCTCTTCCTGCCTCCAAAGTTTTGGCCCTCATAAATTATTTTCTTTCCCTGCTTGCCCTGTCCTGTTTTCCAGCCAGGAAGTTTCTCAGGACTCTGGGGTTCCTGGCATCTGACATCCTTATGCTTATTTGGGCCAGGCTTTGTGTGCGGAAGTTTCAGTGGTCTCTAAAATCAGTGTGGCTTCAACACTGCCACCTGCTAATGTATCTAGCTTCTCTTCTTCTTTGTCTCAAACTGGAATTTCACTCATGGATTCAGCAGATCTCTCTCAGTCCAGGTGTTCCTTGTCAGTCTTCACAGCTGTCCCAAGAACTCTTCACAGATACCTCAGAGCTGGGGTGCAAAGCCATTTTAGGCACCTGGAAAGTTCAGGGCCTGTGGTCCCCTCAGCAAAAGGCAGAATTCATTAACAACAAGGAAAGAAGAGCTCTCATTTTGGCTCTTCAAGCTTTCCATGCATTCTGAGTGCTAGATGCCTTAAGGGTTTATACAGAGAACACCACAGTCACGTGGTGCATCAACAAACAAGGGAGGCCGGAGATCTTAACTTCTTTGCAGACTTAGCTCTTCAAGCATGGGAAATGGCCATCAATCTGCAGGTAACCCTGCAGGCAGTCTGTACACCTTCAGAGCGCAATCTTGTAGCAGATTCTGTCAGCAGTTCCAGGACACAGCCTCACAAATAGATTCTTTGCAGAGATGCGTTTCTGGACATAGTTAATCAGTGGGGTATTCCTCGAGTGAATCTCTTTGCCTCCCCTGTGTACAGGCAACTCCCTCGGTTTTGTTCCAGATTCCCAAGTTCTTTGGCTTGGAAAGTGGATGCCATGTCTTTCTCTTAAAAGGGAATGTTTCTTTATGCCTTTCCCTGCCTTCCCAGGGTCCTTCACAAGATCAAAAAGGACTCTCCAAAAATTTTGCTGGTGACTCACTTTTAGCCCAGACAACATTGGTTCCTCCTCTTATTCCATCTGGCCAGGGTCAGTCATTACAAGTTACCTCACTACATGGACCTTCTCACACAGGACAAAGGATTCACCCTCACCTGTCCACTCTTCAGCTGGCACTTTGGGAGAGAGATTTTTGATGCCTTTCCGACACCAGTTTTTTGAGGACATGCTTAGGGTCTTGAAGGAAGCCAGGAAACCTAGTACCAGAAAATCATATATGTCCATGTGGGAAGAGATTTTCTGTCTTGTGTCTTAAACATCGCCAGGATCCCTGTTCAGTGGGGGTCATCTTAGTTCTTTTCTGTGTGCGAACTGCTACATGCTGGCTCAGCATATTATTGAGTGAAAGCTCACTTGTCAGCAATCTCTGCCTTTCTGCCACTGAATCCTCCTCTGACCTCTAGATTTGTGATCAAGCATTTTCTAAAAGGCATCCTACATATCAGACCCCTAAGAAAGCCCATTCCTCCTTGGGATCTTGTAAAGCTGACACTGGCTCCTTTTAAGCCTGATGCTTCTTCTTCTTTGAAACATTGCACTTGGAAGACTGTTTTATTGGTTTCTTTAACCTCTGCCAGAAGGATGTCTGAACTCCAGGCCTTGATGGCGGTACCTTCTTTTTTGGTTTTCATAGCAAGAGCATGTTTCTCCGTACAAATCCTTCTTTTATGCCCAGGGTGGTTAATGACTGTCCCTTAATCAGTCTGTCCAGCTTACTTCCTTTTTCCCTTCCCCACAGTTTCCTACTAAGAAAGTTCTTCATACCTTGGATTTGCATAGACAGCTTAGATATTACTTAGACAAAGCAAACCATCTCCTCCTGGATTTCCAAGGCTATTTCTTTTTGTTATTCTTTTCATGGAAAACAGTTGTCTGCTTCTGTGAGGGCTCATTTTACCAGGGCAATGTTGCTTCTGTGAGGGCTCATTTTACCAGGGCAATGTCTTCCTTGGGGGGGGTCAAGGTTTGGACAACAACTCCATCCTTGAAGCTGCTACTTGTTCTTCAGTTCACACATTCACTAAACATTACAAATTGGATGTCATTTCTGTAGCCAGGGCAGGTTTTGCCAAGGCTATCCTTCATGGGTTTGTGGATGGTTCCATCTTGCCTTCCTTTTCGCTACCTTCTCAGTAGCTTTTTACTGTCCCAGAGGTGATAAGTATTGCAGCAATGATGTCCTCCTTTTCACCATTGTAATATTTATTCACTCCCTCCCTCTCCTTTTCCATGGGTGGTATTTTCTTTCAGACTAAGAGGTTCTTCTTCTGTTTCTTCCTTCATTTTTATGGATGTACATGTTCTGTTTTCCACTGGAGGTCCTGGTTCTTCTGGGGCACTTAAGTTCTGATTTGAGAGCATTTGTAATTCACCTTTATGCCATACATTTGCATGGGGAACATACGTCTGATGTACAACGCTTCTAGGTAATAAAGGCTTTGGTATGGTGGCTGGACATTGGGCTATCCTTGGCATGAGATCCCAGAGGTGATGAATACTGCAGCAATGAAAAGATGGACATCTACTGTTATGGTAGGATATTACACAAGTGTACTTTCTTTTTAGACTTTCAAGCACCTATTTTCATGTCAACATCACCAAGGAGTCAAGAAAATATCTGTGCTTCTAGGTTTGAGCCAGTTATTACATGTTCAGACTTGTTTTTGTCTCTGCATTGTCCATACAACGGTGTTCATCAAGTGCATGTCTGTAGTTGTAGCTTACTTGTGATTGCAGAGACCCAAGATTTAGCTGAATGACTAGCTCATTGCTTTACCATCTGTGATGGCTGTTTTTTTTTTTTTTTGTTTTGTTTTTAAACAAACATCTGTATTGAGTTATCACTTATGACATAGGCAATTATACATTTATGTAAATGAAAGCAAACTATATTGACATATTTTTAGTTGTAAACATTATACATTACATATAATCTTCTGTACAGTCATTGTCAGTCAGGCATTACATAGATCGTTCCACCACCAAAACATTGTTCTGTATATATTGTTCCCACAGTTCACATTCTTTTTCTATGTAATTTGCTGCTATCCTTTTCTGAAGATCCCATTTCCAAGTTGTTTCGTCTCCATTACTGTATTCACTACTTCTTGTACGGTCGGTTTAGATTTTGATTTCCATTTCTTAGTAGTTGCTTTTTTTTTGGCAGCCACGTGAATTAAACTCAGCAAGTCGTTATGATGTCTTGACAATTCCAATTCTGTATCGCAGCACAAAAAAATAATTTCCTTAGTTATACCAATTTGCTCACGTAGTGTTATGACAGAGTAATCTGCAGATAATTCTTAAAGTCTGCCAAGTCAGTAAATTCCCAAAAAATATATTTACAGTTACTTATTTTTTCCCTATCACACCTCCAACATTTGCAGTCTACCTGCGGAAAAATCCTTTGGAGTCTTATTGGGGTATAAAAGTACTTATGCAAACAGTTCAAGCAACAATCCTAAATCTTCTAGACTTTGTTGCATGTTTGCATATATGTCCTCCCATTCTTGTGAATTGCTTATCCAGTCTCTCTTCCCAATCCTTTCTAATCTTCTCTGATTAATTCCTATAGATGTCCTTCTGTTCATATGCTGGAGTATTCATCACATTAGGGAGTAGTCCACCTCCAGCTGACTCGTATTTCCAGCCCACATACAAAAGTTTACATGCTACTGTGAGGTACATGTGACACTGCACATCTCTCCATGTGTGTCTGTCATAAGAGACGTCAAGTGTAAAGTGAACGTCAGCACGCACCAACCTCAGAGCTTATCTGCCACCTGCTCGATCAACTGTCGCCAGATTGGTGGTGATTCCTAATTCAGATCAGTGCCCCGCTGGAGGTTTTTCTTGCTTAATTATTAGTGCTATTGTGTGTTTTGTGGTGATTTCATGCAGCTAAGAAGGGCAAGTGTCAATGTGGAAGGCAGATTTCACATAAAGACGTCCACGACCTCTGTCAGTTTTGTCTAGGTCCAGACCACGATCACACTGCTTGCGCTATCTGAAATTGTTCATCCCCAAGACTCTTAGAAGCAGCTTAGCTTCACTTAAGCTCTACTTAGAGAATTAACGCCTTAAGCACCTGGCACGGGAGATGGAGGTGACATTGGGGTCCTTCAGATGAGCTAAGCGCGAAGAAGGGCAAGAAACCTCAGCCTGATGTTACTGCTTCGTCCTCTCTTCCGGACGTCTCTCTCGAGGCTGATGTAGGTCTGGAGGCCCTTCTGATGGTGGTGAATGTCCCTTTGGCAGGTACCACTGTGGAAGCCCCGAAGTCCACCAGCACATCCTTGAGGGAAATGCTGGCGTCCGACTGTAGCGAAAAGGGGGAGCTGCAACTCGTGATATCCGAATGTCCTCGTGGCATCACCCAGATCATGGTGCATGAGGATGTAATGTCAGACATAGTAGAGTGTAGGCTGACGTCAGGCCGTTCGACCTTCCATCACAAGCCCCTAAGAAGAAAAAGTTAAAAACAAAGCATGTTACTCCTGCTCCTCAACAGCAAGCTCCTGATTTGCAGGCTTTTTCACAAAGCCTTTTCAGTGTTTTCATGGCTCTGCACCAGCCCTCTCCTTCTTCTATTCCTCACAGGCTTTCTCTCCATCCTCAGCTTTTAAGAGGATTACTGCAGGTTTCTCTGCTGATGAAGAGGAATCCTCATGGGATGAGTCTTTAGCATACTCCATCCAAATTCCTTCCCCCCCCCCTGGGGTACGCCTCCCCAAAAGAGGAATTTAGTGGTACAGATTCCCCTGGGGAGGACATTTCCAATGGGGAGACTATTCAAAAAATGAAAGATTTCTTCAAGTGGGACTGGTCACAAGTCTCTGATATACAAAAGAGGTATTATGACCTCTTGCAAATGGATTCTCCATCACTCTGTCCCATCTCTCATGTTGTGTCTTCCTTCCTGGATGTCTTCACTGCTCCATCCAAGTGCCCAGACTGCCAGCCTCCAGCTCCTAAGCACCCGGACAGGTTGTACAAGGTGTCTGAGGACTCTTATGTTCCTGTTCAAAGCTCCATCTGCAGACTCAGCTACCATTGCAGTTGAGAAGGCTTTCATATTGTTACCTTCCACTTCCCTACTTATATCTGATAAAGAGAGCAAGGTTATGGAGAGGCTGGGAAGTTTGCACCTCTGCCAGGCAATCATTTACCAGCCCTACATGGCCAAGTACTCCTCGTCTCTCCTCTCAGATCCAGGGAAACTCCCCTTCCAAGGCTAAGTGGCAACTATCCTTAATTCATCTGCAGAGGTGACTAGGCACTCGATTAAGTGCAGTCACGATACTGCAGATACCTCAGCGAGGGAAGCGGCCTCTGATTCAGTTCTTAGGAGATATTCTTGGCTGAGGTTACAGCCCTTACCTGATGACTTCAAGGCCAAATTGATGGATGGCTCCCAAGATAATAAAGCTTTATTTGGTAGCTCGGCTGCAGAGTTATTCAAAGCCCTACAGGAAAAAGGTGAGGAGCTTCAGGACCTCAAGCATATCCTTGTTTCTTCTGCCCCCAGGTACCAAAGGAACTATCCTGCAAAGACGGTCTTTGTTAGGAAACCTGTCTTATCTGCCTCTTCACAATGTAAGAGGGGACCTAGGAAACGAGCATCGTCTTCCTCTAAATATGTTCCGTGTACTCCAGCCCCTAAACAGCCTTTTCAGCCCCATTCTAAACCTGGTAGCCTATGACTATTTCACTCCAGGGCCATTCACCCCCCCCCCATCCCTTCATCTGTCCCATTGTCTTGCTGCTTGGAATCGGATCACTCAGGACTCTTGGGTCCTCTCTGTCATCGAGAAAGGATACTTCATGGTGTGGGAAAATTACTCTTTTTACAGAGGCATTCCATTTCCACCAAAGAACAAATGTGTTTCTTTCCTCAGGTCATTTCAGATCTTCATTCTCAGGGGGACAATCCAAGAGGGTCGTCCATCTCAACGAGAGAATGGTTTCTATTCCAGGATGTTTTTAATCCCCAGGAAGGATGGCCCTTGGAGATCCATCGTGGACCTTTCTCATCTGAACACCCTCCTAAAAGTCCCCTCTTTCTGGATGCTGACTCTGCCATCTCTTCTTCCATGGATTCTCCCTCATGCATTCATGGTATCCCTAGACATCAAAGACGCTTATCTTCATATCCCCATTCACCCTTTGTTCAGGAAGTTTTTGCATTTTTCTGTTGCTTCATTACATTTTCAGTTTTGTCCTTTGCCCTTTGGTCTATCTATGGCACTAAGTGTCTTCACAAAATGCTTGGCTCCTGTCGTAGCATTTTGCAGACTGCAGGGAATTCAGATATTCCCTTAACTAGATGACCTCCTAATCCAAGCCCAGTCCTCAGACCAACTTCAGGAAGATCTTACCTTCGCTGTCTCTCAAAAGTCCTCACTGATCCCCTCCCAAAAAACACATTTTCCTGGGTTGCAGGATCCAAACAAACAAAATGCTGGCTTCACTGCCCACAGAAAAGGTGCTGTTCTTGACTACTTATTTCCAGAGCATTTTACATCTTCAGTCTGTGTCTGCCAGGGAATTCTTCCGTAGCTTGGGGTTCATGGCATCTATGATCCCAATGCTCCCATTGATCAAGTTACACATGAGGAAGATTCAGTGGTTCCTAAAGATAGTCTGGATGCAGCACTCCCACCTCCTGGATTTCATGATTCCACTTCTGCAATGCATAAGAAAGGAGCTAGACTGGTGGATCCTACAGGTTACCAAAAATCCTGGTCTCCCCCTCCAGCCACCCCTGCCCTTTCAGGAGTTATACACAGATGACTCAGACACAGGATGGATTGCGACCCTACAGTCTTGGAGGGTCAGGGATGTTTGGACTCCAAAACAAACAAAGGAACATATCAGTGACCCTCTTTTTTCCCTACAGGTCTTCAAATCCAAGCTAATATCAGGGATGTTGAGTTGGCTCACAGACAACCCCACGGTCCTTAGGTACATCAACAAGCAGGGGGGAATGAAGTCTTACCTCTTATGCAGACTAGCCCTGCATGCCTGTGAATTAGCTTTACAAAGCCAAGTCTTTCTCCAGGCATTTTACCTCTTTTCATCTCAGAATGTGGTGGAAGACTCACTAAGCAGGTCCATGACCCAGTCCCACGAATGGATGTTACACAGAGATGTGTTTTTGGACCTGATCCATTATTGGGGTGCACCTCAAGTAGATCTTTTTGCCTCCCTCATGAACAGACAACTTCCAAAATTCTGTGCCAGGGTCCCGCACTCCTTGGCCTGGAAGTTGGATGCTCTATCCTTTTCATGGAAGAAGATGTTTCTGTATGCACCCCCCCCCACCTCTTCTTTAAAAGGTCCTACTGAAAATTCAGAAAGACCAAACAAAAATCTTGCTGGTGACTCCCTTTTGGCCAGGGCAGCATTGGTTCCCCCTTCTCCTGTACTTAGCCAGGGGCCATCATCACAAGTTACTCCACAGGATGGATCTACTCACACAGGACAAGGGAATCCTAATACATCCACAGCTGTCAACTCTCAGCCTGACTCTGTGGGTGATAGGATTTTAATTCCCTTTAGACACCTATTCTCAGAGGACATGCTTCAAGTTCTGCAGGAGGCCAGAAAACCCAGTACTAGGAAATCCTATGCTTCCAAATGGAAAAGATTTTCTATCTGGTGTCACAAGAAGGACCTGCAACCACTATCAGTGGATATTCCGGTATTGTTGTCCTACCTGTGTGAATTGATGAAGGGTAGCCTCACCTATTCTTCAGTGAAGGCCCATCTTTCAGCCATTTTGGTTTCTCTGCCTGTGTCTCCTCCCTTCGCCTCTAGATTAGAGGGTAAACTGTTTCTTAAAGGCATTCTTCATATCAGACCACCAAGTAACCAGTCCCTCTTCCTTGGGATCTCAATTTTGTGCTGCAGAAGCTTACATTGGCCCCCCTTTGAGCCAGCAAATTCCTCTTCCCTGCAGCACTGCATGTGGAAAACAGTTCTGCTGGTAGCCATTACCTTTGCCAGAAGGATCTCTGAGCTGCAGGCTTTGATGTTTAATCCCAACAACAACAGGCAGGAACTAGTAGAAAAACAACTTTTAACATTTTTCTAGCACTTCGACAAAGCCTTCAGGGAGTACAAAAACAATGGCTACAAGCCATGACTTAAATACACATTAATCAAATAATAATCCAATTAACCAATAAAAACAGCAATAATAATTAAATCAAAAGCTTCCAATTGCAATTTAAATTAAGACCCGAGGGAGACAAGGTGCCAAACTTTAAAATAAAAAGTTTCCTTATACAACAACCTTTTTCTATATACATCATCAGGATAGAATTTAACTGGCACTTTTCTTTCTCTCTGGTTCATGCCTGTTGTTGTTGGATTTCTAGTCTGCTCTCATGGTTTTGTGGATTTTCATCGTGCATACAGCTGCAGTCATTACAGATGGGTTATCCTGCCGTCAGGCGGGTCCTCGGTCAGCCGAATTCCAAAGTCTAGGTCCGGCGTCGGTTATCGTCGCTTCTTCCCTGACGTCAGTGCGACAGGGTTATAAAAGAGGCAGCTGACGCCATTTTCTACAGTCTTTCTTGCCGCACGGTGCCCGAAGCAGAAGCAGTTCGCAAGTGCCAGTCGGCCAGCTCCTGAGATTGACGAAAGTATTTCAGCCGAAGTCATCTTTAAAGCTAAGTACCCCGTTGGGGAAACTTTTCTTGCCTCAGACCGATGTCAGACAAAGTTAATTGCATTTCTTGTGGGAAGCAAATACCGCATAAGGATTTCCAGTCTTTCTGTATACCTTGCTTAGGCCCAGACCACGACGTCTCAGCCTGCCGTTTTTGTGCTAGATTCAACAAGCGCACTATTAAGCGCCGGGCGGAGTTCGCCCTTCATTATTTTGGCAAAAAATTTAATTATATCATGTCATCGGATACACCGACACCAGTTTTGAGCAAAAGACACGAAGATAAGGACCGACATCCGAGGTCCGCACTGAGTACTGAGACCACGCTTAGGCCGACCGGTTCTCCACTTCTCAGCGAGGCGCCTACGTAGCCCCTGAATACCGATGAAACTACATTGCCGTTCGCCCTTCATTATTTTGGCAAAAAATTTAATTATATCATGTCATCGGATACACCGACACCAGTTTTGAGCAAAAGACACAAAGATAAGGACCGACATCCGAGGTCCGTACTGAGACCACGCTTAGGCCGACCGGTTCTCCAGTTCTCAGCGAGGCGCCTACGCAGCCCCTGAATACCGATGAAACTACATTGCCGGTGACTTCAGCAGGCTCCTCAGTCTCCATTCCTACTTCAGATACCGACGCCACTCTTGGCGGGGAAACTCAAAATTTAGTCAGGCCTGCCATTTCTGAAGGCGTCTTCAGGCCTTCCACCTTCTCTATTAAATTCTTCACTAAATCTAAAGCAGCCATGAAAACTAAAAAAACAGGGTCCTCAGACCTCCTCTCAAGGCCCCATGCCTAAAAAGCAGATGCTTAAAATGGCTGAGGATTTGATTACTCTCATCAGGGGATGTTAAGTTGTCAATCTCGCCTTCATTCTTGCTTGATGGGTTCGGAGCCGATCTTCGGCTCCGACTCGGCACTTTGCTAAGCTCGAGAGTCACTTTTACCAGCTTGAGGCAGCCCCATATCCCATGATGCAAGGCGGTAAGTACCCAGATCTCGTTTGCCGCTTCGCTGATGAGGTCCTCCTTTTACCAGCTCCTGGTAAGTGTTTAAAATTAAACTGCTATTAGCCCCTTTTTCACTTTAAACTAATTTTTTCTTAGAAATCCTTCTTTGTTAGTTAGTTATAAGCCTCTTTTGACTAAAATTATCCTATCCTCCTAAAATTTTTTAGTCAGGCCTTCCTCCCCCCCCCCCCCCCCCTGTCAGGGTGTGTGTGTGTGTGTGTGTGTGTGAGGTTTTTACTGTTTATAATTTAAATTTATTTGTTTGTTTGGGATTGTGTGTGTACTGTTGTATCCACTATGTCCAAAGAGCAGAGGGTCTCAGGCTTTAAGAAGTGTGACTCGTGCTGTCAGAAAATGTCTCTGACAGACGGTCACACTTCTTGTTTATACTGCCTGGGACCTCTCCACCTGCAGGACTCCTGTGCAATTTGTCACTCCTTTAGCCAGAGAGTCCTGCAGGAAAGGAGAAATAAACTCATTTTAAGGGGACTCCTTAAACCGGAGGGCTCCCCGGCCAAATCGGCTCCGGGAAAGCCTTCCAAGTCTAAGGCCCAGGCTTCTGTTTCAAAGCCTTCGGCCTTGGCTCCGACTTTGTCGGAGTCGAGATCGGCTCCGGCTGGAGCCGATCCAACATTGACTAAATCTTCGGCACCGATGGCTATCGGTGCCGATACTTCTATGGTCACCTTGGTGTCGGTTCCGAGTACTGGCTCCGACCACCATGTGGCCCAGGCTTCGGTGTCGGCGCCGACCCGCTCCAACACCGCTATCTTGATGCCTGCATCGGCTCCGGCTGGAGCCGATGCATCTAGGTCTTCTCTCGGAGCCGAAAAGTTATCGGCTCCGACTGGATCAGTGAGTTTGTCGGCTCCGATGGTTCCTTCGAGGAAGAGGTCCAGGTCCCCCTCTTTGGAACCGATTCTGTCGGCTCCGGCCTCACCTCTTCTTTTGGAATGGAGCCATCGGAGCCGATCATCTAGGTCGTCCAGGTTATCTGACCATGATTTAGAGAGGGTGGTAAGCAGATTATTAAAATCACAGGCACTGGCCCAGATGCTTCATAGTCCGTCTCAACAGACGACTATTAGTCCACACCCCCTTCAAGTTCCTCCTTCGACTCTACAACAGAGTTTGGAGCTGGAGTCTACGGGAATAGTTACGGCTATGGCTGAGGGGCAGATACCCCCCTTCTGCACCCTCAGCATCTACTCTTATCTCCTCCTCGAGACCTTCCTTGGAGGGATTCGGTGGTCGGGCTTCCCTGGTCTCCACCGAGGGGGTGAGTGGCATCGGACCCTTGTCCGACCCCGCTCTTCCCCTTGGAGCTTCGGCCTTGGTGAGCTCGGCTCCGACATCTGCCTCGAGCCTTCCCTTCGGTGGGCCCGGAGTCCCAGTTTCTTCGGAACGGGTTCTCTCGGATCTCCCTGGGAGGGGAGCCTTCGAGGTGATGAAGAGTGTGCTGGCCACTGGGCTCAGTCAGCAGTCTATTCCCTTAGCTCCTCCGTCAACAGTGCCTGTCGATACCTCTTCCATCTCTCTTGCTCCCGGACCTAGAGATCCACCGCCTCAGGTTTCCCCACTGGGAAGAACCCCCTCTTCCGAGGATTCTCCTGACCAGTCAGGAGATCCTCCGCGCAAGAGGACTTGTAAGAGGAAACACCTGGACTCCCCTGAGTCCACCACTTCAGATACCGACTTGGATGAGTTGGAGGGATCCCCAAGATCCCCCTCTGAGGATGTCTCCTTTTCAGACATCCTAGAACTCCTAAAACAGATGGGAAACTGGCCCTCCATAAATCCCTCCGAGGATGAGTCGGTATACCTAGAGGCTTTTGGATCTCGACCCTCCCCCTCCTGGGTGTCTCCACCTTTCGACCCCCTTATGGAGGTTATTGCTCGAAAGGCTTGGGCTGCTCCTGATTCTGTAGAGCCAGTTCCTAGGAGGCCATCTAAATTTATTACAGCCCCTTCTGAAAAGCAATTCCTTACAAAAGGTGTCCCTGTTGATGCCATGGTGGTGGCTGCCGCCACTAAGAAGGAACTTGCCGATCCTTCCGTACCAGTCCATCCTCCTAATAAGGATTCTAGGACCATGGATAGGTACGGTAAGCGGATGTTCTCCTCAGCGACCTTTGCCATGCGTTCGCTGAACTATTTATGTCACTTCACCAGACTCCAAAGGGACATCCTTAAAGAACTAGGTGAAGTAGTGCAGGATCCTACGGCTGCAGGGGCTCAAGAAAAGATTGCTTCTCAGCTAGGAATCCTTAATTCTATAGCTAACTCCTCCATGCGACTGATCTCGTATGCAGCAGATGGAGCGTGTAGAGCCGCGGGTACAGGAGTGGCTCTTAGACGTCAATCCTGGATGCGGCTCTGTAATTTTGCAGATCCCTTTAAGGCGTCCTTCTCAAATTCTCCCTTTGATGGGTCAGCATTGTTTGGCCCTCAAGTGAAGGATACATTGACCAGGTGTGAGCAGGACGGCAAGACTCTTTCTGCCGTAGGGGTCCATTTTTCCACCCCCTCTAGACCTTACCCCAAAGGTCAGAAGGGCGGGAAAATGTGGTTCCGTAAATCCCAAGGAGTCATGCTAGACGCACGTGGTCAGTTTACCCCTAGAGGCAGAGGGGGTAATAATAACAGACGCCGCTCTAGAGGCAGAGGGGGTCCACAAAACCAGGGAAGCAGAGAGCCTCTCTCTGACAAGCCCTTCCAGCATCCCTGAGATGTTGCCCGAATGTCCATCCTTGGAGGCAGTCGGGGGAAGACTATCGCTGTACCCAGAAGCCTGGCATTCCTTCTCTCAAGACAGATGGGTACAGTCGATCATATCCGAGGGTTACAAAATTCCTTTCGAGGAAAGTCCTTTCACTCACAAAAATTCCCTTCCAGATGTGCCACCCGGTCTAAGGGAAATTGCAAAGTTAGAAGTATCAAAGCTTCTAGAAAAAAGGGCCATTCAGCTAGTTACAACAGACCATTCAGAGCCCGGAATCTACTCAAGATTCTTTTTGGTCCCCAAAAAGACGGGAGACCAATATTGGATCTCAGCAGACTCAACAAGTCTGTGAGAAAGACAAGATTTCGAATGGTCACACTTCAATCAATTTTGCCCTTCCTAGACAAGGACAACTGGATGTGCTCAATAGACCTTCAGGATGCGTACTATCACATAAAAATTCACAGACGCTCCAGGAGGTTTCTCCGCTTTCGGCTGGGGTCCAGTCATTTTCAATTCAGAGCCCTGCCCTTTGGTCTCACTACAGCCCCCAGAGTGTTCACCAAATGTATGGCAGTGGTCACGGCTCACCTGAGACGTCAAGGATTCCAGGTGTTTCCGTATCTCGACGACTGGCTCCTTTCAGCCACCACCAGGCATCAACTTCTTCAAGCCAGGGATTACACTCTAAATCTCTGCACTCAGGAATTTCGATCAACTACGAAAAATCCTCCTTATTGCCCTGCCAGTCTATTACTTTCATAGGCGCAAACTTAAACACTGTTCGGATGTCAGCAACCCTCACAGACCAAAGAATCTCAGATATCCAAAGTCACGTGCGGATCATCCTTGCCACCAAAAAGGTGCAAGCCAGAATGGTTCTGAAGGTGTTAGGCCTCATGGCTGCAGCCATTACCCTTCTTCCCCTGGCTCGCTTCTACATGCGTCTTCTTCAATGGATGTTGTTCACCCAGTGGTCTTACCAACAACTTCCCATGCGTCACCAAATCCTGGTGACACAAATTTGCAAGAATCATCTATCATGGTGGATTTCTTCTCCCCAGATTTATCAAGGCAGACCCTTTGTATCCCCAGCCCCGGTAGCCACAGTCACTACGGACGCCTCCCTGATCGGGTGGGGGGGTCATTATCAGGGCAGGATGGTTCATGGGACGTGGCAACCGTTCGAATACCACCTGCACATAAATGTCCTAGAGATGAGAGCAGTGCTTTTGACGTTGCAAGCCCTCAACGACTTTCTTCCCTTGGGAACAATTGCAGTTCACACAGACAACATGTCTGTAGTATGGTATATCAACAAACAGGGCGGAACCAAGTCCTACCCCTTGTGTCGAGAAGCTCTCAGACTTTGGCAATGGGCGATCTCCTCTCATCGGTTTCTGGTAGCAACGCATATCCCTGGGAAAACCAACATTCTAGCGGACAAATTGAGCAGAGCTATTCTCATGCCTCACGAGTGGTCTCTCAAACAATCTATAGTGGAAGAGATTTTTCTAGAATGGGGCCGCCCATGTTGCGATCTTTTTGCTACTCCCCAAAACAGCAAATGCCCAGACTTCTTTTCTCTCTTCCCACTGCCAGGCCATCCCCCCAGAGACGCTCTAACCCAGGATTGGCCCCAGGGACTTCTTTATGCCTTTCCTCCCTTTCCGTTGATTCCACAAGTACTCCAGAAAGCCACCGTTTTGAGAGCCAAAATGATTCTCATTGCTCCCTATTGGCCTCAACAGATTTGGTTCCCATTCCTCCATCGTCACCTATTGGTGCAGCCGTGGCATCTGGACCCAGTGCCAGACCTTCTGATTCACCAGTTGGGTCAGCTGCATCGGTCTATTCCTTCTCTCTACCTCACAGCTTGGTTGCTCCACTTCCTTCCTTAGCCAGGCTTCCCTTGATCTCTAATCCTGTTAGGGATATCATTGTGGCTTCCCTTAAATCCTCTACTAGAAGGATTTATACCAGCAAGTGGAAACGCTTCTCTTGTTGGGCAAGAGCTAAAGATATAGATCCCTTTACTGCCCCTGTTCATGCAGTTTTGGATTTCTTAGCGGAAATCTTTCATTCGGGCTCTTCTTCTTCCACGGTCAAAGTTCAGTTGCTGCTATCTCGAACTTTCATGTCGGATTTGCAGATCACAACTTTATGTCCCACAGGCTTTGTAGAGCCTTTCTAAAAGGAATTTTTCTCCTTAAACCTCCAGTCAGGAGTCCTCCTCCTCAATGGGACCTAAATCTAGTGCTGACATCCTTAATTCTTCCTCCCTTCGAGCCAGCTGTTTCTTGTTCCCTGAAGTTTCTTTCATGGAAAACACTCTTTCTTGTTGCTATTACCTCGGCAAGGAGAGTGTCAGAACTTCACGCTCTCTCTGTTCGTCCACAAAGACAGGGTATCCTTGAGAACTAATCCAACCTTTTTGCCTAAGGTGGCTTCGAAAAATAATTTTAACCAATCTATTGACCTCCCTGTATTTTTCCCTAATTACTCAAACAGATCGGAACAAAAATTACATTATCTTGATGTTCACCGCCAACTCAGATATTATTTGGACAGAACAAAACAATTCAGGAAATCCGATCAGCTCTTTCTTTCTTATGCTAAAAATAAGAAAGGCCTTCCTGTCTCCAAAGTGACCTTATCTAGATGGCTTTCTTCAACCATCTCCGAAATCTATCAGCTCAGGGGAAAACAGCTGTGCTCAAAACCGAAAGCGCATTCAACCAGAAGCTTAGCCACTTCCACAGCTTTTCAAGCTAGACTTCCATTAGACACTATTTGTGCAGCAGCCACTTGGGCCACTCCTCATACCTTTGTTTCTCATTACAAATTGGATTTGGCCTCCAGGGATAGAGCCAGTTTTGGCTCTACAGTTCTCAAGAGTCTGTTCCAGTGAGCCACCTGGGATAGAGGTGCTAGGGACGCGGTCCCATCAAGCAAGAATGAAGGCGAGATTGACAACTTAACATTGAGAAGTTATGTACCTACCATAACGTTCCATGTTAGTTGTCTTCTCTCGCCTTCTTTCTTGCGACCCTCCCTCCTGCCCCCTGGCCTGGACAGACCTTTTTTCTCCCTATATGGAAGATTGCTTCTTAAGACCAGCTAGTTGTCTGGTCTTCCTTATAGCCCATCCTTTAGGCTTTTTGCTTCTCTTTCCTTCTGGAAAGTTTTTTGTGCTAGGTGTTATTACCTATAGGTACCAAACGAGATCTGGGTACTTACCGCCTTGCATCATGGGATATGGGGCTGCCTCAAGCTGGTAAAAGTGACTCTCGAGCTTAGCAGTGCAGTGGAGCCGAGGATCGGCTCCGAACCCATCAAGCAAGAAAGAAGGCGAGAGAAGACAACTAACATGGAACGTTATGGTAGGTACATAACTTCTCATTCTCAACTCCCCTCTGACAAAAGACCCAGACTAGAGGAAGACTATCCTTCCTCAGACCAGGCTTTTATTACCTCAGAACACTCTGAGGACCAGGATTACGCCTATTCCCCTTTCGAAGACTCTGATGCTGAGGAGTCTATTCCCTCGGTCTCCCCCCCTGAGGACTACTCTTTTGGGAAAACCCTGCATACATTGAGGGAACACTTTCACTGGGAAGGCCAAGATTACTCAGATTCCAAGAAAAGGCTCAGGGAATTTCTACTGCTCCCCCAGCATAGGCCCCTGGCTATCCCTCCTGTTTTAGATATTTTGGATGATGTGTATACAGAAGCCAGCCTTAATCAGATTCTTTACCTCCAGCCCATGTTAAACCAGACAGGTATTACCGGGTTCTTGATTCTCACCAGTTCCTTTATAAAAGCCATACTGCTGACCCAGAAACTATTTCACAGAGTCTCAAGGGAATAAAGGCCTCTACTGCTAAAAACCCTTTACCTTCAGAGAGAGATTCCGGAGCATTAGAAAGGTGGGGGGAAAAGGTGTATACCACAGCCACTTTAATCATGAGGGCATTAAACTGTCAATTCCATATGTTAAAGTACCAACAGTTTTTGTTATCTGAGTTGAAAAGTAAAATGACACAAACACAACAACCAGATTTGAAAGAGTTGCAAGATTTGTTGCATGGTGCAGAGCAAGTGGGTACACATACCTTGCAGTGTGGGTTTGATGCTTTAGAGGCCTCATGTAAAGCTGCTGTCACGGGGTCTGTTATACGTAGACATGCTTGGCTTAAAGAGAAAACCTTACCAGATCATGTCAAAGCAAAGTTATTAGATGCACCACTTCAAAAAGATGTATTGTTTGGTGTTAAAGCTGAGGAGGTACTAAAGAAAATGGAGGAAAAAGCGAAATCAATGCAAACAGTGAAAGATTTCCTGCAGGTACAACCTCCACGCTTCAGCAGAAACTGGCCTTCAAAAAATTGGTCCTTTCCAGCCATGGACAGACCTCAAAGGGGCAGATACAGATGCCCAAGGGGTAGAGGACAACCTCAAGGATCTTACAGAGCAAGACAGTGGCAAGCACCAACCCCAAGAAGTGGAGAAGATAGATCACAGTCATTTAGAAAACAGACACAATGACTTCCCCCTATACCTGCCAAGCAAAGCTTTAATGGCAGCACCTTTGGGCGGAAAACTGGCATTATTTTCAAAAAATTGGCGTATTGTTACAAAAGACAAATGGATTCTGGGCATTATAGACAGAGGCTACAGGTTCCACTTTCACACCCTTCCAAAAATGAGAGGCATGCCAAACCTGCCACAAAATCAAAGGGCAGAGGCACAAAGACAAATTTCCGCTCTCATGGATATGAAAGCGATTCAAGAGGTACCTGCAAAAGAACAAGGTCAAGGTTTTTATTCCAGACTATTCCTGGTACCAAGGAAAGACAAAGATTGGAGACCTATCTTAGACCTATCCATCCTAAACACATATCTGCAGGTGCCAAAATTCAAGATGCTCACATTACAGCAGCTTCTTCCCATGTTGGGCAAGGAGTCTTGGCTGGTAACATTGGACCTCAAGGAGGCATACCTGCACGTCCCTATCAGACAAGATTGCAGAAGATACCTCAGATTTCTTGCAGGTTCAACCCATTCCCAATTCTCTGCATTGCCCTTTGGCTTATCTACTGCGCCCAGAGTGTTTACGAAATGCCTGGCATCAGTAATTGCCTTCTGCAGACTACAAGGAATACAAATCTATCCATATCTGGACGACTGCCTGATCCAAGTGGACAGCAAGGACATTCTATTGCAGCATCTGGCGTTTGTAATAAAACTGTTAAACTTCCTGGGATACACAGTGATCAAAAAGAAATCAAAACTAATACCTTCTCAACAGATAATTTTCCTGGGTGCCAGCTTAAATACAACCACCCAGATGGCCTACCTCACGCCAGACAAACAAGGGCAACTGTCTCAATAATTCAGCAAAATTGCAACTTTCAGCAGGCTAACTGCAAGTAAAGTCCTGCAGGCTCTGGGATTCATGGCGTCTTGCATCCTACTAATCCCATGTGCAAAGCTGCATATGAGGAAACTTCAATGGTACCTAAAAAAACTTATGGTCTCAACACAGCCACAGCTTGGAAACAATTATACCACTCATTCCATGCCTTCAAAAGGAATTTTTGTGGTGGGCTCAAGCATGCCAAAGAAACACAGGTCTCCCTTTCTGTGTACCTCAAGCAACTCAAATCATCACAACAGACGCCTCAGACTACGCCTGGGGAGCACACATGGCAGATCAATGCATTCAGGGAAAATGGTCCCAAAAAGAGATGCACCTACACATCAACCAAAAGGAGATGCTAGCCGTGCACAATGCTCTTATGACCTTCAAAGACCTACTGCATCCAGGCCAGTTATTGATAAGGACAGACAACACCACAGTGATGTGGTACATAAACAAACAGGGGGGAACTCATTCATACCCCCTGTGCAGGCAAGCCATGACCCTATGGAACACAGCACTGGAATTGCAAATTCAACTACAGGCACAATACCTGCCAGGGAAGGAAAACACACTGGCAGACAACCTAAGCAGAAATATGACAGATCCACACGAATGGAAGTTGTATCCTCAAGTTTTCACAAAGATAACTCAGGCATGGGGACAGCCAGACATAGATCTATTTGCTACCCACAGAAATTACCAGTTGAAAAAATTTTGTTCAAGGACCTATCATCCACAGGCCTGGAAAGTGGATGCACTCTCTTTCAATTGGACAACATTGACAGTCTATGCCTTCCCGCCTCTTCCTCTACTGACCAAATTTCTATTAAAAGCCAGAGCAGAGAGGCCACAAATGATTCTCATTGCTCCAGACTGGCCAAGACAACACTGGTATCCGCTCCTAAAGAGCCTGACACACTCCCCACCATGGATCCTACCTCTAGTCCCTCTTCTGTTGTCCCAGCACAACTACAAAACCCTTCACAGCCAGCTCAAAACCCTAAATCTAGCTGCATGGAAAATTCCTTAATTTCCCAACAGACTCTCCTCTCCAAGGAGGTACAGGATGTCATCTTGGAGGCCAGAAGACCTTCTACTAGAAAAGCCTTCTCCGCCAAATGGAAATGATTTTGTTCCTGGAATCAAGAAAAGGGCCAGAATCCTTGGGTAATAAATATACCTCAAATTTTACAGTACCTAGCTGAGATGTTGAACAGTGGCCTTTCCTTCTCCTCCATCAAGATCCACGCTTCAGCCATTTCTGCACAATACAACACAGACCCTCCTTTATTCTCACATCCTCTCTTAAGGCAGTTCCTCAGAGGGGCAAAAAATATAAAACCCCCAAGGAAACCACCAGTTCCAGCTTGGGACCTCAACTACATATTGGAAAAGCTGACCCTTCCCCCCTTTGAGCCAGCTTCTTCAACAGAGCTACAATACTTGTCATGGAAAACAGCCTTCCTTCTGGCTATCACCTCAGCATGCAGGGTTTCGGAGCTACAGGCCCTCATGGCTGTGCAACCATTCATCATTTTCCATCAGGACAGAGTTTCCTTACGAACCAACCCTATCTTCATGCCAAAGGTAGTATCCAGTGTAGCTTTGAATCAGACTATCCACTTACCTACCTTTTATCCAAATCCACAGAACAAAGGGGAAAGACTACTACATTCCTTGGACATTCACAGACAACTTCGTTATTATTTGGACAGAACAAAGCCATTCAGGAAATCTGAGCAACTCTTTGTGTCCTATGCTACAGGTGCTCAAGGAAAGGCTATTTCCAAACAGACAATTTCAAAATGGATAGCCCACTGCATACGCTTTTGTTACTCATTTCATGGAAAATCTGTGCCTGCATACATCAGATCCCACTCCACCAGGGCCACAGCTACCGCTGCAGCTTTCCTCAGGGGGGTCCCTACCAAGGACATTTTGGAAGCAGCTACTTGGAGTTCAGTGCACACTTTCTCCAAGCACTACCATCTTCCACTATACTCAAAATCTAGAGCGGGCTTTGCCACAGCAGTCTTGCAGGGCATCCTCGCTCCTCCTAGTTCCACTTAGTGCCTACCACCCTTACTTAGCTTTGGGATTCTTCCCATCTGTAATGACTGCAGCTGTATGCATGATGAACATAGTACAGTTTTGTACCTACCATAAATGTAGATGTTCGAGTGCTCATGCAGCTGCAGTCCAGGTTACTCGCCCTCCGTCCCCTCTTAGGACAGGCCTTATGACAAACACCTTTATCATACAACCTATTTGGGGTATTCTTTTATGGTGTATTTGCTTGCAACTACTGTTTTTTGATTTATCTATATTGCATGTTTGCATAACATTATGTTTTGCCTTCCTTCTGGGGGCACCTGACATCTGGGGCAAGAAAAATGGCGTTGGCTGCCTTTTATACCCCTGCCGCACTGACGTCAGGAAAGAAGCGACGACAACCGACGCCGGACCTAGACTTTGGAATTCAGCCGACCGAGGACCTGCCTGACGGCAGGATAACCCATCTGTAATGACTGCAGCTGTATGAGCACTCGAACATCTACATTTATGGTAGGTACAAAACTGTACTTTTTGATGTCTAATCCTCCCTTTACTGTCTCCCACAGAGATAGCGTATCTTTACATACTAACCCTTCCTTTATGCCCAAGGTGGTCAACAAATTATCCCTTAATCAGTCTGTTAACCTTTCCCACCTTTTTTCCTTCCCCTCAATCTTCCAGTGAGAGGATTCTGCACACCTTAGATGTGCACAGGTAACTCAAGATATTACCTTGAAAAAACAAAAATGATCCTTAAATCTGAATGCCTGTTTGTGTCCCATCACCCAAGGGCCCTGGGACAACCGGTTTTCAAGCAAACTGTTTCTTCCTGGATCTCTAAAGCTATCTCCTTCAGTTATTCAGCTAATGGTAAGGTCCTTTCTTCCCCAGTGAGGGCACACTCCACTAGGGCAGTATCCTCCTCTACAGTTTTCTTCAAAGGCTTAGACACTTGTTCTATCCTGGAGGCAGCCACCTGGTCCTCTGTTAATACCTTCACTATACATTATAAACTTAATGTCATCTCAGGTCAGGGGCTAGATTTGTCAGAGCTAATTTACAGGGTTTTGTAGAAAAAGCCTCTGCTCCTCCTCCCTCTAATCCTTCCCAAGCTCGAGCTTTGACATTCTCCCTAATGTGACAAATACTGCAGTATATGAATGGAAGGACATAGAATAGTTGTGTAAAATCTTGTCTTAACCATAGATGTCCTTCTTTTCTATATGCTGCAATATTGCGGGGAACCCCCTGCCTTCCCCCTGATGCTTGTCTGTTCTTTCCTGGTGATATGTTTTTCACCTAGGCCAAGGCTGTTGCTTGGCAGCATTCAGTTCTGAGGTTGGTGCTTGCTGACATCTGCTTTAAACCCGACATCTGTTTATGACCCATGTATGCTGAGAGATGTGTGGTGTCACACATACTTCGCAGTAGCATGTAAACTTTTGTATGCGGGCCGGACGTATGAGTCAGCTGGAGGCAGACTACTCCCTAATGTGATGAATACTGCAGCATATGGAAGAGAAGGACATCTGTGGTTGTGGTAAGATTTTACACAGCAATTCTTTATCATGCAATATTTTATATGCCATACTAATTATTCCTTTTAATTAACAGCAGCTTATTTTCTAGATTCTCCTAAAAACTGTACCAGTGCTGGTCTTTCATTTAGGATCCCCCTAATTTTTTCTCTTTGCCTGTAGTCATCAATTCATGATAGGGAAGGCAATCTCTAGCCTGCAGTACAAATGTATTATTGGCCTCTTCCCATTCTATTACCTTTCCCTGTCTTATTTGCTCCCAATACCTTGGTTCCTTTGCTAGTTTTCTCCATTAAATTGCAGCCCCCCTCTTGCCTGTTCTCTGATCCCTAATTGCAATCCTCTCTATTGGCAGAATCTTCTTTCCTTTGTTGGCTTAGCTCTTAGAATAATCTCTGCAACTTTATGAATATAATATTCTGTATGGTTATTATTCTCCTTAAGGATCTGCATCCAAAATCCCAGTCTCTTGTTCTTTCTTTCTTTTTTTGAACACCTTTATTGAATTGTCACTTGTGGCACAGGCAAATTTACAATTATATGTTGTTGTTTATCTTTCGGCTTTTCCCGGTTAGGGGTCGCCACAGCGGAACTCCGGTCCGCTAATGATTGGCAGTAGATGTTCACGAACGCCGAGGTGTCAGCTCGATGTCCAACCTTCAACAAAGTCGCGCCCATTTACGCATGTCTTTCGAACGCCACCCAACTGTGGGGAGGACATGCAAACTGCACACAGAAGACACTCCCCGCACTCCTGCCGAGAATCGAATGGAAGAACCTCTTGCTGTGAGGTAACAACGCTACCTCTGCACCACCGTATAAAAGTAATAAAACTGTATTAACAAGTTCATGTTTACAAACATTATACTTCACACATATTTCTATGCATTATATAACCTATGCAGCATTACATAAATTATTCAATTCCTGCCCTCTTTTTGTAAACAAGAAACATCTTTATTAAACCATCACTTACAACTTAGGCAGGCATACATTTATGGCTTACAACTTAGGCAGGCATACATTTATGTGAATGGAAACAAACCACACTGACACAATCCTAGTTGCAAGCATTTTGTATCACAAACCATACTGACACGCTCCCAGTTGCAAATATTATATATCACTTATAATCTACCCAGTCATTTTCAGTCAGACATTACCTAGCTCTTTTTAAGTCCTGCCTTCTTTTAAATCTCACTCCTCACCTATATATATTACTCTGTCATTTCCCATTTTTCCCTATGTAGTTTGCTTTTGCCGTTTTCTAAAGATCTCCATTCCATTTGTTTTATCACTGTTAATATATATTCGCTACTTCTAGTACAGTTGGTTTAGATTTTGATTTCCATTTTCTAGTAATTGCTTTTTGGCAGCCACCATAATTAGACACAACAAGGCCTTACCATGTCTAGGCAGTTCCGATTCTGTATCATAGCTTAGAAAAATCATCTCAGTCATTACATTAATGTGCCTACCCAGTCATTACACTAATGTGCCTACCCAGCATCCCTGACAGTCCATCCTTAAGAGAATCCATAAAGTCCACTGACTCAACGCACTCCCAGAAAATGTTCCCAATTGCCTCTTTCTACACCGTCACACCTCCAACATTTGCTGTCTACCTGAGGAAAAATTCTCTGGAGTCTACTTGGGGTATAAAAATGTCTATGTAAACATTTCCAAGCAAATTCCTAAATCTTCTAGATTTTGTTGCTTATTTGGGAAACATACATATATCATCCCAGTATTTCTTTGTGAATTGCTTATCCAGTCTCTCTTCCCATTCCTTTCTAACCTCCTCTGATTAATTCTTATAGTTATCATGCAATGTTTGTATGTGCTCTACTAATTATTTCTTTTTAATGGCAGCTTTTGTTCTAGATTCTACTAAAAACTTTACCAGTGCTGGTCTTTTGTTTAGGACCCCCCTAGTTCTTTCTCTTTGCCTATACTCTAATATCAATCCATGATAGGGAAGGCAGTCTTTAACCTGCAGTCCAAATAAATTCTTGGTGTCTTCCCATTCTATCATCTTTCCCTCTCTAGTTATTTACTCCCAATAGTCTCTTGTTATTTCTTGAACCTCCTCTATGTTCAGTCGCCATCCCTTTTCCCTTTGAATTATAGCTTTCTGCTTATGCTGTGTATAGGAGCCCTAATTGTGTAGCTCTGAAATACCCTTTCAAATCAGGTAATCCCAAACCACGGTGTACTATTGGAGGAATCAACTTATCTCACTTGACTCTTGCCATCTTCCCCTCCCAGATAAAATCCTTCAATTCGTTATTAATTGCTGTCTACAGCTTCTCCTTTGGTTGATAAAAATATGCCTAACCAGTGTATAAAAGTAAAGGAACTAAAACCTTGTATCTTGCTATCCATATCCATAAAGCAGAGCTTGTTGTTTCTCAGTTTTTTTCTGTTGTTTAGTCTCTTCACACATATCCATAGCTGCCATAACAGAATCCTTTTTTACCCGTACTCCTTAGTACATCATTTTATCATTTTCCCATAAAAACGGGTATTGCTGAACCAGTTTGTGTGTGGGTACATAGTTTACAGCTATTGCCTTTGTTTTACCTTCATTAATTTTGTAATGCAAGAAGACTTGCAACATTCTTTTGTTCCACAGTACTGACAAGCCCTTTCCTGGTTTTTATCGGGTACAAAATAATATCTTCAGTGAATAAAGCCACCTTTTCTTGATTACAATATCAGTTATATCCCTGAAATTTCTGAGTCCCATATTCTCATAGTCAGTGGTTCTAGATGTATTGCAAATAACAAAGGGGCAAGAAACCCCTGCCTGGTTCCTCTGTCCAAACAGAACTTATCAGAGAGGAAATCCACACACTTTAATTTTCGCCTCCTATCCCTTATATATCCTCCTAATTAACCGTATTACAGTGTGAGAGAATGCAAATACTTCCATTGCTCTACTCTTAAAATCCAAGCTTACTCTGTTGAATACTTTCCTCTTTATCAAGTCCCACCAACAGTGGTATTTTCTTACATCCTGCTTTCCTGCAGATTATCATTGTTCTACTAATGGTGTCAAATGTTTGCCTTCCCTCCAAAAAACACATTGATCCATATCTATCAAATTTGGCATCACCTTCACCATACTTTTAGTCATTAGAGACAAACACTTTATAATCATGATTTAGAATCAAATCAGGCCTATATGAAGCTGGAACTGATGAGTCTTTACCATGTTTAGGTATTATAGTTATCACAGATTGTTTCTCCTCCTTATAAAATGTTAAAACCTTCCAAATCTTCAGTTTCTTTCCTCCTAGTTCCAAACTTCCACTGGAATACCATATATTCTTGGAGACTTTCCTGTAGATTGGTTATCCACCACCATTTGTATCTCATCTCCTCCTATCCTGTTCATAATTGAGCCTCATTTACCTAGCATATTCGGTTCTTCCACAGCTTTTTTCCAATTGTACTTTTTCTTGATTTTCACATTTCTTTGCTTTATACAGAATTTCATAAACTTTCCAAAATATTTCTAATATCTTTACAGAATTTGTGGATGTGTTACACTGCTGCAGTCATTACACTTGGGTTATCCTGCCGTCAGGCGGTTCCCCAGTCGGCCTGAGTTCCAAAGTCTTGGTCCGGCATCGGTTGCTGTCGCCTCCTCCCTGACGTCAGTGTGACAGGGGTATATAAGATGCAGCTGATGCCATTTTCTTCAGTCTTTCTTGCCGCGCGGTGCCCGAACCAGAAGCAGTTCGCAAGTGCCTGTCGGCCGACTCCTGAGATTTTCATTCCAAATCCAGAACAGAAGTCTTCTACAAAGCTAAGTACCCCATTGGGGAAACTTTTTCTTGCCTCAGACCGATGTCAGTAAAAGTTAATAACTGTATTTCTTGTGGGAAGCAAATACCTCATAAGGATTTCCACTCCTATTGTATTCCATGCCTAGGCCCAGACCACGACGTCACTGGTTGTCGGTTTTGTGCTAGGTTTAACAAGCGCACTATTAAATGTCGGTTTGATTTTGCCTGACATTATTTTGGCAGAAAATTCAATTACACCATGCCGTCGGAACTTCCGACTACCAGAATACATAAAAAGCGCAAAGACAAGGACAGGCATCCGTGGCCCAAAACTGATGACTAGGCCTCTTCTAGGCCGGTCGCCGGTTTACAGCGAGGTGCCTACGTAGCCCCTGATGACCGCTTCCACAGAACCACAGACCGCCTCCGACTCCCACGTGGAGCTGGCTGGGCCTTCGGATGCTCTAGGTTTTCAGCCTACCGAAACTAACCTTTCAGAGGGAACCGAAGTAGCTGAGCAATCCACAGCTTCAGAGGGTGTTTTCAGACCTACCCAGTTAACCATTAAACCCTCTGCTAAGTCTAAGGCCCCCTTAAAAACAAAGAAACAGATACAGCATTCTCCAGGACAGGCTTCCATGCCTAAGAAACAAATGCTCAAAATGGCCGAAGACCTAATCACCCTGATCAGGGGGTCCCATCCCCCTCCTGATAAAAGGCCCAGACAGGATGCAGACTATGAATCTTCCGACCAGGTGTCCATTTCTTCAGATTCATCCTCAGACCTAGGATATTCTTTACCCCCTTATAAAGATTCTGATGCTGAGGAATCAATTCCATCAGCCTCTTCTCCGCCTGTGGACTACTCCTTTGGGGAGACCTTACATACCATGAGGGAACATTTCCATTGGGAAGGCCAGGATTACTCAGAATCCAAGAAAAGGCTCAGAGACTTCCTTTTATTGCCTCAACACAGACCCCTTGCTATTCCGCCAGTGTTAGATATTATGGATGATGTGTACACTGAATCCAGCTTAAACCCTGACTCCTTACCTCCAGCCCCAGTTAAACCTGATAGATATGTGAGAGTCCCTGACTCTCACAAATTTCTGTATAAAAGCCCTGTTGCCGACCCTGAAACTATTTCTCAGGGGCCCAAAGGGATTAAGGCCTCCTCAGCAAAAAACCCAGTTCCCTCTGACAGAGATTCCAGAGCATTAGACAGATGGGGAAAGAAAGTATATACGTCTGCAACTTTAGCAATGAGAGCCTTAAATTGCCAGTTTCACATGCTAAAATATCAGCAATTTTTTGATGTCTCGGTTGAAACAAAAGATGCTTCCAGATTCAGATCCTCCTAATTTTAAAGAAATGCAGGATTTATTGCATGCAGCTGAACAAGTGGGAAAACATACTTTGCAGTGTGGGTTTGATTCCTTAGAGGCCTCCTGCAGAGCAGCAGTTACATGCTCTGTCATTAGAAGGCATGCTTGGTTAAAAGAACATACGTTACCAGATCCTGTTAAGGCAAAATTATTGGATGCACCTTTGCAGCGGGATGTGTTGTTTGGAGTTAAGGCAGAGGAGGTATTAAAGAAGATGGAGGATAAGGCAAAATCTATGCAAACAGTGAAGGATTTCTTACAGGTTCAGCCTCCTCGTTTTAGCAGAAATTGGCCAACAAAGAATTTGTCCTTTCCAGTCACAGACAAACCTCAAAGGGGCAGATACAGATGTCCAAGAGGTAGAGGTCAAGCACAAGGTCCTTACAGGCCTCGACAATGGGGTACACCAGGCCGGAAAGAAGGGGAAGACAGGCCACAACCTTATAAAAAGCAGCCTCAATGACTTCCCACTACAGCTGCCAAACAGCTCTCTCTTGGCAGCCCCCTTAGGAGGAAAACTGGCACTTTTCTATCACAATTGGCATTGCATCGCCAAAGGCAAATGGGTTCTTAACATTGTATTGCAAGGTTACAGGTTCCACTTTCACACTCTGCCAAGGTTAAAAGTAATGCCAAATCTGCCACCAAATCAATGGGCAGAGGCTCAAAAACAAATTACAGCACTCATGGACATGAGAGCTATTCAAAAGGTACCACCACAGGAGCAAGGACAAGGATTTTGCTCAAAACTCTTTCTGGTTCCCAGAAAGGACAAAGCCTGGAGACCCATTCTGGATCTTTCTTCTCTAAACACTTACTTGGATGTTACGAAATTCAAAATGTTGACACTACAGCAGCTTCTTCCCATCCTGGGCAAGAAAGCTTGGCTCGTGACTTTGGACCTCAAGGAGGCATACATGCATGTCCCTATCAGACAAAACTGCAGAGGATACCTCAGATTTCTAGCTGGTTCAATGCACTGTCAATTCTCTGCACTGCCCTTTGGCTTATCTACTGCACCCAGGGTCTTCACAAAGTGCCTGGCACCAGTAAGTGCATTTTGCAGGCAAAAAGGAATTCAGATTTATCCATACCTGGATGACTGCCTGATTCAAGCAGAGAGCAAGGACATTCTTCTAAAGCATCTGGCATTTGTAAAAAAGTTATTAAGTTGCCTGGGGTACACAGTAAATGAAAATAATTCAAAACTAGTGCCCTCACAACAGATAATATTCCTGGGTGCCAGCTTGAACACTACGGCCCAGATGGCTTCTCATGCCAGACTGACTCAATACTTTCAGTTGATGGCAACAAAGACCCAACTCCCTGCAAGAAAAATTCTGCAGGCCTTGGGCTACATGGCATCTTGCATACTACTAATTCCATATGCCAGACTGCATATGAGGAAACTACAGTGGTACCTAAAGAGTGTATGGTCTCAACACTGTCAAAGTTTGGAAACAGTTATACCACTAATTCCTTGCCTTCAACAGGAGTTTTGATGGTGGGCTTAAGCTTGTCACCTCAACAAGGGACAGCCTTTTACTCAACCCACAGCCAGGCAAACATTAACAACAGATGCATCAGATTACGCCTGGGGAGCACACATGGCAGGAAAATGTATTCAGAGCGAGTGGCCCACAGAGCAAAGACTTCTTCACATCAATCAAAAAGAGATGCTAGCTGTACAAAATGCACTTATAGCTTTCAAGGACCTGCTGCATCCAGGACAACTACTACTAAAGACAGACAACACCACAGTTATGTGGTACATAAACAAGCAAGAGGGCACACGCTCCTACCCCGTCTGCAGACAAGCCATGACCTTGTGGAACACAGCTCTAGACTACCAAGTTCATCTGCAAGCACATTTCCTGCCAGGAGAGAAAAACACACTGGCAGACGACCTAAGCAGAAACATCATGGATCCCCACGAATGGGAATTGAATCCACAAATATTCAGAATAATAACACAAAAATGGTGGAGCCCAGACATAGATCTGTTTGCATCTCCAATGAACTGCCAGCTACAGAAATTCTGCACAAGGAGTGGATGCCCTCTCATTCAGCTGGAAAAACCTGCAAGTATACGCTTTCCCTCCTTTACCTCTCCTTCCAAAGGTACTTATAAAAGCCAGGCAAGAAGAGCCAGAGATGATCCTGATTGCACCAGACTGGCCATGCCAGCACTGGTACCCAGTCTTAAAGAACTTAGCACAAGAACCACCCTGGATTTTGCCTCAAATCCCACATTTGCTGACACAGCACAACAATCAGATACTTCACAGCCAGCTAAAGACCTTAAACCTAGCTGCATGGAAAATTCCTTAGTCAAGCAATGCCTCCTCCAAAGCTGTTATGGATGTCACTCTGGAGGCCTGAAGGCCTAGCACCAAGAAAGCCTACTCAGATAAATGGAAGAGATTCTGTGCCTGGAACCAGGTGCACAGCCTTGACCCTCTTGTCCCAAACATTCCTCAGATACTTCAATATTTAACTGAGATGCTGGACAAGGGCCTCTCCTTCTCATCCATCAAGATCCACGCCTCAGCCATTTCTACTCATTCCAACACGGATCCACCAATTTTTTCTAATCCTTTGCTCAAACAGTACCTCAGAGGGGCTAAAAACATAAGACCGCCCCATAGAGCACCTACCCCAACTTGGGACCTCAACTTTGTTTTGGATAAATTAACTTTACCTCCTTTTGAGCCAGCTAACACAGCAGAATTAAAGTACATCTCTTGGAAAACTGCTCTGCTACTGGCAATAACATCAGCACGAATAGTTTCAGAATTACAGGCACTAATGGCAGAGGAACCTTTCCTCATTTTCTACCAGGACAGGGTGTCTTTAAGAACTAACCCTACGTTTATGCCAAAGGTAGTATCAAGTGTGGCTCTAAACCAAACTATTCACTTGCCAGCTTTCTATCCAAAACCACAGAACAAAGGGGAGAGATTACTACATTCTTTGGACATTCACAGGCAGTTACGCTTCTACTTGGACAAAACCAAAGCTTTCAGAAAATCTGAGCAATTATTGGTAGCATATGCTGCAGGAGCACAGGGAAAAGCCATTTCAAAACAGACTATCTCAAAATGGATAGGACATTGTATACGTTTCTGCTATACTCACCATGGGAAACCTGTACATAGCAGCATTAGATCTCACTCCACCAGGGCAACAGCCACTTCAACTGCCTACCTCAGAGGAGTACCTACCAAGGATATTTTGGAAGCAGCAACATGGAGTACTGTGCATACCTTCACCAAGCATTACCATTTGCCTTTATACTCCAAATCCAGAGCTGGCTTCACCACTGCTGTGCTGCAGGGCCTTGTATCCACTCCTAATGCCTTATAGAACCAGCCTCCCTACCTCAGCTTTGGGATTCCACCCAAGTGTAATGACTGCAGCAGTGTAACACGATGAACATAGTACAGTTTTGTACCTGCCATAAATGTAGATGTTCGAGTGTAAACACTGCTGCAGTCCAGGTTACCCTCCCTCCTTCCCCTCTTACTTGCTGCTACATACCTATGCCTTCTACCCTTTACTACCTATGGGAAGTATTTGCTGATAACTGAAAGTTGTTGTTTGCTTTTCTTATGTATGTTTTATCAGCAATTTGAATTGCCTACCTATTTGGGGGCACCTGACATCTGGGGCAAGAAAAACTGAAGAAAATGGCGTCAGCTGCATCTTATATACCCCTGTCGCACTGACGTCAGGGAGGAGGTGACAGCAACTGACGCCAGACCAAGACTTTGGAACTCAGGCCAACTGGGGAACCGCCTGATGGCAGGATAACCAAAGTGTAATGACTGCAGCAGTGTTTACACTCGAACATCTACATTTATGGTAGGTACAAAATGGTACTTTATTTTTCTTGTTATAGGCTCCCTAAGCTTGGCAACAGCCATCTATACTTTCTGTTGCGTGAGTCATTGTACTCAGAGCTTTCGTGCTCCGGAGTTATTGTCAAAAAACAGTTGCTTAACAACAGTCTTTCTAAACTTATCCAGGTGCTCCCTTATTTTCTGTTTAGCACTATGCAGTTGAGCCTCTTCTTGTTCGATGAGATTCCTCCTTTTCTGCATTACTTAGGTTCATAGGTGTTTACTAGGGTAATGACCACATGGGTCTTTTTAAGCCTTCCCATGCATCCCAAATCTCTGACAAGTTCTGATACCCTCGTTAAGTGTAAGCAAGGGTTTGGGAGATGAAACATTTACAAGCAGGGGCCTGGGAGATGAACCATATACAGGTGGCCTGTGTCCATTAGAGAAATAGGTACTCCTCTAAGTAATTCTTGTTATTTCTTAACCATATCTTTCTTTCTTTTATTTCTGTCCTATTTTTAAACTCCACTTTCATTTTATTCCATCCCTTTCATTTTATTCCATCTCCTAGCTATATTTTCTGAAGAAATTTCTGTCTTCCCTTATAACTTTTGAATAATTTCTACGACCCATTCCCTAAATTCATGTCTGTTTAGAGATAGGTGGGGAAGCACCAGTGTCTCATTTTTATTTATTTCATTGCACTTATTTTTATTTTAGTTATTATTGATACGTGATCTGAAATAGTGACTGGATGCAATTAAATGCATATGTTCTTGTGAAGTGTAATTTCTGTCTAGCCTAGCCCAGTTTTTGTAAATAATACGTAAATTCTCCCTAAGCTCCTTCTACTGAATTCACATGTTCCATACCAAGTATTTTCATAAATTTCTTCAAAAATCTAGCCTTTGTTGTTATATTTTCCATTCTAGGCCACCCAGATACAGCCTCACTATTGCAAATCATATCCTTTGCTGAATGCTGATTATTTCCCCCAAGTTTTTTTAAGCTCCACTGTAGCAGTTTTAGGTGGAATATTAATACATGCCCCTTGTAATCCTTCTCCCTTGCCAGTAGCCCTATACAAATATACCATTATCTTTTCCCCTCTTCTGTCATTATTAGAGCTGTAAGTACTCCCCTTTTCCTTTGTTCTAAATATTTTGCTGAATAACCACCCTGAAATCCTTTCTTTATCAAATTCACATGTTCATTTCTTTCCAAATGTGTCTTCTGTAGTATAGCTAGTTGCACTCTGCATTTCTTAATGTAGTCTACTATTCCTTTCTGTATATACATATAAGACCATTCACGCTCAAAGATAATATGGAAAATGTTGCCGTTATGATTAGAAGTTAATGTCTAGTTTCAGCTTTTACATTACATGCATACACTAATGTTTGACAGGCTGATTTTTTATACAGTTTTTATACAGTTGTTTCTTGTTGTATCCAATTTATATATGTTGTATCCAATTTATATATGTTATTGACTGCAGCGACTACTTACAGACTGTTCTGCGGAGTTATATTTAATAAGTTGTGTGGTGTTCGTGCTATCAATTGTGGTCTATTCCAGACGTTTTTCTTACCAATAATTAGTAATGCTCACTTTGCAAATGTTTTTAGGGTAAGCATAGTGCTGATGGTCTCGGACTTCATAATCAGGCGATTTGTTAAATGCTGTGACTCCCACGTGGACCTATACATGCCGCTCTGCTTACTGCAATTGTTTTTAAACTCTCTCAGCTACTCTGAGGACTGGAAATAAGATCCCAACTTGAACGCTGCCTTACTGATACTAGGATCCTTCCCCCCTAGCTATTTTGTACTTACTTTTGGCGAACCTTATGTCCTCTTACCAGGCGCGGTTGCCGCTAATTGTCCCTTGGTAGCATTTGAGCAGCTGTTGCTGCCTGATAGCGTGTGCACATATATTGGCTTTGGTTTTAACTAGGCACCCCTCACTGTCTTATGGCAAGCTGAGAACGCAACAGTCATCACCTGAATTGTCGTATTTAGCACACTTGCGCTTATGCAAAGACGTTTTTTTCTCTAACGTCCTTGCTTCATAAATACAACACTATCCTGTAGCCTTCATTTACACTACGAGTAGTGTGGCCCTTGTCATATGAAGGCTTGTACTCCTGATCTCGCAGATACCTACTAGCTCTATCTGTATTTTGTTAATACCCCCTGTCCTTTCCAAGCATTCCTGTAAGTTCGATCAATGCTACAGTAAAGCCGGGAAACCCTTCTCCCTGCAACGTAGGGTCATCTTGTTACTTTTTTGGAAACACGTTGGGAGAAACTTTCATTTTACAAGTGGCCGATAACTAACCTCCATTTTTGTGGAACTATTGCAATACATCCTGTGTATTTTATATAACCCTCATTAGTGCACTGCTACATGCTTTGTCATTGATATTGTAAGAGATTCCTAGCAGGAACTGTTTTATCTGCTTGTTTATCCTGTTGCTTTGCATACATCTGTATTTGATGTCCGTAGTTAGTTTTGGATGTTTAATTATACAGGCTATTTTTTTGTTGTATCAGGATATACCAGTATCTTACACTGAGTGCTTATACTGTTTAGGATAGTTTTAACTTTGTCCTCTCACCTAAACCCTTTTTTCTCTCTCTATCACTCCTAGCTGTCTACCCTATACTAAGGAACTTGCTTGATCTTTCAGAACCCCTCACTGCTATTTGGTCTCAACCATCCCAACGTTGGGCCAAGGAACTCTTTTGTCCCTCCACATATATTGTGCTCCGAGGTTCCAAAAGTACTAAGAAAGTATGTTCCACCCTGGACTTACCTTTTAAACTATATAATTTATGTAGTTATAACTACCTACCAAGAAGTAAAACTAAGCTAGCGAGCAGGGAAACCAGCAGCCAAGACTCCCTCCTCTACACCCCTTTAGCAATTTACCTTTATCTCCCCCCTACCTACTGTTATCTATAACTCCTCTTCTAGCTGTATCTAATACTGTTACCTTATCTCCTTTACTGTCTGCCCACTAGGTTGCACCAAATTACAATCTAGAATTAAACCTTATTCCCAACTATCTATTCTTAATACTTTACTGTCACTCCACTAGTACCTTTTTTCCTCTTCTTACTATCTAGCTGTACTCCGCTTTTTTCCCCCCTGTACTCTACTATCACTCTGAACCTCTCTCCGGCATTATCTCACTCTACTCACCCAGAGACACCTAAAGGGTCTGAGGCTTACTGATTGTCTCTGTTGATTCTCACTTACCTTCTGTAACCCGCTCCATTCGCCCTGCGGGCTCACTCCGCTCCCCTACCCTACCCCCAATTCTCACCCACCCCCAGTGCTCCTACCTTTATACTTACCAAGCCACACCCCCTCAATCCTATTAATTAAACTCTGACCACTCCTTTTGACCCACCACCTACTCAACGTATCACATACTAATAACCACTCCCCCTTACCTCATTTACACCTTTCTAGTCCACACCCTCATATACTCCTACCTCCATCATCCCAATCACATTTTATAACATCTCCCTCACCATGCCCTCTACTTATCAACTCTTGTACATTAAACAACTATTCCTACTCTCACTAATATCCATGCTTTCCATTCCCTATACTCTCACTTATTACGAATATCTCCAATAATCATCTTCTCAGCAATCCTTTAAACAAACATTAACAGTAAATCTCAAAATCCTTAACCACTCACACTATCTGTCACCTAAATACCACAGAGTCTCCCATTTTAAATGCACACAATTTAGAAAAATACAACTTATTTATACTAAATCTCTGAAACATGCATATTATCCTCTCAAATATCCTCTCCTTCACGGGGACATTCATCCTAACCCAGGACCATACAACACCACCCTAGGACAACCAACCCCACCCTACACTCCCACAAATTCAGTACTCATAGCTCATCTAAACATTAGGAGTGTTAATAACAAAGTAAGCCAACTACATGCTCTACTTGAAACTCACTCATTTGATATCTTATGCTTAACTGAAACCTGGCTTAAACCTACTACAAAAGATACTGAAATACTCCCACCTGGATACAACATACTGAGGCTAGGCCGAACTGCTAAAAAAGGTGGTGGGATAGCAATATTATACAAATCTCATTTACAGGTCACTCCCATACTGGTACAATCCCCTGTAATAACCAAGGTAGAAATTCTTATCACCAAACTCCAACTCAAAAATACCAAATCCATTAACTTAATATGCTCCTACATACCCCCAGGCAGCAACATTAGCATCATAGCAAGTATTCTCATCTGGCTGTCTACATCCTTCCCTCTAGAAACAATAGTACTTGGTAATTTTAATATAGACTGGTACTCCTGTACCACACTAAATACACCAACCCAAATAAACCTTTACGGCTTCTCTCAAACTATTACCACCCCCACTAGAATCCATAGACTCACCAAAAAAGAAAGTATATTAGACTGGATCTTAATAAATTGTCACCCTGTCTCCTACAAAGTAGGTGTCCTTCCTGGTGATATTAGTGACCACTCACTAACCTACATATCCAGACAACAGACCTATATTCCAAATGAACCAACCTTTAAAATCACCCGCAACAAAAAGAAATTTAATCCAGCCAATTTTCAGGCGGAGCTGCTAGCCTGTGACTGGTCACCCTTAAAGCACCTGCCAACTGACGAAGCAGTATCCCACTTTAACACCAAATTTCTACAGATTTTAGAATTCCATGCCCCCTCACGTTCCATAAGAACTAGATGCAAAGCAGCCCCATGGCTCACTAAAGAAACCAGACAACAAATCCTACAAAGAAACAAAATCTGGTCCAAATGGAGACACACTAAAGACCCTATTGATCAGCAGCATTTCAGACGACTAAGAAATGCCACCAAAAAATCAATATTACAGGATAAAAAGAACTATTTCGTCAAGCTACAACAAAATCACCATAGTCAACCCCAAAGATTCTGGTCTAGCATAAATAAGCTCTTACATACAGGACACTCCAAAACTCCTACCCCATCTACTCTCTCCCACAACTCTCCCAAGGAGATTGCTGATGCTTTCAACTGCTTTTTTACTGAAACTGTCCAATCTCTAGCTAACTCCCTACCACCTCTCAACCCCCCCCACTACCTTACCACCTACATTTCACTTAAAACCTATTCCTACAGCCCTCATCTATAGACTACGTCATAAACTCAAACCCTGTACAGCTTCAGCTGATCTCCTACCACCTGAATACCTTCAAATTGCTGCTAAACCTCTTGCCTACCCAATCTCTATTCTAATTAATAGAACCATAACTGAAGGCTCCGTCCCTTCATTATGGAAAATCTCTCACATACTCCCACTTCATAAAGGAGGGAACTCAACTGAACTCTCCAACTTTCGACCTATTGCACTACTATCTCCACTAGCCAAAATTATGGAAAAATGTATCCACAAACAATTTCTAGACCACATTCTCCAATATAACCTTCTAGCTGACTGTCAACATGGTTTCAGACCATTCCACAGTACCACCACTGCTCTCCTATCCTTCACAGACTGCATTAATAAACAATGTAACAATAACATGCTCTCCTCTGCTCTGTTCATTGATCTTTCTAAAGCTTTTGATATGGTCAACCATCAATTACTACTTAATATACTCAACTCTTTCTCTCTTGACACACTAGTATTCCAATGGTTCAAATCCTACATGCATAATAGACAACAGGCTGTGCTCTGGGATAATAACTTATCCAAACATCTCCCAATTACTCTGGGTGTCCCACAAGGCTCTATCCTGGGACCTCTACTCCTCTCCATTTTCATTAACAACCTTTCTACTAATCTTCCTCTACCCACCTGCATACAATACGCAGATGACTCCACACTCATCTGTAAAGCAACCACTTCATCTGAGCTCCATGATATCACCCAACCAGTTTTCAACCAAGTAGAAAATTGGTTCCAAGAACATCACCTCCTCCTCAATGCCAAAAAAACCAAACTATTACTATTTACACCAACTAACAAATCCACCCCATTACACTTCTCTATTACCTCCATCGATGGGACAATCATAGCTCCCGACACAACTACAAAATTCTTAGGTGTACTGATTGACCACAACCTCAACTTTGACACTCACATTAATGCCACCATCAAAACTGTAAACAAAAAACTGGGATCCTTATATAGGATAAAACCTTTTCTTACCCCTTAAGCCAGAACTACTGTTGCCCAAACCCATCTGAGCTCCACTCTCTTCTATGCCTCCCCAATTTTCACTAATCTTTCCAAAAGCAACCTAAACAAATTGTCCACTTCATATAACAACATTGCCAGGTTTGCTACTGGGTCCTCATTCAGAACACATCACTGTCTAAACCTAAAACGTCTAGGATGGCTTGAACTAAATAACCAACTAAAATTTCAACAACTCTCAATCGCACATAAAATTCTATACCAGCCTACTAATACTCCTATTCTCACTAGCCTCATCTCCCCCTATACAAACCTTTCAAACCTGCGCTCAGCAAATAAACTACTAGTTACAACCCAGAAATCCCACAACAAGGCAGGAGATTCTCTCTTCACAAACTCTGTGGGGACAATTTGGAACAAACTTCCCACAAAACTGACATCTCTCTCATCATTGCCTCTCTTTAAAAATCAACTAAAAAGTCACTTAAAAGCACAATGGCTTTGTCCTTGCACAAACCCCTACCACCATAACCTTTTCTATACATCTCCTCCTCAACCACCTTTAATCTATGTAAACATATGTTATCTCATATATACAGTATGACGAGACAAAAAAAAATCTCTATTATTCCTTGTTTGAAAAGACATTTTATCTTATCTCTCTGTTTCAATCTTATTCATATTTGTGTATTACATGTATTAACTTACTCTGTTTTATAAATGTTATCTTATTATGCCTATTTCTGTGCAAACTTGTAAAAACCACTGGAGCTTTTCTCCCCGGGCCTCCACTGAAAATGGACATAATTCCAGCTGGACTAGCCCGGTCAACAAATGTAAAATAAAATAAAAAAATAAAAATTTGGACCCATGTTATATTTTACAAAACTTTTGTTTTAATGAAAACCCTCAAACAAAAAGACAGACATACCCCAGAACACCTCCATAACATGTTAACATAATTCAAATTCACAAAACTATGTGTACATATTCATATAATGAAGTTTAACTGTCCTAATAGGAACAATTGCCATAATTGACAGCTACACTCACAGGCTTTGATCTATAATGAAAGTTATCCATGCTGAAATGCATGGTACAACCTGTGCTTCTGCTTGTACTAAATGCTGTCATTTTTTTGCCTTATCTTTATTTCTCTCCCATATGTAGAAAACAACTTGAATACTTTCAGAAAAAAAACTATCTTTTAGCCTTTGGAGGAAAAAAGTATTCTGTTTTTATTGCCCTCTTAGCAGCTTGTCTGCGCCAAATCATAAAAACCAGATACACAGTTGCCTTCAGCTACAAGTACATGCGAACAGTTATTTGCTAAAGGAACACGTTTCATTACATTCAGTGTTTTTATTTACCTGCTTTTACTTAAAACGCAATGTTAAATCAAGCCAAGGGCTTTAATCCAGTCACCCCCTATGCAAAAGTAAGAAAAAGCATTATCAGTTTTACTTGTGTTATGCTCTGTATGCTTTTACATCCTGTCCCTCACCTCAACAACCTCAGATTACAGCCTGCTGTCTTAAACTTGATTTTGTCCAGGCTTTCTTCTCTTTTTACATTCAGTACTACAGTTCATAAAACTAAACAATAAAAAAGAGAGAAGGAAGGAAAAAAAGGCACCTGTTTACTTTAGTAACCCGATAACACACAAAAATAACTGACTATGCTTTACTATATAACATGCAGTATATGTCATGTTTTATAAAAAATACTGTTAAGAACAAAAAGTGTTCTGCTTATAGTAACCTCTTTCCCTCTCCATAATGTTCGTCCAAACTTTAATAACATGAAGTAGGGCATACACTTTGGAGTCCCCTACAAATTTACCAAAGTAAAAAAAAGTCCAATATTTGCAGGTTTTCTTATTCTTCCATATTTCACAAATGTGATTGATGCTTTGCGATCCCACATTTATTCATTAATTTCTGAGTTATTGGTTTTCTTCCTGTTGATCTCCATCTTCAGTCTCTGGTTCATTTCCAATGTACTCTTTGTTCTTCTGTTCAAGGCCTGTGCTTTTCTCTGTGTCTCAAGCATTTTTATTTGAAACATTGGAAACGGTTTCACTAGCATAGTCTCTCTCTGAACTTTATTATCAGAAGAATAAGAAGCTGAGTCCCCTTCTTATAGCTAGCTCACTTTTTGTTGGACAGGATTTTGTATTTAAATCCTCCTTACCATGTTCTGCATCAAAGAATGGCTTTGACTGTCCAGGAAATAATATTCTGAAGATAGCTAGATACAACAGCTTGAATCTGATACATGCCTCTCAGCATTGCTTGACTTCTGGAATAAATTTTCTCCTCTGCCTGGTATACTTTGAGTAGTCATTTTCCACAAATACCCTACTGTCTCCAACATTTTGTACTTTGCCCCTCTTCCAGAGTTTTGTCAGAATTGCCTGATGTCCTTCAAGAATGCAACTGCAGTCATAACATGTGGGTTGTCCTGCCTCAGGCAGCCCTCGGTCGGCCGGATTCCAAAGTCTGGGTCCGACGTCGGCTGATGTCGCATTTCTCTCCGACGTCAGTGCGGCTGGAGTACATAAGCATCAGCCGACGCCATTTTCTTCAGTCTTTCTTGCCGCGCGGTGCCCGAAGCAGAAGCAGTTCGCAAGTGCCAGTCGGTCAGCTCCTTTATTCTTCGATTCCGAAGACATCAAAAAAGCTAAGTACCCCGCTGGGGACCTTTTTTTTTTTTCTTGCCTCAGCCGATGTCAGAAATTACCGAAAAAGTTAATAATTGTCTGTCTTGTGGTAAACAAATACCTCATAAGGATTTCCACTCTTTCTGTCTCCCTTGCCTTGGCCCAGACCACGACGTCTCGGCCTGTGTCGCCTGTGCTCGCTTCAACAAGCGCACTCTCAGGCGCCGGGCGGAGTTCGCTGAAGACTTTTTCGGCAAAAAAATTGCGTATACAATGCCGTCGGAGCTTCCGACATCGCAAACGCCTAAGAAATGAAAAGACCGGGACCGACAACCTCAGCCCGCGTCTACCTCCGACTCCACGCCAAAACCTACCGCGAGTGCTCTGGTTCCCGCTGAGATGGTTTTTCCACCGCTCCGAACCGAAGATACTGCAATACCGACGACTCCAATACCAGATACCGCTCCAACGCCAGTTATAGATTTTCCTCCGGATACTGAAACCGACGAATTGCCAGAGACCATTGCTGTGGATAAGGTCACTCCTGCACGTTGCTGCCAGGCCTCCTATGGCCATGTCTATTAAGGCCTACACTCGGGCTAAGGCAGCCAGCAAGACTAAGCACCTTACAGCAAAGACCTTGCCTCAAACAACTCCTGAAAAACAAATCATGTCTATGGCCGCAGACTTAATTTCCATGATTAGAGGCTCACAGGCCCATCCTGAGAGAGCATCCCAGCCTCCTCCAGATAAGAGGCTCCGGGTTGATCCCTCTGAACCTATCCCTACAGATGAAGACTCTGAGGACTCTGCCCACTCCGAGGGACAGGAAGACCTCTTTCAGACCTATGAGGACTCGGATGCAGAGGATTCCATTCCTTCGGCCTCCCCGCCTGAGGATATTTCTTTTGGGGAAGTTCTGCATACCATGAGGGAACATTTTAAGTGGCAAGGCCAGGAATATTCTGATTCCAGAAAGCGCCTTCGAACCTTCCTTAAAAAGCCCCATCACAGGCCCCTAGCTATTCCTCCTGTGCTTGATGTTTTGGATGATCTATATTCTGACTCCAGTCTTACCCCTGATTCTCTTCCTCCTGCTCCAGCCAAACCAGACAGATATTACAGGGTCCCAGACACACATTCCCATTTGTTCAGGGCCCATACTGTGGATTTAGAAACTATTTCTCAGGGACCTAAAGGTGTTTCAGCCTCCACTTCTAAAAATCCCTTGCCTTCCAACAGGGAAGCTAGGTCATTAGAGAGATGGGGGAAAAAGGTGTACACCTCCACCACTTTATCTATGAGAGCTTTGAATTGCCTTTTTCATATGTTACAATATCAGGATTACCTGTTAGATGATTTACAGAAAGCTTTGGCCTCTCCTGATCCTTTAGACAGGAAGTCTTTGCAGGAAGCTGTGCATAACTCACAGCAAGTCAGCAGTCACTTTCGGCAGTGTGGATATGATGCATTGGAAGCTTCATGTAGGGCAGCTATGACAGGGGCAGTCATTCGTAGACATGCATGGTTAAAAGAACAACCTCTACCAGAACAGGTTAAGGCAAAACTTCTGGATGCACCCTTGGAAAAGAACAAGCTTTTTGGTGCTAATGCTAAAGATGTGTTAAAGTCCATCGAGGAAAAAGCAAAATCAGTTCAGACGGTCAAAGATTTCCTTCAGGTTCAGCCCCCCAGATTCAGCAGGAATTGGCCTTCAAAGAACTGGTCCTTTCCTAACCCTGAAAAATTTCAAAGGGGTAAAAACAGGCGTGGACGAGAGAGAGGACAATACAGAGGTTCTTACAGGGGGCGACAATGGCAGCCAGCAAACCAAAGAAGTGACACAGGGGTCTCCCCCACCCCTCAGACTCAATCTCAATGACTTTCCTCTACAACCGCCAACCAAGGAGCAAACAGAGGCACCCTTGGGCGGAAAATTATCTCTGTTTTCAGACAATTGGCACAGATTGACAAAAGACAAATGGATATTGGACATTGTAGACCAAGGTTACAGGTTTCATTTTCACACCTTACCCAGAAAAATGGGTATGCCAAACCTACCACAAAACCAGAGGGCAGAGGCTATCAAGCAAATTTCTCTTCTGGCTCACATAAAAGCAATAGAAAAAGTACCACAACAAGAACAAGGCCAGGGGTTCTACTCAAGACTTTTCCTTGTGCCAAGAAAAGAAACACAATGGAGACCAATACTGGACTTGTCCGCATTAAACACTTTTCTCACAGTACCAAAGTTCAAAATGCTGACTCTTCAGCAACTCCTTCCCATGCTGTGCAAGGGGTCTTGGCTGATTACTCTGGACCTCAAGGAGGCATACCTGCATGTCCCTATCAGACACAGCTGCAGAAGATACCTCAGATTTCTTGCAGGGCCAGAGCATTATCAGTTCTCAGCATTGCCATTTGGCTTATCTACTGTGCCCAGAGTATTCACAAAATGCCTGGCTTCAGTAATTGCTCATTGCAGGCTCCAGGGGATCCAAATTTACCCGTACCTGGACAACTGCCTTATACAAGCGGACGACAAACTGATGTTGACAAAAAACCTAAACTATGTCATACAGCTACTTCAGGCTCTGGGATACACAGTCAACTTTCAAAAGTCAAGACTTCAACCATCCCAGCGAATAACCTTCTTAGGAGCCAATCTGGACACAGTCCCTCAAATGGCTTACCTGACAGAAGACAAGCAAGAGAAGTTAACTCATTATTTCAAGGGTTTGGCAAAACTCACCCAGATGACTGCAAGGAGATTCCTACAGGCCCTGGGTTACATGGCATCCTGCATTCTCCTGGTTCCATTAGCAAGACTACACATGAGAAAACTTCAGTGGTACTTAAAAAGTCTATGGTCTCAGCACAACAACAACTTAGAGGCAACCAATACCACTCATTCCATGCCTGCAAAAGGAATTCCTATGGTGGGCCTCGGTAAGCCAGGCAAATACAGGCATGTCATTCAAAAAACCTCTGATAACACAGACCATGACCACAGACGCCTCAGACATTGGATGGGGGGCGCATATGGAAGGCAGATGCATACAAGGACAATGGTCTCCAAAGGAAACACATCTGCATATAAACCAAAAAGAAATGCTGGCAGTAATGCATGCCATCGAGGCCTTTCGACAACATCTTCAACAAGGCCATTTACTGATACGGACAGACAACACCACTGTGATGTGGTACATAAACAAGCAAGGGGGCACCCATTCCTACCCCCTTTGCAGACTGACAATGAATCTTTGGGAAAAATCACTGAGCCTGAACATACACCTACAATCCCAGTTTGTCCCAGGCAAAGGCAATGTATTGGCAGACAGCCTAAGCAGAAATTTCATAGATCCTCATGAGTGGAGCTTACACCCAAGAATCTTCACACAACTCACCTCGACATGGGGCAGGCCAGAAGTAGACCTATTTGCCTCTCACCTCAACCATCATCTGAAAAAATTCTGTTCAAGGAATCATCTGAAAAAATTCTGTTCAAGGACATACCATCCACAAGCTTGGAAAATAGATGCTCTTTCATTCAACTGGAACTCCCTACAAATATATGCATTCCCACCTCTGCCACTGATGACCACAGTGCTACTGAAGATCAAAGCAGAGAGACCCAAAGGGATCCTAATAGCTCCAGACTGGTCAAGACAACACTGGTACCCGCTGCTACGGAGCATATGTCACAACAAGAAGTGGGTCCTTCCCCAATGGCCCCTACTTTTGACCCAGCACAACTTCAAAACAGTGCATCCAAACCTTCAGACGCTGCAGCTAACAGCCTGGGAGATCCCATGAATACCTTCAATTTTTCTCTCTCCAAGGAAGTCCAGCGGATACTAACAGAAGCTCGAAGACCATCCACCAGAAAGGTTTATTTGGCAAAATGGAGGAGATTCAGCATTTGGAGCACCAGCAAAGGTCATGATGCATCACAATTGAACATCCCACTCATCCTGGAATATTTGGCAGATATGCTTCAGAATGGACTCTCATATTCTTCCATAAAGATACATGCTTCAGCTATTTCAGCTAGATATAACACTGATCCACCTGTGTTTTCACATCCTTTGCTAAGACAGTTCCTTAGGGGAATCAAGAACATTAAGCCACCAAGAAGGGCTCCAGTGCCAGCTTGGGACCTCAACTTTGTTCTAGAAAAGCTAACTCTACCTCCTTTTGAACCAGCAGCTTCAGTGGACTTACAATTTCTCTCACGGAAGACAGCTTTCCTGTTGGCAATTACCTCAGCAAGAAGGGTTTCGGAATTACAGGCCCTAATGGCAATACCACCATTCATAATCTTTCACCGAGACAGAGTCTCCTTAAGAACCAACCCTACTTTTATGCCAAAGGTGGTATCTAGGGTTTCTTTAAATCAAGCTATTCATCTACCTGCTTTCTTCCCCAATCCTGAAAACAAAGGGGAAAGACTGTTACACACCTTGGACATTCACAGACAACTTCGCTACTACCTGGATAGAACCAAGACCAGTAGGAAGTCTGACCAACTTTTTGTAGCTTACGCCCCTGGAGCTCAAGGAAAAGCAATTTCAAAACAGACTATTTCAAAATGGATTGGACATTGCATCAGATTTTGTTGTTCCTTCCATGGGAAGACTGTTCCAGCCAATGTCAGACCACACTCCACCAGAGCTACAGCCACCTCTACAGCATTCTTAAGATGGGTGCCTACAAAGGACATTCTAGAAGCTGCTACATGGAGCTCCGTGCATACATTCTCCAAACACTACAATCTCCCTCTATACTCCAGATCCAGAGCAGGCTTTGCTTCGGCAGTCCTGCAGGGTTTGATCGCCACACCATCTCTTTCCTAGAGCATTCCTCCTCCCCCAGCTAAGCTATGGTATTCTACCCACATGTTATGACTGCAGTTGCATTCTTGAAGGACATAGTACAGTTTTGTACCTACCATAAATGTAGATGTCCGATACATATGCAACTGCAGTCGGATTTTCCCTCCCTCCATACCCCTCTATGCTTTGGGTCCACTCCTATCCCTTTTCCTCTTAGCTGGGGATATCTGTTATGGTGTATCTGTTTATTGCTTACTTATTTGTTTGGAATCCTGTTTTTCCTTCTGCCAATTTGATTACAGCCTTCCTTGGAGGGCACCTGGCATCTGGGGCAAGAAACACTGAAGAAAATGGCGTCGGCTGATGCTTATGTACTCCAGCCGCACTGACGTCGGAGAGAAATGCGACATCAGCTGACGTCGGACCCAGACTTTGGAATCCGGCCGACCGAGGGCTGCCTGAGGCAGGACAACCCACATGTTATGACTGCAGTTGCATATCTATCGGACATCTACATTTATGGTAGGTACAAAACTGTACTTTTCTGCTGACAGGATTGCATTTGTACTGTTATAGGTCATGGCTGCTTTCTCATGACCAGGTTTGGGGCATACAGACAGTGTGTCCTTTCAGTTAACATCTCCTGCTGTGGCATACTACTCTAGTTGCTTATTTGTGATTTCATAAAATTAATACAGTCTCTGTCTTCCAATTTTTTGATACAGCAGAGAATCTCTGGATCTGAAGTAGTTAACTTCATTTTATCTGCAACCTGTGGGTATACGGATCCGTATCGGATCCGAGCCGGCAACTTTTTTCTAGCATCATCTCCGAGCTCCTCCCCTTACCCATAATGCCCTACCATCGCCTATCTTCCCTCAGATCTCGTTTGCTATGCCAGTAGTGTGCATCGTGGTCTCCTTTGCTCTGAGCTATAAAAGGATAGTAAGTGGAAATGTTGTCTTATATTGTGTAGGATTACCCTTCCTCCCCTTCTATAGTAGCTCGTTGGTCGTTAGTGTAAAAAAAAAAAAAAAAAAAAAAAAAAGTTTTGTTGGTAGTAGAGTAGTTTCAGGTCTGCCCTTCCCCTACTTGTATGTGTGTGTTTTTTGTGGGAAGGTAGTTTCCTTACCTTTGAACGCAGGACTATGGCTGATCAGCCAAAGCCTGTATTCAAAAAATGTACAGAGTGTGGCCATAAGCTTTCCCCTGCTGATGGTCACACTCTGTGTGTGATATGTCTAGGAGTAGCACATCTATCTATCTACCTAGTGTGCTATCTGTTCAGGCTTCAACCCCAGGGCCCTTAGGGATTGTAAGGGCAAGCCAGTCACCAAAGGCCTTCTCCCATTTGCCATACTGGATTCTGCCTCAGCCTCGGTCTCTGGTACACCCCCTCAGACAGGGACTCAACCTCCCTCTTCGTCTGGTGATGGGTCCTCTAAGGACAGATCTTCAGTCAGCGAGGCTGACAAAGATAAAGAGAAGGAAAAAGAAAAATGCAGAGAAGAAAGGGAGAAAAAGAAAGACAGGCATTGCAAGAGATCCCCAGACAGGGAGCTCTTTCTCAGCCCTCCATCCAAGTCCAAGAGGCCTGTTTCTCCTCCGGTCACCACGTTTCTCACCCGAGTCGTTGGAACTTTCAGACCCGAGGCCCTCCACCCCTCTGCGCAGACCAGCCAGATCCGAGTCGGTGGCCTCTTCAAGGTCGACTCGGAGCCCATCGGAAATGGATATGGACAGGATGATACGGAGATTTCTTCAGACCCAAATTCAGATGGGAGTCTTGCCAGGTCCCTCTCCCTTTGGAGGGGTGACCTCCATGCCTCTTTTCTGCCCCATCTCTCCTTCCCCAATCCGTGCTTCGGCTTCGGGGTTTTTGGATCTGAGGTTCTTCGGAGCTGGTAGCTCGACGCCGACGGTTCCTCCAACCTCGACTCCAGCTGTTACCTTGAGTTCCTCGGATCCAGCCTGCTCGGATCTGGGTGTCTCTCGGAGCCATGGACGGGGAGCTGGACCCAGGGGAATGGATTCTTCGGTTCTGACCTTTTCAGACCTGATCCGTTCCTTAGGACCTCAGGCTACCCTGTCATCGGCCGTGGTCCCCGCTTCGGATCCTGGGAGGACTTCTCCTTTGGCCTTCAAAGTGGTGGAAAGGGTTCTCTCCCGGGGATTGAGACCCCAGCCCATTCCCTCGGATACCACCCAGGCCCCCCTGGATTTGGCAATGACTCCCTTCATCCTGTCTCAGGGACAGCCCATGCCAGAGGATCCCCAGGTCATTTTCACCGAGGAAACCCCTGCAGCTCACTGATCCCCTTCTGAAAGTCCCACTGAAGAAGGCCACCGCAAGCACAAGTGCAAAAGGAGGCACCTGGACTCCCCCGAGTCCCTCATCACTGACACTGACTTAGACAAAGGAGAAGGTTCCCCCAGGTCACCTCCCAAAGACGTCTCCTCCGGAGAAATTATGGAAATCCTCCGCCAGAGGGGTGGTTGATAAGCCCCAAAACCTTCTGCGGATGAGTCAGCGTACCTGGAGGCCTTTGGCACAAGCCCATCTACTTCCTGGGTGTCCCCACTAGCAGACCCTTTGGTGGACCTCATCACCACAAGGGCATGGAAGGAGACCGACACTGTAGAGCCCATCCCCAAACGTCCTGACAAGGTCTTATCTCCTCCTTCGGATAGACAACCCTGGTCGAAAGGAGCCCCAGTTGATGCTATGTTGGTCACAGTGGCCACAAGGAAGGAACTAGCACAGGAAAGTTCCTTAGTCCACCCTCCAGACAAGGAGTCCAGGTCGGTGGATAGGTTTGGGAAGCGTGTATACTCTTCAGCGACCTTTTCTATCCATGAGCTGAATTATTTGGCACATGTAATTCGACTTCAGCGAGATCTTGCTTCAGAATTCTCTGAGTCACCCCCAGAGTCTTTATCTCCGCAGGACAAACAGCTGTTTTCAGTGAAAATGTCTACTCTGAAATCGGTCTCGAATACATCTATGCTGCTACTTTCTCATGCCACGGAAGGAGCAGCTAGAGCATCTGGGACAGGCATAGCCATGAGACGTCATGCCTGGCTCAGATTGTGGCAGTTCGCGGACCCTTTCAAGGTGTCGTTTATCAACGCTCCCTATGACGGCTCTTCCCTTTTTGGGAAGACATTAAGTGACACACTGGTCCAGAGCGAAAAGGACGGGTAGACTTTGTCTGCCGTCTGAGTTTGCTTCTCTAACCCTCAGCGGTCCTTCTCTAGGAATCAAAGAGGGCAAAAGAAGATATGGTTCCGAAAATCTCAATTTTCCCGGGATTCTCAGGACGGCTATTCCCCCAGAGGCAGAGGGGGACAAGATCAACGCCGACCCAGAGGTAGAGGAGGTCCCAGGAATTTCGGGTCTAGGGAACCCTTTTCTGATAGACCTGGTCAGCAGCCCTGAGGGGTTGCCCGACTGTCCTACGCTGGAGGCAGTCGGGGGACGATGGTCCTTACACCCAGCGGCATGGGAGTCCAATACGACAGATCGCTGGGTTCTTCAGATAATATCCAGAGGTTACTCTGTTCCTTTCATTGCCCCTCCAAACATTACAAGACACCTCCCAGATGTTCCATCCGCTCACAGTGAGGCCGCAGCTCTAGAGGTTTCAAAGCTGCTTATCAAACGAGCCATCGAAAAGGTTCCCCCCCGACCAGTCCGGATTAGGCGTCTACTCAAGGTTCTTTTTGATGCCAAAAAAGACGGGGGACCTCAGGCCCATACTAGATCTGTCCACATTAAACCTGTCGGTAGCAAAACAGAAATTCCGGATGGTCACTCAACAGTCCATTCTACCTTATCTCCAGGAGTAAGACTGGATGTGCTCATTAGACCTTCAGGATGCTTACTATCACATCAAAATACACAGAAGCTCCAGGAGGTTTCTGCGCTTCCGGCTGGGGGTTGGTCACTTTCAGTTCAGAGCCCTACCCTTTGGTCTCACCACAGCCCCCAGGGTGTTCACCAAGGTAATGGCAGTTGTAGTGGCCCACCTGAGGCTTCAGGGTATTCAGGTGTTTCCTTACCTGGACGACTGGCTCTTCGCTGCGCACACCAAGCATCACTTCTGTCTGGCCCGAGATTATTTCATTTGATTAGCAAACTCACTGGGAATTACAGTCAGTGTTCACAAATCCCATTTACAACCAGTACAAATTCTAGACTTCATTGGGGCATGGCTAGACACTTTGCAGATGAAGGTATTCCTAACTCCAGACAGGATTCTGCATCTCAGGGGCCACATAGCTCAGATAGCGAACACCCAGTCTTCAAAGACCAGTGAGGTTCTCCGGGCTCTGGGCTCCATGGTTGCCGCCATATCTATTCTCCCGCATGCACGTCTTCACATGCGGGTTCTTCAATGGACTCTGGTGGTCCAGTGGTCCTGGCTAGACCTACCCATGGAATTTCCGATCAAGATCAGCCACATCTGCAGGACATCCCTTCTTTGGTGGTTAACGTCACCGGAGATATCAACAGGATGTCCATTTGCATCAACCCCAGTCCAAACCACAGTGACCACAGATGCCTCCCAACTCGGGTGGGGGGAGCACTGTTTGTGAAGGACAGTCCAAGGCACGTGGTCCCAAACAGAGACCAATTTGCACATAAATATTCTGGAGATGAGGGCAGTGCTTTTAGCGTTGGAAGCCTTTCATACAGTCCTCCCTCTCGGATTGATTTCAATTCAGACAACATCTCGGTCGTCTGGTATATCAACAAGCAGGGGGAACCAGATCCTACCCGCTATGCTGCAAGGCCATGAGAGTGTGGGAATGGGCGATTTCCACCGGTCGGTGTCTGATAGCAACGCACATCCCGGGCGCTCCAACATTTTAGCGGACAGATTGAGCCAGGTCATTCTGATGCCCTATGAGTGGTCTCTGAAACAGTCAGTAGGGGAGGAGATTTTCCTGGCATGGGGTCAGCCTTGCTGCGATCTCTTTGTATCTCCTTCCAACGCGAAGTGCAGCGAGTTCTTTGCTCTGATTCCCTCACCAGGGGAAGTACCCAGAGATGCTCTAGTTCATGCTTGGCCCCCCGGGCTTCTGTATGCTTATCCTCCATTGCCAGTCATTCCGAAGTTTCTTCAGAAAGCTTGCCGACTACGGTGCAAAGTGATCCTCATTGTCCCGTTCTGGCCTCATCAGGTTTGGTTCCCATTCCTTTGGTCTCATCTATTAGCTCCCCCATGGGTTCTGGATCCCTGCTGGGATCTAATTTCCCATCCATCGGGGACACGTCCACCCGATCTGGGCAGCCTCAAGCGTACAGCTTGGTTGCTCCAGTTCCGTTAATCACCAGGACTCCCGGTCTTTCATCCCAGGTCAAATCGATTCTAGTGGCCTCTCGTAAAGATTCCACTAGAAAACTATATTGTAGTAAATGGACGTGCTTTTTCCATTTGGGCTTCACAGAGAGAAATAGATCCCTTTACAGCTCCTGTTCCAGCAGTGTTGGACTTCCTGTCTAGTATTTTTCAGCAAGAAGCTAGTTCCTCCACAGTGAAAGTACAATTGGCAGCCATTTCCAGTTTTCACGTTGGCATTGACAACATGGCCTTAGCCTCCTCTAGGTTGTGTAAGGCTTTTCTCAAAGGTACTTTTCTGCTACGGCCCCCTGTCAAGGATTCTGTACCTCCTTGGGACCTTACTTTTGATGTTCATCGTGTTTCCCTGCGGCAGTCATTACACTTGGGTTATCCTGCCATCAGGCGGTCCCGCAGTCGGCCAGAGTTCCAAAGTCTTGGTCTGGCGTCGGTTGCTGTCGCTTCTTCTCTGACGTTAGTGCGTCAGGGATATACAAGATGCAGCCGACGCCATTTTCTTCAGTCTTTCTTGCCGCGCGGTGCCCGAAGCAAAAGTAGTTCACAAGTGCCGGTCGGCCGACTCCTGAGATATCAAATTCGAATTTCAGAACTGAAGTCTTCAATAAAGCTAAGTACCCCGTTGGGGAAACTTTTTCTTGCCTCAGACCGATGTCAGTAAAAGTTAATAATTGTATTTCTTGTGGGAAGCAAATACCTCATAAGGATTTTCATTCTTACTTTATTCCATGCCTAGGCCGAGATCACGACGTCACTAGTTGTCGGTTTTGTGCTAGATTTAACAAACGCACTATTAAACGTCGGTTTGATTTTGCTCGCGACGAAGATTTAATTATACCATGCCGTCGGAATAACCGACGACCGGAATGCACAAAAAATGCAGAGACAAGGATAAGAACAGGCATCTGAGCTCCAAAACTGACGAAGCCTCTTCTAGGCCAGTCGCCGGTTCTCAGTGAGGCGCTTTCGCAGCCCCTGACACCCGCTACCGACTCCCACGTGGAGGTGCCTAGGCCTCTGGATACTCAAGGTGTTGGGCCTATGGAGACTAACCTTTCAGATGGGTCCGGAGCTGCTGAGCAGGCATCGGCTTCTGAGGGTGTTTTCAGACCTTCACAACTTACCATTAAAACTACAGCCAAGTCTAAAACTCCAGTAAAGACAAAGAAGCAAGTACAGCATTCACCTGGACAGGCCTCCATGCCTAAAAAATAGATGCTCAAAATGGCCGAAGACTTAATTACTCTGATCAGGGGTTCCCATCCCCCTCCTGTTAAAAGGCCTAGGCAGGATACAGACTATGATTCCTCTTACCAGGTTTCTATATGTTCTGATTCCTCTTCAGACCAGGGATACTCTTTACCCCCCTATGAGGACTCTGATGCTGAAGAATCAATTCCTTCAGCCTCTCCTCCTGAGGATTATTCTTTTGGGGAAACTTTACATATCATGAGGGAGCATTTCCATTGGGAGGGCCAGGATTACTCAGAATCCAAGAAAAGGCTCAGAGACTTTCTTTTATTGCCTCAGCACATGCCCCTTGCTATTCCGCCAGTGTTGGATATTGTGGATGATGTGTTCTCTGAATCCAGTTTAAATACTGATTCTTTACCCCCTGCTCCAGTCAAGCCAGACAGGTACTACAGAGTCCCTGACTCTCACAAATTTCTTTATAAAAACCCTGTTGCTGACCCAGAAACTATTTCCCAGGGTCCCAAAGGGGTAAAGGCTTCCACGGCTAAATATCCAGTTCCCTCTGACAGGGATTCTAGATCATTAGACAGATGGGGGAAGAAAGTTTACACTTCTGCAACTTTAGCAGTGAGGGCTTTAAATTGTCAGTTTCACATGCTTAAATACCAACAATATTTAATGTCTCAGTTAAAACAGAAAATGAGTACAAGTGCAGAACATCCTGACTATAAGGAAATGCAGGATTTATTGCATGCAGCTGAACAAGTGGGAAAACATACTTTGCAATGTGGTTTTGATTCATTAGAGGCTTAATGTAGAGCAGCAGTTACAGGATCTGTGATTCGAAGGCATGCTTGGTTAAAAAAAATTACCAGATCATGTTAAGGCAAAATTATTGGATGCTCCTTTACAGCAAGATATTTTATTTGGTGTTAAGCCAGAGGAGGTATTAAAGAAAATGGAGGATAAGGCAAAATCTATGCAAACAGTGAAGGATTTCTTACAGGTACAGCCACCTCGATTTAGCAGAAATTGGCCTACAAAGAATTGGTCCTTTCCAGTGTCAGACAGGCCACAAAGAGGCAGATACAGATGCCCAAGAGGCAGATCTCAGCCCCAAGGCTCTTACAGACCACGACAGTGGGGTGCTTCAACCCCAAAAGGAGGTGAAGACAAGTCACAACCTTACAGGAAGCAGTCCCAATGACTTCCCCCTTCGAATGCCAAGCTCTTCCCTTTTGGCAGCTCCTTTAGGGGGAAAACTAGCACTTTTTTTCACAAAATTGGCAAGCAATCACCCAAGACAAATGGGTTTTAAATATTGTGTCTCAAGGTTACAGGTTCCACTTTCACACTTTGCCAAGGCTAAAAGGAATGCCAGACCTGCCACAAAATCAATGGGCAGAGGCACAAAAGCAAATTACAGCTCTCATGGACATGAGAGCTATTTAAAAAGTGCCACAGCAGGAACAAGGACAAGGATTTTACTCAAGATTTTCTTGGTCCCCAGAAAGGACAAAGCCTGAAGACCCATGTTAGACCTTTCTACTCTAAATACTTACCTGGATGTTCCGAAATTCAAAATGTTGACACTACAGCAGCTACTTCCCATGTTGGGCAGGAAGGCTTGGCTGGTTACTTTGGACCTCAAAGAGGCATACCTGCATGTCCCTATCAGACAAAATTGCAGAAGATACCTCAGATTCATTGCTGGTTCAATGCACTACCAATTCTCTGCACTGCCCTTCGGCTTATCTACTGCACCCAGGGTCTTCATAAAGTGCTTGGCACCAGTAATTGCATTTTGCAGACAAAAAGGAATTCAAATATATCCATACCTGGACAACTGCCTAATTCAAGCAGAGAGCAAGGACATTCTTCTAAAGCATCTGACATTTGTAAAAAGGTTGCTAATTTGCCTAGGGTACACAGTAAACGAAAAGAAGTCAAAACTAGTGCTCTCACAAGAGATAATATTCCTGGGTGCCAGCTTAAATACAACGGCCCAGATGGCTTATCTCACGCCAAACAAACAAGGACAAACTGACTCAGTATTTTCAATTGATGGCAACAAAGTCCCAACTCCCTGCTAGAAAAATTCTGCAGACCTTGGGATTCATGGCATCCTGCATTCTACTAATTCCATATGCCAGACTGCATATGAGGAAATTACAATTGTACCTAAAATGTGTTTGGACTCGACACTCTCACAGCTTGGAAACAGTAATACCACTAATTCCCTGCCTACAACAGGAGTTTCGATGGTGAGCACAGGCATGTCACCTCAACAAGGGTCAGCCTTTCACTCTACCCACAGCCAGGCACACTTTAACAACAGATGCTTCGGATTACGCCTGGGGAGCACACATGGCAAGAAAATGTATTCAGAGCAAGTGGACCACAGACCAAATGCATCTCCACATCAATCAAAAAGAGATGATGGCTGTAAAAAATGCCCTAACAGCTTTCAAGGACCTTCTGCATCCAGGACAGTTATTATTAAAGGCAGACAACACCACAGTTATGTGGTACATAAACAAGCAAGGGGGCAGTCATTCTTACCCCCTATGCAGACAAGCCATGACCTTGTGGAACACAGCTCTAACTTATCAAGTTCATCTGCAAGCACAATTCCTGCCAGGAACGAAAAATACTTTGGCAGACGACTTAAGCAGAAACATCATGGATCCCCACGAGTGGAAATTAAATCCACAAGTCTTCAGCGTGATAACGCAAAAATGGGGGTGCCCAGACATAGATCTTTCTGCCTCCCCACTGAATTGCCAACTACAAAAATTCTGCACAAGGGCTTATCACTCACAAGCATGGAAAGTGGATGCTCTTTCGTTCAGCTGGAAAAGCCTAAAAGTTTATGCCTTCCCACCACTGCCTCTCCTCTCAAAGGTACTCCTAACAGCCAGACAAGAAAAACCACAGATGATCCTGATTGCTCCAGACTGGCCATGCCAACATTGGTACCTAATCTTAAAGAACTTAGCTCAAGGCCCACCTTGGATTTTGCCTCAAATTCCACACCACCAGACTCAACAAAACAATCAGATTCTGCACAGTCAGCTCAAAACCTTAAAGCTGGCTGCATGGCAGATTCATTAGCCAAACAGACAACACCTTTCTCTAAAGCTGTTATGGATGTCATTTTGGAGGCCATGAGGCTTAGCACCAGGAAATCTTATTCAGAAAAGTGGAAGAGATTATGTGCCTGGAATGAGGCTCAAAGCCTTGACCCAAGCATTCCTCAGATACTACAATACTCAACTGAGATGATGGACAAAGGACTATCCTTCTCATCCATTAAGATCCACGCCTCTGCCATCTCGGCTCATTACAACACAGATCCTCCTATTTTCTCTCATCCATTGCTAAAGCAGTACCTCAGAGGGGCTAAAAACATAAGACCGCCCCGGAGAGCACCAACACCTACTTGGGACCTCAATTTCGTCTTGTAAAAACTCACTTTACCTCCTTTCGAGCCAGCCAATTCAGCAGAATTAAAATATGTATCATGGAAAACTGCTCTACTTCTGGCAGTAACCTCAGCACGAAGAGTCTCAGAACTACAGACACTAATGGCAGTGGAGCCTTTCATCATTTTTCACCAAGACAGGGTGTCTCTAAGAACAAACCCTTCTTTTATGCCTAAGGTGGTATCCAGTGTGGCTCTTAACCAAACTATTCACTTGCCAACCTTTTATCCAAATCTCCAGAATAAAGGGGAGAGACTTCTATACTCCTTGGACATACACAGACAATTACGTTTCTACTTGGACAAAACAAAAACTTTCAGAAAAACTGAACAATTGTTTGTATCATGTGCTGCAGGATCACATGGAAAGGCTATTTCAAAGCAGACCATTTCAAAGTGGATAGGACACTGTATCTGGTTCTGCTACACACAGTATGGGAAACCTGTACCTAGTAACATTAGACCACATTCCACCAGGGCAACTGCCACTTCCACTGCCTACCTTAGAGGAGTACCTACCAAAGACATTTTGGAAGCTGCAACTTGGAGTTCAGTGCACACCTTTACCAAGCATTACCACTTGCCTCTTTATTCTAGATCCAGAGTTGGCTTTGCCACTGCAGTGCTGCAGGGCCTCATAGCCACACCAAACCCTCTATAGAGCCAGCCACCCTGATTCAGCTTTGGGATTCAACCCAAGTGTAATGACTGCAGCAGTGAAACACGATGAACATAGTACAGTTTTGTACCTACCATAAATGTAGATGTTCGAGTGTCTTCAGTGCTGCAGTCCTGGTTACCCACCCGCCATCCCCTCTTTCTTACCAGGGTCATATCTATACCTTTCTACACTATACTACCTATGTGGTGTATTTGCAGGTTACTGAAGGTTTTATTTTTACCTTATAGTATGTTTTATTAGCAATATGTATTGCCTACCTTTTTGAGTGCACCTGACATCTGGGGCAAGAAAAACTGAAGAAAATGGCATCGGCTGCATCTTATATACCCCTGACGCACTGACGTCAGGGAAAAAGCAACAGCAATCGACGCTGGACCAAGACTTTGGAACTCTGGCCAACTGCAGGGCCACCTGACGGCAGGATAACCCAAGTGTAATGACTGCAGCAGTGAAGACATTCGAACATCTACATTTATGGTAGGTACAAAACTGTACTTTTTACAAGCATTAGTTGCCTCTCCTTTCGAACCCGCAGCATCTGTGAACTTAAAATTTTTGTCCTGGAAGACAGCTTTTTTAGTAGCCATCACTTTGGCTATGAGAGTTTCTGAGTTTTAAGCTTTGTCTGCTGTGCCTCCTTATTTGGTCTTCCAAAAGGATAGGGTCTCCCTCTGTACTAACCCTTCCTTCTTACCTAAAGTGGCATCTGAAACAAACATAAACCAGTCCATTAATCTGCCCGTTTTCTTTCCCAACTTTCAAAATAAAGGCGAGTACAAACTCCATTTGTTGGATGTTCACAGACAACTTCACTTTTATCTTCATAGAATGAAATCTTTCCGCAAGACTGACCAGTTGTTTGTTTCTTTTTCCAAAGCATTCATGGGAAAAGCTATTTCTAAAGTTTCTTTAGCCAGATGGATCACTCTTTGTATTTCACATGCTTACAAAGCAAAACGTTTATTTCCTCCTGGTATGGTTAAGGCTCACTCTACCAGGTCCATGGCGACTTCTGCTGCTTTTTGTTTCAGGGTACCTTTGGACGATATTTGCGCAGTAGCGACATGGGCCAATTCACATACCTTCATTTCCCATTACAAATTGGATCTGATTTCGAGGGGTAGAGCATCCTTTGGCTCTGCGGTGCTCAGGAATATCCTTCCATAAGGGCCTCCCAGGATCGGAGTAGCTGGGGACTCTGTCCCACAGGTTGCAGATAAAATGAAGTTAACTACTTCAGATGAAGAAGTTATGTACTCACCATAACGTTCCATCTGAGTAGTTATACTTCATTTTTCTGCAACATTCCCTCTCTCCATCCCCCGGACCTTATCCTGTTTTCAGGTTGGTTATTGGGTTGAGTTGCATATATTTTGTTAGTTGCAGCAGACTCGATCTGAGGGAAGATAGGAGATGGTAGGGCATTATGGGTAAGGGGAGGAGCTCAGAGCTTGGAGCTGATGCTAGAAAAAAGTTGCTGGCTCGGATCCGATACGGATCCGTATACCCACAGGTTGCAGAAAAATGAAGTATAACTACTCAGATGGAACGTTATGGTGAGTACATAACTTATTTTTTTCCTTACATGCTCTGTTCTCTGTTTCTACCATTTTTGAAACATCTCTTCTTGAGCAAACCTCAATTTCAGCCAGCCTTTTTTTTTTTCATTTCATTGTCTGATTTTTGCAGTTTTCTTAGCTCATCTGAATATCTGTTTAAGGCTTCTTCCATTTTTCCAGCCTTTTGTTGTTTGAGTTAATATACTCCAGTATTTTGTTTATTTTTATGACCTCTGGGCATATCTGACTTATTTTTACCCATAGATTACTGGAATCTATATTTTGCACCAAAGCTGGCGCTTGAGCTGCTTTTTATTGAACAGCTGTAGGAATCTTCCCAGCCTGTGTTTTGTCCTCACCTTTTGTGGTTAATTTTTTCAGGTTCACTTTTTTTTTTTTTTTTTTTTTTGCTGGCATTCAGGCAGTGCACTTACTAACCAGTACCTGAAATTTCCACACAAATTAAAGGAGAAAAAAAAAAAAAGTTCACTGGCTGTCTTTTCTGAGTTTTTGTTGTCACACTGGAAGAGCTGAAATTAAGCTGTTACTAAGTGTGCAGCCATCTTGGAACTCCCTACTTTTCCCATATGTGATGTATGAAAAAATAAGGAGGTCTTTGTGGAAAATGTTAATTTCCATTGGTGGGACAGTGACCTCACAGAGTACCACTTCTTACCAGTTCAGACACTTACATTCATTGGGTGTATAGTGTTAGACCATCCTACCCAGGGACAGTGTTCTTTCCAATCACCAAACAGTTATGTCTTTTTTTCAACATTGTCTATTCCAGTAGTGATTTACTTTTTAGCTTTAGACCTTGAGGCAGTTTGTTTTTGTGATCCATCATGCCAAATATCATTAGAGTTCTTCTTGGGACTTTTTGGTTCCAGTGGCTCCAACATTCTGTCTTTTCCATTCCGTATCTGTAGAACATGTGCAATGCTGTTACAGTGGTGATTTGATTCCAGCAACCTTCATTCAGGAAGACACTTTAAGCTTCAAAAACCTCAGGTCATGGTCACCATGGACATGTCTGCTCTACTCTAGAGTTTTGGACAGTAGAGTGCCTAGTCATCTCAGGAGACTCGTCTTCACATATTATGGAAATGACAGTGGTTCTGTTGGTCTTGCTGGCCTAATAACTCCGTACATTAGAGAGTCATTTTCATCCATCTGACAAACATATCTGTTGTAAAGTACAACATCAGTCAATATGGAAGATTGTGTTTCTGTTCTCTAAGTCAGAGAAAACATGAGAGCAAGGCAGTAGGCCTTTAACTCACTCTGCATTCTAGTAGCAGGCCATCTTTCTGAGGAAGCCAGCTCCCTAGAAGACAGACTCAGTCAATCTCTTGTATTACCTCATAGATGATCTCTGAATGGTTTCCAAGTCCATCAGTCTCTCACTATCAAGGATACAGTGTCTTTGCCTGTCTCAGAAACATAATGTCCCAACTTCTTTGTGGGGGAGGGGTGTTAATAAAAGAGATAACCTGAAAGCCAAAATGGAGCAGATCTCTCGCAAGTAGATTACACTAGAAACCATGTCACAGGAGATTAATGAGATGAAGCAAACACTAAAGGAAAATTTACTCAGACGAGAAAAGATGTTAACAAAAGTGGCTGATGGACTGGATGAATGCTCTATTGTTTGCAGAACTTGATAGCAGAGAATGAAGAGCTAAAAGCCATGGCAGATACAGCAGAGGTGAGTCTTGACTGACTGGAAGACAAAGCAGTAGTTCTGGAAGACAACGCCAGCAGAAAAAAGTATAAAAATAGTGGGTATACCATTGAGGTATGCAGATACAGATTGTGCTCAGTCAGTGGAAGGGGTCCACTTCAAAGTACTGACTTTCAAAGTCCCTGAACTCGAAATACTGAGACCAAAATCTCTAAAGCTCAAAATAGTGAAAACTCGAAATACTGAAACTCAAAATATTGGAAAAAACCCCACAGTACAGCAACACAACTATATTGCAGCAGAACTACATACAGAAACATATTACTCTTCTGCAAGCCCCCCACACCCCCTGCTACTTAAATATATTAACTCTGAGATTGCACTTCACTACACTAAAGTGCAATCTTGGAGTTGATATGTTTAAGTAGTAGGTGGTGCAGGGGGGCTTGCCCCCCTGCTTATACTTGGAGAAGAATAATATGGTTTGTGTTTTATTTGTTTCAGTCTGTACTTGTGCTGGAATATAATGAGTGTTGGTATCCTGTGTGTTTTCAGTATTTTGAGCTTTAGAGATTTTGGTCTCAGTATTTTGAGTTTAGGGATTTTGAAAGTCAGTATTTCGACGTGGACCCAGCGGAAGGAGTTGGTAGAAAAATAGACTGGGATATCTGCTTCAGAAATAGTGACTGAGCTGATCCATCACATGGCATGGTGACAAGGAGGGGAAAAAGCAAAGAGGGTCCATCCTGTAATAATTCACCTTCAGACCTGTGAGCTTAGAGAAAGGATATTTTGAGAGGTGCGTAGACCAGGGAACATTGTAAACATTTGTGAACCTCCTGTGTTTATTGATCGGATTATCACACATGGAACAAGGTTGAAAAGAAATGCATCTGTGCCATTCATTAAAATATGTAAAGAAAGGGGGGTTGAGGTGGAGGCTGCTATATCTGGCAGCAATGAGGATCTTCTTGCAATGGGTGTCCAGGTCTTTTACAAGCCCAAAAAGTGGTGAAATTCCTGAAACAGCTAACCTCCACAGAATGAATAAAGGAACAGAGGGACATGACAGTCTGGAGCAAAGAGAGGAAGACCAAGAAGAGGAAGGAACATTTGACAAGGAAACTGGATACTTCCAGAAAAAGTAAACTTTATTAAAGAAGCAAGAAAGAAATTGTTGGAGAGACCATAGAGAGAAACAAAACTACAGAAAGGGAGAGGAGGTGGAAAAAGTGAACTTAAAAGGTCATGAATGAACAATGATTAAACCCTTAAAGGGATGGTATAACGTATTGTGTTATTAATGGACTGCAATCTGTATGGATTTATGGCATTATTAGCAAAATAATGAGGACTGTAGTAAAAATTCTTCCATTTTAAAGGAGGTGGGCAGGCATATGAATCATGAACAAAAGTAATAGTTTGTGATGCAATGACAGAGATCATCAGAAAGGTAGGGCCTGTCAGGCATGGTGATAGAAGCTCAGGTAAGAGGTGGATTATGTTTAATAAAAACTCACCAAGAATTAAAGGGTTAAGCCACTTATCACACACAATCTTGGGGGTTGGGGGTATAAGATAATGGTAAAGAAACAACTAAATAATATAATGGTTTAAGCAGAGTAATGCACGTGGATTGTGAGTGTGGTCACGAACACTGGAAAGTCACAGAAACAAAAGAGATTAGCTATGAGAAAAAAGTAATAGATTGCATAGAATGGTGGAAGGGGGGACAAGGGAAGACATAAAAACACCATCACAACTTTTGGTCTACTGTAAATTCTCTCTCCTGAGTAGAGAGAACACTATAGTGTTAAGTCCATTGGATTGTGAAGTCTAAAGCAAAATTGTTCTTGTTAATTACTTTGGGTCTATAGTAAATAGTTATTTCTACTGAGCAAAGAGAACACCATGTGGTACTGAGTCTGCTGGCTAACGAAATTTTGCTTAAGGAGAATGGGAAAGGAATAAGATTGGGTGTATGGTGGGAATGACAGAAGTAAATACAGAAGTGAATGCACAGAGGGTAATCACAAGGTTACCAGTAGGTAAAGTGTTAAAATAGCAGTGTCATGGTGCAAAGTACATAGTAGCACCACGAGCCAAGGGAGTAAATGGAGCTAGGGTAGGGCAGACCCACTAACAAAAGTGGAGAATATAAGCCATAGAATTAAAGAGTGAAGCGAAGTTGGGTTAAGTAGTCCTAGAGAAAAAGTATGGGCAAATATGCACACACAGATCTAGTTGCGTCTTATAACTATATAGGATGTGTGCCAACATTTTGAGAACTGATTGGAAGTACATTTTGAAGGATGATTTGGTGGGAAAATCCATCCATTATAAGAATGGAACATCAAGGGCATGCCTACAGTGGCAATAGGAGCCCAACACCCGCTATGTTCTGAATGCTGTTCACTGTCTTAAACTAAGCAAGATCATGCTGACTTTGCATGTTCAGTGGAATATAGTTTGTATACAACTTTGGTCATGAGATTTTTTTTTTGTTTGTCTCTCTCATACCTCGTTTATACTAGGTTGTCCCCCAGAACCCCCTGTCCATGCTGGGTCTACCAACATCCTTCTGCACTCTTCCCCAGACTTGCCTAGTGTTGCTGGGGCTGGTTGTGAATCTTAAGAGCACACTGGGGGTTCTAACATCTGTGCTTTTTCCTGGTGTGTCTTTTTATATGCCCTCCCCACTTTTCCTTTTCCCCTGCCTCCCCACACTCACTGGTTGTACCATATTTCCCCTTCAGGAGCATCACCAGCAAGTTCCCTCCCCACTGTTTCTTCATCAGTCACCTGAGCCTCTAATCAAACCTGAGTCAGATGGTTTTTAGTTAGGACTTTATTCCCATTTGCCACAGGAGCGACATTGTTCTATTTTTTCTATTGCTGTAAGCAATTTTCTAAGTGTTGTACATTTTACTAGGAATTGACAGGCCTGGGCTTAATGTACACCATGGGGAAAAACAAGAATGAAAGCCAAGTAAGACAGCCATTAAAGAAAATGGAATGTAGAGGAGAGTAGGGTAGAATGGGCACAAAAAGGGTACCTTTGGTTGACCTATATATGGAGGGATAGGCGGGGGTACAACTAAAGATAGAAGATGTATGACGCTATTTGAAAACAAGGGGGGAACGTGGCCACAATAAGTATAAGACACTGCAAGGATAGGAGGAAGGTTGAAAATAAATATTTTGGAGTTGAATAAGATAAAAACTGATAGAATATTGCAGATGAATAAGGAGAAATGTATAAGTAAAGGAGATTCATACAGACTTGTTTATAATGGGGGGGGGGGTAGAAGAAGGAAAAAAGTATCAGGAAAATAAAGGATCAGTGGGCTGAGTAAATAAAAAGCGCAAGAAGGAAAAGTTTAGAAATCAGAGGACCATGAATCAGCAGAGTGCACTTTCATGGTTTTGACAGAAGAGGATTGAGGCATAGGCTACATCATTCATGAAGAAGGGTGTTATCTTTGTAAACAGTACATAGCTAACAGAGGAGTTAGGTGGAGTATTGCAGCAAATAGAATCATACTGAAAAATCTCCTAAGAAAAAGAGAGAGGATAGTGTTAAATGCAGTAGGAAATATGAGCAGAATTGATTAGGAGAAAGGAATGTAGATAAAAGATATGAAAGGAAACAAAAGTGTGAGATAATTAGTGGATGATGGGAAGGGAGACATTAATTATTAGGTCATGGAACGTGAATGGCCTGGGTCTAGGTAAAAGTGTGCGTGTGTTAGGAATCCTATGGGGGACAAAAGCACAAAAAATAGTGATACAGGAAAAGCAACTTTCAAATGAAGATCATAAGAAGTTGAGAGGAAGAGGATACAACCTGGAGGCAAGCTTCTCGTAGAGAAAGAGTGAGGTGAGTAGTTATACTGAAAAGAAGATCATGACCAGTGAAATAGAAGGGAGAATAGAAAATAGGAAAGGTAGAATGACTGAGATTAAGGGCACAAAAATAGAGTGACTACTGTAGTAGCAGTGTACATAATGCCAAACATGATAAAATATTAAGAGGGTCTATTGAATGTAATTACTAGATTACAGGAGTGAATATGTGTATGTATAGGAGACTGGAACTTAACTACAGAGTGAGATAAGGTAGACAAAGGGCCAAGAAGCAGAAGGGTGCAGACGTATAAGACAGTACTTTAAAAACGTGGGAATGGTGGACATTTAGAGAATAAGGAAGGAGTTAAGGGTGGAGAATGGCTATTCTTTTTATTCACACAGACATAATAGTTGGACAAGGATTGAGAGATATGTCTCTCTTGAACACAGTCATCCATTGGAGGAAATCAAATAGAATCAGTAGCGATTTTGCATCACATAATGATTGGTATACAGATAAAACTAGAAATGGATACAAATGTAGAGGCCCTGGAGGATACCCACATATGTGCTGGTTAGAAAGGAAGACAGAGACTGGATAACTATTATAATATAAATAGTGATGAGACTGTAAGAAGTGGGAGAGGGGACAGAAAACAAGTGGGATAAAACACCAGAAGAAGTAAGCATCAAAATCTAGAGGAAGTGAAAGGACATAGAGAAGACTAGGAGGATAAATAGAGACTGTACAGAAATAATTGACTGAGATACAAATAAAGAGAAAGAAATAATAAAAGAGAGAAGGAAACAAAACAAAAAATGCAAAAGTGGGAAGATGAGAAAATTTGGGCAAAGTAACAGTACACGACTTATAGGTTCATAGGTGTGTACTAGGCTAATGGCCCTGAGGCCTTTATAAGTCTAGCCCATAGAAGTGCCCTGGCATTGTGCTGCCCATCATTAATTCCCAGTCCTTCTATCAAGTAGAGCCACTGGAGTGATCCCAGGGTGAGCTTTCTATTTCTTATCCACTCATCAAGATTTCACTTGAAGAGGACTAGTGAGGTGCTCTGCTTGACATGTATGGGAAGTCTGTTCCAGAGCATAGGTAGTCTCTGGGTTATGAACCTGTCCCTCCAGCATGTTCTGTTGATTGTGGTTATGAGGTTGAGGTCTCGTGTGGTGCGGAGGAATTGTGATTTCTTTAGATGTAGCATTTCTAACAGAGCTGGGTCAGACAATGATTTGTAAGTCAAGCAGAGATCGCCTCTTAGTAGATTATATCAGATGGAGAATAGCTGGAGTTTTTTGAGTCTGTCCGTGTAGGACATGTGTTTAAGGCCTAGGATCCTCTTCGTGAGGTACTTTTGTGGCCTCTCCAGCTGTTGCAGGTGTCTAGTGAGGTACATGCCAAATGGGGCATTATACTCTGATTGGTGTAATGAGGGAAGAGTAGAGAAGAAATGATGACCTCTTTCTTCCTAGATGCAAAACCCTTGGTAATGAGATGTGCCACATAGAAGGGCTTTGACCACAGTGGCAATGTGGTGGTCGAAGCAGAGGAGGTTGCTGTCAACCTGTTTCCCCAGATCTGTTATAACACCTTCAGTGTTCAGTGGGCTCCCATCGATGTGCTAATTAGTGGGAACTGAGTTTTTCCCAAAGGGGGATAATGACACATGTTTTGGCATTAAGCTTAAGGCCATAATTTTGACACCAGTCATTGGTCTCAGTGAGGCCTTTCTATAGGCTGTAACCTGAAAGCATTAGCAGTGAAATTGAGACAACATGAGATTGAAAGAAGAATATTTAAAATAGAGAAGGGAGAATGAATCAGTACAAACAAAATTCAAGGAAATTTGGAATATTTTGGAGAGTATTTTCAAGAGCTGTATAGAGCTGAAGACAGAAATAGAGAAGAATATAGGGTGGAGGGGGGAGATAATTGATGATGTTTGGTGATGAGTGACTGGAGAAATAGGTTATAAAAAAGGTGACAGAGCTGATGAGTTTAGAGGAGAGTCTAAGGGCATGGGGAGAATGGCAAAAGGGAAAAACAGGGAGTGACAGGCTACCATTAAACACATGGGAGTTGAGGAAGACTGAGGTGGTGGACATGTGGGTTGCAGTTATTTAAAACATAATTGGGGTAAAACCCACTTTTCTGGAAAAAGGTTATAGTAGCAGTGATATATAAGGAAGGGAAATACACTGTTGATCCCTCCTGCTACAGACCCATGTCAATTTTGAACTATGATAGTGAATGTTTTGTGTAGGTTCATGCAGACTGACTGGGGAAATTTGTAACAAAGAATGATACCTAGAGACAAAAATGGGTTTTTGAGATCGATGGATGGAGGACAGTGAATAACCTAATAAAAACCTTATTGATGATGCCAGAAACACACAGGACAAAGATAAGGAACTAGCATTGATTTCCTTAGATTTCCTTGGATGTGGAGAAAGCATTCAGTAGGGTTGAGTGGAACTACGTATTTGACGTCACAGAAAAATGGTTAGGAATGCTGAGGGCATTGTGCCAAGAGACCAGAGCGAGGGCAAAGATAAAACACAGACAAGAGCCAGATTTCCTGGGCAGTTAGAAATTGAAAGAGGGATGGGGCAAGGGTACCGGTTATCCCGGCTTTTATTTGCAATGTGTACTGAGCCACTAGCAGAGCTAATAAAGAAGTTGAAGCCAAGAGAATACAGATGGGGATAATGTGGGAAAAAAAGAAAACTTTGTATGCTGGTGACATCTTAACACTGACACAGTATTAGAGAGGACCTTGGGAATCTGTGGTCATTGCTACAAGATCTCTCTAAAGTGCTGGGGTACAAAATAAAGAGAAAACCCAAATAGTGGTAGTGGCCAGGAATTTAGAAGGAAGAGTAAAGGATCTTGACTGTGTGTGAGAAGAACAGATCCAGGCATCTGAGAGACTGGGTTGGAGAGACCGTGGAAAAATCATTGAAAACTACATATAGGTTCATATAGAGAGAATACACCGAGATAAAGGTGCAGTTGCAGGACTGGATGTGGCTCAAAGGGTTCAGGTGATTCAGATGAGTATAATGCAAAAAATTTTAGATGCAGGACAGGCCGCCTGGGCTTTGCCAGAGGCTGACATATTAAGAGTGAAACAAGCTTGTAAGGGAGTATGTATAAGATGGAGAAAATGAGAGTTGCATGAATGAGACTGACAATCAGTAGAGAAAGGGGGATTAGGAGTACCAGATCTACAGACCAACCTGCAAGCTTGTATGATAAATATATTGAGATTAGTAAACATAGAATATGAAGCAGATTGGAATAAAATTATGTGAGTTAGGGTGAAAAATTGGAAAACGAAAGGGAGACATAATGGACACCATCTTAGCACCCCTCAAGGAGGAGTTGTATTTGAAATGGACCAGAGAAGCACAGAAACTATTAAGCAAGAAATGGCAAGGACCTAAACTGCGAAGGTCAAAAAGACATTGCTATTTCCATAGTGGGAGCTAACAGGGATGTAGAGAGAAAAAATGCCCTGTGGAAGATGACACATTAAACTGGATAAAGACAGGTATCGTCCACAGATTTTAACAAGAGACAGCATGAAGATATGGGAGGGCTTAAAAGAGGAGCATCAGTTGGAGAATAAACTAGAACTAGAACACTAAAGAGTAAAAAGTTAATGGACCAAAACAGAGAGAAGTATTGGCATAGGAGGAAAGACAACAGAATTTGTACATGAAATTGCCAAGAGATGAGGGAAAAACAGTGGAAGGTCTTATTAGAATAGGGAGGACATATTTATTGGGAGACAGCAGTAAGGATCTAGATGAGCAAAGAAGGTTATGGGAAAAGGAACTAGAATCACAAACTGAGGAAGGAGAATAGGAGGAAATATTTCTTCTTCTAAAGTATGCTACCAATGTTCACAGATTTAGAATTTTTAAATAGAAATGCCTGCACAAGTATTTTTATGTCAGTAAGGCTAGTGAAGACTTTTGCAGGGGTTGAAAACACATACTGGAGATATGGAGTATACAGAGGTATATGGATGCACACATTTTAAGGCTGTAGTATATTGAATGACCTTAAGAGGAAGTTAAAGACACGATGAAGGAAAAAGTATCTAGGTTTCAGGAGCTAACACCAAAAATATTTCTGTTGGGTTTTGAAAGTAATGTACAGGAAGAAGATAGAGATAATAGGTTTAATTGTGACAGTGGGGAAAGAATGAGATAAATTAACAAGCAAATGGAAGGGCAGAGAACCTCCAACAGGGAAAGAAGTGGAAAAAAACTATTGTATCAAAATCAGAGGTGAAAAAACAGTAGGCAGGGGTGAATGGGAGAAAGAAGGAAAAACTAGAAGTGAAATGGAGAGGCTGGGAACACGAGCTACAGGACTCCAGTAGCATACCTCACAACCTGGAAATATCAAAAATCTGGACAAAGGCCCATGAAAAATAGGTACAGATCTGTCTGCTGGTTAACATGAAGTTTGCATACATAATTATGTAACCCTGCCCACTCCAGATGAATTGTGGGATACCAACTTTCAATGCAAACTGAAGAACAGGCAACCAAAATATGGCCCTAGAGTCCCCCAGTAGCCATTCCAATGTCCCATTACTTGGCTATTTTGCTCCATTTACCATAAACACTGTAATGTGCATACTGCTTTACTTCTACAATGATTATTTGAATTTCATTTAATTACATTTTGTAGCACAAACACCAATAGACATCTGCTAAGCAAAGCAGTACAGTCTCACAATGAAAATAGACTTAGCATTAAAACTTCTCTACCCTTGAAACTCACATTCATTGAAACAGCATTGAAACCCATATTCAAAGAAAATACATCTGGCCAGTGGTGGATAAAGATTACCTTTGGGCTGTTTTCAACTCATATGCCCCTTGCACACGAAACATACATGTGTTCTTTGATACACCTTCCTGACTGTATTAAATTATATTCCTTGTATAATACAGTACACTTGTTAGAGCACGTTTTAAATTTATTGTTTTGAACATTTTTTCAGTAAGCAATTAAATAAAATACATGAGCCAGTAAGACAAAACTGCCCAATTCAAAACATTTCCATCATAAAAGTCTACTCAAACTTCTACAGTCCACCAGTATCAGTAAATATGCACAATCTCTGCAGAAGTAAAAGTCATCTAAATCGTTCCACATTAAAGAGGTCTGTCACTAATGAAGAGGTTGCTGCTAGCAAACAACTTTGTATTTCATTGTTTCATCTATGAGTAAATGTGTATGTTGCCCTTGAAGAATAAATTGCCCATGTTACATTAAAATAAATGATAAGCTAGTAATATTTCAATAGGGAATGGATGGCAAACTGATAACAGGTTCATAGTAACTTAGGTATCTCTGCCAAAGGAGGACATTCTCAGGACGGCAGCATCCACCCCCTTTAAAAGTACAAAACGGTACAGTATATGCAATCCATCTACATACTGTGGAAGTAGGACCCACAGCCTTCTGCAGCAAAAGCGAGTATACTACCTGTTGTGCTACCAACAATGCATGTAGACTTTGCATAAGTAGCACTAAACTTCTCTTTCCCTGAAAAACAGTTCAGGGCAAGAAATCAGGAAAAGGACAACATTTATGGGGGGGGGGGGGGGGGGCAAAGGCCCATACAAAGTTGCTAGAATAAAATGGTTTGTTACAATGTGCTTTCTCAAAGATAGGAAGACTGAAATTTAAATGGCTATCATGGTTTAGTAAATTCAGTTCTCACTGATTTGCCAGAAACCCCCAAATTTTATTTTATTTTTATTGAACATTTGTTTACTAGGAAAGTCCGACATGGAACAAAGCCTGTTTTCAGCAGAGGCCTGGTGAGAAACGCTACACATCTTTGTATTGTGGGAGGAAACCAGAGCACCCAGAGGAAACCCACACAAATGCAGGGAAGACATGCAGACTCCGCACAGTAGGCACTTCAGGTGAGAACTGAACCAGAGAACCTCTTGCTGTGAAGTGGAAAAGCTACCACTGCACCATCCAAATTTTAAGAGGAGCAGACCAAAAGTATGAGCCAAACATTCCAGACATTCTGTGAAAATTCGTATAGTTGAGAGCTAGAACTACTTCAGTCAGAGGTGGTGGTATGGGTAGAGAACTCAGGCTCTTGCTTCTTGTACCTGAGGTACAGGGTTTGAGCCTGAGTAACTCTAACCACCAGAGATACCTCACTGGGGCTTTCACACACACACACACCCACCCACACTGCTCTTTCTCGAGTGACCAGAAAGAGTGGCACATCTCAAAATGTAGCAACACTAATTCCACTAAAAGTCAAGTTCAAGTAAATGATAATACAGTAATACAAATGCTTGCAATTGCAAGCAAATGGAATGGTCCTTCATATATCAAGACGCTCTCCACCAAACAAAGAAGCCAATCTGGTGGTCCCCTGCCATTAATAAACTCTACAACAGAAGGAAGAAATTGTTGCAGAAAAAGGTGAAGTCCCAAGACTGGAAAAACTCCCTTATTAGCCGCAACAAAAAGTTGAGATACCTCATCAAAACCTCTAAAGCCAGCTATGAAGGCAGAATTGCGGCAGACACTAAAAATAACCACAAAGCCTTCTATAGTTATATCAAAAATGTCCATGGCAATACCCAGATTTTCTCTGAGTTACTACACAATGGTACCTCCTATACTGAGCCAACAGATATTGCCAACATACTGGCCAACAGGTTCAGTGCCAGCTTTACCCCCACCCCCCACCCCGAAGGACCAGTCACAGTACCAGGCACCCAGCATTACTGCAGCACAGGTTAAAGCTGCATTGTCCAAGGCCAAGATTATAGCTTCCATGGAACCCGACAATATCCCTGGCTGTGTTCTACATGAATTACAAAGTGAACTGGCACCACATCAGTGGGCCCTGTTCACTCACAGGCTCACCTCAGGCTTTGCCCTACTGAATGGCGCACTGCTACAGTCATCCCTCTCCGTAAGGGGGAAGCAACTACAGACCCGGGAAATTATTGTCCCATTAGCCTGACTAGTCTGATATGTTAAGGCTGTGGAGTGCATCATCATGCTGTGGAGCACATCATCATGGACCTAATTAACAAGGATATAGAGAATCTCCAAACTCTGGATCCCACGCAGTTTGGTTTTGTGAAAGGTAGATCATGCCTGCTCAACTTGGTTGACTTCTTTAAGTCAGTCACCATTGCTGTGGATGAAGGCAAAGCAGTTCATACAGCCTACCTCGATCTGGCCAAGGCATTTGATACTATTCCCCACTCAGGAAGTGTTGATAAACTCACCAAACTAGGCATCAACCTCTATATCACTAGGTGGGTTGCAAATTGGCTCACAGACAGAACCCATAATGTGAAAGTAGCAGACTCGTCAGACTGCCAACCAGTCACAAGTGGAGTCCCACAGGGATTGGTCCTGGGTCCTCTCCTGTTTGGCATCTACTTCTCAGAAGTCCAGGCCAACATGGAGGTACTCTGGCTGACCAAGTTCACAGAGAGCTGCAAGCTTGGAGCCTTTATTAACTCCCCAAGTGATGCAGACATCTCATAGAAAGGCCTCACTGAGACCAGTGACTGGTGTCAAAATCATGGCCTTAAGCTTAATGCCAAAAAATGTGTCATCATCCCCTTTGGGAAAAACTCAGTTCCCACAAATTACCACATTGATGGGAACCCACTAAACACTGAAGACGTTATAAAAGATCTGGGTCACAGGTTGCTAGCAACCTCTTCTTCAACCACTACATTGCCACTGTGGTCAGAAAGTCCTTCTGTGTGGCACATTTAATTACCAAGGGTTTTGCATCCAGGAAGAAAGAAGTCATCATCTCTCTCTTTACTCTTCCCTCATTAGACCATTCCTTTGGTATAATTAATGCCCCATTTGGCATGTACCTCATTAGACACCTGCAACAGCTGAAGAGGCTACAAAAGTACCTCACAAAAAGGATCCTAGGCCTTAAACACGTCCTACATGGACAGACTCAAAAAAACTCCAGCTATTCTCTGTCTCATATCATCTACTAAGAGGAGATCTCTGCCTGACTTACAAAGCCATGTCTGACCCAGCTGTGTTAGAAATGCTACATCTAAAGAAATCCAAATTCTTCTGCACCACACGCTCCAGAGACCTTAACCTCATTACCACAATCAACAGAACACGCTGGAGGGACAGGTTCATAACCCAGAGACTGCCCATACTCTGGAATAGACTTCCCATACATGTCAAGCAGAGCACCTCACTAGCCCTCTTCAAGAGAAATCTTGATGAGTGGATGGGAAATAGAAAGTTCACCCTGGGGATCACTCCAGTCCCTCTACTTGATAGACGTACTGGGACCTAACGTCGGGTGGCATGATGCCAAGGCACTTCTATGGGCTAGGCTTGTAAAAGCTCCAGGGCCATTAGCCTAGTACACACCTATGAACCTGTAAATGTAGCACAGAACGGTCCCGCTGCAAGGTAATTCAGATAACACAGAACGGTCCATCCAGCTACAACTTAAGTGCTGAGTTCTGTGTATCAATATACAGGACGGTCCAGCTACAACTAAAGTGCTGCGTTTCCTTACCTGGGAGGAGTTGGGGTAACTGCTGCTGCAGACCTGCAGTCAACATACACACGCTACTTGCAGCCCATACAGTACTGTACAGTGAGCCAGTCAGTCACACCCCTCGAGCCCTCAGCCAATTCTGACAGGCTGCTCACAAAGCTGACATCATTGTGCACGCCTCTGCAATCGATGACGTCAGTGGAAAAAAAAATAATGAAAAAAATAGCCGGGAAATTCAGAAATAAAGGGGGCCACTCGGGAATTTGTGGCACCCCATTATTTGGACCTCAAAACCGGTAAATGCCGAGGAATTTGGTAAGGCTGAGAGGTCTGTCGAGGAGAAAGCACAGATGGAGGGTAGGTGAAAAGAAAGATGTAAAGGACAAAGGATATGAGATAATACCTTAAGGTAACAGTGGAATTAGAGGAGCTATAATAGGAAAAATGGAGGATTCATTTAATAGCAATTTCACTAATACATAGAATTTCTGCGGTGGTGGTGCTGCGGTAGCGTTGTCGCCTCACAGTAAGACGCTGTCCAGTTCGATTCTCAGCTAGAGCATCTTCTGCGTCGAGACATGTGTGAATGGGCGTACCTTCATTGAAGGTTGTGCGTCAGGGCTGGTAACTCGGCACGTAAAAATCAACTACCAATCATTAGTGGACCGGAGTTCCGCTGTGGCGACCCCTAACCGGGAAAAGCCGAAACACAACAACAACATAGAATTTCTTTGTGTAAGGGGAATAGTTAGTTGCTTTGCACATAGTTAAATGGTTGAGCTGGTTATAAGTTGGCAAATGTGGGAGGAACAGAGGGCTCATTGGCTGAATTAGATTATTTACATGACCATAACTGTAACAGAGATGCATCATATATGAGAGAAACAAGAGGATCATTTTGAAGAGAAATCAGGACAAATTTATATAATTGGAGAAAGAAAGAATAGAAAAGAAAAAACTTGAAAGCACTTTGTATGTGGGAAATTAAATAATGGGAGGAGGGGTACATAGAGTTGTTCGAAAATAAAATGAAGCCACAAATAAAATGTTTAAGCTTTTTTATTCTGGTTGTGTACTCTGGTCGTTGGGCTGAACACTGTATAGATAACAGTGAATTATTAAGCAAATAGTCGCCATAAAAATTAATTGTATAGCATTAGTGAGGATTACACATACTGTATTTGTTGAATTTTAAATAAAGAAACTAAGTCTCAACTTTTTTTTCATGGTTATCCTTTTAGAAGTGGTGGAGGAGGTGATCCAGTCTAGGATAGCCTAGCTTATAAATCATTATCTATCGATTTTGCTGTTTTCTTTGACCCCAGCAAACCAGATTTGTCCTTCTGAGCCCATTTTGAATCTAGAAGTATGCACATTTGAGATGCCTCAAAAATGTGGTCCCTTTCCCTTAAGGAAAATCCCATTCAGATCTTCAGTGCCCATAGCAATTAATGAAAATGGGGAAGCCATAATAAATCCCAGCCTTTTCTGACAGTAGTTTAAAAGCTATCTTCTCTCATGGGGTCTTTTACAGAAAGGGCTTACTACGACAAATGGATCAATTTTTCTGTTTGGTTTTCCTGCAGAGGTCTAGATTCTGTCGCTGTTTCTGTTTTTTAAGGCAAACAGAATGAGAGAGTGAGAGTCCGAGAGAGACTGATATTTTGTAAGTGATGTTTTGTTTGTTGACCAGCTTTGAAAAAACACTATATATTCTGAAATATGGAGATTCTTGAACAAAACTTTAATGTACGAATAACTGTTTTTTGAACTGACCCTAAGGAATGACCCTAACTGCACAAGTGATTAAATTTGATTATTTTGTTTTTCACATAGAAAAATAAGGTGTACTTATAAAGTAATCAAACAGCAAATGAGGTACTCCACAGTGAATGAACATCCTAAGGCACAAACAGTGATAAATATATAAAAACTAAAATAGTGCAAGGACAACACACGACAGACAAAGCGCACAAAATGTTACTTAGCAGTCTGCAAGGCATGCTGCTCCTTCTATGTGGGGAAAACGAATAGGTTAGTACATGAATGTATTAGAGAGCACATTACAGTTATGAATAGATTTGATACTGATAGGAGTGCATTAGCTAAGCATAAGACTGAATTTGGTGATGGACATGATTTTAATTTTATGGTTATTGAATGTTTATTTAAAATGTTGCGCTTAGGTGGTTTTAAAAATTTAATAGAGAGACATGAAGTGGATTGGGTTATTAAGTTACGTGCAGATAAATATCCTGGGTTAAACACTAAGGTTCCATTCAAACCACACTTAAAAACACATACTTTAAGATGAGAATATATCTTTTTAAGATCCAGTTACTTTTCATTAAGCCTCTGGTGTTTTAAAAATTAATGATTTAATTGGCAATACATTTTGGTAGGATGGTATGTAATTGATGTTGATTAATGCTTGTATTTTGTTAAGTGGTCTGAAGAAGCACTGTTCTTTTGGGTGCGAAAGCGCTTACCATATTAGTTTTTGTATTTATTTTATTTTGCGTGCTTTGTCTGCCGTGTGTCTTCCTTGCACTATTTTAGTTTTTATGTACTTATAAAGTATCAAACTGCATTTGTAAGGATGTCTTTTGATGATGCCTTTTCACTTGTCAAAATATACCACACATCTCTTCAGAGTGTTTTTGTGTTATATTGTGCAACATAAATGCTGCTACTTTGTGCGCATCTTCATAAGTATATCTGTGAAAGACAAATACGAAGCTGCATCATATATACAGGTCACATTTTCACCTGAAAGGAATGATTAGTATTTGTAGACAATACATGAGATACTACTCCTTTGACAGAGATTGTCCTGAAACTCTTCCCACCACTTACTTTTTGCTGCTTGGGAGTCTTTCTAGGTGTTATGATGTTTCTATGACCCTCACCAAAAAAGATAGTAAATGTATAAATAGTAACGAAAAACACCACGATAAAGCAAAGGTGCCTGCACAGTTCCAATAAAAATGTCATAAATTGTAAATGTAAACGAGTACTGTGCAAGACTCACCCTGGCAGTTTTTAAGTTCCAAGCATAAACTATGCTGCAAATGTCTGTTCAGACCAATATTCCAACAGAAGCAGTTTCCTTTCCAAAAAAGCAAGGTTGCTTTTAAAACACAAGCATAAACTATGCTACAAATGTCTATTCAGACCAATATTCCAACGACATCAATTTCTTTTACAAGAAAACAAAGTTGTAGAAAGATATATAAAAGACTGCTTTTTATTATTAATAACAAGGAGGTGAGCGCTTTACAGCTTCTTCAGACCATGATAAAACTGAGAAAAACTTCACTTTTATATACGCACTCATAAATAATTAATCAAACAATTAAACAATTAGTTCTGTTAGTAAAAAATCAGTTTGTGAAAATGAAGCCATTCACATAGACTGCAGTGAATTCTGTGACTTCAATAAAATGTTTACATTCATATAAAATCATATAACAGAACTGATATATAAAATTAGTATAAAGTTTACACAAACATATATAGAAAATAAAATATATCTCATATGAAATATAGTCTTCCATCTAGCATTTGAATTTTCTACTTTTTAGCTTGGGTTTTAAAGGAATCTTGTCATTCAATCCTGGGGGGATATGTGCTTGCAATCTAATTATCCAATCTGCCTCTAACTGTTCAGTTCGATTCCTTACATCTCCCCCTCTCCTGCTAGGTAAATTAATTTCTAAAATCATAAACTTAAAACTATGTTTGGCCCCTTCCTTTAAGACATGCTTGGACAAGGCATTCACTTCTGATCTTATTTTAATTTGGTACACATGCTCCCTGATTCTGTTCCTCAACTGTCTGTTTTTCCTACATAAAAACCACTACATTCCAGGCAGATAGCTAAATAAACTAAATGTTCTGTATAACATGAACCAGTAACCTTGAATGTATAGAGTCTTGAGGTTACAGGATGTACGAACATGTTACTGCTGTCTATATATTTACAAAAATTACATTTTCCACAAACGGCAGTGCCTCTAAAACTTGATGTGTTTGGTATGGTGCTATCTGGAAAACATAATAGCCGATGTAAATTCTTTTTGTTTCTAAATGTATATCGTGGGTGTTCTCCCACTAGCTCCTTTATATCAGGGTTTGTGGTAAGAATATCCCAATGTTTATTTAGTACATCCTTAACCAAACCTACATCTTGGGTGTAGAATAAAGTTATTTTCTGTTGTCCACTATCAGCTGTGTCCACTGTTCTATCTGGGTTTCTATAGTAATTTTTGCCCTTATCAGAGAAGTAGGGACATGCTCCATTTTCTCTCTTCTGCACAACATTAGTAAAGCAAGCTTCTACTTCTTTATGATTATAGCTACGTGTAGTTAATCTATTACTTAAAACCTCAAGTTCCTTTTCAAAATTATTCTGCCTAGGGTATTGTGTACTTTTAAGACAAATTCTTGTACTCTGTCTAGATATAGATTCATAATAACTTGTATCTCTGAGCATCTCAAGCATGCTTCTATTATATGTATCTCTATCTAGAATGACTATAGGTCCACCTATAATGACAGAAATATATCTATAAGGCCGGTAGATAAAGGTGGACCTATAGTCATTCTAGATAGAGATACATATAATAGAAGCATGCTTGAGATGCTCAGAGATACAAGTTATTATGAATCTATAGTACACAATATCTTAGATGAATTATATAGAAAGGAAACTATTGATATTAATCTGTATAACTTCCTTTTTGTAGACACACCTGTCACTCCGGTCATCCAAGGATTACCGAAAGTACATAAAAATTCAGAGAATCCTCCAATGAGACCTATTGTCTCAGGTCAAGGATGGGTGACAGAGCATTTATCAGTGTACGTTGAGAAGACATTAAGACCCATAGTTAATCTAAATACCTTTATTTTGAGGGATTCTAAACAATTTTTGTTGGATTTTTATGATATAACTACAAAATTAAAGAACAGTGAGTTAGTTATAATGGTGACAATGGATGTCACCTCACTGTTTACAAATATACCCAATGATATAGGTGTTAGGAATATTAGAACTTATTTAGAAAGACATTGTAGTTTAAATACAACCAAAATAGAATTACTTTGCTTATTTCTTGAACTGGTATTAGACAATAATATTTTTTTGTTTGAGGATTCTCTATACTTACAGAAGGATGGCGTAGCTATGGGCACTCCTTGTGCCAATAGCTACGCCAACCTAGTGATGGCTTCATGGGAAGATGAAAAACTCTTTCAACTTGAAACATTTAAGAAATGTGTTTGTTTTTATAGGAGGTTCGTGGACGATTTGTTTTTTCTGTGGGTTGGTACAGCAGATCATCTGCGTTTATTTTATGATGAAGTAAATTCTTTAACCCCTTTTTTAAAATTTACCATGACTACTTCTAAGGACAGTATAGCCTTTTTGGATGTAACTATACAACGCATGCATGATGGAGCTTTTAATACAGGCGTGCATAGGAAAGACTGCTACAAAAATACATTACTGCACAGAAATAGTATGCACCCCCAACATGTCTTTAGAAACATTATTACAGGACAGGCTATAAGAGCATCTAGATTGAACCCTAGGCAGAATAATTTTGAAAAGGAACTTGAGGTTTTAAGTAATAGATTAACTACACGTAGCTATAATCATAAAGAAGTAGAAGCTTGCTTTACTAATGTTGTGCAGAAGAGAGAAAATGGAGCATGTCCCTACTTCTCTGATAAGGGCAAAAATTACTATAGAAACCCAGATAGAACAGTGGACACAGCTGATAGTGGACAACAGAAAATAACTTTATTCTACACCCAAGATGTAGGTTTGGTTAAGGATGTACTAAAACATTGGGATATTCTTACCACAAACCCTGATATAAAGGAGCTAGTGGGAGAACACCCACGATATACATTTAGAAACAAAAAGAATTTACATCGGCTATTATGTTTTCCAGATAGCACCATACCAAACACACCAAGTTTTAGAGGCACTGCCGTTTGTGGAAAATGTAATTTTTGTAAATATATAGACAGCAGTAACATGTTCGTACATCCTGTAACCTCAAGACTCTATACATTCAAGGTTACTGGTTCATGTTATACAGAACATTTAGTTTATTTAGCTATCTGCCTGGAATGTAGTGGTTTTTATGTAGGAAAAACAGACAGTTGAGGAACAGAATCAGGGAGCATGTGTACCAAATTAAAATAAGATCAGAAGTGAATGCCTTGTCCAAGCATGTCTTAAAGGAAGGGGCCAAACATAGTTTTAAGTTTATGATTTTAGAAATTAATTTACCTAGCAGGAGAGGGGGAGATGTAAGTAATCGAACTGAACAGTTAGAGGCAGATTGGATAATTAGATTGCAAGCACACATCCCCCCAGGATTGAATGACAAGATTCCTTTAAAACCCAAGCTAAAAAGTAGAAAATTCAAATGCTAGATGGAAGACTATATTTCATATGAGATATATTTTATTTTCTATATATGTTTGTGTAAACTTTATACTAATTTTATTTATCAGTTCTGTTATATGATTTTATATGAATGTAAACATTTTATTGAAGTCACAGAATTCACTGCAGTCTATGTGAATGGCTTCATTTTCACAAACTGATTTTTTACTAACAGAACTAATTGTTTAATTGTTTGATTAATTATTTATGAGTGCGTATATAAAAGTGAAGTTTTTCTCAGTTTTATCATGGTCTGAAGAAGCTGTAAAGTGAAAGCGCTCACCTCTTTGTTATTAATAATAAAAAGCAGTCTTTTATCTATCTTTCTACAACTTTGTTTTCTTGTAAAAGAAATTGATGTCGTTGGAATATTGGTCTGAATAGACATTTGTAGCATAGTTTATGCTTGTGTTTTAAAAGCAACCTTGCTTTTTTGGAAAGGAAACTGCTTCTGTTGGAATATTGGTCTGAACAGACATTTGCAGCATAGTTTATGCTTGGAACTTAAAAACTGCCTGGGTGAGTCTTGCACAGTACTCGTTTACATTTACAAAAAAGATAGTAAAGTTGCGGCAATGTGCATGCCATAATAGTAGATGTTCAAGAAGAGGCTGCTGTAACAAAAAAAAGGTTTCCTTCCTCATTCCCCTGCATGCAGTTTGTGTGTGTGTGTATATATACATATATGTTTGTGTGTGTATGTATATATTTGTGTGTGTGTATATGTGTATATATATATATATATATATATATATATATATATATATATATATACATATATATATATTTTTTTTAATTTGCATCTTATTAGCAACATTATGGATAATAGTATGTTTGTTAGTGAGCTCTACAGTATGTTTTCTGGTGGTAAAATTGCAGACTGTTTCAGGATATTGCTTTACTGCATGTCTTGAGTGTCATTTGGCACTAAATTCTGTCTACAACAGAAATACTTCTCTGCAGGACATGTAGGCTTGGAGAACTAGAAAGAGTTAAGAACAATGTGGAATATATAGAGAAGTTGTGCACTGCCTGAGTCATTAACTTAAGTGGTGCAGAATCTCTGTTGATTTTCATAGGAAATCCAGACACCGTTGAGCAAGATTTAACCAGGAAGTGATTGGAACTCAGGCGGTATGGATAAACCCAGGTCTTGTGATTATTACAGTGATCTGTCCTCAAAGATCTACTTTTATGTTCCATATCTATCTACTGTTTACTATAATCATTGCATTATTCATTGATGCTGTTCTCTCTTATGTAGGATCTTGTCTTTAGGCAGCTTGACTGGCCAGCCCATTTTCATAGCCCTAGTACACCAACTCCCCCACCCCCACCCAAGAGCCTTAACCAACACCACTATAAAAAAGAATGTGGGGATAAGAGTTGCACTGGAGATCAACATCTTCTGAATCCACCATAGCCCACTCTGGCTCAGCCTGACCCATGTGTGTAGCCGGTGACAAAATGCAACCCTAGCCCTCTCTCATCCATGGCTGCCTTGTGAGTTCTACAGTCACTCCTTATGAGGTGTGTGTGTGTGTGTGTGTGTGTGTGTGTGTGTGTGTGTGTGTGTGTGTGTGTGTGTGTGCGCGCTTCTGTACATGTGCAACTTCCCATCAAAGTAGTATGCCTTACTGCATGTCTTGAGTGTCAGTTGGCACTAAATTCTGTCTACAACAGAAGTACTTCTCTGCAGGACATGTAGGCTCGGAGAACTAGAAAGAGTTAAGAACAATGTGGAATATATAGAGAAGTTGTGCACTGCCTGAGTCATTAACTTAAGTGGTGCAGAATCTCTGTTGATTTTCATAGGAAATCCAGACACCGTTGAGCAAGATTTAACCAGGAAGTGATTGGAACTCAGGCGGTATGGATAAACCCAGGTCTTGTGATTATTACAGTGATCTGTCCTCAAAGATCTACTTTTATGTTCCATATCTATCTACTGTTTACTATAATCATTGCATTATTCATTGATGCTGTTCTCTCTTATGTAGAATCTTGTCTTTAGGCAGCTTGACTGGCCAGCCTATTTTCATAGCCCTAGTACACCAACTCCCCCACCCCCACCCAAGAACCTTAACCAACACCACTATAAAAAAGAATGTGAGGATAAGAGTTGCACTGGAGATCAACATCTTCATATTTTTCTTGTTGTGCAGCATTTTGAACCATATCTCTTTTATATAGTTGTCAGCACTTCGGTCAGTCTGCTTCCAGAAGCTAGATAAGTACACCATAGGTCATTTTTCATTGTATTATCTTCTAAGTTTTTTTTTTTTTGGCTACCCCTTCTTGCAGCTGAATGTTAACTACCGCCGGCTCCTCTTCTTACTCGCTGAGTCTGGTGAATACACCATAGCCCACTCTGGCTCAGCCTGACCCATGTGTGTAGCCGGTGACAAAATGCAACCCTAGCCCTCTCTCATCCATGGCTGCCTTGTGAGTTCTACAGTCACTCCTTATGAAGTGTGTGTGTGTGTGTGTGTGTGTGCGCGCTTCTGTACATGTGCAACTTCCCATCAAAGTAGTATGCCTCTTGCAGTGTGGCACTCATCCAATTAATAATGTTATTAAGTGAGCATAGGTAGCCTCCCTCCTCACGGGAAGCATGATCTGATATCTGCTGCTCACACCCATCCTCCTCTCCCTCTGGTCTCTCCCAAACCCATGCCAGTAGTTGAACACTGGTTGTTTTGGGAATAGTAAGAGCTTTGTCCCTCTGTGCCACTGGATTGGATATTTTTTTATAAGCATTAACTGAATAGGTTAATATTCAGTTCTGAATCTAATGTTGAAAATGTTGTGATAGTTAATAATGGCAGAGTTTGAGAAACAGATTTCCAACAAGGATTTTCATAATCTGTGCTTGATGTTCTTCATTCCACATTGCTGCAGTCCTAACACTTGGGTAGTCCGCTGTCCCAGTCGGCCCGAATACCAAAGTATATGGCTGACGTCGGTCAAGGCGCATTAGTCTGACGTCAGGACGTCAGGGTACAAATGCGCATGACCGACGTCATATCCTCAGTCTTTTTTGCCGCATGGTCCGATGCAGAAGCAGTTTTGCGAGTGCAGGTTGGCGTTCTGAAATTTTCTGAAGTCGGAGTTTCAGACCGAATCAAAGTTGGCTAAGTACCCCGTTGGGGAATATTTTGGTTTTTTCTTGCCTCAGTATTTAACCGGATGTCAGAAAAAGTGAATAACTGTATTTCTTGTGGGGAACAGATACCTCATAGGGATTACCATACCTTGTGTATACCTTGTTTAGGGCCTGAGCACGACGTTGTTGGATGTCGCTCTTGTGCTAGATTTAACAAACGCACTATAAAGAGAAGATTAGACTGTGCCAGGTTAGTTTTTGGGAAGCGTTGTAATTATAAAATGCCGTCGGATGCTCCGGCCGCTTCGTCCAAAAAGCGCAAGGACAAAGCAGCAAAGCCTAGGTTGGAAGAACCGTCAGTCCCGGACGTCGGTTCTTTAGTAGGCTCTGTGGAGCCGGAGGTTCTGCCAGAAGTTTCTTTGGAGTCTCAGGGAGAGACTTTACTGTTACAAGATGTGTCCTCTCAGGAGGTAGGCCAGGCTGAAGGGGCTTCTCAGGTGGCTGTTCTCCCCTCTCTTCCTAAGGTGGTTAGGCCCTCCCCTTCTGTTTCCAAGGCTTCTTTGAGAGGCAGGCCAGGTTTAACTTCAGTGGGGGTCTCTCCTAGTTCTTCAGGATCTTTGCCTAAGAAATATATGCTTAAAATGGCAGAAGATTTGATTACTATGATTAGAGGTTCTATGCCCCCTCCTGATAAGAGGCCTAGGGTGGAACCTGAGCTTGAGAGTTTTGAGCAGTGTTCGGAGGCTTCTGAGTCTTCGGCTGAAGACTTGCAGGAGTATCCTCCTTATTCTGATTCTGATGTGGATGATTCTACTCCTTCGGCTTCTCCTCCTGAGGATTTTTCTTTTTCGGAGACTCTTCATTCCATGAGGGAGCATTTTCAATGGGAAGGTCAAGATTTCTCTGATTCCAGGAAGAGGCTTAGGGAATTTTTGTTTTTACCCCAGCATAGGCCTTTAGCTATACCTCCTGTTCTGAATGTGGTGGAAGATGTTTTTGCAGAGGCTTCCCTGAACCCTGATTCTTTGCCTCCTGCCCCAGTTAAACCAGATAGGTATTATAGGGTGCCTGAAGCTCATAAGTATCTTTTTAAGAGTCCTAGGGCAGACCCGGAAACTGTTTCTCAGGGGCCTAAAGGTGTTAAGGCTTCTGTTGTTAAAAATCCTGTTCCTCCTGATAAAGAGGCAAGGGCTTTGGATAGATGGGGAAAGAAGGTGTATACTTCTTCCACTTTAGCCATGAGGGCTTTGAATTGCCAGTTTCACATGTTAAAATATCAAAATTATCTCCTTTCACAATTGAAGTCTAAGGTGGATGCTCTGGCGGAAGGTATTGAGTGTAAAGAGTTGCAGGATTTAGTTCATGTATCTGAACAGGTGGGTAAGCATTCCTTGCAATGTGGTTTTGATGCTGTGCAGGCCTCTTTGACGGTGGCTGCCACTGGTTCTGTTCTTCGTAGGCACGCCTGGCTGAGGGATCAGAATTTAGCTGAGCATGTTAAGACAAGGATTTTGGATGCTCCGTTACAGTCTGACGTGTTGTTTGGTTCGCCTGTGGAAGCAGTTTTAAAGAAAATGGAGGACAAGGCCAAGTCTATGCAGACTGTTAAAGATTTTTTGCAGGTTCAGCCTCCGAAGTTTAGTAGAAATTGGCCTACTAAGGGATGGACATATCCTGCTTATGATTCCCAGTCTAGGGGTAGGTCTAGACGTGGTAGGGGCAGAGCTCAAGGTTCTTTTAGGCCTAGAACAGGGAGTTCACCTGCTCAGTCTTCTGGTGAGGGCAGGGGTCAGTCCTTTCGTAAACAGACCCAATGACCTGCCTTTTCAGCTGCCAGTGCTTTCGCCTGGCAGCACCTTTGGGAGGAAGGCTGGCACTTTTCAAAGAAAATTGGAATTTAATTACCCAAGACAGATGGGTATTGGATATCATTCACCACGGTTACAGGTTTTATTTCCATACCTTGCCTCCTTTCAAAGGCATGCCAGACATTCCTCCTTTACAAAGAAAAGAGGCTCACAAGCAAATTTCTCTGTTACTCCAAATAGGGGCCATTCAGCGGTTCCTGTGCCAGAAAGGGGCCTAGGATTTTATTCTCGCCTGTTCCTAGTACCAAAGAAGGGGAACACGTGGAGACCAATTTTGGATTTATCTATCCTCAACACTTATCTGGACATTCCCAAGTTCAAAATGTTGACGTTACAACAGCTTTTACCTCTGCTGGGCAAAGATCACTGGATGGTAACTTTAGATCTCAAGGAGGCTTACCTTCATGTACCTATCAGACTAAGTTGCAGGAAGTATCTGCGTTTTCGAGCTGGGAATTCCCATTATCAGTTCTCTGCATTGCCCTTTGGCTTATCTACTGCCCAGAGTATTCACAAAGGTTCTGGCTCCAGTGATAGCTTACTTCAGGCTAAAAGGAATACAAATCTATCCTTACTTGGACGACTGCCTGATTCTGGCTCAAGAAAAGGAAGACCTTTTACAGCATTTGGAATATGTGATAGCAGTGCTAAGATGCCTGGGGTATTCTGTGAACGAAATAAAGTCCTGTCTAGTACCCTCTCAAGACATGTGCTTTCTGGGTGTGAGACTGAATACAGCAACCCAGATGGCCTTTTTAACCCCGGACAAACAAAAGAATCTTTCCCTTTACTTCCATCAACTATCTCTTCAGTCCGGGCTGACTGCAAGGACAGTCCTACAAGCCTTAGGGTTCATGGCATCTTGTATTCTGGTACTTCCCAATGCCAAACTGCATATGAGGAAGCTGCAATGGTATCTCAAAAATGTGTGGACACAGCACTGCCAGGATTTGGACACTGTCATTCAAATAATACCTTGCATTCAAAAGGAATTTTTGTGGTGGGCTCAGGAATGTCACCTAAACAAGGGACTCTCTGTGACCCGGCCAGAGGCGAGTCAGATTCTAACGACCGATGCCTCAGACATAGCTTGGGGAGCTCATCTGAATGGAAAGTGGATACAAGACAAGTGGCCTGCCAGACTACAGCATCTACATATCAACATGAAGGAGATGTTAGCAGTCCAGTTTGCATTAATGGCTTTCAAGGAGTTACTTCTTCCAGGGCAGGTGTTGATTCTAACAGACAACACAACTGTCATGTGGTACATCAACAAACAAGGGGGAACACATTCTTACCCTCTTTGCAGGCAAGCAATGATTTTATGGGAGACTGCGCTCAGCTTGCAACTAACTCTTCAGGCAAGGTTTCTGCCGGGAGCACAGAACTCCTTAGCAGATGTGTTAAGCAGACAAATCATGGATCCCCACGAGTGGAAACTGGATCTTCATGTATTTCGGAAATTGACAGTGTCATGGGGAACTCCAGACATAGATCTGTTCGCTTCTCCATTAAACCACCAGCTGCCAAAGTTTTGCACGAAAAGGTTTCATCACACAGCTTGGAAACTGGATGCTCTTTCTTTCAGTTGGAAAAATCTTCATGTGTATGCCTTTCCACCTCTGCCTCTTCTCCCAAAGGTACTCCTAAAGGTCAGACAAGACAAGCCAAGGATGATTTTAATAGCTCCAGATTGGCCTCGGCAACACTGGTACCCTTTACTGAGGAGTCTGGTAAGGAAGCCTCCATGGCCTTTACCTTTGATTCCACACCTGTTGTCTCAGAGGGACGGTCATCTACTCAATGTCAAGCTTCACTCTCTTCATCTAACAGCCTGGCATATTCTATTTTGAAACACAGCAGGTCTCAACTTCCTCAACAAGTTTTAAATGTGATTATGGAAGCCAGGAGACCTAGTACAAGGAAAGTGTACGCAGAAAAATGGAAGAGATTTTTATTTTGGAGTGCAGCAAAGAATTTGGAGGTTTCTGAGCCTAATTTGAGTGTGGCTCTTCAATATCTTACTGAGTTATTGGACAAAGGTTTGTCTTTCTCTTCCATTAAGATTCATGCTGCAGCAATTTCAGCTCACTATGATTGTGACCCACCATTGTTTTCTCATCCTTTGTTCAAGCAATTTCTTAGAGGGGCAAAGAATATAAGACCCCACGTAGAGCTCCTACTCCTGCTTGGGATCTCAATTTTGTGTTGGAGAAACTTACTCTACAACCTTTTGAGCCTCTTGCTACTGCTGAATTGAAATACTTGTCATGGAAGACTGCTTTTTGTTGGCCATTACTTCTGCAAGAAGGGTTTCTGAATTGCAGGCCCTTATGGCGGTTGAGCCTTTTTTGATTTTCCATAAGGATAGGGTATCATTACGTACTAATCCTTCCTTTATGCCTAAGGTGGTTTCTAGCGTGGCTTTAAACCAAACTATTCATTTGCCTACTTTCTATGCAGATCCCCAAAATAAGGGGGAAAGATTTTGCACACTTTAGATGTACACAGGCAGTTGCGTTATTATTTAAGCAGGACTAAGGATTTTAGGCAGTCTCAGCAGTTGTTTGTTTCTTTTGCTTTGAGTTCTCAGGGCAAGCCTGTGTCAAAACAAACTATTTCTAAGTGGATTGGGTTTTGCATTGCATTTTGTTATTCCCATCATGGCAAGGAGATTCCAGCTGGGATTAGGCCTCATTCCACTAGGGCTACTGCCACTTCAACAGCATTTCTAAGGGGTGGCAACTAAGGATATTTTGGAGGCAGCTACTTGGAGTTCAGTGCATACTTTCTCTAAGCATTACCACCTTCCTCTCTACTCTAAATCTAGGGCTGGTTTTGCCACAGCTATTTTGCAAGGCATGTTGACAGCTCCTGCTTCTTTATGATTTGCCAGCCTCCCTTACCTCTGCTTTGGGATTCTACCCAAGTGTTAGGACTGCAGCAATGTGGAATGAAGAACATAGTACAGTTTTGTACCTACCATAAATGTAGATGTTCGAAGATCCACATTGCTGCAGTCCAATTTACCCTCCCTCCTTCCCCTCTGTGTTTAGGGGTGGTTGTGTGGGTGGGGTTATACTCTTGTAAATTTGTATATATTGTGTATATATTGGGTGCAGGAGTGTTTTGTGTTTTTTGGTTTTGGCCTTATCTTTTTAGGGTCTTCTGACATCTGGGGCAAGAAAAGACTGAGGATATGACGTCAGTCATGCGCATTTGTACCCTGACGTCCTGACGTCAGACTAATGCGCCTTGACCGACGTCAGCCATATACTTTGGTATTCGGGCCGACTGGGACAGCGGACTACCCAAGTGTTAGGACTGCAGCAATGTGGATCTTCGAACATCTACATTTATGGTAGGTACAAAACTGTACTTTTTGCCTTAGTGCACAGTGTCGACTTCTGTATTAATTTTGCCAATTTCACCCCAATGACAATTTCTAAAGGAAGACAACTCCTTAGGAGATTGCAGCCAGAAATGGGGTGTGCGTCCAGTTCCAATCCACCATGCCATTGGCCAAGGCCTCAGGGAACCACCAACTGAAAAATAAACTTTCCAACAAGAGACATTAGGAAAAAGTTTAGGATACCAAAGATGTCTTAGTAGATGCCATTGATCTTTCTGGGTTTCATGGTATTGGATGCAGAGGTGCAGTTTTGCAAGCCTTACTGTCTGAATCAGTTTTGGCAAAGGCTTCTGTCTTGACTGCTTTGCAGGCTGCCATGCCTTTAGTGTCTCCCATGTCCTTCAAGACCAATGACTCTGCTTTATCTCCCAGTGCAAATGGTCTACCAGCATCAGAGGCTTGAATTCTTATTAAGAAGGGGAAGGAGTTATCTCAAGGGTGTTTTTCCACAAGGAGGTTTATGGAGAATAGATTGAGGTCTCTCTTCAGCCTGCAACCTGATGTTTCTAGGGCAGTTCTATTCAAATCTACAAGGCACTAAAGACCAAACTGGAGCCAGTCAGCTTGTCTTGGCATAAGTCAGGCAGTTCCCTGGTTAGCTGTTCTTCTCAGACTACTATTGACCAATTTGTCCAGCTGGCTCAGAATTTCATGTCCTTTCTGAAATTCAGATGGCCAGCACTGGATTTCCCAAAGGCATCTGGGTCCCAGGAAAGAGAAGAGTGGAACCTCAAGATGAAGAAGTCAGTTCCCTTGATGCTGAGACAGATGAACTGGCTTGTATTGGCCATAATCCCCTCTGCTACTGCGTGAGAATGAGACACCATATACACTTTCTCTGTACTTCACCAACAGAGAATTTATCCTTTGGGTAGTCTGTTCATAAAATGGAGGAGAAGTTCCAGTGGGAGGCTAAGGAGTAATCAGAACACCACAGCAGATGTAGAGCTTTCTTGGGTCTGCCTCGTTGTAGAGCACTTGCTGTTCCTGCAGTCATGGATGTCCTGGAGGATGCATTCACCAAAGCATCTGTGGAGTCAGACACCTTCCTCCATAGCTTTAGGAAACCTGTTTTTTTTTTTTTTTTGAGATCAGGGATTCTCACAAATTTCTGTATTGGACTCCTTAGGCTGATCCAGCTGTGGTGTCACTAGATTTTAGCAATCAATATGATCCAGTCCATCTATGAGCCCTGTTCCAAATGACAGGGAGATTAGGATAGTTGACAAATTTGAGAAAAAGGTTTACACTTCTCCTACCCCTTCTTTCACATCCTTAAACTGTGCCTGTACTACATGCTAAATTTCAGCAGTCTCTGTTGGAAGAAAATAAGGGCCAAGAAAGCAGGAAATGCTTGAATCTGTGTCTTATCAGTTCTGGTTTCCAAATATTCCACAAAGTGTAGTTATGATGCTCAGGATGCATAATTTAGGGCAGGGTAAAGGGTGTGTTATTCAGAGGCATGCCTGGTTGAGGACAGAGCCCCAGCCGTTCCACACCATGTAAAGCATGAGCTCCATAATGCACCCTTGGACAAGGGTCTCCTGTTTGAATCTGAGAGGAAAATGGCAAGACTGCACTCTGTCAAAACAGCTTTTTCATACTGAAGCTTCAAAATTCAACAGAAGCTACCTAGACAAATCTTGGCCCTTATGTTCTAAACAGGACTGAAACATGTCTGGTAAAGGGAAAAAGGGAAGTGTCAAAAGAGAGTGGCAAGCAAGACTCTAGGAGAACCCTGAGGGCCCCCAGGGATGTCTCTCCTAGAAGTATTTGCCAAGTCTCAGCTGGGCTGACTGTATTTTTCCTTTAAATCCATGCTAACTTACATTTTTTCTCTCCTTCTGCCCCTTTTCCCTTAGATAGAGTTAGAGGGCACCTAGCCTTTTTCATGCCATATAAAAAATGGCAACTCATCACTTACGAACAGTGAGTTCTAAACATTCTTCACGAAGACTTCAAGTTACAGTTCCTTAAAAAAAGTTCCCAAATAACAAACACATTTCACCAGTCATACCTTATAACTGCAGTCTTAAAATAAATGTAACAGTCAGGAGTCATGCATATAGTCCCATCTAAAGAGGAAGGAAAAGGTTTCTACTCCAGACATTTCTCATCCCAGAAAAAGAAGGTACATGGACACCCATATGGGATCTATCACACTTAACCAAATTTATTTTTGTTCCAAAGTTTTAAACATTAACTCTCCAAAATTTGTTACATGTATTGCCTGTTATCCTTTTAGCCTCCCCAGAACCCTACTGGTCGCTACAGACCTAAAAGATGCCCACTTCACATTCCCATAGCCAAACAACATAAACAGTTTCTCAGGTTTGCAGGCTGGAGAAGTATTTACAACTCACATTTCCCTTTGGCTTATCTACTGCATATACACTTTGTCTTGTTTATTGCATTTATTTGAAACACAAAAAGATGGTACGAGTGAAAACCAAAACTGTAACAACAAAAAATCACTCGTGGAGTCCAAATAAGGGTAGGAGCCCCAACAGCTATAAATCCTAGGATATAGGTGGAAAATAACCACTGCAGTAGTCAGATGAAAGGCAGGCACACGAAGTATGAGTCCAAAACAGTTTAATAATAACGCTACACTCAGGAATATACGTTTTCGAGCTTCTTCATCAGATAAAGACACAACCAATAAAAAAGACCACTGCCTTTATACATAAAAATAAATTGAATAATTAATTTGATGTAAATTGATTAATTGCTATACAATGAGAAATTCTTTAAAAATATGTAATAAAAACAGTAATTTTAATATCATTGAGTTAATAATAAATAAAATGTTTATATGTTAAATTAAATAGAGTCTTTAAAATTCAAAACTTCACATAAATATCATATATAATGTTAAAAATCAAATAAAACACATTATGGTAATAAAAAGTGAATGAATACATGGTGTACTATTACCATCTAGTGGACAAAAAGAAAATCACAATTTAGCAGCTCTTAATTTTAACACTGGAACTATAGAGAGCATATCATTCAGACCTGGTTCCCTGGTAGCATCTAGGATTATTTGCCAATATAATTCTCTTTATTCCAATTTTGTTTCCCACATGCCACCCCTGATCTCTTTTGGCACTATTTCCAATACAAAAAAATAAAAAAATGGAATTAGTACATGTTTGGGAATGCCGAAACAAGGCATTATTAAGATTGCCTTTCTTCATTTCATAATAATGTTCATAAATTCTTGACCTTAATTTCCTTTCGGTTTTCCCTATATAGAATGAAGAACAGGAGTGACATGTGGCAATATATACAACACCATGTGTGTTGCAAATGGCAAATCCTGAACTAGTGATAGTTTTATTTCTATCTACAATCAAGGGAGTGGAACCTGTTTTGATGTACTGACATTGTGAACATGCACCACACTTAAATGTACCCTTTTTATGGGTAAGAATGTCCCCAGTAGTATTTCCACCAAACTCAAAGATATTTTTAAAGTTCTTATCCCTCCGGTATATGAATTGTAATGGCTGATTTTTAATGTATTCTAAGTCAGTGATTTCTTTGAACCTGTCCCATTCCTTATGTAAAACATTTTTGAGTATAACTGAATCACCAGTGTAATCCATAACATAGGCTGATGAAAAATTATTGTTATTATTATGATTGGTAGTGGAAATTAATCCTGTAACAACAGGGTTAATAGTATTTGGGGGTTCATCCTGCCCTAAAATAGGGGAGAATCTTCCTTTTCTACCCTCTAATACCACCTTGTATGTTTCATCACACAAATGGGATGGGTACCCTCTTTCTGTAAACATATCTACAATAAATTTGGCATCAACAATTACGCAACCGTCCCCCAGTACACTACCAACACTACCGTTACCCAACCAGGAACAATTACAGGAAATGAATTTTGTTGGAAATTCCATACAACAAAGGGGGAACATTTTTGAATTTAAACAGTACAAAATTTTTAATTATAGTACACTGGAAATTTCTACTGAATATTTTGATTTATTTGTAAAAGGTTTCAAATTTATTCCAGTAAGAAAGACCAATATTCCTAGGGCTATTGTGGATTTAAAATTATTTTTGAGAAAGCAAAATTTAGGCATTATGTTTGGAGGTAAAAGTATTGATTCCAACTCTATTTTTAATAACAATACAGAGGCTGTATTAAAGAAAAGGAGTGTTTTCAACCCACCACTCCATCCACAATTAAGGAACCTGGAACGTTTAATGGAAAAAGAAATCAGAAACACAGTTAGTTCCCACTATGTTTCCCCTAATTTATCTAAAAAAGAGTTGGATTTACTTGAATTTTTAAAAGGAAACAAAACTATCAGAATAATGCAACCGGATAAAGGGGGTGGTGTTGTATTAATGGATGCAATTCAGTATGAATCCAAAATGAAAGAAAGTTTAGAAAACACTTTACATTATTCTAAGACTTCCATTAATTAAATAAATATTTCCAAATCCAAAATTAATATACTACTTTATGACTTACTTTTGGAGGGCACCATTGATTTGGATACTTATAACTACCTTCACAACCAGAATCCCAGGGTTCCATCTGTTTTTGGTATCCCTAAAGTGCACAAAGATTCAAATGATCCCCCTTTGCGGCTTATTGTTTCTTCAGAGGGTTCCATTACAACCCCTCTAGCAAAATTTATTGATGTAAAATTAAAGGATATATCCAATCAAGGTACAACTGTTCTCAGGGATTCCTGGGATTTTTTAAGACAAGTTAAGACCAATTTATTTTCCAGGAATATTATTTTTATTACCCTTGATATTGTCGACCTTTTTGGTTGTATCCCTCATGACATAGGATTGTCATGGCTTGAGGAAAGTATGGTGCATTATGGTGGTCTTTCTGGAGATGTTTTTAGGACCTGCTTGTGTTTAATGGAAACAGTTCTGAAGAACAATTTTATGTTCTTTCAGGGTGAATTCTTTAGACAAGAAAAAGGGGTAGCAATGGGGGCTAAATGTTTACCCACATACGCCAATATTGTTCTTACATGGTGGGAGATTAAATTCATTAACAATAGTGAATTCAGTAATTGCTGGATTCTTTACAAACGGTTTCTTGACGATATAGTCATTTTTTGGACTGACACGGTTGATAGATTTTATGACTTTTTGGAATACATAAAAAGTACTACATCCTTTCTGGACTTTACCTACAGTATTAATTATGACGAATGTATTTATTTGGATGTCTTATTAAGGAAGGGGGATGATCATTTTATTTCTAAGATATATAGGAAACCCACCTTTTCCAATTCCTATCTTCATTTTTCAAGTGGTCACCCATTTGGACAGAAGAGAAACATTTTGAAGGGCCAATTGATTAGGTCAAGCAGGATGACATCACAAGACTTTGATTTTTTAGTTGATGCCAAATTTATTGTAGATATGTTTACAGAAAGAGGGTACCCATCCCATTTGTGTGATGAAACATACAAGGTGGTATTAGAGGGTAGAAAAGGAAGATTCTCCCCTATTTTAGGGCAGGATGAACCCCCAAATACTATTAACCCTGTTGTTACAGGATTAATTTCCACTACCTCTCATAATAATAACAATAATTTTTCATCAGCCTATGTTATGGATTACACTGGTGATTCAGTTATACTCAAAAATGTTTTACATAAGGAATGGGACAGGTTCAAAGAAATCACTGACTTAGAATACATTAAAAATCAGCCATTACAATTCATATACCGGAGGGATAAGAACTTTAAAAATATCTTTGAGTTTGGTGGAAATACTACTGGGGATATTCTTACCCATAAAAAGGGTACATTTAAGTGTGGTGCATGTTCACAATGTCAGTACATCAAAACAGGTTCCACTCTCTTGATTGTAGATAGAAATAAAACTATCACTAGTTCAGGATTTGCCAATTGCAACACACATGGTGTTGTATATATTGCCACATGTCACTCCTGTTCTTCATTCTATATAGGGAAAACCGAAAGGAAATTAAGGTCAAGAATTTATGAACATTATTATGAAATGAAGAAAGGCAATCTTAATAATGCCTTGTTTCGGCATTCCCAAACATGTACTAATTCCATTTTTTATTTTTTTGTATTGGAAATAGTGCCAAAAGAGATCAGGGGTGGCATGTGGGAAACAAAATTGGAATAAAGAGAATTATATTGGCAAATAATCCTAGATGCTACCAGGGAACCAGGTCTGAATGATATGCTCTCTATAGTTCCAGTGTTAAAATTAAGAGCTGCTAAATTGTGATTTTCTTTTTGTCCACTAGATGGTGATAGTACACCATGTATTCATTCACTTTTTATTACCATAATGTGTTTTATTTGATTTTTAACATTATATATGATATTTATGTGAAGTTTTGAATTTTAAAGACTCTATTTAATTTAACATATAAACATTTTATTTATTATTAACTCAATGATATTAAAATTACTGTTTTTATTACATATTTTTAAAGAATTTCTCATTGTATAGCAATTAATCAATTTACATCAAATTAATTATTCAATTTATTTTTATGTATAAAGGCAGTGGTCTTTTTTATTGGTTGTGTCTTTATCTGATGAAGAATCTCGAAAACGTATATTCCTGAGTGTAGCGTTATTATTAAACTGTTTTGGACTCATACTTCGTGTGCCTGCCTTTCACCTGACTACTGCAGTGGTTATTTTCCACCTATATCCTAGGATTTATAGCTGTTGGGGCTCCTACCCTTATTTGGACTCCACGAGTGATTTTTTGTTGTTTATTGCATTTATTTATTTATTTTTATGAAATGCTTGGCTCCAAAAGTTGTGTAATGCAGGACGTAGGGCATCAGTAGTTACCCCTAAGTAGACTAATGTATCATCCTAGAGGAATCCAGACAATGGACTAAGAGGAGGCTTTAGAATTCTCTGTGAAGTCCTTCAGGGATTTGGTTATCACCATTAACAAGAGCAAATAAAACCCATCATCCACCCACTGAGGAAACCTTGTTTTCCTAGAGGTGCACCTGGACACCATCCATCAAAGAGACATTCTTCAAGAGGAGAGTCAGTCATCTGACTGACTTCCTTCCTGCTGCAGAATATTATATCAGTAAGGCAGTTTCTCAGTCTTTTTGAATATATAGTTTTTTTTCATTCTGATGGCGCCCTAGACTTGTCTGTACATGAAGTTTCATTAATAAAGATTCCCATTCTTCCTTGAGTGCCAGCTCAGTCAGATGTCCTTCACAGTACCCTAGCCCACTATGACTCTCAACAATTTCCTTTGACCTAGACCTGGAGCTCATGTGGTCATTCTCTCAAGTTCATGGGGCATCAGATGGCAGGATGAACATATAAACCTAAAAGAGATGATGGCATTTACTCTGTCATTGATAGCTTTTAGCTACATCTTCAAGGGAAAGGTCACCCAGGTTATGGCAGTCAAATATCATTGTAGTGTGCAACATGAACAAATAAGGACAAATTTACTCATGCATTCTGTGGAGGCTTACAACACAAGCTTGGAAAATAGTACAAGAGGTAGGCTTTATTCTGAAAGCAGTCTACACCCCTCATAATTAAATGTAGTAGAAGATGGGCTTAGCAGATCTTGTGTAGATCCTCATAAATGCATGTTGAACAGACATGTTTTTCTAGATCTGACCAGGATGGTAGGGTGTCAGAAGTAGACCTGTTGGTCTCACCTTTCAACAGGCAACTGGGGTAGTTCTTTTGCAGAGCCACAACTTCAGAAGCTTGGAAAATAAATGGCTTTTCCCAGAAATGGACAGATCTGATGTTCTTCATGTTTCACTGTTGTAGTCATTAAATTTGGGTAATTTGCTGGCAGGTTGCCCTCAGTCGGCCTGAATAATAAAGTCTTGGGTCCTGCGTCGGTTGCTGTCTCTTCCTCCATGATGTCAGGTCGTCAGGGGTGTAAAACATGCAGCCGACACAATTTCCATCAGTCTTTCTTGACCCACAGTGCCTGAAGCAGAAGCAGTTTGCAAGTGCCGGTTGGCCAACTCCTGAAATTTTCATTTTCAGAACCAAAGTTTTCAACGTAAAGCTAAGTACCCTGTTGGGGAAACTTTTTCTTGCTCCTTACCGATGTCAGTAAAAGTTAATAATTGTATTACTTGTGGTAAGCAAATACCTCATAAGGATTTTCATTTGTACTGTATTCCTTGCCTAGGCCCTGATCACAACGTGCCTTGCTGTCGGTTTTGTGCTAAATTTAATCAACGCACTATTAAACATCTGTATATTTTTGCATCTAAATATTTTGGCTCAAGATTTAACTATCCAAAAATGTCATCGGTTAGCAATCCGACTACCGGGATACACAAAAAAACGGAAAGAAAAAGACGGAGACAGACCGGTTCACCAGTACTCAGTGAGGTGTTTTCGCAGCCACTGATGCCCGCTACTTTTGATTCACAGGCCTCTACCAAGACCCATTCGGAGTGCGGTATGCCGCGAGATACCTTACATATTGAACCCGCGGATGTCTCTACCTTAGATAGGTCTGGAGCCACTGAGCAAGCACCGGCTTCTGAGGGTGTTATCAGGCCTAAAGATTTGTATATTAAACCAACGCCATCTTCAAAACCTAGGCCAAAATCAACTTCTGTGTCTAAAAACTGATGCTTGGGCCACGTGCACAGGCCTCTATGCCTAAAAAACAAATGATCAAAATGGATGAGGATTTAATTACCTTGATCAGGGGTTCCCATCCCCCCCTGCTAAGAGGCCTAGGCAAGGCACTGACTATGAATCTTCAGATCAGGTTTCTATTTCTTCTGATTCCTCTTCTGATCAGGAATTATCTATTCCACCTTATGAGGACTTTGATGCAGAAGAATCCATCCCTTCTGCTTCTCCTCCTGAGGATTTTTCTTTTGGAGAAACTTTGCATACCTTAAGGGAACATTTTCACTAGGAGAGTCAGGATTTCTCAGAATCTAAAAAGAGGCTTAGGGATTTCCTTCTTCTTCCTCAGCATAGGCCTTTGGCTATACCTTCTGTTCTAGACATTGTTGTTGATGTTTTTTTCAGACTCCAGCATGACTGTTGATTCCTTGCCTCCGGCTCCTAGTACGCCAGACAGATATTACAGGGTTCCTGACTCCCACAAATTCCTTTTTAAAAAACCCTACTGCTAACCCTGAAACCATTTCTCAGGGTCCCAAGGGCGTTAAGATTTCTACTGATAAAAATCCTACCCCTTCTGATAGAGACTCCAGGGCGCTGGATAGATGGGGTAAGAAGATTTACACGTCTGCAACCTTGGCAATCAGGGCTTTAAACTGTCAATTTCATATGCTTAAATAGCAGCATGTCATGGGCTTAAACAGAAAATGATGTTGATTTCTGACTGTGTGGAAAATAGAGTTACAGGATTTATTGCATTCAGCTGAACAAGTTGGAAAGCATACTTTGCAACGTGGTTTTGATTCCTTGGAGGCCTCTTGTAGGGCCGCTGTAACTGGATCTGAGATAAGAAGGCATGCTTGGCTCAAGGAGCAAAATCTGCCTGATCATGTTAAAGCAAAATTGTTGGATGCTCCTTTACAACAGGACAGTCTATTTGGTAGTAAGGCAGAAGAAGTTTTGAAAAAGATGGAAGATAAAGCTAAATCTATGCAAACTGTAAAAGATTTCCTACAAGTGCAGCCGCCCAGGTTCAGTAGGTACTGGCCTACTAAAAATTGGTCCTTTCCAGTACCCACCAGAACCAATCAGGTCAAACCCAGACACTCCAAAGGCTCCAGGTTTCAGTCACAAAGAACTTACAGAACAAAACAACGGGGTGCCTCCACCTCCAAATCTGGAAGTAAGAAGGCACCTCCCTATGGTAAACAGCTTCAATGACGTTCCTCTGCCATCACCAAGCACTTATCTGTTGGCAGCCCCTTTGGGGGGAAAACTGGCACTTCATGCACGAAATTGGCATCTAATTACCCAGGACAAGTGGGTTTTAAATATAGTGTCCCGGAGATACAGATTTCATTTCCACACGTTGCCAGTCCCAAACGGATGGCCATATCTGTCTCCAAATCAGTGGGCAGAGGCCCAGAAACAAGTTATGTTCCTCATGAGCATGGGGGCTATTCAACCAGTACCAAAAAAGGAAAACAGACAAGGTTTTTATTCAAGACTTTTCCTGGTACCCAGAAAAGACAAATTATGGCGTCCAATTCTGGACTTATCCATTCTAAATACATTCCTGGACATTCCAAAATTCAAGATGCTGACTCTACAGCAGTTACTGCATATGCTAGGCAAGGATGCCTGGTTGGTAACTCTAGACTTAAAAGAGGCTTACCTGCATATCCCAATCAGGGAATCTTGCAGAAGATTCCTCCACTTCAAAGCAGGCTATTTGCATTACCAGTTCTCTACACTGCCCTTTGGCTTATCTACTGTGCCCAGGGTCTTCACAAAGTGCCTGGCACCAGTAATTGCATTTTGCAGACAAAGAAACATTCAAATTTATCCTTATCTGGACGATTGTCTAATTCAGGCAGAAAACAAGGGCACTCTTCTACAGCATATGGCGTTTGTAAAAAGGCTTCTAACTTGTCTAGGGTACACCATAAACGAAAAGAATTCACAACTGGTACCCTCTCAAATAATTACATTCCTGGGTGCAAGCTTGAATACAACTGCCCAGATGACTTTTCTCATGCCATAAAAACAAATTCAATTGATGACATACTTCAAACAAGGGGCCACAAAAACCCAGCTATCTGCAAGACAAATTCTGCAGGCCTTGGGGTTCATGGCTTCTTGCATTCTACTAATTCCATATGCAAGACTGCATATGAGGAAACTTCAATGGTACCTAAAAAACTTATGGAGTCAACATTGTCACAGCCTGGAAACAATGATTCCTGTCATTCCTTGCCTGCAACAGGAGTTCCTATGGTGGGCAGAGGCCTGTCACCAAAACAAGGGACTGTCATTCATTCCACCCCCTGCCACCCAAACCCTGGCTACAGACGCATCAGATTATGCTTGGGGGGGTCCATTTGGCAGGGAGATGCACTCAGGGCGAATGGAGCCCAAATCAAATGCACCTACATATCAACCAGAAAGAAATGCTAGCTGTACAGAATGCTCTGACACCCTTCAAGGACTTTCTTCATCCAGGACAACTACTGATAAAGATGGACAACACCACAGTTATGTGGTACATAAACAAGCAGGGGGGTACCCATTCCTACCCCCTTTGCAGACTAGCCATGGCTTTATGGAACATAGCCTTGACTTACCAAATACATCCACAAGCTCAGTTCCTGCCCCTAAAGCAAAATACTCAGGCAGACGAACTAAGCAGAAATCTTATGGACCCACACAAATGGAAACTGGATCTACCAATCTTCAGCATGTTGACATGAAAATGGGGGAGCCCAGACATAGATCTTTTTGCCTCTCCCCAAAACTATCAGTTGGACAAATTCTGCACAAGAATTCATCACAAAAAAGCTTGGAAAAGTGGATGCTCTATCCTTCAGCTGGAAAAACATATCAGTCTATGCCTTTCCCCCTCTGCCTCTGCTCTCCAAGGTTTTACTAAAAGTCAGACAGGAAAAAACGAAAATTATTCTGATTGCTCCAGACTGGCCTTGCTGGCACTGGTACCTGCTCCTATGCAATATGTCGCACCTTCCTCCGTGGTACCTGCCTCAGACACCTTACCTACTGTATCAGCAGAACTATCAAATTCTGCACACTCAGCTCCAAACTCTGAATCTTGCAGCATGGCTAATCAACTAATTTCACCAGTTACATCTCTCAGTAAACCTGTGATGGATGTCATTTTGGAGGCTAGAAGGCCTAGTACTAGAAAATCTTATGCTGATAAATGGAAAAGATTATGTGCCTGGAACCAAGCACAAGGAATAAACACAGCAATGCCCAATATTCCTCAGATTCTGCAATATTTAACTGAGATGCTTCATAAGAACCTATCTTTTTCTTCTAAAAAAATCCATGCCTCTGCCATCTTGGCTCATTACAACACAGAGCCTCCTCTCTTTTCTCATCCCCTGCTAAAGCAGTACCTCAGCGCGGCCAAAAATTTGAGACCTCCCAGGAGAGCCCCAACTCCTGCATGGGACCTCAATTTTGTGCTGGAAAAACTCACCCTACCTCCTTTTGAACCAGCTGCTACTGCAGACATAACATTTCTCTCTTGGAAGACAGCTTTTCTTTTAGCAGTCACTTCAGCTAGAAGGATTTCAGAACTACAGGCTCTCATGGCAGTGGAGCCTTTCATTATCTTTTATCTGGACAGGGTGGCCCTCGGGACTAATCCATCCTTTATGCCTAAGGTAGTATCCAGTGTGGCTCTTAATCAGACCATTCATCTGCCAACCTTTTTCCCAAATCCACAGAACAAGGGGGAGCGGATTCTGCATTCATTGGATGTACACAGACAACTAAGATTTTACTTAAACAGGACAAAATCTCTAAGAAAATCTGAGCAATTGCTGGTGGCATTTGCTGCAGGGGCAGAGGGAAAGGCTATCTCAAAGCAGACTATTTCAAAATGGATAAGCCATTGTATTCGTTTCTGCTACATGCACCATGGTAAACCTGTCCCCAAGGGGATCAGATCCCATTCTACAAGGGCTGCATCTACTTCTGCAGCCTTTCTCAGAGACATTCTAGAAGCTGCTACTTGGAGCTCAGTTCATACATTCACCAAACATTACCATTTACCTCCCTTCTCTAAATCCAGAGCAGGCTTTGCCACTGCTGTCCTGCAGGGCCTTACAGCTGCTCCTAATGCTGTATAATTCCATCCTCCCAACCATAGCTTTGGGATTCTACCCAAATGTAATGACTGCAACAGTGAAACATGAAGAACATAGTACATTTGTGTACACTTACCATAAATGCAGATGTTTGAGTGTATTCACTGTTTCAGTCCTGGTTACCCACCCGCCAGCCCCCTATTTCTCTTTTATTATACCTCTTCTTTCTTTTACTATGCTCAAAAGCCTTTTTGGTGTATTTGTTTTTATTTGGAGGTATATTTTTTGTGTTCTAAATTTCATGTATATATATATATATAATCTCCCCATTTGTGGGGGGGCACCTGACATCTGGGGCAAGAGAAACTGATGAAAATGGCGTTGGCTGCATGTTTTATACCCCTGACGACCTGACGTCATGGAGGAAGGGAGAACAACTGACGCAGGACCCAAGACTTTGTTATTCAGGCCAACTGAGGGCAACCTGCCAGCAGATTACCCAAATGTAATGACTGCAACACTGAATACACGCGAACATCTACATTTATGGTAAGTGTACACAACTGTACTTTCTTTTTATGCTTTCTTTCCCATATCCCTTTTCTCACCACCTTTGTTAAATTATCACTTAAGACATAGGTAAACCTGCATTAACATAAAAGGAAATAAATCACGTTGACATGTTCCAGTTACATACATTATACATCACACATTCTTTTTTTATAACTGTCATCACATTACATATGTTTCTCATTTCCTGTCTGCTTTTAAACCTCACTCTTCCTCCTGAACATTATTCTATATGTATTGTTCCCATAATTTCCATTTATTTCTATGTGATTTGCTCCTTCTTATTTCAAAAGATCCACTTCCAGTTCTTTTGTCTCTGTTAACAATATTCAGTACTTCAAATGCATTTGGTTTAGCATTTGATTTCCATTTTCTAGTAATTGCTGTTTTTTTACTCACTGGAATTAAATGTAAGAAAGGCCTTACAGTAGAGCATTGATTATCCAAACTAATTGGGACATAGGGCAGTTCGGATAATCAAACATATAGTACTGTACATCCAGAGGTATGCAAACCACTTCACTCCTGCTGCCAGTGGTTGATCTCCGTCTCTCTCTCTCTCTCTGTGACACACACACACACTCACACCTCTATTATTTATACCTTTGTTGAGATTTCTTGCTGTAAGAGGTTAAGAAGTATGCACAAACCTTTTAACTGCTGCCAAGGGATCACTTGCTCACTCGCTCTCACTCTTCAATCTGTCTCACACACACACACACACCTCCTCAGAAAAATTAATTCCCTTAAAGCAGTTGAAGCAGAGTACTCCCTTCACCCCTCCTAAAGCAATCAGTATATTCCGAGAAGCAGAATTTAATAAACACACCATTGCGTGAAGCAAAGCAATCAGATAAATATTCCGAGAAGCAGAAATATTCCTTCCACAGCAACGAACACACTGCTTCATGAAGCAGTCAGCTAAACACATCTACCTGATCCTTTGAAACAGAAAAGGACAAAATTGCCTTCCAGCAGTGAAGCAGCAAAAACTTCCCAGTCTAGCAATGATGTTAAATTATGCACGGTAGAAAAAAGACGCATGTGCAGACGCAACAGCTCGGCCGTTCGGATAACTGACATTCGGATAATCTACGCGCTACTGTATTATATCTTGGCAATTCAATCCCTGTGACCCAGTTCAAAAGAATCATTTCCTTAGTTTCACCCATTTGGATACGCAGTATTTCTGACATAATACTCTGCAAGGAAGTTTTAAAGTCTGGCAAATTATTACACTACCAGAAGATATATTGCTACTTGCCTATTTCTTCCCCATCACACCTCCAACATTTGCTGTCTACCTGAGAAAAAATTCTTTGGAGTCTGCTTGAGGTATAAAAATACCTATGCAAAAATTTCCAAGCAAAAAAATCTGAAGCCTTCTAGACTTTGTTGGGAATCATTTATATGTCCGCCCATTGTTCTCTTGTAAACTGCTTATCCAGTCTCTCTTCCCTGTCTTTTCTAATCTCCTCTAATTGATTCTTGTAGTTAGCATGCAGTATTTTATTTGCCCTATTAATTATCCCTTTATAACAGCAGTGTCTGTTCTAGATTCAGCTAAACACTCTATCAAAGCAGTTCCTTCACTTTGGATTCCCCTATCCCTTTCTATTTTCCTGTATTCTGATAACAACCCCTGGTAGGGAAGGCAGTCATTAACCTGCAGTCCGGATGTCTTTGTGGTCTCATCCCATTCTGTTACATTTCATTCTTTAGATATTTGCCCAGTAGCTTGGCGCCTTTTCCAGTTTTGTCTTGTAAATTCCAGCCCCCTCTTTTCTATTCTCTGTACCCCTACTTGCAATCATCCCTATTGGCAAAATGTCTGATGTTCTTCATTCCACATTGCTGCAGTCCTAACTATTGGGTAGTCCGCTGTCCAGTCGGCCCGAATACCAAAGTATATGGCTGACGTCGGTCAGGGCGCATTAGACTGACGTCAGTACGTCAGGGTACTAATGCGCATGACCGACGTCATATCCTCAGTCTTTTTTGCCGCATGGTCCGATGCAGAAGCAATTTTGCGAGTGCAGGTTGGCGTTCTGAAAGTTTCTGAAGTCAGAGTTTCAGACCGAATCAAAGTTGGTTAAGTACCCGTTGGGAATATTTTGGTTTTTCTTGCCTCAGTATTTAACCGGATGTCAGAAAAAGTGAATAACTGTATTTCTTGTGGGAAACCGATACCTCATAGGGATTACCATACTTTGTGTATACCTTGTTTAGGGCCTGAGCACGACGTTGTTGGATGCCGCTCTTGTGCTAGATTTAACAAACGCACTATTAAGAGAAGGTTAGACTGTGCCAGGTTAGTTTTGGGAAGCGTTGTAATTATAAAATGCCGCCGGATGCTCCGGCCCGCTTCGCCAAAAGCGCAAGGACAAAGCAGCAAAGCCTAGAGGGGAAGAACCGACAGTCCCGGACGCCGGTTCTTTAGAAGGCTCAGTGGAGCCGGAGGTTCTGCCAGGAGTTTCTTTGGAGTCTCAGGGAGAGACTTTACTGTTACAGGATGTGTCCTCTCAGGAAGTAGGCCAGGCTGAGGGGGCTTCTCAGGTGGCTGTTCTTCCCTCTCTTCCTAAGGTGGTTAGAGCCTCCCCTTCTGTTTCCAAGGCTTCTTTGAGAGGCAGGCCAAGTTTAGCTTCAGTGGGGTTTCTCCTAGTGCTTCAGGGTCTTTGCCTAAGAAACATATGCTTAAAATGGCAGAGGATTTGATTACTATGATTAGAGGTTCTATGCCCTCCTGATAAGAGGCCTAGGGTGGAACCTGAGTTTGAGAGTTTTGAGCAATGTTCGAGGCTTCTGAGTCTTCGGCTGAAGACTTGCAGGAGTATCCTCCTTATTCTGATTCTGATGTGGATGATTCTACTCCTTCAGCTTCTCCTCCTGAGGATTTTTCATTTTCAGAGACTCTGCATTCCATGAGGGAGCATTTTAAATGGGAAGGTCAAGATTTCTCTGATTCCAGGAAGAGGCTTAGGGAATTCTTGTTTTACCCCAGCATAGGCCTTTAGCTATACCTCCTGTTCTGAATGTGGTGGAAGATGTTTTTGCAGAGGCTTCCCTGAATCCTGATTCTTTGCCTCCTGCCCCAGTTAAACCGGATAGGTACTATAGGGTGCCTGAAGCTCATAAGTATCTTTTAAGAGTCCTAGGGCAGACCCGAAACTGTCTCTCAGGGGCCTAAAGGTGTGAAGGCCTCTGTTGTTAAAAATCCTGTTCCTCCTGATAAAGAGGCAAGGGCTTTGGATAGATGGGGAAAGAAAGTGGATACTTCTTCCACTTTAGCCATGAGGGCGTTGAATTGTCAGTTTCACATGTTAAAATATCAGAATTATCTCCTTTCACAATTGAAATCTAAGGTGGATGCTCTGGCAGAAGGTATTGAGTGTAAAGAGTTGCAGGATTTAGTTCATGTGTCTGAACAGGTGGGTAAACATTCCTTGCAGTGTGGTTTTGATGCTGTGCAGGCCTCCTCGAGGGTGGCTGCCACTGGTTCTGTTCTTCGTAGGCACGCCTGGTTGAGAGATCAGAATTTAGCTGAGCATGTTAAAACAAGGATTTTGGATGCTCCTTTACAGTCTGATGTGTTGTTTGGTTCGCCTGTGGAAGCAGTTTTAAAGAAAATGGAGGACAAGGCTAAGTCTATGCAAACTGTTAAGGATTTTTTGCAGGTTCAGCCTCCGAAATTTAGTAGAAATTGGCCTACTAAGGGATGGACATATCCTGCTTATGATTCCCAGTCTAGGGGTAGGTCTAGACATGGTAGGGGCAGAGCACAAGGTTCTTTTAGGCCTAGAACAGGGAGTTCACCTGCTCAGTCTTCTGGTGAGGGCAGGGGTCAGTCCTTTCGTAAACAGACCCAATGACCTACCTTTTCAGCTGCCAGTACATTCTCGCATGGCAGCACCTTTGGGAGGAAGGCTGGCTCTTTTCAAAGAAAATTGGGATTTAATTACCCAAGACAGATGGGTTTTGGATATCATTCACCACGGTTACAGGTTTTATTTCCATACCTTGCCTCCTTTCAAAGGCATGCCAGACATTCCTCCTCTACAAAGAAAAGAGGCTCACAAGCAAATTTCTCTGTTGCTCCAAATAGGGGCCATTCAGCCAGTTCCTGTGCCAGAAAGGGGCCTAGGATTTTATTCTCGCCTGTTCCTAGTACCGAAGAAGGGGAACATGTGGAGACCAATTTTGGATTTATCTATCCTCAACACTTATCTGGACATTCCCAAGTTCAAAATGTTGACGTTACAACAGCTTTTACCTCTGCTGGGCAAAGATCACTGGATGGTAACTTTAGATCTCAAGGAAGCTTACCTTCATGTGCCTATCAGACTAAGTTGCAGGAAGTATCTGCGTTTTCGAGCTGGAAATTTTCATTATCAGTTCTCTGCATTGCCCTTTGGCTTATCTACTGCGCCCAGAGTATTCACAAAGGTTCTGGCTCCAGTGATAGCTTACTTCAGGTTAAAAGGAATTCAAATCTATCCTTACTTGGACGACTGCCTGATTCTGGCTCAAGAAAAGGAAGACCTTTTACAGCATTTGGAATTTGTGATAGCAGTGCTAAGTTGCCTAGGGTATTCTGTGAACGAAATAAAGTCCAGTCTAGTACCCTCTCAAGACATGTGCTTTCTGGGTGTGAGACTGAATACAGCAGCCCAGATGGCCTTTTTAACCCCGGACAAACAAAAGAATCTTTCCAGTTACTTCCATCACCTATCTCTTCAGTCCGGGCTGACTGCAAGGACAGTCCTTCAAGCCTTAGGGTTCATGGCATCTTGTATTCTGGTGCTTCCCAATGCCAAACTGCATATGAGGAAGCTGCAATGGTATCTCAAAAATGTATGGACACAGCACTGCCAGGATTTGGACACTGTCATTCAAATAATACCTTGCATTCAAAAGGAATTTTTGTGGTGGGCTCAGGAATGTCACCTAAACAAGGGACTCTCTGTGACCCGGCCAGAGGCGAGTCAGATTCTAACGACAGATGCCTCAGACATTGCTTGGGGAGCTCATCTAAATGGAAAGTGGATACAAGACAAGTGGCCTGCCAGACTACAGCATCTACATATCAACATGAAAGAGATGTTAGCAGTCCAGTTTGCATTAATGGCTTTCAAGGAGTTACTTCTTCCAGGGCAGGTGTTGATTCTAACAGACAACACAACTGTCATGTGGTACATCAACAAACAAGGGGGAACACATTCTTACCCGTTGTGCAGGCAAGCAATGATTTTATGGGAGACTGCGCTCAGCTTGCAACTAACTCTTCAGGCAAGGTTTCTGCCGGGAGCACAGAACTCCTTAGCAGATGTGTTAAGCAGACAAATCATGGATCCCCACGAGTGGAAACTGGATCTTCATGTATTTCAAAATTGACAGTGTCATGGGGAACTCCAGACATAGATCTGTTCGCTTCTCCACTAAACCACCAGCTGCCAAAGTTTTGCACAAAGAGGTTTCATCACACAGCTTGGAAAGTGGATGCTCTGTCTTTCAGTTGGAAAAATCTTCATGTGTATGCCTTTCCACCTCTGCCTCTTCTACCAAAGGTGCTCCTAAAGGTCAGACAAGACAAGCCAAGGATGATTTTAATAGCTCCAGATTGGCCTCGGCAACACTGGTACCCATTACTGAGGAGTCTGGTAAGGAAGCCTCCATGGCCTTTACCTTTGATTCCACACCTGTTGTCTCAGAGGGACGGTCACCTGCTCAATGTCAAGCTTCACTCTCTTCATCTCACAGCCTGGCATCTTCTGTTTTGAAACACAGCAGGTCTCAACTTCCTCAACAAGTTTTAAATGTGATTATGGAAGCCAGAAGACCTAGTACAAGGAAAGTGTACGCAGAAAAATGGAAGAGGTTTTTATTTTGGAGTGCAGCAAACAATTTGGAGATTTCTTAGCCTAATTTGAGTGTGGCTCTTCAATATCTTACTGAGTTATTGGACAAAGGTTTGTCTTTCTCTTCCATTAAGATTCATGCTGCAGCAATTTCAGCTCACTATGATTGTGACCCACCATTGTTTTCGCATCCTTTGTTCAAGCAATTTCTTAGAGGGGCAAAGAATATAAGACCCCCACGTAGAGCTCCTACTCCTGCTTGGGATCTCAATTTTGTGTTGGAGAAACTTACTCTACAACCTTTTGAGCCTGCGGCTACTGCTGAATTGAAATACTTGTCATGGAAGACTGCTTTTTTGTTGGCCATTACTTCCGCAAGAAGGGTTTCTGAATTGCAGGCCCTTATGGCGGTAGAGCCTTTTTTGATTTTTCATAAGGATAGGGTATCATTACGTACTAATCCTTCCTTTATGCCTAAGGTGGTTTCTAGTGTGGCTTTAAACCAAACTATTCATTTGCCTACTTTTTATGCAGACCCCCAAAATAAAGGGGAAAAGATTTTGCACACTTTAGATGTACACAGGCAATTGCGTTATTATTTAAGCAGGACTAAGGATTTTAGGCAGTCTCAGCAGTTGTTTGTTTCTTTTGCTTTGAGTTCGCAGGGCAAGCCTGTGTCAAAACAAACTATTTCTAGGTGGATTGGGTTTTGCATTGCATTTTGTTATTCCCATCATGGCAAAGAGATTCCAGCTGGGATTAGGCCTCATTCCACTAGGGCTACTGCCACTTCTACAGCATTTCTAAGGGGGGTGGCAACTAAGGATATTTTGGAGGCAGCTACTTGGAGTTCAGTGCATACTTTCTCTAAGCATTATCACCTTCCTCTCTACTCTAAGTCTAGGGCTGGTTTTGCCACTGCTATTTTGCAAGGCATGTTGTCAGCTCCTGCTTCCTTATGATTTGCCAGCCTCCCTTACCTCTGCTTTGGGATTCTACCCAATAGTTAGGACTGCAGCAATGTGGAATGAAGAACATAGTACAGTTTTGTACCTACCATAAATGTAGATGTTCGAGGATCCACATTGCTGCAGTCCAATTTACCTCCCTCCTTCCCCTCTGTGTTTAGGGGTGGTTGTGTAGGTGAGGTTATATTCTGGTAATTTTGTATTTATTGTACATATTTTTGGTGCAGGTATGTTTGGAGTTTTTGGTTTTGGCCTTGTCTATTTAGGGTCTTCTGACATCTGGGGCAAGAAAAGACTGAGGATATGACGTCGGTCATGCGCATTAGTACCCTGACGTACTGACGTCAGTCTAATGCGCCCTGACCGACGTCAGCCATATACTTTGGTATTCGGGCCGACTGGACAGCGGACTACCCAATAGTTAGGACTGCAGCAATGTGGATCCTCGAACATCTACATTTATGGTAGGTACAAAACTGTACTTTTTCCATTCTCTTGTTGACTTAGGTGTTAGAGTACTTTCTGCTACGTTATGAATGTAATCTGTATGGCAGCTGTTGTTCTCGTAAAGGATCCACATCCAAAATCCCACTCTCCTTAGTCTTTGAATTTCCCCTCTGCTTCATCATCATCCCTTTCTACTTTGAATGATAAGTTTCAGCTTGTGTTATGTATATGAGCCTAAATTATGTAGCTGTTAAATATCCCTTCAAATAAGGTAATCCTAAAACACCTTGTCCTGTTTTAAGGCTCAGCTTTTCCCACTTAATCCTGTCCTTCTTCCCCTTCGAGGTAAAGTCCTTCAACTGTTTATTAGTTATTGTTCACAAGTTCTCCTCTGGTTGCTAAAAAAAATATGCCTGATTTGTATATTAAACTAAAGGGCCTAAAACATTTTCACTGCTTGTGTCTTACTATCCGTATCCATAAACAAGAGCTTACAGTTTCTCATTTTATGTATTGTCTTTTGTTTAGTCTCTTCCCACATATCCTTAGCTGCCATAACAAAAGCATTTTTAAACCATACTCTTAAATGTTTCATCTTATCGCGTCCCCATAAATTTGGGTATTGCTGAACCAGTTCATGTGTGGTACATAATTTATGGCTTTTGCCTTTGTTTTACCTTCATTAATTTTATATCCTGAAAAGACTTGAAACTGTCCAAAATGTTCTACAACACTGAAATATCCTTTTCTGGATGTATCAGGTCCAAATAATATTGTCTACAAATAAAGCCAACTTTTCTTTATTACCATACCAGTTGTAAACTTGAATTTCTTAGTCCCTTATTTTCTTTGCCAATGGCTCAAAATATAAAGCAAATAAAGGGGGAAGGGGGCAACCTTGCTTGGTTCGTCTGTTCAGACAGGTACCTTCCTACTTCATTCTTGCCTCCGATCCTCCATATTTTCTCATAATTAACCTTGTTAACAAGGAATGGAATTGCTTCCATTGTCCTACTCATAAAGTCCCAGCTTACTCTGTTGAATGCTTTCTCTGCGTCAAGACTCACCAACAGCAGCGGTATTTTCTTACATTCTGCTTCCATCTGAATCATCATTGTTATTTTAATGTTGACAAATGTTTGCCTCCTGCCCACAAAACCACATTCATCCATATCTTTCAATTTTGGCAACACCTATGCCATTCTTTTAGCTAGTATAGACATAAACATTTTTAATCATGATTTAAAATCGAAATGGTCTATATGAACCTGTGTTTGATGGGTCTTTACCATCTTTAGGTATTACAGCCACCACAGTGTTTTTCCAAAGTGTTGGTGATTCCCCTCCTTTTAAAATACTGTTATACCAAATCTTCCAGATTTTTATCACTTTCTTCCCTCCTAGCTTCCAAACTTCCACAGGAATACCATTTGTTCCTGGAGACTTTCTTGCAGACTGGTTATACATCAAAAATTTGTATCACATGTTCTGCTAAGTAACTGTTAGCTATGCTAACTGTTGAGCCTCATCTACCTTTAACTTTGGCATACTTAAGTCTTCCATAAATGTTTACATTTGTACTCTTTCCTGATTTCCACCTTGCTGTGCTTAAATAAATTTTCATTAAATTTTCAGAATGTCTCTAATACACACCTAAAGGATCTATGGTTATTTTTCTTGTTATAGGCTCCCTAAGTTTGGCAACAACCCTTTCTACTTTTTGTTGCCTAAGTTGTTGTGTTAAATGTTTTTGTACACTGAAGTTATCAAAAACAGTTGCTTAACAGCAATCTTTCTAAACCTAGATTTACTATCAAAATGTAGAATTGCACTCAGGCAAACATGGGAATGCCGAATGTGTATTCACTGATTCCTGTATTGTGGAACTGCAATTCTGCAAATGTGCTGTAGCAAGTGCCACTGTGCATTTACTCATATGAGGTCAACATTATGAATAAAGATCACAGTACTAGGCGGATTGGGAAATTTACCCTTTTCCTCACTGTAGTGCAGTCTCAGAGTTGGAATATATCGTTTGCAGGGGGCTGGGGGGGGGGGGTGCAGGGGACTTGCCCCCTGCAAAAATGTGAATTAAAATGATGTGCAGTACTGAACTGCATTTGTCCGTACTGCTGGGAAGGCAGGCTGGTAAGTGTCAGCAGGTAAACTTTCGGAAATGCTTAAGCCTTTGGGTCGATCATTTCGAACTGATGTGTTTTTGACATTTTAACTTAATTAGTGTTTAGGTATTTGGAATTTTTTTCAATGCTTGTGTACAAAATGTGTTTTGACTTTTAAGATTGTGATAGTATACCTTAAACTCATGCACATTATCCAGATACTCCCTTGTTTTCTCTTTACCACTCTCCAGTTATGCCTCTATTTTTCTGTGAGATGCCTGTTATTTTAGAATACTTTTTAACCTTTGTTAGCCTCTCTAAATAATTCAGATTACTCCTTAACCCTATCTCTTTATCTTTTATTTGCACCCTGTTTTTAAACTTCATTTTTGTTTTATCTCATTCACTAGGTATAATTTCTGAAGAAATTTCTGTCTTCTCAAATAACTCTTAAATCATTTCCACTATTCTTTCCTTAAATTCTTCTCTTTTTAATAGATTCATAGGTTGGTACTAGGCTATCGTCCCTAGGGCCTATACAAGCCTAGCCATGACAATTCCCTGGCTATTTCTTCCCACAATATTTACTTTTCTGGACCCCTGTCTAGCAGGGCGACTGACGTGATCCCTGGGGTGAATTTCCTATCTCCCATCCAATCATCAGGGTTCCTTTTGAAGAGGGCCAAAGAAGTGCTCTGCTCGACATGTATGGACAGTCTATTCCAGAGTCTGAGGAGTCTCTGGGTCAGGAACCTATCTCTCCAGCATGTTTTGTTCATTGTGATGACAAGGTTTAGATTCCTGGAGGTAGGTGGGAAAGTGCCAATGTCTCATTTTTACTTCATTAGTCTGCCTTTTTATCTTCGTTTTTGTTGGTGAATGATCTGGAATAGTTCCTGGATTTATGTTGAAGCTTCAATTTAAGGCACATGTTCCTGTAGAATGTAATTTATATCTAGTCTTGCACAGTTATTGTAACTTGTACCTTGGGGAATATGATGTAAAAATTTTCCAGGTTCCTATTACTGAAGTTATGTCTTCCATATCAAACATTTTCATAAATGTCTTCAGAAATCTACCCTTATTTGTTACATTTTCGCTTCTAGGTCTCCCAGATACATCTTCACTGTTGCAAATTAAGTTCTAGTTCCCACTTGTAATATTCCCTGCTGATTATATCTTCTAAAATTTTCTTAGCTCCATAATAGGGTTTTTGGTGGAATATAAATAAGTGCCAGCATAATCTTCCCTTGCCAGTAGCCCCCTTACTATCACAAGTCTGCCATTATCTCCCCCAATCCTCTGTCACTGTTGGAGCACCTCTAGCAGTTAGTATAATTACTCCCCTTTTCTTTTTTCCCTGATATTCTGCTGAATATCCATCCTGAAATCATTTATTTTTCAAATTTACATGCTCATTTCTTTCTGAATGTATCTCTGCAGGATTGATGTTTACACCTTACATTTCGTAATGTAATTCAGTGCTTATCTAAGCAATCCTGTCTTGGTTTGTGATTTACCGTGGAGTTGCCTAGTAAGTTTTATTTTAATTTATATTTTATTTCTTGCCATTGGTTTTTACTATTTATAGGAAGGACAGGATAGCTTGTAGACAAGATTTGCTTTGATTTATATTTTGTTGTTTTACCTTTAATTTTCACTGTTTGTTGTTAGAAAGGGATATTTTTAGACAAATGCTAGGCAGTCTAAGGGACTTAGCTATAAAGTCACTCAGACTGCAGAGAGGACAGTCCAGAGCTTATCTAAACAGCCCTGTCTTGGTGTGTTATTTACTGTTCTTTATTGTTAAAAAGAGGTGCGTCTGCGAGCGATAGTGAGCAGAAACTACTGCGCACATTCACTTGCGATGTAAAGGAATTACGGCTTTTATCCAACTTTCAGAACTTGTACGGTCAGAACAACTTTACTGTATTTTAGTATTTAATTGTATACTGTTTGTGTGATTTTTCTCACAGAAGTTGATTTAAGTTCTCTTTGAATTTTGTAATACCTGATCTTAATTATTCTTTTCTTTATAATTTTTGAAGCTAATATGGATTCCTTAAATGAGTATGCCATTAATTATTTGCTAAAACACAAATATGTTGTACACTTAGTAAATGCCATGTATATTTAAAGGTAACATCTGATAAGACTGGTGATCTGTGTTCCTCATGTCAAAAGTTAGATGATTTGCTTACCATTACTAGTAGTAAATCTAGACTTACTGATGACGATTGCTCTTGTGCAATTAGCACGGCTTGGGAAACTGTAGTTTCATAAGTAAATGACTGTACTATTGAGATAAATAATGTTAGACAAAGAGCAAATAGAACACATTTATGAAAGGATGTGTCTGTTATCTGTAAAGATCACTCAACCCCAATGAAACAAAGAGATGCCCCTGACAACTTTTGAATTCACGATACAAGTATTCCTCAGTCTGAGGATGCAGTGTGTTTAGAAGGAAATAAAAGAAAGAATGGAGGAAGTTCACAACAAATAACAAAGACGAAAAAGAAACTGATAAATGTCTGTAAAGTAAAGAGAATACATACTAAAAAAGACCATGCTTTGTTATGTAACACAGTTTACAGGGAATGATAACATTTTTCTGTAAAAGCAACATGTTTCTAAAAGAGAAGGTAGGAAAAAAAAGAGACAAGGGGCAGGTGAAAAAGGTAGAAATCAAAATTGAATGTGGATGGACTGAAGAACATTACTGTAAGTAAAAGGAGAAATATAAATGTTGACAACATGACTCAGGCAGTGGATATACAAAGCAAGCTGGATGAGAATTGTATGCTTGCAAATGTAATACACAATGAAAACAGTGGGATTAGACTAAGGGAGATGAAGATCATTCCTTTGTAACAATTTATAGAGCAGATATTACTGAATTAGAAGTTGAAAATTCTTCAGATCTGGTCAGAAAAGATATTCTTGTTGTGGAGATTCGATGTATTAGATGAAGTGATACGTACATTTGCAGAGAAGATAAACATCAAATTGTGTTTTGCTTGCCAGAAGCAGAAATAGAGGATGTGAGACAAGCCTTAGAATGTAAGTAAGTATGGATCTGTTTTTATTCATGTCTGTACAAATGATCTCATACGCAAGGGCTCTATGACTGTTAGGAACTTACAGCCCTCTTAGATAGGATAGCTTGTACTGGTGTTAGGACGTATTTTTCACAAATTACACGTAGAATGGAGAGTAAATAGGCCACAGTGGTGCAGCGGTTAGCATTTTCGCCTCACAGCAAGAGGTTCTCCCGTTCGATTCTCTGCTGGAGCGCCTTCTGTGTGGAGTCTGCATGTCCTCCCCACGGTCTAGTGATGCTAAAGACCTGAAGGTAGGTGCGAGCATGAATGGGCGTGCCTTCTTTGAAGGTTGGGCATCGGACTTGCAACTCAGCACCGTAAAAATCCACTGCCAATCATGAGCGGACCGGAGTTCCACTTTGGCGACCCCTAACTGGGAAAAGCTGAAAGACTTTACATGTAGAAAGGAGAGTCAGGTCACTGTGAATGAAAAGATTTTTTTAAGTAAATACCTACTTGAAAAAATATCCTGTTTTAAAAAATGGAAATGTGTAGAGCATCTGAGCCTCATTGTAGGTGCACACGTGTTCAGACAAAATGGCATGCATTTGTCAAGATCAGGGAAGATAATTTTGCTACAGATATTTTGCAATATTTGTCAAACACAAGGCAGGGTTTTTGCCAGGTCAAAAATGTAACAGTTCACAGATAGCAATGTTTGATGCATCTCTAGTGGTCATTAATGCTAGTAGCATTAATAGTAAAGTTTTATTATTGGAAAATTTGCTAAGTTCCCACGAGATTGATTATTTTTTGGCCTTAGAATACCCATTAAACCATAGCAGTAAATGTCTTGTCTTATGCATCCATCAAAGTGAATATTTCTGCTGTATCATCCTGCCCTATCCATGGTTCCCCCTATTTTGTACTCCAGGCCTACCGTTAACCAGGTTCTCAAAAAAGTCCTGCATATTAGATCTGCAAGACAAAATGTTGCATCACCATCGGATTTTAAGTGTTTTTTCATTGGCAGTTCTGTCTTCTTTGCCCCTTTCCAGTTTTTATTTTGGAAGATGGTGTTTTGATGGCTTTTACTTCTGCTAGGGGAATCTCTGATCTCCGAGCTTTATTGTGCAGCTAACTCTTTTTTTAGGTTTCATCAGGACCCTGGGTATCCCTTCATACAAAAACCCTTCATTTATGCCTTGGGTTTATGAGCTATACCTTAACCAAACCATTTTGCCAGTTTTCTTTCCTAATTCACAAAACATAGGAAAGATGACCCATCATTCCCTGCAAGTGCCCTGACAGCTGAGATATTATTTGCACAGGTCTAAAGAATTCAGAAAAAGTAATCAGCTCCCTAATCATCTTAGCAGAAGAGAAGAATGGGAATACAGTAAGTAAGGACATTTTTTTATGAATACCTTACTGATTGAATGTCATGCTGTTACACAATTCATGGCAAATCTGTTGCATGGCATAGCAGAGCACACTCCACTTGAGCCACTGCAGCCATCACTTAGGCTGTTTTACAAGCAGCAACTGGCAGTTCAGTATGCGTCATCTTCTGTAGGCAGTACAATCTAAAGTAGCCTCTAGGGTAAGGGCAGGATTTGTCTCTGTTAATCTGTTGGGTCTTATCTTTTGTTTACATGTCTGCAATCACTCTGTTCTCTTATTTTTATTTATTTATTTGTATTTCTTTACCAAGGTGGTTCATCTGTGCAGAGCTTCTTTTCAGAGGAGGCCCGGAGAGAAAAGCTCCACACACAGTATACAGTACATAATATCTGTATGAACAAATATTGATAGTTTTTATAGTTACGTAATAAGATAAAAAAGTTTATAATGAGCAGGCAAAAGCAGTTTAAATGAGAAGCAACATGGTAGGCATAAATTTGCAAATTATTTGAGCCTTATATAAGTTTTATAAACTGCACAGATTATGTTGAGTTTGGATCAGGTCCTCAATGCTCTCTCTAAATCCAAGAACAACACATTGATGTTCCCAGGCAGTATCCCAGGGTGCCTTCTAGATAGCAGGAAGCATGACCTATTAGACCGTCTGGAACTGCTGTTCAACTGTAACCTCCAAACAGGCTTTGTGCCTCACGAATAGACAAACAGCAACAATGATCCCTCTCCACTAATGTGGGCCATCTACAAACCTTGGAAACTTCAGACCCGTAAGTCTCAGTAGCCTCCTGTACAAAGCCAAGGAAAGGATTATCATGGAAATGATCACTTATGACATAGGAAACCTCCAAACACTGGATCCAACCCAACCTATTTTGGTTTCATCAAGGGCAGGTCATGCCTACTCAAACTGGTGGACTTATTTGAAAAGGTCATGAAAGCAGTGGATGAGGGCAAAATGGTTCACACACTCTACCTTGATCTGGCCATGGCATTTGACAAAGTACTCCATTCAGGCATTGTTGACAAACTCAAGAGGCTAGGTAAAAACCCTTATGTCACAAAGTAGATAGCCAGTAGACTAACAGACAGGACCCAGGACGTTAGAATTGAGAAGTCCTCTTCTACAAAGAGGCCAGTCAGAAGCGGAGTCCCTCAGGGGTTGGCCATGATACCACTCCTTTTTAACATTTACTTCTGTAATGTCAAGGTGAATGTCAAGGGTATCTGGCTGACTAAAGTTGCAGTTGATTGCAAATTAGGAGAAGTCATGGAATCCCCCACCGACAGTGATGTTATCCAGGAAGGACTGACACAGACAAATAACTTGTGTCAGAGGCATGGACTAAATGCCAAACTACATAGTAGAATCTTTCGGGAAGTCGTCCACTCCCGGTAACAGTAATATTGACAACACACCCCTAACAGTTAACCCAGTAGTTAGTGACTCTGGGTGCACACAAACAGTGATTGAGCCATTGACTATCACATGTCTACAATAGTGAAGAAATCATTCTGTGTCGTGCAGCTTATAAACAAAGTATAGCATCTAGGTCCAAGGAAGTCATTATTCCATTGTATTCAGCATTCATCAGACTTGTTGAGTGCAGTGCCCCCTTTGGTATGTACCTAACCAGGCATATCCAACAACTGGAACCTCCATAGACTTTCCTCACTAGGAGAATACAGGACGTAAGTAACATGTCCTGTGCAGAGTACCTAAAAGCCCTGTCCCCTATATTCTGTCTCCTACAGGCTGTTGAGGGGAGGCCTATGCCTGGCATTGTCAGACCACACATTGATGGACCTGCTGCATGTCTGCAAAACAAGCAGCACCAGAATTACCCATTCTGAAGACTTGCTTGTGATATAAGTAGGACTTGCTGTAGAGAAAGGTATGTATCCCAGAGGCTGCTCCTTTCCTAGAACAGGCTTCCCCATTCATGTGAAGCAGAGTTCCTCCCTAACCCAATTCAAGTGTAACTTACTGGATGGAGAACGGGAAATTCATCCCTGGTTTAGCACCTGTGTCTCTAATGGACACAAGCAGCATTTAAATGTTTCATCTCCCAGGCCCCTGCTTACACTTTTCAAGGATACCAGAACTTGTCATAGATTTGGGATGCATGGCTAAGCTTAAAAACTGCCTTGTGGCCATAAGCCTAGTACATACTTGTAGACCTATGAACCTATTTGAGCTTTAAATGCAGAGAATTAAACAGTTGTGGAGATCAGTAATAAGAGTTGAATTGGATAGCTTAGGCTTATAGGTAGGTACTAGGCTATTGGCCCTAGGGCCTATATAAGACTAGCCAAACGATATCCTGGCTTTTGCCACCCAAGAAAATTATCTTCCTGTGCCCTTGTCAAGCAGAGCCACAGAAGTGATCCCTGGGGTGAATTTCCTGTCTCCCATCCAATCATCAAGATTTTTCTTGAAGGGTGCTAATGAGGAGCTTTGTTTGATATAGATAAGTAGTTTATTCCAGAGTATGAGAAGTCTCTGGGACAGGAATCTATTCCTTCAGCATGTTCTGTTTATTGTGGTGAGAAGGTGTAGGTCCTTAGAGCATGTAGCTCGGAGGGATTGGGATTTAAGTGGAGCATATCCAACAGCTCTGGGTTTGACATAGCTTTGTATGTTAGGCAGAGATCGCCTCTGAGTAGGCGATATGCGACAGAGTAAAGCTGGAGTTTTTTGAGACGGTCTGCGTAGGGCATCTGTTTGAGGCCGGTAATCCTCTTTGTGAGGAATTTCTGTGGCCTTTCCAGTTGTTGATGTCTTGTGAGGTACATACCAAAAGGGGCGTTGTACTCTATAATGGGTCTAATGAGTGATGAGTAGAGGGGAACAATGATCTCTTTTTTCCTGGATGAGAAACCTTTTGTGATGAGGTGTGCCATGTAGAAGGATTTCCTGACTACTGTGGCGATGTGATTATCAAAGGAGAGACTACTGTCCACCTGTGACCCAAGGTCTTGTATCACACTTTCGGTGTTAGACTACCGCCTATGTGGCAGTTCATGTGTACAGAGTTTTTGCCAAAAGGGATGACGATGCACTTTTTGGCATTGAGCTTGAGGCCATGGCTTTGACACCAGGCATCTGTCTCAATGAGGCCCTTTTGTAAGATGTCCACATCGTTAGGAGTTTTGATTATGGCTCCTAGTTTGCAGTCATTTGCAAACTTTGTTAGCCAAAGACCTTCTGTGTTAGCCTGTACTTCAGAGAAGTAGATACCAAACAGGAGAGGACCTAGGACTGAACCCTGTGGTACTCCACTTGTCACTGGTCTGAAGTTGGATTTAGAGTCTGCTACTTTCACAGTGTGGGTTCTGTCAGTGAGCCAGTTAGAAACCCATCTTGTGACATAGGAATTTATACCTAGTTTGTGAGGTTGTCTATAATTCCAGAGTGGGGGTGGTGTCGAAAGCCTTAGTGAGATCTAGATAGGCTGTGTGAACCACCTTACCTTCATCTACGGCTTTGGTGACTGCTTCAAAGAAGTCTATCAGGTTTAGGAGACATGATCTGCCTTTTACAAACCCAAACTGGGTAGGGTCCAGAGTTTGGAGATTACCAATATCATTGCTTATAAGTTTCATGATGATACGTTCCATAACCTTGCAGACCAGGCTCGTCAGGCTATTGGGGCGGTAGTTCCCGGGGTCCGTGGTGGCTCCTCCTTTGTGGAGTGGGATAACCGTTGCTGTGCGCCATTCAGTGGTCGCAAAGCCTGAGGTGAGGCTATGATTGAACATGGCACTTAGGTGGGGTGCCAGTTCGTTCTGTAGTTCATGTAGAACCCAGCCTGGGATGTTGTCAGGTCCCATGGATACTGTGTTCTTGGCTTTGGAGAGTGTGTTTTTTACCTGTGCAGCTGTGATTACAGTAACTTTGCATTCTTCCGGTATACAGATAGGCCCTTTAGGGTATGAGAGAGGGGTAAAGTTAGCACTGAACCTATCTGCCAGGATGTTGACAATATCAGTTGGTTCTGTATAATTAGTGCCATTGTGGTGTAACTCAGAGCAGGTCTGAGTGTTGCCATTGAGATTCTTGACATAGTTATAGAATGCTTTGTGGTTATCTTTAGAGTCAGTGGCGATTTTGTTTATATAATTAGCTTTGGAGGATTTTTATGAGGGATCTCAGCTTCTTACTGAGGCTGACCACGGAGTTCCTCCAATCATGGGATTTTACTCCTTTTTTGCAGCAGTTTCTTTCTTCTGTTGTAGAGTTTGTTTACGGCAGGGGACTACCAGATTGGCTTCCTTTTTTTGGAGGATAGCATCTTGGTTCTGTTAGGGATTTGCACGATCCATGCACTCGTGTAAGTGCTTATAAAGTGCAATTGTATAGGATTTAGCAGTCGTACCTCTATTGTCCATCAGCATGGGTGTTGTGAAGTTTGTCAGTTCTGTCTTAAGAAGCGTGAAGTTGGCTTTGGAGAAATTTTTTATGGTGGTTTCCCTAATGGGGGGTGGGGGTGGGATGTGGATGTCTAGGGTGATTTGCTTGTGGTTGGATCTGACCAATGAGCAATTGACCTCTGGTGGAACACCGGTTGCCCGTGTTGGTAATGACCAGGTCTAGGATATTGCTGCCCTTGGTGGGGGTGTGAATAAGTTGATCCAAGGTGTTGGAATTTATGAATTCCAGAAAAAGCTGAGCACAAGAGTTGGTACATGAGTAGTTTTCCCAGTTAATGGTGGGGTAGTTGATATCGCCCATTGTTAGGGTGTTAGGTTGTACCCTGATATTTTCCAGTGTATCAGGGCATGGTGGGGGGGGTCTGTAGCAAGCTACAGTTTGGATTGCGGTCTTGCCCAGTGTTAGATGCACATGGATAAACTCGGCTGCATTATGCTGAGCAACTAGCCTGGCGGTGTGGATATCCTTAATGAATATGGACATGCCTCCGCCTTTAGTGCTTTGGTCTGGGTTAGGTGGCCGAAAGGTGTGGTATGAATTATAGCCTGGTAATGCAGGGGTGCTCTCTGGAGCCTTGAACCAGGTCTTTGTCACTGCACAGATGTCGATGTTCTCCATTTTAAGGAGTGCCTCGAATGAGTGCATTTTGAGGTTTAGACTTCTAGCATTAAGTAGCATTACCCTCAGATTATGCTTGCTTGTATCTGTTACGGTGGTGAATTTGTCATTTGAATCTTGCCTAAAAAAGGCACTATAGGGGTGGCAAGAGCCTTAGCCAGTATCCGGAATCCCAAGGGTGACAGGTGCAAGCCATCTCTGGCAAAGCATCGTGGATTGTCGATTGTCATCCCAGGCAGACAGATACTGGATCCCCTTAGAATGACACCAGAAGCTTAGCCAATTGTTGAAGTCAATCAGTTTGTCCTTGTACTGTGGTATCATTCTGGGTGATGGCAGGATGCAACTCAGGGCTAGGGTCATACCTGCCTGGGCTACAAGATCAGACAGCTCCTCCATGTCTCTTTTCATGTAGTCCAGGGAGGTACGTCTCAGGTCATTCACACCAACATGGACAATGACAAAATCATATTTGTACTTGTGGAGTGACTTGGGTGCATGTGTTATGTGGCGGATCCTGGCACCTGACAGGTATCTGACTGTAACTTTCTCCTTGTTTATCCTGGTGAGTGGAACATCAGTGTGCCTGACTATAGAGTCACCTATGACTAGAGTGTTGGGTACGATGTTGTTCCTTATGGGCTGTGGTTGAGTGGCACACTGAGTTTGTGGGCTATGTGTCATTTGGGTTGTGTTGGGGGGTGGAGGTTGTTTGTGTTTCTGTTTTGGATGTCCCTGTTCCTTGGGTAGATTTTTTTTTGAGAGCCTCCTCAATTGTAGGTGTGTGTTTTGTGTTGCTATGTGTGTGTTTTGGTGGTGTTGGTTTTGAGGGACTATGTGATGAGTGTGGTGTGGTGCAAGTGTTTACCTTCTCCTCTTGACTGTCTAGTCCTGTCTTGGGTGAAGAGAGGTTTACTTCCAGTTTGGCTATATAAGTGCATCTCTCACAGGTTGTAGTGTTGGGTGGTAGGAGGAGAGGGATGTCTGTGTACATGAGGCAATTGCTGCATTGCCCCAAGATGCCCGGATTCATCAGTTAGACTGGAGGAAACACCGGGAGCTGACCCTTAGACATGCCTGGATAGGTGTTTATTAAGTACTAAAAACTGTTTTCCTCTAGGCAAGTAAAGAAAGTTGAGTGCTGTTGTAATTTGTAGCTTATTTAGTGCTTAGTAACAAAACATGGAGAGATTTAAAATAGAAACCGAATATCCACTCCAACCAGATAACTAGAGAAAAACAAAAATTCAGAAGGTCAGGAAGAGAGCCGGACTGCAAACTCTTAAGCTTTCCTTCATTTTAATGAACCACGAACTTCATCAGAATAAATCTATGAATGTAAAACCACCCTTATATACAAACCACATGTCATTATCTACCAGTGAAAAACATTAAACAACCAATCAATCCTTCATAACACATGTATAGCTACACAAATTGAGTTAAAAAATCAGCATATAAAAGTTAAATAACCATCATAAACACGTATAAACATAAAAAAACAGTCATAAATGTTGAAGTCTCTGCAATTGCGAGAAACACGTAATTGTTGCATTTAGTCCTGGCAGATAGTCGGCCCTTAAAGCTATGTACCATTTACTCTCCCTACACTGTAATAAGGCTTTGAAATCACCAACAAATGCCCCTGAATCAACAGCATCTAATACAAAGAAAGTATACTTTTAAAAATCATCGCATGCCATAGCATGACGTGCCAGTGCATTTTTCTTATCCTTATTCTTGATTGCTAAAACATGCTTGTAAATTCTTTTCCCCAAGGTCCTAATGGTTTTGCCTATATAAAATCTTGTGCATGAATTGCACACAGTAATATAGACAACACATGTAGAATCACAATCATAAAGACCTCTGTCCCAAAAAAAATCTTTTTGTCTGAGGGTAATGCTACTCATTGCTAGAAGTCTAAACCTCAAAATGCATTCACTCAAGGCACTCCTTAAAATGGAAAACATCGACATCTGTGCAGTGAGAAAGACCTGGCTCAAGGCTCCAGAGAGCACCCCTGCATTACCAGACTATAATTCATACGATACCTTTCAGCCACCTAACCTGGACCGAAACACTAAAGGCGGAGGCGTGTCCATATTCATTAAGGATATCCACACCTCCAGGCTAGTTGCTCAGCATAATGCATCCGAGATTATCTAAGTGCAATTAACCCTAGGCAAGACCGCAATCCAAATTATAACTTGCTACAGATCCCACACCATACCCCAGGATTCCCACTCCTCATTTCTTGATACACTGGAAAATATTAGGGTAGTACAACCCAGTACCCTAATAATGGGTGATTTCAACTACCCCACCATTAACTGGGAAAACTACTCGTGTACCAACTCATTTGCTCAACATTTTCTAGAATTCATAAATTCCAGCGCCTTGGATCAACTTATCCACACCCCCACCAGGGGCAGCAATATCCTAGACCTGGTCATTACCAACATGGGGGACCAGTGTTCCACACCAGAGGTCCGTTCCTCGGTCAGAGCCGACCACAAACTAATCACTCTCGACATCCACATCCCGCCCCCACCCCCCATTAGGGAAACCACCGTAAAAAAATTCTCCAAAGCCAACTTCATGCTTCTTAAGATAGAAGTGGCAAACTTCACGACACCCATGCAGATGGCGGACAGTAGAGGTATGACTGCTTAATCCTACACAAATGCACTTTATAAGCACTTACATGAGTGCATGGATCGTGCTATCCCTAACAGAACCAAGATGCTATCCTCCAAAAAAAGGAAGCCAATCTGGTGGTCCCCTGCCATAAACAAACTCTACAACAGAAGAAAGAAACTGTTGCAAAAAAGAGTAAAATCCCATGATTGGAGGAACTCCGTTGTCAGCCTCAGTAAGAAGCTGAGATCCCTCATAAAATCCTCCAAAGCTAGTTACGAAAACAAAATCTCCACTGATTCTAAAGACAAGCACAAAGCATTCTATAGCTATGTCAAGAATCTCAATGGCAACACTCAGATCTGCTCTGAGTTACACCACAATGGTACTAAATATACAGAACCAACTGATATTGCCAACATCCTGTCAGATAGGTTCAGTGCCAACTTTACCCCCCTCACTCCCTAAAGGGCCCATCTCTGTACCGGGAGAATGTAAAGTTCCTGTCATCATGGTTGCACAGGTAAAAACCACACTCTTCAAAGCCAAGAACACAGCATCCATGGAACTGACAACATCCCAGGCTTGTGTTCTACACAAACTACAGAATGAACTGGCACCCCATCTAAGCACCATTTGGTTTGTGCCCACTGAATGACTCTCAGTGATGGTTATCCCACTACACAAAGGGGGCGCCACCATAGACCCCAGGAACTACTGCCCCATTAGCCTAGCAAGCCTGGTCTGCAAGGTCATGGAACTTATCATCATGGAATTTATAAACAAAGACATTGGTAATCTCCAAACTTAGGACCCCACCCAGTTTGGGTTCGTAAAAGGCAGATCATGTCTCCTAAACCTGATAGACGACTTTGAAGCAGTCACCAAAACCGTAGACGAGGGTAAGGTGGTTCACGCAGCCTATCTGGATCTCGCCAAGGCTTTTGACACCATCCCCCACTCTGGAATTATAGATAAACTCACTAAACTAGGTGTAAATCCCTATGTCGCAAGATGGTTTACCAAATGGCTCACTGACAAAACCCACACTGTGAAAGTAGTAGACTCCAAATCCAACTTCAGACCAGTGACAAGTGGAGTACCACAGGGTTCAGTCCTTGGTCCTCTCCTGTTTGGTATCTACTTTTCTGAAGTACAGGCTAACACAGAAGGCCTTTGGCTAATGAAGTTCGCAGATGACTGCAAACTATGAGCCATAATTGAAACTCCTAACGATGTGGACATCCTACAAAAGGGCATCACTGAGACAAATGCCCAGTGTCAAAGCCATGGCCTCAAGCTCAATGCCAAAAAGTGCATTGTCATCTCCTTTGGTAAAAACTCTGTACCCATGAGCTACCAAATAGGTGGTAGTCTACTTAACACTGACAGTGTAATGATAGACCTTGGGACACAAGTGGACAGTAGTCTCTGCTTTGATAATCATATCGCCATAGTAGTAAGGAAAGCCTTCTATGTGGCACACCTCATCACAAAAGGTTTCTCATCCAGGAAAAAAGAGGTCATTATTCCCCTCTACTCGTCATTTATTAGACCCATTATAGAGTACAACGCCCCTTTTGGTATGTACCTCACAAGACATCTACAACAACTGAAAAGGCCACAGAAGTACCTCACAAAAAGGATTACCAGCCTCAAACAGATGCCCTATGCAGAGTGTCTCAAAAAACTCCAGCTTTACTCGTCACATATCGCCTACTCAGAGGCGATCCCTGCCTAACATACAAAGCTATGTCAAACCGACAGCTGTTGGACATGCTCCACGTAAAGAAATCCCAATCCCTCTGAGCTACATGCTCTAGGGACCTAAAACTTGTCCCCACAATAAAGAGAACATGCTGGAGGGCTAGATTCCCTTCCCAGAGAGTTCCCATACTCTGGAACAAGCTACCTATCTATATCAAACAAAGCTCCTCATTAGCACTCTTCAAGAAAAATCTTGTTGATTGGATGGGAAATAGGAAATTCACCCCGGGGATCACCTCTGTGGTTCTGCTCAACAGGGGGACAGGAAAATAATTTTCTTGGGTGGCGAAAGCCAGGGTACCTTTTTGGCTAGGCTTATATAGGCCCTAGGGCCAATAGCCTAGTACATACCTATGAACCTATGTTTAAGTTCAACAGAACCAGAGTTTGCAATAAATCTACATTGCCTGCAATGACCACAGGCATAAGTACCAAAAGACACTTGCCTACCTCTGTTAGATTTAAACTTATTTTTCTCCAAATTGGTCTTAATATCTACAACTTTTTGTATGTGAACAATGGCTTCTTACCTAAAACCTTATCCATATCTGAATGACCTAACAACACCTTCCAATTCTTCTTAATAATATTTCTGACATTTATGCCATCAGAAATCAGCAAGGGGAAGGCTAATTCAAAGCCTACCAAATCATGCCTAGATCTAGAGTCTGAATTGATCCTAACCAACAAAATAGGACTAACTGTGTTTTCACGTAGAACCATGACTTCAGAGACTATTTTCTTTAACCAAAATAAATTATAGCCCCTCTCCACAAAAAACTGCACAAGTTTATCCACTTCCAAAAGAAAAGCAGATTCATCACTAGTTAGCCGACTTAATCATATACGTTGTCCGTTTACTACCCCTCTTTTCATATGTTGGAGTGTAAATTTTCTCTATGCAAATACTGATTAACAAATGTAGACTTTCTATATATTCTACAAGAAGAAGCAAAGGTGTCTTGATCAACATCCAAATGTATATCTAAGAAGTCAACGGCATTCCCAAATCCACCAAGAGTAAATTTTAAAAACATGGTGGAACTGCTTAAATCCTCCAAAAGTGTAGAGAAACTCTCAAGATCCCCCCGCTACAAAAAAAAAAATGTCTATGTAACCCCTGTAAAAAAATGTTATGCGCCAAAGGATGAGTAACAAGATATTTTATGTCCCACATGGCCATGACAAGGTTGGCAAAAGATGGTGCCACTCTAGAACCCATAGCCACACCAGAAATCTGTGGAAACACAGATGTACCAACTTTAATGAAATTGTTCCCTAAAACAATTTCCATCAAAGTAACCAAGGTGTTTACTTTGTCATTATCAAAATCAGTGTAGAGCGTTCGGTGCTCCTTAAAAAAATCAACCCCAGCTTCTTGATCTATACTTGTATAAAGAGAAGTGACATCCAATGATGCAAAGACAAAGGGTGTATCGATGTTACTGAGATTACACAACAGTTCCAATAAATGCCAGGAATCTCTAAGATAAAATTTCGACCTTTGGTCAACAGGATTAAAAATGTTGTCCAACCAGATTGAAATTGGTTCAGTCTTAGAATTTGCAGCTGACACAATTGGCCTAAAAGGGGGGTTATTTTACTTTTGTGTCTCTTTGGAATACCAAAAAGCAAAGCCAGTCTAGGATATTCCACCAGTAACTACATACATGTACAATGAGTAGTTTTACCCTGACAAAAAAGGTAAAAAACTTAACAATCTACCCTTTTAAAACAGTTTTGAACATACTCTAAAGTTGACCTCCTTGTAATTTTCTTCATCAATTATGAGTCATAACATTGCTTTCTCATAGTCAGTAGACTGCAGAATAACTATAGCCTCACCCTTGTCAGCATTCATCACTCTTAAATCTTGGTTGGACGCTAGGTCAAATAAAGCTCTTTTGTTCACTGTCTGTAAGGTTTGAGACATTGTAGTGACCACGCTTAAGATTCCTAAAGTGTTTTTCACAAAGTGTCCCAACAATCTATAAAGAAGAACACAGGGCTGGATTATAAGTACTTCTACCCTTTGGTCCCTCCAAAGATGTGTTTTGTACAGATAAACCAGCAAAAATAAACTTCAGATTTAACTTTCTCAGATATAATTTAAAGTCCACTATTAAATTAGTAATGTTAACATTATTTGATGGAATATAAGTGAAACCACGTTCCAAAACAGTGATAGTGTCTTTAGACAAAGTCTCACCGCTTAAGTTCACAGTGTCAGTACTTAACTTTAATTTTTCTTTTTGTTCCTTCCTCATTCTTTCTTGGAATTGTGGATATTCTTCGACCATTTGGGGGTCTTCTGATTCTCTGCTTTGTCCACTAAAAAAGGCCCACTAGCAGTGGATGTTGAGGGGACTACACTTTGTGGCTCACAAGAATTATTAGCAGAATCCTCATCAGTTGGACCAGGCAAAATAGCTCATGATGGAAAGGAAATGAAAGTCACAAATGGTGGACAGTTGTTCACACTCACAGTAGTATTCACTGACCTCTGTGTATTAACCATACCCTTCTGTACACAGTAAGCTGCATTATCTTTGTAAGCAGCAAGGTCTCTCTTCAGCTTACCTTGTTTTCTATTAACAGTGGTAGCTTTTTGTCTGTTCACTTTCACAGAAGTACTTTCATACAGTGACTTCAACTGCAAAAAACATTCTGACACCCTAATTTTAGCATCTAGTGCCTCCATCTCGATCCTCAGCTTTGATAAATCTATTTTATAATGTTCAATCAACGTGTTCATTAAAGCCAAACCTGTGCCATTAAATAACTCTACTAATTGTTGATACAAGACATTTCCTTGTTTAACACAATTGGGAAGCTTGTACAGACGCAAACATCGGGGCACACAACCCAGTCTGACACTTTCTTCCAAATGTACTACTTCCAACTGTAAGGAAATAGACTTTAAAGATAGTTTTTACAAAACAAAAATACCATCCTTACAACTTTGAAAGTCGTCAGAAACCGTTCGTTAGTCGCACTTAGTTGTTGGTCAAAGCAATTCGACCTAAAAGGATTTCCAAGATCACAAAAAACATGGGAAACCACATCCTACTGCTTAGAAGTCCCAGAAGTAAGATTAACATTTTCATTCACCACCAAATTACCTCTACCGTTACTCGTCTGGGCTAACTGAATCAATGACTGTTGCACCGATGTCATCACGTTACTAGTAGCACCCTTCTGGTAACTAACATAACCTCAGTGGTTCCCTTGACAACGAGAAAAAGCTTCTTGGATAGCTTCAATGATTAAGTTAGATAATTGTTCATTAACCACCGAAGACTTATCCACAACAGAATGGGTGGTCATATTCAGCAAACAGTCCTGTGAAGACTCCGTTTCTGCCATAACAAATACTGAAAGAACTCCAAAAACACCAGAAACCGAATATCCACTCCAACCAGATAAGAGAAAACCAAAAAATTCAGTAGGTCAGAAAGAAGAGAGACGGCCTCCAAACTCTTAAGCTTTCGTTCATTTTAATGAACCATGAACTTCATCAGAATATGCATGAATGTAAAACCACCCTTGTATACAAACCACATCATTATCTACAAATGAAAAACATTAAACAATTAACCAGTCAATCCTTCATAACAAATATATAGCTGCAAAAATTGAGTTAAAAAATCAGCATAGAATGTAGAAGGTAGAATGTAGAAGTCCAGAAAGTTATCAAAAGAAAGGAGGATTGCAGGAAAAAGTGGGAGATAGAAAAGACAGACCAGGCTGTGAAGGACTAGAGGTTGGGTAACAGAGACTGAGAAAGGAATTGCAGTAACAAAGAACAGGGCATCAGAAGCACTCGGTAGGTGGCACAAAGAAACTGTATCAGGTTACAAGGCAAAGACAGAAAGGTAATGAAGATGGTCAGATTCCTTCATAAGCAATGTTAGCAGCAACCTGCTCACCTGCCCACAAGACATGAAAGAAAGATGGAAGGAGTACTTCCAGCAACTTCTGAATGAAGAAATCCCCACAGAAGCTGTACTGCCGTAGACACAGTCTACAGTGAGAGAAAAAGAAGAAGAAAAGCCCACCGTAGAAGAAGTAAGAGCAGCACTAAGGAAAATGAAATCAGGGAAAGCAGCAGGCTCAGATGAGGTCACAGCAAATAAAAAGATCCTGGGTGAGATAAGGGAAAATGGCTCCTGAGGGTTCTTTTAGCAGTGTGGAGAAAAAGGACATATCCCAGGCTACTGGTGAATAAGCATACTCATGCCAGGGTACAAGAGCAAAGGTGACAGCCACAAGTGTGGGCAATACAGAGGTATCACACTCTTGTCACATTGCATGAAAGTTATGGATAGGGTGATTGATAAACAGATACTCAGAGTAGTATAAATTAAGATGAGAAATGAGCAGTTCAGATTCAGTTCAGGATGCAGCACAACTGTCCCAGTGTTTGCAATGAGGCAGATAGTTGAGAAAAGCTAGAGATGAGGCAATTGTCCAACTAGACATTCCTAGGCTTGGAGAAAGGATATGACAAGGTCCCAAAAAAGCTGATTTGGGCAGTTCTGCAGTGGTTTGAGGTCCCAGAAACATTGGTAGAATTAGTGCAAGCTATGTACTATGACCCCATGACTCGAGCATAAACATTGTTCGGTCTCACACATGGGTTCCCAGTGGAAGTGGGTGTGGGTGAGGGTTCAGCTCCGAGTCCACCGCTGTTCTTTCTGGTGATGGACTACATTAGGAACAGGTTAGAGAGAACAGATCAACAAAGTTTCTTTATGCAGACAATATGGCATAACAGGCAGACTCTGAGCAAGAACTTCAGCAAAGAATAGGAGACTGGAATTCAAAACTGAAGGCACATGGAATGAAACTGAGTACAGATAAGACAGTGGTAATGGCAGCAAATGGGGGAAATCAGAAGAAGCTTAGAACTGAAATAAAAGGGAAGATAGTGGAACAATCTAACACCTTCAAGTATCTCGGAAGGGTGGTTGAAGAGAAGGTAAGTCTGAATGAAGAGGTTAAAGAAAGAATCAGAGGGGCTGCAGCCAACGGGCACAGAGTGACAGGTCTAGTGTGTGACAGAAGAATGCCAAAGAAGCTGAAAAGTAAGGTGTACAAAACAGTGGTGCGACCAGTACTACTATATGGTACAGAAACCTGGGCATTAAAAGCAGAACAGTTGAGGAAGCTAGAGGTGATGGAACTGAAGTATCTGAGCCAGGTGGTAGGATGCACATTGTGCGACAGATGAAGAAATGAAGGCACAGCAGCAGACAATAAAGTAGCTCCATTTGCAAAAGAGATCAAAGAGAACGGAGTAAGGTGGTTCGGGCACATGTGCAAAAAAGAAGACAATCCTGTGAAGAAGATTTGGGGCAGACAGGAAGAAGGCTAGAGGAAATGCGTGCGTCCAGCAAAGAGATGGATGGTTTGTCTGAAAGATCTCCACAGGCATGAATATCGAAATAGGCAGGAGTGTAGGACTGTGGCATTGAATCGCGAGAGATGGTGACAGTTGACATGGACCCCAACCCCATGCAGAAAATGGGAAAAATAGGAGGGATGATGATAATGATGTCATCTGTCTTTCATTATCTGATACGTTTGTTTAGTTAACCAGGGAGCTGGATTAAGTTTTACTATTTTTAGCAGAGACAAAGCTGTTGAATGTGTTCAAAAATATAGTATTAAATTTAGTTAAAGCTTCTTCCAGTTGAGGAGTGTTTAGTATTTGCCAGTTGACTGATTTTAGTGCAGCTGTATAGGAGTCGGTATTAAATTTAGATAGGTTTCAGGAGAGATTGTAATGATTGTTAGGACAGTTGTTGTTGCCTTTTGTGGCAAAAGTACAAAGGTGGTCACTTAAGTAAGCAGGTAGTGTCCAGCTGAAGTTATTTTAGTTGTGCTGTTAATTAATATCCACTCTAATGTATTTTGTCTAGAGCTAGTTTTGTTATATCTGGTTGGAATATTAATTAGTTATGTGAAGCCATGCAGGTTTATGCTATTAGTGGAGTGGTCATTTTTATTGTTAGCCAGTTAATGTTGAAGTCACCTAAAATTAATATTTCTAGTGGGCTGTTATTGGAGACCCATGAGAGGAGTTCAGTTGTTTATATTTGTTGATTTTAGTGTGGTAGAAAGGATTTGAGCATTACTGATTGTGCGAGGGTATTTTGCATGTAATAGTAAGTTAAGAGTTTGTTTAGATACATACAAATATTTCAAGCACAGACTTTAATGCCCTTCTAGCTTGCTAACATAACAAAACACTTATTTCCATAATGTGTCCAGGCTGTTCTTAAAAATATCTAAGCTAGTACTTGCTTTAATGTAATTTGGTAGTCTGTTCCATGCATCAGCTACTCTGTCAGAGAAGCAATTAGTGCACTTCTCATTCCTGTAGAATCTTCTACATAGATTGTCTAATGATTCTATAGTACTTTTTGATAACCCCAAACATTCCCAGAGGTAGCTGTCTGTAAATGCCCTATATAACCTAATAAGATCTCCTCTTAAAATTCTGTAAGAGACACTGTACAAGTTTAAATATTTGTCTTTCAAAATAACTTAAAATTTCACATCCATGGATGCCCTTGGTATATTTCCCCACTGTACTCTTTCCAGTTTATTCATGCTTGTTTTCTTATAGAGTTTCCATATTGTTATCCCATACTCAAGTTTGGGTCTAATGTGACTAACAAGCAGTGACTTCATAATTTCAGATTTCCTAGACTTTCTAAGTCTTTTTATTCAACCTATGGTTCTATAAATATCATTAACCAATCGGTTGATGTTGTTGTTGTTGTTTGTCTTTTGGCTTTTTCCCGGTAAGGGGTCGCCACAGCAAAACTCCGGTCCGCTAATGATTGGCAGTAGATTTTTACGAAACACTGAGGTGCCAGCTCGATGACCAACCTTCAACGAAGGCACTCCCATTTACACACGCATGTCTTTCGAACGCTATCCAACTGCGGGGAGGACATGCAGACTCCACACAGAAGGGCACTCCCAAGCCAAGCTGAGAATCGAACAGGAGAACCTCTTGCTGTGAGGTAACAACGCTACCGCCATACCACCGCAGCAGAATTTATGATTAGAAAAACTCATAGCTGGATCTACCCATATATCCAGGTCCTTATATGAGTCTATAGTTTCAATCACCGTGTGCTGTATTAAATATTCACATTTCAAGTTATGTCTCCCAAATCTCATATGCTTAGTTTTTGATGTATTTATCAGCATATTCTTCTCCTGTGCCCAAATGGTCAATTTAGTCAAGTTATTTTGCAGACATATCTTATCTGTAACACATGTAATCAGTTTACACAATTTCAGGTTGTTTGCATATAGACTGTAGAGCACCTCAGATGAAAATATTGGGTCTGAAAGATGCAATCTAAACAAGTAAGGGCCTAGGACAGAGCCCTGTGTGACACCCTGACTGTAACCAAGGATTTCACCTGTCCAGTTGCTGTATGATTCTTGCCATGTCTTACTTGTAAGTCATGTAGCTATCCATTTTGTCAAGAGTACATCAATACCTAGTTATTCTAATTTATTGATCAGTGTTTTGTGTATGACCCTGTCAAATGCTGAAGTTAAAACTATACAAGTCACATCACAGCACAATTTTTCATTCATAGCTGTTATTATATTGTTATAGAACACCATGCTACAGGTGGTAGTAGACCTATTTTCAACATACACATGTTGATGTACGGTTTCAAGTCCCAACCTTTCCAGTTCTGACAACAACTTATCCAGTATTACCTTCTCCTTTATTTTTCCACAATGTGAAAGTAGACTTAAGGGTCTATATGACTCTGGGTTTGTCCTACTACTCCCTTCCCTTAAAGATAGGTGTAATAAATACGTCTCCAGTCTTGAGGAATCTTCCCATATTTATATGACCTAGTGAGTAATAGATGTAATGGTACCATAAGATGTCCTTCTCTTCTCAAGTTGCAGTATTCCAAACCCTGGGTTTTCTTCTCTTGCTACCCAAATGTCCGGCCAGTATACAAAAGCTTCTAGTCACTGCAGGGTAGCTGGAACGTCTGACATGGCTAAGGGAACATGGGCCATAAAAGTGATGTCTGCACGTACCAGACTTCAGAACTTCTCTGCCGCCAGTCGAACATCAGCTAATCGCAGAACCAAGATCAGAAGGCACGTCCTCAGAGGTAATGCAGATGTCGGCTACCGACAGTGAGGGGAACCTCGGCTTGCACCGGCTGCCCAGACGGATCCCTCCACTACTACACTTATACTGAACCTAGGTCTACCTTGTCCCCGATGCCTGCTAGGTCTTCCCTTAAAAGAAAACAAAAAAACAAACCACGTTTCTTCTACTGCAGAGAACCAGCCAGACTGGCAGGCCTTTTCTCAGAGCCTGTTCAATGCTATTATGGCTCTGTGGCCTGTTACGCCCTCACCCTCCCCTCTGGCTCCTCCTGTGATAAGCCTTAGGCCTCGGGCCTTGGATACTTCTCAAGCTGAAGCGGAGGACTCCTCTGATTCTTCTTCTTGAGAGGACTGTCTTTCATTATGTCTCCCAATGTATTCGATAGCTCAGTTGGTAGAGCGGAGGACTGTAGTGATTTCCCAAGCTAAGATTAAAGCACACTTCACTAGGGCTGTGGTTTCATCTGGAGCTTACTGGACACTGCCACCATTTTAGAGGCAGCTACATGGACCTCTGTCCAAAGTTTTACCACACATTATATATTAGATCACATTTCCAACTCCAGGGCTGAATTTGCCAGTGCAATCGTTCATGAATTCATAGAAAATAGATCCAAGCTTCCACCCTCTTCTTCCCTTTGAGCTTTGGCACTCACCCAAGGGTTTGGAATGCTGCAACATGAGAATAGAAGGACATAGAATAGTTTTGTAAAATCTTACCATAACCATAGATGTCCTTCTCTTCCATCCTGCAGTATTTCTTCCCCTTCTTCCACTAAACTGCCCCTTCTTGGATGGCACTGGACTTTGTGCAGTTATCCTGGGACAGGGGTCTGACTGGGGCGCTCAGTTCTGAGGTCTGGTATGTGCAGACGTCACTTTTATGGCCCATGTTCCCTTAGCCAACGTCAGACATACCACGTACCGTGCATTGACTAGAAGCGTTTCTATACTGATCGGACATTCGGGTAGCAAGAGAGGAAAACCCAAGGGTTTGGAATACTGCAACATGGAAGACAAAGACATCTATGGTTATGGTAAGACTTTACACAACTATTCTTTCTTGCTGAAGTGTTCTCAGGTCATTGTTACTAATTCCATTTCCTCCCTTTGCTTTGTTTGGATCCAGTTTGAGCAGTTCTTTTTCATTATGATCTAATTTGATTCCAGTATTTGAGGTTACTTGGATGTCACTAGGACTTATCATCCCTTTTGTGGAGCCAAACTGTTTTGCATAAGATTTTGAAAATATATCTATAATCTGTTCTGTCTGAGAATAAATTTTATAATCTGCATACAGTTTATCAATTTGTACGTCTACTCCTTCCACATCTTATGTATCTGTAAAAAGGTTTCCTATTATGCTCAATATCTTTATATTTTCTTCAAATCTTTCTTGATCTTGTCTCACACTATGCTTAATCTATTTGTCCAGCTTGTTTATTTCAATTTTCAAAGTTGTAGTTCGACCTCTCTTCCATTCAGATATTTTTTGTTTCTCACCTTAATCAGATATCTTGTTCTTATGGAAAAATATTCCTCTGACTTTGTGTGCCTAGATCCTCATAAACATTTTTTGGATTTTTTGCACTCAAACAATTTCTGTTTCAAAGTTTTCCACATTCCATTTGCAGTTTTTCCACTAAACACCACACTCTGGTCAGTTTTGCATAGTGACTGTTTTGCATCCATATAATCTGTAATTAACTTTCTGTGCATTGGTTTGATTTCAGTTTTACAGAATTATCTAGCAACAAAGTAACATTTATAACCCAGTGGTCACTGCACATCAATGATGGTAAAACTTGACTTGAAGAAACACTCATTTCTTTAGGAACACAAATAATGTCTAGTATGTTCCGTCTCTGATAGTTTTTTTTTTTACAATCTGAAACAATTGTTGTTCCTGAATATACATTGTAAACAATTTCCTTACTAATGTTGTTGAATCAATATTATTCTAGCCTGTTTCTGGTAAATAGCTAATATTATTCTTCCCTCCTGTGTTTCATGCAAGAAATGTATGAATTCCTCTAGGTCATCTGCACTTGTCTTTGGTGGTCTGTACACTCCAATAATTGTTATCTATTCCAGGGTTGCCTTTATTGCCACAGTTACACAGTCTATAGTATAGGTGTTATCAGTGAACATGTAATAATCACAAGTCTTATAACTATCTATCTTTAATCACTGTCATAACACCTCCCCCTGATATTTTTGTTAAAATGTCTGTTACAGTAAAAACATTTATACCCTGACAGAACTAGTTTCCAGTCATTGTTCTTCAACCATATTTCACAAACAATAACATCATCAATTTTCTGGAAACGTATCAAATTTTCCAATAAAAAAAATTATTATTCTTAATGCTCCTAGCATTAACAACCATCAGAGATGCATCAAATGGTGCTGCGAACCGTTAAATTTTTGACCTAGCAAAAATCCTGCCTAGTGTTTCTCAAATATTGCAAAATATCTGCTGCAAAAATTCTCTTCCCTGATCTTGACAAATGCACTCCATCTTGTCTGAACACGTGCCCAAAACTAGGCTTGGATGCTCAACAAATTTACACTTTTCAACACATTTTTTCCATCTAGGTATTTACCCAAAAAAATCTTTTCATTCATGGTGACCTGACTATCTTTTCTATAGATAATCTGTGAAAATATGTCCTGACACCTGTACAAGCTATACTATTTAAGAAGACTATTAGTTCCCTACTAACAGTCAGAGAATCCTTGCAGATGAGATCATTTGTACCAACATGAATAAAAACAGATCAGTACTTCCTTACATTAAGGCATTCCATGGCTAGTCTCATATCTTCTATTTTTGCTCCTGGCAGGCATAACACTATTTGATGTTCATTATCTTCTCTGCAAATATAAGTATCAGTTCCTCTAATAATTGAATCTCCAATTACAAGAATATCTATCTAATCCAGACTAATAGCTCACATCCCCGGCTCAACCAGGCCTACCCAAGCCTCCACCCAACCCAAAACCTTAAGGGTCCACTATGTAGCCCTGGCAATCCATCTTTACTAACTTGTATCTCTTTTGAATTATATATACAATAACTTACTGTTTTATTTTGCATATAAATGCCAGTTTACTTACTTACTCTAGATTTGTCACTATATTTGTTTATGTACCTCTGTTCTTTGGAGCTTTTCTCCCCGGGCCTCCACTGAAAATGGATATGTATCCAGTTGGACTAACCCGGTCAACAAATGTAAAATAAATAAAATAAAATAAAATAAATAAAATAAAAAAAAAATCTTTGCTGACTAGCTCTGAAGAATCTTCAACTTCTAATCTGCTCTATGAATTGTTACAAGGAGTAGATATCACCATTAGTCTTATTAATCCCATTATTTTCATTGCGTATTGAATTCTCATCCAGCTGGCATTGTAAATCCACAGCTTGAGCCATGTAGTCAACATCTGTCTTTTCTTCTTTTTTCTTACAGTAATGTTCTTCAGTCCTTCCACGTTCAGTTTTGATTTCTTCCTTTTCACCTGCCCCTTGCCTATTTTTTTCTACCTTCTGTTTTGGAAAAGTTGTGTTTTTCTGTAGACCAAAGGTTTTCTGATAGAAAAATGTCATCATTTCTTGTATGTGTGTTACATAACAAAGTAGTGTCCTTTTTTGTGGATATTCTCTTTACTTTCCAGACATTAACCAGTTTCTTTTTTTTCCTTATTTGTTGTGAACTTCTTTCCTTTTTTTGTTTCCTTCTAAACAATCTGTATCCTCAGATTGCTGAATACCTGCATCCAGAATTCCAAAGTTGTCAGGGGCATTGTATTGTTTCATAGGGGTTGAATAATCTTTGCAGACAATAGATGCATCATTTCCTAATGTTCTGTTTGTTCTTTGCCTAACATTATTTATCTCAACAGTCCAGTCATTAAGATATGAAACAACAGATGTTAAGTAGTCCTATCTCACCTTCATTCTTTACGTATGGGTCCGGAGCCGAATGTTGGCCTATTCACAAGCTGGAAAGCTTCTGATTGGCTCATGGCTTGAGGGTATCCCAGAGTGCACCAGTACAATCCCCAGATCTCGTTTGCCGCGTCAACATGTTTGGTTGTGCTTCACATTGGCTCTGGGTAAGTTTTTTTTTTTTTTTTTTTTTTTTTTTTTTTTTTTTTTTTTGTCTTACTGTTTTCAAATTTTAACCTAAGATATTTGTATTGTGTTAGTTCATCTTTTAGCGTTATTGAGGCTGTTTCGGTGCCATTTCTACTATATTCTGGCCCCTTGGCCATCTTAGTTAGTGGTATCCTGTGTGCTAGATTTTTTCAGTTTGGTTCAGGGTTTAGTAGTAGGACAGAGTTTATGCTTTACTTGGTCCTCATCTTTTGACCAGGAAGGGCTGAATTGTTTACACGTTGTCAGTGTATCTTGGTGGGTGCTTCATGCTGAATATTTTAATTTGTTCTGTCATAGCTCTATTTTTAATCTGAGGTCCTACGTTTTTCTTCCGTTCGATCTCATTACGTTTTAAGTTGGAGAACCTTCCTGGTGGTCTCCCCTACATAGCTAGTTGCCTTTCAGTTATAGCTATTTTCTTTATTGGAGTGTGTCTGCATATCATATCGCCTAAGCCCCTTCTTTGGAAATAGCATGTTTTTAGTTATAATTGGTTTTCCTTTACAGGTTCCTTCTTCAAGGGATGTACTGCCTCTTCGGCCCCACAGATCTTGGGGCCAACTCATAGCAGTATACTAGTCGCGAGTTAACTGTTTCCTTGGCTCCACAGACCTCGGAACTGAAGGAGAGTAGTTGTTGGTGGTGCAGATGGTCTCATCGGCTCCGATGACCTCGGAGCCGACTTGGAGCAGTATGGCAAGTGAGTTAAGCCGTCTCATTGGCTCCACAATCTCGGAACCGACTGAGAGCGGTATCGAAGTTGTACTATTTGTCCCTCCGACTCCCTGGTCTGTGGAGCCATATGAGAGCAGACCTTTGAAGTTGCAGATGTTAAGTACTCTTATCTCACCATCATTCTTTACGCATAGGTGTAGTCGGTCTCTTGAGCTCTGATGACCTCGGAGCCAACCTGGGGCAGAATTGCAAGTGATTTAATCTGTCTCATCGGCTCCATGGATTTCAGAGCCAACTGAGAGCGGTACTGAAGTTGTACTATCTGTCTGTCCAACTCCCGGGTCCTTGGAGCTGTATGAGAGCACACCTTTGAAATTGCACTTATGTAGTATTACCCGTGGAGCCGACGGGGAGCGTTGTTAAAGTGGCAGACATGGTCTCATCGACTCCGAATCCTCAGAGCCAGTGAAGAGCAGTATTTAGTGGTAAAATCTGTCTCATCGGCTCCACGGACCTCGGCGCCGACTGACAGTAGTATTGTAGTGGTAGAAACCGTCTCATCGGTACCACGAGTTTGGATCCGAAGGAGAACAGTAGTGCAGTTATAGAGGCTGTCTCATCGGCTCCATGGTCTGTGGAGCCGACTAATCGGCTCCGATGTCATGGGAGCAGACTTAGAGCATATTTTTAGTTTTGTGATTCCCTTTTATTGGTCAAGGTTTAATTGATGTGAGTATTTAATTAATATGTGTATGGCTTTAACTTACTCTGATGATGCCATTTTAATGGTGAAAGCGCTTATTTCATGGAGCTGTTTTTTGTGGAGTTGGATTAAAATCGCTGAACAGTGTGTCGGGTCGTAGTTTCCTATTTAATAATTTTAGCATAGTTGATTATGCTCCAGACTGGTAGCATCACTCCCTTCGACTCCACAGACCTGGGAGTCGACACAGAGCAGTTGTTAAGGAGATTTTTCATTTATCCACCCCAGCAGACCTACAACCAACTGAGAGTGTGTTTGGTATGGTGGGGTTGGTTATGGGTCAGTAGCTGGCTCCATAGTCTAGAGCGGCATTGTTGTTAGAAGGTCTGTTCTAATTTGTTAACACTGACCTTGTAAGACTATTGGGATAACTGCTCAGAACTGGTCGATGGATCCTTACTGTCCTTCTGGCCAGAAGTCTCCCATACCTACGAGATGTGATTCCCTAGCATGTAATACAGATGAATCGGCAAGAAGTGAAGAGTAAGTAGTGCTGACATCTTCAGTCTACTACTTTACCTAATTATTGTTTGCTCCATTCCAGTCGGCAGTGTCTTTCTCCTTCTCCCCGAGTTAGTTGGGTTATGTGGTGCCTCCGGTTAAACACTTGGTTCCAGTTATCTTTATGGCGGCACTGAAGCCGAGTCCCAATTCGTCATACTCGTTGCTATCCTCTTTGTCAAGAGGGTGCCTCAAGGTTTTCTATTGACTTTGTTCCCTTGGGATTGCCTCTACCCTGTGAGCCACTGAAGTTTTTTTTGCTGGATCAAATGTTGGGAGATTCCGTACAACCACTCTCCAGGAGACTCATCTGTTTCTTCCTTCTGTCCATTCACCATGAAAGGGCCTTGAAGGATGGACAGATAAGGCCAAAGTATTTTTTCTGCTAAGTCCACCTTTGAACGTTCCTTTTAGTCATGGACTAGTTCAGAGGACCTGTAGGACTTTATTCTAGAATTCCTAGAGGCCGCCACCTTGCCTTAGCGGTCTTGCCATTTTTCTCCTGATAGGACCCATCTCTGCTTCTTTGGGATGGGTTAGAGTTAGCAATTCTGTTTAACCGGAATTTTGGGTAAGTGTTATAAGAAATTAATTGTTACAAAGGTTGTACCATTCAGTAAATAAGTAAAATTTTTTCAGATGGTAACACCACAGTTTTATCCAGTTGTCAAGCATAGACTATGAGGTATTTCTTCACAGACCTCCAAGACATCTGCTATCATACATAAATGGATGGAACGCAAGGGAAATTCACGTTCTCGGTCAAGATTCAGTCTTTATCGGTTCCGTACTCTGACCTTGGTTTCACCACAACCTCAAGGTGTTCACCAGTGGTATGGCACCTGTTATCATTCACCTGAGAGGTTTAGCATTCCAGGTGTATTCCTTTTTCGAGTTGTCCCTTACCGCTTCTACCAGACATCTACACTTCATATCACTCTAAATTCGAAAAATCTGCCCCATCTCCCTCTCATCCATGATTTTTATACACACAGAAATGCTCAGATATAGCTCCTTGAAAACAGACTTCTTCACTGGCCCATGTCATTCCTATGGTCCCTTCAGAACCTCCCATTATGCCATCCGGAATCTCCTTTGGTGGACATTACATGGGCAATTGACCAAGAGCCCTCATTTCTTTCTTGCAGTGCGACTAATGATACCTTACAGATTCAATAGGGGAGCATTTCCTTGGCAGGACTGTTCAAGGCATATGTCAATTTTTCTAGGTTAACCTACATATCATTATTATAGAGATGAGGGCTATACCCCGGGTGTTAGAGTATTTTCGCCCTTCTTCCTCCATAGACTATTGCATTTCAGACAGACAGCTTGTTGGTATTATGTTATATCAAAAAACAAGGCAGAACCTCATCTTAACTTCTCTGTCGAGAGGGTATGCGACTTGGGCATGAGCGTTATCTTCCCAGTTTTTTCTGGTGTCCACGTCCATCACAGTGACAACTAAGGATGTTATGTGATCCTATCTCGCCTACATTCTGACTGATGGGTTCGGAGCCGATCCCTCGGCTCCGACTCGGCACGCTTATGCCAAAGAGCGAAGTCTCTTATTGGCTGAGCTTACTATATCCCAGGATGCACCACTACCAGTCCCCCAGATCTCGTTTGCCGCTAACAAGCGAAGACGTGGTCTCGAGCTTGGCTGAGCTAAGTAGTGTTTTTTTCACTAACTTTCCTGTCAGGATTTTCTTAAAATTCAACAAAAAGCTGTTTTAACAGCTATCTAGTGGGTTTTGTGCTTGATTGAGTTTTTTCCTTGGTAAATATTGTGTAGTGACTGTGTTTTGACAGACTAGGTCCCATAGGAGTTGAAGGGCCTTCCCCTGTCAGTTCGTTGTTGGCTAATTCCTGTTATTTTTAGGGTTAGTGGATCTGTTACTTCTTTGGTGTTGTGTTAGTCCTTATTAAAGGACAGAAAAGTAAAGAAGAAGTAGAGGGAGCGAGAAAATTTTATAGTGTTAGTCAGTGTATTTCTTGTGTTTCCATAATGTCACAGGCTCCTCGGCCTTCAGGATTTAAAAAGTGCACTAAGTGCAGTTTTAAGATGTCGATCACAGACGACCACTCTCTCTGTGTATATTGTTTGGGCGCCAAACATTTGCAGGAGTCCTGCAGCGTGTGTCACGCTTTTTCCTCGAGGGTCCTCCAAGAGAGGAAAAATAAACTTATTTTGAAAGGCCTTATAAAACCCTCTTTTGAAGAAGCTTTAGCATCCTCTCCTTCTCCTGCTAAAAAGAAAAGGGCGTCGGCTCTGACCAGTCCGTCGGACCCGACCGCCAAAAGACATAGGCAGGCTTCTCCTTCGGCTCCACGGACCTCAGAGCCGAGGGTGGAACAGTCTGCCTCGATGCCTCCAGTCTCGACTCCTCTGGACTCGGAGCCGACGGCTGGGGCATCGAGAGGCGGGTCACCTTCATCGGCTCCACTGATCTCGGAGCCGATGAAGGTTGTCCGCTCAGACACTTCCTCCTCGGCGCCGAAGTCCTCTTCGGCACCGATGGAAATTGGGTTGGCCACTCCATCGGCGCTGATAGTTATCGAGTCGCCTCGGAGCCGGTCCCTTAGTCCCGTGGAGCCGTTGGAGAGACCTACTCGGACCCGTTCGGTCTCTTCCAGGTCATCAAGGATGTCAGATTCGGATATAGACAGGGTGCTCCAAAGACTGTTCCAGTCCCCAGTCTTTCAAAAATTTGTTTCGGCTCCGACCCAATTGGTTTCGGAGCCGATAGCCCACTCCATTGCTATTCCTCCTCCGACCGCTTCGGCTCCGTCGGAGCAGGTGCTGATGGAGCCAGTAGAGATCCTAGGGTCGGCTCCGACCCTTACTCCAACCCCGGCCTTCGGGTCCGAGTTTAGCACACGGACTTCCTCGGCCGGACCCGGGGGTGACGTTTCGGGACCAATGCTGTCGGTTCCGAGCCTCCCTCTCGGTGCTTCGGCTGCGGGACTTCCGTCTGCTATCATGGCTCCGGGGACCGGACACTCCCAGGATTCTGGGGGTCCGGCTTTCAGAGCTATGAGGAGTACCTTGGCCAAGTCTTCTTCGGCCATCTCTACGGCCTTACCGGCACCTTCCCTGGGCATGGAGACTGGGTCTTTGGCAGTTCCCCTGTCTCTAGGCAGCGGAGCCCCGGGGCCTGAGGTTACCCCCACTGGGGGTTCCCCTCCTCCTGAGGTTTCTTCGAAGTTGTCTTCGGAGGAGCCCCCAAGGAAGAGATCGTGCAAGAGGAAGCACGTGGACTCCCCCGACGAGTCTCTTACATCGGACACTGATCTTGATGATGTGGAGGGGTCCCCAAAGTCGTCCTCGGATGATGTCTCATTTGCAGACATTCTAGAGATCCTTAAGCAATGAGGCGGCTGGAATTCCAAACCCCCCTCCGCTGATGAGTCAGTGTTTCTCAAGGCCTTCGGGGCTCAGCCCTCCGCCTCCTGGGTGTCTCCGCCCTTCGACGAGCTCCTGGATTTAGTTTGTCGGAGGGCGTGGGAACATCCAGATACTGTGGAACCAGTGCCTTCTCGCCCTAACAAATTTTTGTCTGCCCCACCCGAGAAGGAGTTCTTAACTAAAGGCGTGGCTGTAGATGCCATGGTGGTGGCATCTGCTACCCAGCAGGACGTGGCAGAGGCTTCAACGTCCGTCCATCCTCCTAATAAGGAGTCTAGGAGCATGGACCGGTACGGGAAGCGCACCCTGACTTCAGCGGCCTTCACTCTCAGGTCCTTGAATTATTTGGCACATTTCACCAGACTACAGAGGGATCTGGTCAAGGAGCTGTCAGACTCCCTCTCAGGTAACCTACCTGAGCAGCTAGCCCAGTCGGTTGGCTCTCAGTTGGCTATCCTTACCTCGATTTCTAACTCGTCCATGAGGCTCATTTCATATGCGGCCGAAGGGGCGGGCAGAGCGGCAGGCATGGGCGTGGCTCTACGGAGACAAGCCTGGCTCCGTTTGTGTCATTTCGCGGAGGCCTTCAAGTCTTCTTTTGCCGACGCTCCCTTTGATGGGTCCTCTTTGTTTGGACCCAAGGTAAAAGACACTCTTACCCACTGTGAGCAAGAAGGAAAGACTTTATCTGCCATAGGAGCACGTTATTCCACTCCCTTTCGGCCTTATCCCAAGGCTAAAAGAGGAGGGAAGATGTGGTTCCGCAAATCACAGAAGTTCTTTCCTCAACAGCAGGAAGATTCCCCTTCCAGAGGCAGAGGACGGGGAAATTTTTCTGGGAGACGCCGCCCCAGAGGCGGCAGAGGGCCCCGCAACACTGGAGACCGCGAGTCCTTTCGTGGCTCTTCAGCCTCCCACACTTCATGAGGGATTGCCCGGCTGTGCTGCTCCGGAGCCAGTCGGGTGCCGTTTTGCCAAGCACCTAGAAGCCTGGGAGTCCATTACTCAGGACAGATGGGTGCTTCGGGTTATTGCCGGAGGTTACACCATTCCCTTCACACACTCACCCCCACCGTCCAAAAAAATCCCGGACCCACCACCCAGTCAAAGGGAAGTTGCAGCCGTAGAAGCTTCAAAGCTGCTAGAAAAAGGAGTCATCCAACCGGTCCCCTCAGACCAGATCGGATCCGGAAATTACTCAAGGTTCTTTTTAGTGCCAAAAAAGACAGGGGACGTAAGACCCATTTTGGATCTCAGCAAACTAAACCAGTCCGTCATGAAGTCCAAATTCCGAATGGTCACTTTACAATCCATTCTCCCATTGTTGGAGAAGGATGTTTGGATGTGCTCCATAGATCTCAAGGACGCCTATTATCACATACCGATACATCAGGCGTCCAGGAGGTATCTGCGCTTCAGCCTAGGAGACAGTCATTTCCAATTTTGTGCACTGCCCTTTGGTCTCACCACAGCCCCCAGGGTGTTCAGCAAGTGTTTGGCAGTAGTGACTGCTCACCTGAGGAGTCTCGGATTCCAAGTGTTTCCCTATCTGGACGACTGGCTCCTGACTGCCACCACCAGGCATCTACTACTAGAGAACCTACAAGCCACCATCTCCCTGGGTGCTTCCCTGGGAATTACATTCAACTGGTCAAAGTCTGTCTTGCTGCCCTCTCAGCGCATAAGATTCATAGGAGCAGAGATAGACTCAAAATTGATGCGAATCTTCCTTCCTTCCGAAAGGATACAAACATTACAAGGTCAAGTCCGAGCCCTGCTTCTAAGATCCAAAGCCCCAGCCAGGTTGGTCCTGCAACTTTTAGGTTCAATGTCTGCCACGGTTCTTCTAGTTCCTCTGGCAAGATTGCACATGAGGATTCTTCAGTGGCTGTTATCGACACAATGGTCTTTTCAGGATCTCCCTCTCAATCATCACATACTGATTACAGAATCGTGCAAACGGGACCTCCGCTGGTGGCTCCAGCCATCCAATCTGAATCAGGGAAGACCTTTTGTTATACCCCCTCCGGTGGCCACCTTGACAACGGATGCCTCCCAGACGGGGTGGGGTGGGCATTGTCTGGGCAGGTCAGTTCAGGGTTCTTGGCTTCCAAACAATGGTCTTTTCAGGATCTCCCTCTCAATCATCACATACTGATTACAGAATCGTGCAAACGGGACCTCCGCTGGTGGCTCCAGCCATCCAATCTGAATCAGGGAAGACCTTTTGTTATACCCCTTCCGGTGGCCACCTTGACAACGGATGCCTCCCAGACGGGGTGGGGGGGGGGGCATTGTCTGGGCAGGTCAGTTCAGGGTTCTTGGCTTCCAAACGAAACATTTCTCCATATCAATGTGTTGGAAATGAGGGCTGTACTTCTGTCCCTACAGGCCCTCCACAAGTTTCTCCCTCAAGGCATTATCGCTATCCAAACAGACAACATGTCAGTGGTCTGGTATCTAAACAAACAAGGAGGGACCAGATCTTACCCCCTTTGCAGAGAGGCCATGAGGGTGTGGGAATGGGCGGTAGCTACCAACCGCTTCCTGGTAGCGACCCACATTCCAGGAAAATCCAATGTATTGGCGGACAGACTAAGCAGGACTATTCTCTCTCCTCACGAGTGGTCCCTGAACGGAACAGTAGCAGCTCAGGTTTTCAAAAGATGGGGGACCCCGTGCTGCGACCTGTTTGCAACACCACAAAACACGAAGTGCAAAAGGTTCTTTTCCTTGACCCCGCGTCAAGGGGAGGCAGCTACGGATGCTCTAGTCCAACCTTGGCCAGCAGGACTACTTTATGCTTTCCCTCCAGTTCCGCTCCTCCCCAAAGTCATCCAGAAAGCTTCCCAATTGGGGTCCACAATGATTCTAATTGCTCAGATTGGCTGCCAGGTATGGTTCCCCTACCTAAAGAAATATGCTCTGGACGGTCCTTGGTTTTTGGATCTAACTCCGGACCTTCTGATTCATCAGTCGGGACAACAGCACCAGTCCCTTCACACTTTGAAATTAACAGCTTGGCTCCTCCACTTCCGACTTTAGTCAGAAATCACGTCTTGGACCCGGAAGTTATTCACATTTTATCTTCAGCCCACAAACCCTCCACTAAGAAATTGTATCACAGTAAGTGGAAGAGGTTTGCTATCTGGGCTCAACTTAGAGGCTTAGACCCCATTACTGCCCCGATACCAGAGGTCTTGAAATTTTTAACATCCTTGTTTAATCAAGGATCTTCAGTCTCTACTATTAAAGTCCAACTAGCAGCTATCTCCAAATTTCACGAATCCTTAGACCCACCGTTGATGAGCAGCAGATTATGTAAAACTTTCATGAAAGGTGCTGTTCTTTTAAGACCCCCAGTTTTTCATCCTGCGCCTCCGTGGGATCTTGATTTGGTACTTCGTACCTTAACATCTTTCCCTTTTGAACCGGCTGCTACATGTGAGTTGAAATATCTGTCTTGGAAAACTGCCTTCTTAGTTGCAATTACTTCTGCAAGAAGAGTTTCAGAACTTCAAGCCCTATCTATCAAACCACCGTATTTGATTTTTCACAAGGATAGAGTATCACTTAGGCCTAATCCATCTTTTGTTCCAAAAATTTGTTCTAATCTCTGTCTCCAACAATCTCTAGAGCTACCAGTTTTCTTTCCAAAATTTTCAAACAAAGCGGAATACACCTTGCATACATTGGACGTTCACAGGCAATTGCGCTTCTGTCTAGACAGGACTCAACAAATTCGAAAGACAGATCAATTGTTTGTGTCCTTTTCAGATAATAAAATGGGAAAAACCATAACTAAAGCTACTATTGCCAAATGGATTAGAGATTGCATTACTCAGGCTTATTCCTCTTCAAATAAACAACTTACAACATCCGTCAAAGCTCACTCTACTAGAGCTATGGCTACCTCTATTGCATTCCATTCCAAGCTCGCTATTTCTGAGATTTGTGCTGCGGCTACTTGGTCCAACCCACACACTTTCATTTCCCACTATAAATTAGATGTGGCATCTAAAGGGCGAGCATCATTTGGTTCCACGGTACTCAGGAGTGTTTTCCAGTGAGCCACCCAGGATTCAGGTGCTAGGGACGCTGTCCCATCAGTCAGAATGTAGGCGAGATAGGATCACATAACATCTTTTAGTTATGTACTCACCATAACTTCAGATGTTTGGGATCCATCTCGCCTACATTCCTAATACCCACCCTCCTTCCCCCTGCCTTGGAGATCAGAAGAGATTGAACGGTTTTGGTTCTACTGTTTTTATCTTGTATCATCTGTCAATGTTATATAAGCAGTGCGTGCATGTGTGCATGTATGCGGGCAAACTAGATCTGGGGGACTGGTAGTGGTGCATCCTGGGATATAGTAAGCTCAGCCAATAAGAGACTTCGCTCTTTGGCATAAGCGTGCCGAGTCGGAGCCGAGGGATCGGCTCCGAACCCATCAGTCAGAATGTAGGCGAGATGGATCCCAAACATCTGAAGTTATGGTGAGTATATAACTAAAAGTTATAGCCCATAAGTCCAGCAAAGCTCTTCTGTTGCATCATGAGAAATCTCTTACAGGAAAACAGCGGAACAATTTTTCGCAGGTGAGGTCACTCTTACTGCAATCCTTTGCTAATCCAATCAATGCTAAATACAACAGCCACATTTTCTTCCTCTTCTTCCCTCTGGGGAATCTTTCAGAGATGCCTTTGTTCGCCCTTGGCTCCAGGGTCTTTCTTAAGTTTTTTCCTTTCCTCCTCCTAATCTCCAAAGGTGATTCAGAAAGCTGACAAGACTGAAAGGCAAACTGATTCTTAATGTTAATTAGAGCATCGCCAAGGTTGCTTCCCTTCTTCAGGCTTTCTCCCTTTACGATCCCAGGTACTTGAATTCAGTTCCAGATTTTTTGACTCATGTCAAGTTCCCTCACCTCTTCTTGCACGGTCTTTATTGACTAGGGGCTGAGCCAGTTCTACCTATAGGTAGACTTCAGGTCCCTTCTCTGTCTGTGATTTATATCCTGACGTCTTATCATAAACCTTACACTAGGAGACTATATTATGTTAGATGGAGAATTTATCCATTAAGAGGGAGTAGATTAATGTTCACCCCAATTACCTTCGCTTGGGTTTTTCCTGTTTGAGCTCCTTCTACAAGGAGCTGGGAGCTGCCACTTTCGGAGTTCGATTGGCAGCTATTCATATTTTCATCTAGATTCCAAGTTTCTAATTTCATGTCACATATTGTACAAAAATCCTCTTTTAAGGTGCCACGCTTCAAAATTTCCTGATCAAGAACCTGTGGTCTCATGGAATTAAAATTGCTGTTATTCAGACTAATCTTTCTGCCTTTTGAGCCTTCTCATTCATGTTTTCCTGAGATTTTGTCATGTACACACTGTTTTGGTGACTATCTTGTCTGCCAAACAGGTGTCAGATTGCAGGTGTTGCTTGTTATGCCACCTTATCCGTGGTTTTCATATCTACAAGGTGCCCCCTTGTACTAGTCCTTCAGGAGTTCTTTCATCATTTCCATGCACCTTGACGTACTTAGACATTACTTTTTATTTGCAATGGATTAAAAATTGTTAGGATTTCAGATTAATTATTCATTCTCTTCCCGAATCCATTTTTGGCTTTCCAGTTTTTCCTAAGTTATCCTCTATAACTGGATTTCTAGCTGAATAGATTATATTACCTTTCGTAGGATAAATCCTTGCCCTGTATAATCTAGGGTCGGTCTACCAGATCTCGGTCTAACCTCTGCTATTTTTCTAGCAGGGCCCTACTTATTGATATTGGTGTAGCTGCTAGGTGGGCTTCTCCCCTCCCATTTCAGGGTAGAGCATCTTTTAGTTCCACAGTACTTAGGAGTTTTTTTCCTTGAGCCACCTGAGAATGAGGAGCTAGGGACACGGTCCCATACATAAAGAATGAAGGTGAGACAGGACTACTTAACACAAAGAAGTTATGTACTTACCATAACGTTCCATGTTAGTAGTCCATCTCACCCTTCATTCTTTAGGACTCACCCTCCTGCCCCCATCCTGTAAGTACCGGGAATCAGAAATATATATATATATATATATATATATATATATGTCTACATATATATTTTATTTTCTGTTTATAGAGACGTTTTGTAGTATTGGGTTCTCTCTCTATATTGTTATTATTTTGTCTATTAGCTGCAAACAGGATCTGAGGATTGTACTGGTGCACTCTGGGATACCCTCAAGCCATGAGCTAATCAGAAGCTTTCTAGCTTGTGAATAGGCCGAGTTGGAGCCGACATTTGGCTCCGAAACCATACGTAAAGAATGAAGGGTGAGATGGACTACTAATATGGAACGTTATGGTAAGTACATAACTTCTTTTTCTCCAAGCCACGCCAATTGCACAAGTGCAATCATCATCATGTCGAGATTTACTTCTAACAATGATAAGCAAATCATCCAGCTTTTGACACCGAGGAACACAGATCACCAGTGTTATCAGCTGTTACCTTTAAATATACATAGTATTTATTACACTGTACAAGATATTTGTGCATTAGCAGATCATTAATTGCATACTCATTTAAGGAATCCATATTCAGCCTCAAACGAGTAGAATATTGTAAAAGAAAAGAATAATTAAAATCAGTAACTACTGAATTCAAAGAGAACTTAAATCAACTTCTATGACAAAAATCACACAAGCAATGTACAACTAACTACTAAAGTACATTAAAGTTGCCCTGACCGTGTAAGCTTTGTAAGCCAGACAAAAACTGTAATTCCTTTACGCTGCTCACTGTCACTCGAGCTGCACTTCTTATTAACAGTAGAGAACTGTAAATCACAAACCAAGGTAGGATTGTTTGAATATACTCTGGATTTTCCTCTCTGCAGTCTGTGTGAATTTATAGCTGTCTAGTCCCCTTGGGCTGGCTAGAGCTTGTCTGCCTAAAACCTATCCCTTTCTAACAACCAATAGCGAAATTAAAGGTAAAACAACAAAATATGAATCAAAGTAAATCTTGTTAACAAGCTATCCTTTCCTACCTACTAACAGTGAAAAAACATGATAACAAATAAAATAGAAATTCAAATAAAACATCTCTTACCAGTCAACTCCACAGTAAATCACAAACCAAGGTAGGATTGTTTAGATATGCTCTGGATTTAAATAGTATTGCTACTAGACCTGCCTTTTTATTTGGTCTTTGTAGCCTAAGGATGTTATATCCTAGAGGAGTAGTCTCCTCATCCCTAGTTACAGCCAGGTTTCTGTGGCTTTGGGTATCTTCCCAAAACTGAGAACTCCAACAGAGAATACTATGATGAACATAATACTCGTGTTAGGAACTTAACCATAGTTGTAGATGTTCAAGTAGATTCAATTTACCCTTCTTCCATCTCTCTGCTTCTGTGTTCTGTACTTACTGAGTGAGAGTGGCACCCAAGTCCCATTACCTGCAGATTTCCACTCCCTTCCATACCAGAACCTTGTCCACTTTTTTTTTTTTTTAACCTGAGCCTACTTCCTAATAGGCGAGATTCAGCTACAACCCTCAGGGCTTACATTGCTTTACCCTTGGTTCCACTGAGACTTTGGTGCTGGCATCTTTCACCTGGATTTATCCAGTGCAAGAAAGATCTGAACATGGTGTCAGTCCACACATCTTTTTTATCACTGACATGTTAAAGTAGTGGTGGGAAGGTGTCTGCCAAAACCTTGGGGAGAAGGCAGAGCTCTGGAGGTCAGGCCAGACAGCTGGGCTAACTGTAGACGGGAATCCCAAAAGTGAGACCTGCTACTGTGAATCCATTCAGACACGCTTTTATGTTAAGTTCCCAGCTCAACTTTTTCCATGCTGGACCTCACATGGAGAAACTACAGTGGTCCCTCAGAAATGCCATCATTTTTCATAGTAAAGAAAATGTTTGTGTTGTGGATGGTCCCTTTCAGGCTATCTAAAATGATGATCTGTTTCCTCATAGTTACACAGCAGCTGACTATGTAGTCTTTGGATTATTCTTGTGGAGCCCATTTCAGCAGTTCATCAAAGTTAAAGAACTGGTCTTAACAAAAAATGTTTTGTTAATGTAGAAAATGTAGGGTGACGCAGTGGTTAGCATTATCGCCTCACAGCAGAAGGTTCTTTGCTTTGATTCATGGCTGAGGTGCTTTTTCTGTGTAGTCTGCATGTCTTCCTTGAACTCACGTGAGTTTCATCTGGGCGCTCCGGTTTCCTCCCACATTCCAAAGACTTGCATCTGGAGCATTTCTCCCTAGGCCTCTGCTGAAAATGGGTTCTGTCCCAGTCGGACCTTCCTGGTAAATAAATGAATTATCTTTTTTTCATCAACAAAGTCTTGGTAGCTTTTTTGGACAACTTTCTCCCAAATCACCTTCAGTTCAGCACAGATAACACCACTGGTATGTGTTACACCAGGTGGTGTGTGTGTGTGTGTGTGTGTGTGTGTGTGTGTGTGTGTGTGTGTGTGTGTGTGTGTGTGTGTGTGTGTGTGTGTGTGTGTGTTTGCAAATTTGCAAAGAGGCACTTCTTATCTAGCGTTGGGTCATTTAGCACCGTTTATACCTTTCTTCAGTACTTATCCCAAGCCCAGTGAACCAACTAACAGAACCCCTCACCAGCCAGGTACACTGGCAGAAATTCTGGATGTGTAGGTTTGTGAATCTGGCTGCTGAGTCAGTTTTTTCTGTTTAGCTTATGCATTAATATTAGATGTGCAAGTTCTGTGGAATCTTGGTTTGTCCTGCAGCTCTTATAGTCTCAGATTTCAAGGACTGATTTTTGCCCCTTCCCTATAGGTGCAATTCATAAAATTATTTTTGATCCTGGACATTTTGTATCTATTGTTGTTTCATGCAGTTCCTTATAAGTCTGTATGGTTTCCCACACTTGAGTTTCTAGTGCAACATTAGGCCACGCCAGGGACTTGCGTGGATGCTTGCATTTTTACATGCACACCAGGTATTTTCTTGTTGGATTTAATTGACACCAAAAAGCACCACACTACAGAACATTGTTATGAAACTTTACTCCTTCCTTATCAGTGGCACACCCAAATATGCCAGTTTCATGCACACAGACACAACTTTGATTTTTTTTTAATATTTCTGATTTATTGATTTGATTCTTCAGTGTACTTTGAGATATTACAGACTGAAGAACCTTTTAGTTCCATTGTGTGCACAGCCTCTCTCACTTGCTGATGTAAACTGGCTCCTCTGGTTTTCCAGTATTAGTTCAAAACATCCCACTTCCTCTCTGATCCTCCCAAGATTACACATGGACCCACTTGTACAAAGCCTGTAACTACTATCTTGGTAAGGCTAACAAAATAATTGTCCAGCTTTTCTGTTATCCTAGACACATGGAGTATCTCGGACCAATGTCTGCGGGAAGACTTGAATGTTCTTTATGGTTTGGTTTTAGTCCCTTGCTTATGGTAAGTCACAGTACTCCTTTGTAAAATCTGATTGGATGAATGCTTGTTAGATGGTTTCCATCTTCCATACTCATGATTGTCCATTCTCCAGCTAACCTTATTTGGCTATTCCTGTGTTCACAGTTTGTTTATGGTCTCTCTCTAATTGAAGTGACACCTACATCATACACATCCCTTTTTAATTTTAGGTAATTTTAGCTGATAGTATTATCCTTTTGTGATTAAAATAAAGAAAACATTTTATTAATGTTTGTAAACTGATTAATGATTATATACTAAAGAAGTCTTGGCAAGGAATAAAAGAATTCTAATGTCAAATTGTTTTTTTATGTTTATTCCAAAATAAAGTGTTTTGCACCACAGAGGCAGTTGTTAATTTTATCATGTCCTTGTGAAGATTGCTCTGATTCTCCATTTTTTTTCTTTTTCTTATTTAAGTGTTTTGTGTGTGTGTGTGTGTGTGTGTGTGTGTGTGTGTGTGTGTGTGTGTGTGTGTGTGTGTGTGTGTGTATAGTTGGTCACACAAGTAGATGAAAGAACTATTCTATTCACTCTTAATTGTCATGAAGTGCTTTTATCGCCTTAATAAGACTTTGTCAGACTCATTAAAACAATGTTATTCCAAATTAAATACATGTAAATCATGTGATCAAGTCACTGCTCTTGTTTAACAGTGATTTCAGTTTTATAAAGTGTAAGGGTCCGGATTGATATATATGTATATATATATATATATATATATATATATATATATATATATATATATATATATATATATATTTAGTTAGTATTATATATAGTTATACATTCATTTATTATGTACATGCAAGGGTGAATGGGAAAAAAAACACCCTTCAACTATGACAGTAAACTGCAAGAGGCTCCCCACCTTTCTGCATTACTCAGGGTGAATCGAGAATTATAACGCATAGGATGATAGAGTCTGGGGCTGACTGTCCTTTAATATCAGTTCATTGTTGAACTCAAAAAATCGTAAGTTACAAAAGTTAAGAGACCGCTCTTGTCCTAAGTCAGGACTTCATCTGACCATTAGATTCATATTAAAACTATGCTCCCTAAGTGAAGCATACCATGAAATGTTGTAAATAACCTATCATAACTCTAGATGAAAGAAATCAGTCAAAAGGAAATTGGAGAAGTGCAAGACCCCATGAGAATAGTAAACTGAAAAGGAGGGTCAGCAGCAGAAAGTCCCAGCAAGGTGCTGACAACAAACTCCTGGAAAAGTTCTCCCATGCCAACAAGTTCACAGAGTTTAACTACAAATAGAGCAGACCATTTAAAGTGAGAAAATTGCTGTCTTTCCCGTAAGTCAGTGTTGCAGTATTCCAGTACTACTGGGTTGTCTCGCAGAGGTAAACTGACATCTGGCCATTGTACCAAAGCCAGAAATCTTCCATGCACTCTTACCTTCAGTATATGACCTAAGTCTATTGGTGTTAGGGTACATAAGCAGAAGGAGGAGTGCTACCATTGCCTACACTCATTCAGATAAGTGCTCTTTTGGGAGAAACGTTTTTCTTATATACTTCATTGAAAGCTTTGTTAACTCATCAACCCAGAGTGCTGTCACATGGTGCCTATGTGCTTACATCCGAGTGCACTGTGTGACGGTAGTAATTCTGTGGAGTTACACCCGAGTGCCTTCCACAAGCGTGTCTAACTTTACATTCCTATTGTAGCTTCCATGTTAAAATTTAAGTTGAAAAAGTACCTGAACTTTTTCATTTACTTTCTCTACTTAGTTTTAAGTGTGGATTTACAGCATGTCAGTATTTGAATTTTTAGAGAAAATCGGCTTAGCATGCAGTTGTCTATTTGTTATTACTGTAAGCCGATTCTCCATGCATTGCAAGAAGCAAGTGGTGGCAGCCAATCAGATTCCATCAGCCCAAGCCTCCATCCCCAAATCTAAGGTTTCTTTGATCTGTTAGAATAAATAGATGGTCCAGCAGTAGCAATTCTCTTTCTTCATATAGTTGCTGCATTCACCAGTCCTTCTATCTGTTTTTCCAGACCATTGATTTCTGTCTGCCACTTATCCTAGTTTGGAGTTCACTGCTACGTTCGAAAAAAACAGCTGCTTATGGAGCCCTCTTTTACAAAGTAGAGTTGAGTGTAGCTCCAGCGAATTGTGCCCCATAATGCCTTGCTCCTTTACCTGACCCTAACTGCCATAAGATTCGATGTTTTCTGTCACAAAACAGTGGTATTTTGCAAATTTATTATTTAGCACAAGTTGCCAGGTACTATTATAAAAACGTTACAGAGAGTGAAATATTTGTTGTTCCAAAATACATGAATCAGCTGTAGGTAGTTGGCTTGTTAGAGAGATACTTGCAGAGCAAGGCTCGGAAGTAAGAGCAGATATTTCCAATATTATTTAACACTCTGTGGCATTGTACTACAAAACTGGTTTGCAGACCCAGAATATTCTCATTTTGGGACTGCGTGTGTGTATGAGAGAGCGAACGGTAAAGTAATGAATGAAGTGTGTGTATGACTGTAGAAGTGCCTGCTTGTGTGTATGAGAGAGCGAACGGTACAGGAGTGAATGAAGTGTGTGTGTATGAATGTAAAATTGCCTGCTTGTGTGTATGAGAGCGAACGGTACAGGAGAGAATGAAGAGTGTGTTTATGAATGTATAAGTGATTGCTTGTGTGTATGAAAAAGCGAACAGTACAGGAGGGAATGAGCAGTGTGTATATGAATGCAGGAAGTGGTAACAAAGTGTGCAGGCACTGGTGCTGTTGGGGGTTGTTGGCGGCTCCTTCCCCCTTTTTTCGGATTTTATTTATTTATTTTTTTAATAGATGAAAGTTTTTTTTTTCCTTTCATTTATTTTTGTATTTTTTTCCGTTTGATTAATTTTCTCTTCAAGAGGAGTATTTTGTTTCGACTGTTGAGAAAAATTTGTGAAGCAGGTCGACAGTAATGCACCCTAACCATCAGTCATCTGCAATGTAAGCACTGTTTCAGGCAGCAGAGTTTGCAGTGTGTTTGTACCTATAAATATATTTCTGTACAGTACATAGCAAGAGATAAACCGAGGTTGAGAGAGTCGTATGGGAAGAGCAAGTGGACAGGAGTCCCAACAGGGTAGCGAGCGAATAAGAGGTAAGTATTGAGGTACTGACACATTTATGTTTTGAGATATTTTTGGAGCAATTTTAATGGCAGCATTTCTCCTTTCTTTGCCTTTATAACGTTGACAAAACCATTATATTCCTTATTTGACAGCCTTTATATGATCACTTTGCTTTTGGTAGTATTGGTTGGTTTTGTTGGTGGTGTGTGTTATTGTCCAAAAAGTTTGACCTGCTCTGTCTTCAGCTGTAGTTGGACTGCCCGGGGTACAGTAGGTTTGAGTTTATATTTGGTTTGTTGTAAATTATGAAATCTTTGTAAGGTACAATAGGATTAAGATTAAGGTCCAGAGACTGTGATTATATTGAACATTGTTTTTTTTTTGTTAAACATCCAGAAAGGTAATCACTGACTTCTGTTTTTGTGGTAAAAGATTAAGCTTGAGTTAGTTGCTGACCTTTTTTTTCTGGGTTGTTGACAGCTGTCATATTGTCAGTCTTGGGGCCATTTAGGAGTGGGGGGTGATTATTTATTAATTTGGGGGTGGTTATGGTGACGTTTAACTATGTCTGCCAGGATTATACAACTTTCAAGGTGCAGAAGTAGAAAGGCTGTTGATACATTTGCTTATATGTGTTACTTGACTTTAAATTTTCTCTGCTCTTATCATCTGGATAGCTTATCATCTGGATAGCTTATTTTCTCCTGCTGGAGTTTAGGATTTATTTCTAAAATGCGTTTCACGTTTGTTAATTAGGTAATGCCCCAAGGCACAGATGGTTCTATGCAGAATGATGCTGATTAGCAAGTTGGTTATTTTAACCCACTTTGTTGTATGCATATGTATTTACATGTTTTGCAGTTTTCCATTTATTAAAACAGTACTTTTAAGTGGTTTCTGAAGTTTTTTACGCAGGGCATTCTTTTGATGCTGGCTATATGTTTAATTACAACATTCTGGATACCCACAGACAAGTGTGAATAAATGGCGGGGGCAGTCTTTAACAAATGCTGTGGATGGAAAGTTGAGTGAGGCAATGTAAGGAGTGCCTGTACCACTTCATTATTTATTTTATTCATTTATGTAGAGAACCAGCCATGGTTTTCTTGCTGTAACTTAGAAGTCAGTTTTTGAGTTTATGACATTGGTGGTAGTCCACTAAACACCGAAGGTGTGATAAGAGATCTGGGGAGACAGGTTGACAACAACCTCTCCTTTGACAACCACATTGCCACTGTGGTCAGAAAGTCATTCTGTGTGACACATCTCATTACAATGAGTTTTTCATCCAGGAAGAAAGAGGTCATAGTCCCTCTCTACTCGGCCCATAGAATACAATGCCCCATTTGGCATGTACCTCACTAGACATCTACAAAACTGGAAAGGCCACAAAAATACCTCACTAAGAAGATCTTGGGCCTTAAACACATGCCCTATATGGACAGACTCAAAAAGCACCAGCTATACTCTTGTCTCATATCGCCTACTTAGAGGTACTTGATTACCTTACCAGAGAGCTCTTCCTTCTTTTGTGGGAACAACTTCTCTTTGTTCGATCCATGCTGTTGGCTACATTGCCTGAAGTAGGCAACTGCAGGCTGTTTGGGGAATATAACAGCCCTCATTCCAGTTCCCAATAGAGTGGGATGCAGAATGCATTGACATTAGTAAGTGTGTTAAATGGTAACATGTGCTCATGTGTTGTTGTAGTTTTAGTCTTTCAGCTATAGGTTATTAGTGAAACGGCATGTGATGGCCGAAGATAGAAGCGATGTCATCATAGTGAACTCTACTGTGCCTGTCAACACTTCTTGGGATTATCATTCTGCTTTGCAGTGTTTATTTTTATAGTTATGTCTGTAATGTTTAGTTTAGTAAGTAAGTGTAGTCCTGTGCTCCTGTAGGTTAAAGTTGACGTTTGGGCGGGGGAAGGGCGTCTCCCTTAACTGTCTTATATTGTTAAGGATATCTCTAATTTTAGGTTGATTTTTTTTTCAAAAATTGCAATATTACTAACTTATGTAAGAATAACAAAAGAACTATTAAAAGTATATCCCAAGTAACAGGGGCCCCTGGGGTACTCTGCTTGTTAAGGGTCTACTGCTTGAGGTGGCTTCTCCTGTTGTGACTACATGGGTTATGTACACCATCTTCCCGTCATCCATGGCTTTGGTGACTGTCTCAAAGAAGTCAACCAAATTCAGCAGACATTACCTGCCCTTGATGAAGCCAAATGTTTTGAGGTTGCCAATGTCCTTGTTAATGAGGTCCATGATCCGTTCCATGGCCTTCCACTTCAGGCTAGTTAGGCTGATGGATCTATAATTTCCCAGATCGGTGTACACTCCGCCTTTGTGTAAATGGATGACAGTGGCTGTTCTCCACTCAGTTGGTACTCAGGCTTTGGTTGAATAGGGTGATGCCTAATGGTGCTGCACGTTCCTGCCTGAGTTCACGTAGTATGCAGCTTGTGATGTTAAAATAACCAGCTGGTGATGCTGAAACCCCGGATCCTGTACACTACAGTCAGAGCAAAGCACCAGTAATCCATATAAATTAGCATATTTTTTTCACCCTCTGCTATTATTGTAGAGGTCTCTTGGGTGAATGCTTTATTTTGGTGCATGTTCATACCAGGAACTGTTACTGAAGGGTTGTTTGGGGAAATATTTTAATCGGGTGCTTGTGCATACTGCAACATTTTATTGTAGGGATCACTTGGGTGAATGTCTCATTTTGATGATTGCAAATACTATGAACTGTTACAGAAGGGTCATTCATGGACATGCAGCATGTTGGTGCTCGTGCATACTACAACATTTTATTGTGGGGGTCCCTTGGGTGAATGCTTTATTTTGTTGCATGTTTATACCAGGAAGTGTTACTGAAGGGTCATTTGGGGAAATGCTTCATGTTGGTGCTCGTGCATACTGCAACATTTTATTGTAGAGGTCCCTTGATTAACTTCAATTTAAGTTGGAGCACATATAATGTTACTGGAAGGACTAACTTGTGATGAACAGGTGAAATTCTCTCCTTTATTGGCCAAGTCTGTGTGTACTTCTATGAATGAATTCTGCCCATGCTGTATCGCTTAACTGTTAACAGTATCCACATACTGCCTTCAAGAACACTGCTAATACATAGCTCTTTAGAAATGTTGGAATGCTGCATGACAGAAACAGTGATGATAAATATTTCCAAATGTTCTGCATGCATATTCTGCTTCAGTCTTTCTTGCTCCTGAATAATGCTGGAAATATGACCTTAATTGTACACATGTACAGGAGGTTAGGCTTAACAGGGTAAGAACTGCAGGGACAGAAGCCCTCGGATAATGTAAAGCAGTGGGGGGAATAAACTGTTGGACGTATTTTTTTTTCTAGTACGTTTGTTTTTTTTGGGGGGGGGGTTGCTGATTTTGTGGCAGTGCTCAACCAGATATTTTATACAATATTTCTGCTTTTTAAGCTTGTGTGTCTTATTCTAACAACAGGGATGGTATACAATGAATGACTCCAGGTTGGATTAATTGCACCAGTCAAGCATATAATTTAGAAATTTTCCGATTTTATTTCTGTTTCTGATTCTACTGAGTGGTTGTCTCATTGAGATCAATGCTATTACTTGTGGACTAGTACTGGCATGGAGCTACCATATATTTTGGGCAATATGCATGGCTGTGTCAGTCATGTGTGGAATTTAGGTGGGAGGAAGGGCTCAGTAATATAGAAGTGTTATACTGTGTTTACTAAATTACTCTGGTCTTTACCTTACAGTTGGTAATGGCTCCTTGTTACATAACACCTGCACCAGGAATATAATAAATGCCTAATCAACAGGTTTTGTGCAGCAGTTATCACCTTTGTCTGAACGTGCAGAACCTTGAAGTGATGAAATGCAGGTCATAATCACATTTGAACCATAACTGCAGTTACAGTGTAACACTCAGTCATTCTCACTTGTCAGGTAAAACTCTCAGCAGCTGCCACTGTTCACATAAGTAGAGGTCGTCATCATATTGATGAATGCACAGACCAGTAGTTTGTGTGGTTATTAATAATGTTAGATTTGTATCTAAGGGACTTTTCTCTTGCATTACTATTGAGGTTGTATACACGTTGAAATGTCCATGTAATTTATTTTATATTGGTGAAACTAAAAGAATATTTAAAGTGAGATTATTAAAACATATTAGGGACATTAAAAATCAACAGGAAGATAAGATGGTGGCTGCATAATAGTGATGCTTCATTGTTACAGGGTAGTATCTTGGAGCAAGTGAATTTTAAAACAGATGAATTGTTATGTAAAGAACATTTGCTTTTTAAAGAATCTGTTTTTATTCTGAACTACAACACTTTAGTACCTACAGGTTTGAATTGTGAAGTTGATTTAAAGTATTTTATTTGCTTGAATAATTGCTTCATTTGGATGAGTTTGTATATAAAGGACATTTTTTTAAATATAGTATGTTACTCCTTGAAGGTCTTTGACTGAAGCACTAGAGACAATAAAGTGGAAATCAGATCTGCAGCTTGTGGTTTATTTATTTAGGGGTCATTGGGGGGAATGTGTCATTTTGGTTCTTGTACATACTTGGAAGGGCTGCTGAAGGGTTCATCGATGGAAATGTTGCAGTCTAGTGCTTGTGCATAGTAGAACAGACTGCTGAAGGCGTCACTGGGAAGATGTTTCATTTTGTTGCTTGTGCATACTTAGACAGACTGCTGAAGGGATAATTGGTGGGAATGTTTAATGATGGTGGCAGTGAAGTGCTTGTGCATACACACACACTATCTGCTCACTCTGGCACAACTCATAAACTTTTAGTTAATTTAGTTTATCTCCCATATGTGTTCTGTGTTGTAGTCAGTAATTTTGAATTTCCAACTTGATTTTTTACCCTGCCTTTTCTCTTCACATGTGCCCTTTCTGTACCCCCTTGTCAGTTACCGGCCAAGCTCTTATGCACCAGGGCCAGGAAGGTTTCTTTTCAGAGATGTGTGCCAACAGCCGTTGTGCTGCTGGGTGCATCACTGGGTATCATACCCAACCACCATGGATCTTATGATCAACCTGGATGGCAGTCGGGAACATGGAGACTCTTCCACTCTCTTCCATAGTGCTGCTTTCCTAGGTAAGCATGGCCTCAGGGATGCCACTGTGATGCAATGTGTCTCTCCCAGAAAGGACACATGCCAAAGGAGAAAGCCTGAGTCAGTCTTAGTCTTTTCACATGTTGTCTTCGTTCAGCTCTCCACGCAGTCTCCCTCCCTTTTGGTGTAGCAAATCTATGTAGGTCAGGGCAAGAGGATTTACATTAGCTCCCTCCTTTGAATCCTTATGGCCATTGCTGAAAGGACATATATAAATGGAAAAGGCAGAGGTAAGGCAGATTGCTGCCATTGCTGCTACCAGCAGTCTGAGTGGGCAGCCAGCACAGGTATGGGACACTTCAGACATCCACCAGCTGAAGCCGCATTCCTGTCCTCTGCATATTAGTGGAGTGGTGGTCTTTACCCTGCCTTTTCTCTTTAGATGTGCCCTTTTGTCTGTCATTGTGTGTAATTTGGGGTTTTCAGGGCTGGTAGGTATGTACCCCTGTAGCATCACTCGTGTCATTTGGTGCTGTCAAGGGTGGTAGGTTTGTACCTCTGCATCATCACCAGTTATGTACCTTATCAAAAGAATAATGCCACTGTGGATAGGAGTGAAGATTTTGGTGAGCTAACCAGGTAATGCACATATATGTGTAGTCTTCCAACACATCTCTCAAACATCAGCAGTAACCTGTTTGCATTTCTTTCCGGTGCAGGTGTACTCGCCTTCTGACAGTGACATGGCTTCACGAGCAGGAGAATGACAAGTGAGAGTGTGGCCATTCATACATTTACTGGGCTGCCAGCTATGCCTGCAGAAGTGAAAACCACTACAACTTCAGATTCCCCACATCTAGTGTGAAGGTATACTGGATTGCAAGGAGCGGACTGCTGCAGTTATTTGAAGAGAAGTGTTCAATCTACCCTGAGCCTGACATTCTTGTTGTGCACATTGGAGGGAATGATGTCATCACTCTCCCACTTGGAAGGCTACTGTTTCAAATCAGAACAATTTTTGAACACTTGCAGTCTTGGTGGCCACATTTTCATTTTGCGTGGTCTGACATAATTCCTCGCCAGATATGGAAAACAGCAAACAACAGGCAGCGCACAAGGCCAGATGTTTACAGAATGGGTTCATGCACGGCTTGATGCACAGGGTCAGTGGATCAACAATCTGCCATGACAGCATCACCCCAGAAGATGTTCACCTTTTCAGAAGCGGTAGTGTTCACCTAACTGAGGATGGCATTGCGTTGTTCTTGACTGACCTCCACAATGGCGTGATGACAGCTATGCACGATATGTTGGTAACATGCAGCTAGTGCAAATGAATGGAAAACAGCCATGACCAAGTATGATCAGTATGGTAAGAAACTCTATTGCTATATTTTATGAACACAGTTGTCCACTACTGACGACACAGGAAAAGAACTGCTAGGGAACTTCTACACATGCTGAGTAACACTTCATTTTCAGATTGTAAAATAACTCTCAGTATGCTGTGCGCAGGTACACATAACAGTTTGATTATGAAATGTGTTGTGTAAATTATGATATTTTTCTTAGTTTAGCAAATAACTGTGATAGGGAGATGGTGAACATGCTGAGTAAGAACAACTGATCTGAAGTAGGAGATTCATTTGTCAGCAACCTGTGGGTTATGGATCCGATATCGGATCCGAACCGGCATGGTTTATCCAGCTATGGATCCAAGCTCCTAGCTCCTCCCCTCACCCATAATGCCCTGCTCTCCCTACATGACCTCAGATCTAGTTTGCCGCGTACATGGTGACAGCCTAGATTTCGAGCTCCATAAGCTAAGTGGTTTTTTGGTACTTTAAAAGGGTTTTTATTACTTTAAAATACTTTACCTATGTGAAAGTGTTAGGTTCCCCTTCTATATATTATATTTTTGAGTTGTTAACTTAATTTTGTGTACCCTCCCCTCTCTGGCGCGTAGCTAGTGTGAGTGTGTGTGTGTTTCTTTGGGGCCTTTAGTGTGTGTGCCAGTTTATTTTTTTCTTAAAAAAAAAAAAAAAGTATGTCTGAGGCCCCAAAGGCAATTTTCTCAAAATGCTCCGAGTGTGGCCATAAGCTATCCCATGCTGATGGCTACACTCGGTGCGTTCGATGCCTTGGGGTTGAACACCTCACCTCTGGATGTTCAATCTGTGCAGGGTTCAACCCCAGGGCATTGAAGGAGCGGAGGTCGAAGCTGGTCTTG